>NC_091432.1:30256480-30900977 GCF_964237555.1 Oryctolagus cuniculus
CTGTATAAAAAAAAGTAATACTAAAAAAGTCAGAGTAATCATTTAACTTAAAAAGAAATCAACTGAAAAAAGTACCAAACTCAGCATTTAAGCTCAAATGACTGAAACAGATCTGGATTGAGTTTCCTGGAAACACACTTAAGGGTCAAGCATATACTGGTTGATGGTAACTTAGCTTTGCAAGCTACTTCCGATGATGCAAGGAAAAAAATAATCTTCCTCCTCAATAACTGTACTTTCCTAATGGCAAAACTGAGGGAGGGGAACAGGAAGCCAGTAACAACTGTGAAGTGATTTTAAAAGGGCTCTGCTCAAGGTCATGGTGTCAGTTATTCATTGCATTATCTGATTAGGGCAGACATTTAGGGAACTAAATGGTGATCAAGGTACTACTTTTGCAGATGGAGACCCAATTAGTAAAGTATAGTACTGTCTTAGTACTGAGGCTATTGAACATACATCTTACTACCTCTTACACTAAGTCAAAGTTATCCAAATCTCAGGGAAGAAGTGACCTGAATTACTTCTAGTCACCGATAGAGAAGTTGGAACAAAGATCTGGATGGATCTACCAGAGGCAATGCCTTCCTAATCTGCTTCCTGCAATGGAGATCAGAAAGCAAAGGCCCATCCTGACTACAACAGGGTGAGTCAAGAAAGCAAAAGAGAGAAAGATATGTTGTCTTTTTGGTGCAGGGATTATTAAAACTTTAAACAACAGAGAAGTGGAGCCAAATGATTATCAGACTCTCATCTATCGGACAAGTTGCTTCTCTTCCCTTGTGAAGGAATGAGTTAAGTAAATAAGAGATATAGAAGCATGCCCTTAACAAGCAGGAAAAGTTGGCAAAATTTCTGATTTTGTAGCTATGTGCTAATAAGGGGAAATAAGGTTTCCCCCCCAAAATAGACTTCTGATACTTGTGAAGGTATTTTCAGACAGAGAAATGTGCTAGTAGAAGTATACAAAGATGCCAAGATAACCAAAGATACTCTATAAACATTGTGCATAAGGCCCTATTAGTCTCAGCACCTCAAGGTCCTATGTGTTTCCAAGGATCTGGTGTTAGAGAATAAATTTTGTCTCTTTTTAAGACTCACAACACAGCCAAGGAGAAACCGAGGGCTATGAGAAAAGACAAAAACAAACCAACAAACAAACCAACAAAACAGAACAGGCACAATTCAGTGGGTTCAGATAAATACAAAATGGAGTTGTTGTAACATCTTTCTTTCCAAACTAACTTCCTCCTCCTAGTGGTCTGTCGTCTCCCAGTATAAAAACCCAGGAGGCCAGCGCCAGCTAATCCTCTGCCTGTGGCGCCGGCACACCGGGTTCTAGTCCCAGTCGGGGCGCCGGATTCTGTCCCAGTTGCTCCTCTTCCAGAAGGTCAAGCTCTCTGCTGTGGCCCGGGAGTGCAGTGGAGGATGGCCCAAGTGCTTGGGCCCTGCACCCCATGGGAGACCAGGAGAAGCACCTGGCTCCTGGCTTCAGATCAGCGCAGCGCACCGGCCGCAGCGGCCATTGGAGGGTGAACCAACGGAAAAGGAAGACCTTTCTCTCTCTCTCTCCCTCTGTCCACTCTGTCAAAAACAAAAACAAAAACAAAAACCCAGGAATTTTAGAGCCAGTGATACAGCTGGATGAAATCATAAGTTTCACATCAAACTTGGTATTCTCATTTTACAAATGTTCAAACCCAGACCCAGAGAGGTTCAATGATTGTGTAAGTTGACCTAAGTAGTGCCAAAGATACACCTGGAATCTTGACATAGCTCCATCCTTCTCCTTGATGCACCCACTAAGTCCTCTATATTTTCCCACTCTTTGTTTCCTCCACCTACTCTTTTCTTCCCATTGCTCCTATTCTTATTTCTTATCCAAGTGTGGAACTTCAAGACTTTTGCGTCTGAAACTTCAGAACAATTTTCTAATCAAGCGGGCCTTCAGGATTTTTCTTTTCCCCACCTAAAATCATTTCTTACTCTGCTCCAACAATGATTCTCTGCCCTCCTGGGGTAGGCTGCATGGTTTTGCCATTGCTTTTCTTCATTTGCCAGCACACCCCACACAGAGGCTTTCCTTTAGTCTTGGTCTTATAATGAAGTAGGGAGCAAAGCTAAAGCTAATGGACATGGACACATAGTATGGGAGAAAACAAGCATTCGCTGTTTTCTATCAGATTACAGGGCTATTTGCATGGTCCATGCACTTAGAACAGCACATGGCACAAAGAAAGCAACATTTTTTTTTTAAATGAAGAAATGAATCATCTCAGGCCTCATTGCAACTTTTTTTTTTTTTTTTTTTTTTTGACAGGCAGAGTGGATAGTGAGAGAGACAAAGGTCTTCCTTTGCCATTGGTTCACCCTCCAATGGCCGCCGCGGCTGGTGCGCTGCGGCCGGCGCACCGCGCTAATTCGATGGCAGGAGCCAGGTGCTTCTCCTGGTCTCCCATGGGGTGCAGGGCCCAAGGACATGGGCCATCCTCTACTGCACTTCCCTGGCTACAGCAGAGCGCTGGCCTGGAAGAGGGGCAACCTGGACAGAATCCAGCGCCCCGACCAGGACTAGAACCCGATGTGCCGGCGCCGCAAGGCGGAGGATTAGCCTAGTGAGCCGTGGCGCTGGCCTGCAACTGTCTTTTGATACTATCATCTCCAATTTTCAGAAGGGAAAACTAAGGCTTAGAGAGTTTAAATAGTGGGGCTAAGGTTACACAGTTGGTGGTAAAGCCATAATTCAAGTGCTGGCATCCCATATAGGCACCATTCTAGTTCTGGCTGCTTCTCTTTCGATTCAGCTCTCTATGGCCTGGGAAAGCAGAAGATGGCCCAAGTAATTGGCCCTTGCACCTGCGTGGGGTACCCAAAAGAAGTCCTGACTCCTGATTCACCCAACTCTGGCCATTGTGGCCATTTAAGGATTGAACCAGCAGATGGAAGATCTTTCTCTCCGTCTCTCCCTCTGTCTGTAACTCTACCTCTCAATAAATTTTTTTAAAAAAGCTGAAATTCAAACTAGCTGGGAACTTCTGATATCAAAGCCACCTTAGAATTAGAAGAACTCTTATAACTGTTAGAGTTTGAAATAAACATTGGTTCTTACTTATATATAATTCTCTGGTTATCTCATATATTATAACCTGACACTCATTCACCATTCCATCTTGGTTGTACAGAACTAGTGGACAAAGATTCCATCCTATCACAAACCCAAGAACCTGGTCAAAGCTCAATAAAAGAACTGTTCATTGATTGGCTGGTTTAAGGCAAAGGTCCACTCTCCTATCCTCAGGGAATCGGAAGTCTGGTTTGGGAACCTCTCACCTTGACTCAGTGCTCCAGAGGTGCAGAAACAGCCCCTGGCATTTGGGGACTGAATCAGCAGATGGAAGATCTCTGTGTGTCATTCTGCCTTTCAAACAGATAAGTAAATCTTTTTGAAAAAAAAAATAAGGTAAACATTATCACAGGGATGCTCAAAGTCTTGGTTACACAGTAGTACATGTAAGTAAATTACTGTACATTACTGTAGTACATGTACATAAATAGGTGGTTTTTCCTGGCTTTACAGGACCATGAAACCTGGGTTTAGAAAAATCAGTTGACAACTCAAATAATTAGCATTCAGCCTAATATGTCTGGGAACCCCTGCACTGGGGGGCTTCCCATTTAGAGCATCATGTGACATGCATTGTTCTAGTAGGCTGCTGGTTCTTTAAGCCTGAAGAGAGTTGAGCAGATACAAAACAAATGTATGTCCCTGAAATGGGGAGAAGAGATCATTCACTATACATCAGGCATCATAAAAACAGGAACTGTCTGTGGTTTTTTTTTCTACTATAGTTCCAACTCTAGTGCTGCCTGGCATATAGTACACATTTGACAACATCTGTTAAATAAATGGACAAAGAAATGGATCTTGCATAAGTGACAGAATACTCATGGAGATTTCAGAATGAGTGCCCACATATTTTCTATCTTTAATTATTTAAATTTCCATATCTAGACTTCTAGACAGTAGTTAATTTACTTTCTTAGAACAAAAGACTGAAAATCATCCCAACAGCCTTTTGCATCATGACCCTGTACTAATCTAGTAAGAGAAAGGTTACACTGCTTTTTGTTGATGAAAAGCACATTAATGAGATCACCTTGAAATAATCCCATCTCTATTATACAGGCAAAATTACATTTTCCAGCATAATTACTATGTGAGTTGAACTCCCAAATTTTTATATTGTTTCACTCACAAAAGCAACACTAACTTACGAGTTTGTCAAACTTCTGGAAAAATGAAGGCAAGCACTTACTTTTAAGAATATAAGATGATCAACCTATACTGATGTCTCATTCTGTCTTCCGCATATTTTCCTATCAGCCAGCAAGACTGTATAAGGCTTACTTTCTTTTTTATATATAAATTTTATTTATTTATTTGAGAGGCAGAGATACAGACAGTGAGAGGGGAGAGACATAGAGAAAGGTCTTCCATCACTGGTTCACTCCTCAAGTGGCTGACATGTCCGGAGCTGTGCCAATCAGAAGCCAGGAACCAGGAGCTTCTTCCGGGTCTCCCATGCAGGTGCATGGGCCCAAGCACTTGGGTCATCTTCCACTGCTTTCCTAGGCCATTAGCAGAGAGCTGGATCAGAAGTGGAGTAGCTGGGACTCGAACAAGTGCCCATATGGGATGCCAGCACTGCAGGCGGAGGAGTAACCTACCGTGGCACAGCACTGCCACCACAAGATTTACTTTCTTTTCTTTTCTTTTATGAACATAAATTTCCAAAGTACAGCTTATGGATTACAATAGCATCCCCCCCCCATAACTTCCCTCCCACCCACAACACTCCCCTCTCCAGCTCCCTCTCCCCTTCCATTCACATTAAGATTAATTTTCAATTATCTTTATATACAGAAGATCAATTTAGCATATATTAAGTAAAGATTTCAACACCCTGTGTGTGCACCCACACAGAAACACAAAGTGTAAAATACTATTTGAGTACTAATTATAGCATTAATTAATAAACACCTAAGAGTAATTGTGTATTAATTACAGAGTTCAACCAATAGTTTTAAGTAGAACATAAAAATACTAAAAGGGTAAAGTATTAAGTTCTTTTTTTTCTTTTTGTTTGTTATATAGTTTTTTTTATTTAATAAATGTGAATTTACAAAGTGCAACTTTTGTATTGTTGTGGCTTCCCCCCCAACCTCCCTCCCTCCCCTCTCCCACTCCCTCTCCCATCCCGCCCTTCATTGAGTTTCATTTTCAATTACCTTCATATACTGAAGATCAACATAGTATATACTAAGCAAGGATTTCAACAGGCTGTACCCACACAACTGCACAAGGTATGGGGTATTGTTCGACTAGTAGTGTTGTTTTTAAGTTTCATAGTAAAACACATTAAGGACAGAGATCCTACGTGGGGAGCATGTACCCAGTGACTCCCGTTGTTGATTTAACAATTGGCGCTCTTATTTATGATGTCAGCAAGATTTTCTATAACAGGTTTTAAAAGAAGGACTAATGAGTCTCCTTAAAATGTGCTTTTAAGTCACACATCATTAGCATTCCTCAACCCTTACTTCAGATTCTAGAATGTAAGCTCCCTGTGGAAAGGAATCTTGAATGTTTTGTTCACGACTGTATTCCTAACACCAAAGAAAACACTGGTACAAAGTTCCATATATACTGTTCGATGAATGCTATGTTTCTCCCCTCACTGAGGCTTTTAAAGCAGGACCTACCTCCCTCTTTTCCTCACGCAAACACATGTGCACACACGTAGAGAGAGATCTTGCTATACTGTATGGCATTTTTCCCATGAAAAATACACACATCATGTAAGTTTTGTTAAAATGGATTATTAGAGGAAATCTGACAGTCTCTTTGCATTTTGCAATGCCATCAAGTCACCTCTTTTTCCAAGCCTTACCTGCCCTAAGCCACTTACCTTATTAGAAAAACATTTTCTTTTTTATTATAAGCTGTTCCTATCTACTTAAGTCTAATTTTATTTTAAATTGGGACTACAATTTTTCTGTACAGTGCAAGGCTGTATTTTGTAAATACAACCCAATAAGATAATTGGATTCTGTACATTGACTTATTAGCTGAGACCTTGGTCAAAGTATTGAACATCTCTGGTTCTGATGTAAGAATAACAACAGCACCTTCTTCCTGAGATGTTGAGGATTAAATGGGATAATAATTTCTGTGAGTGGTTGGCTACTTTCATTAATACAATCTCTGAAGGGTTGCAAGCCTAACAGCCATGGTAATCAACTACCTAAATAAGTCACCACCTTTACAAGTCATCCTTTCATTTTCTTCCTAATGAGGCACTCTCCCCTACTGCATCCACAGAAGTAGAAACTCACAAAAAGTATGCTTTGTGAGTCCTTTTTATCCCCAAGCATGAATTATTCCTGAGGAGTTGAGAGAACATTTCTGGGTTGCTTCTGGCTGGGTGGTGTCACTTAGGGAAGCCATTCATCTGGTTCTCTCCATTTCTTTTCATAGTCTTTGTAACATTTCTCCTTCCTCATGGGGTTCCTTAAAAAGTCTTGGCTGGCTGGGGAGACTTGACCCTTCATTTTAGATTATCAAAAATTCCTAACCAGAGGGGATGAGCACTGAATATTAGGGGCATGCTGAGGCAGAGCATCTGTGCTTGGACTTTTCATCTATGCAGCTTGCTGGTAATTGCTATGTTTCCCCTCTTGCAACAATTATCCCCCCAATTCTCTCCCCACCTCCTCACCCCACCCCCAGTTAATTATCAGTTCTGGAATTAAACTGCTTCTCCTGCTGTTTCCATGGCAACAGTTGGCCTGCACCTGCCACTGGGTGAACAGTGGCTCTTTCAAAAGAGGCAATGGCAGTTACTGGCTCCACAAATCCAGGGAGTAAACTAATGTTTACCTGTCTAGGGAGAGCAGTTCCTGTTCATTCTACCTTAGGCATTTTCTTGGCAAACCCCACTTCCACTTCTTCTAAAAACTGCTTCTTGACATTTAGCAGAGAAAATTAAAAAAAAATCTGATAAAAATGCCAAATCTGGGGCAGGTGTTTAGCCTAGCAGTTAAATACTCTTAACTAAGAGACCCACGTCCCACATCAGTGTATATGGCTTCCACACTCAGCTTTAGTCCTGATTCTAGTTTCCTGCTAATGCAGACCCTGAGAGGCAGTAGTAATGGCTCAAGTAACTAACTGGGCTGTTGCCACTCACATAGGTGACCTGGATTAAGTTCCTAACTTTGGCCCCAGTGGGCTCTTAGGGAGTAAACCAGCAATTAGGTGTGCTCTCTCTCACAAACAAACGAATTTTTAAAAATTTAAATGCCAATTCTGCTTTGTTACAATCGCATCCATGAGCTTCATTTATTCCCAGCCAAGAAACTGGAAGATGAATATTCCATCCTGAATACATACTACAAAGTATACTACAATGAAGTATACTACAATGGCTGAAAACATAGACTTTTTCTTTTTGTAAATTTTATTTAAACTATACAAGCTTCATGTATTTCATATATATCGATTTAGGAACATAGTGATACTTCCCACCCTACTCTCCCTCCTGCCCATGCTCCAAGGCCCTTCTTCCTCCCTCTCCCATTCCTACTCTTAATTTTTACAAAGATGTATTTTCAGTTTACTTTATGATTGTAAAGTTAACCCTACACTAAGTGAAAGAGTTCAAAAAATAGTATGAAGAAGAAAACACTGTTCCTCAACAGAAGAGACGGGGCTACAATCATTGTATCTTAAAATGTTCTTTTGACTCCAATATATTACATTGTAGGTACTCTATTAGTTATCTTGGATCAAGGAAAACCTATGGTATTTGTCTTTTTGGGACTGGGAAAGCATAGACTTTTAATCCTGATAGATCTGAGTTCTAATTCTTGTTATTTCTTAGGTGTGTGACCACAGTATCAACTTCTTCACACAGAAGAGAGCTTAGAATAACTATACTTCCCAGAAGTTGTTTAAACACGTTAATATATGTAGGTCTAGTTCTTACTTAATGTTCAATACATAGACAGGTATCACTGCTATTGTTGGCTAAGTATTAATCCTAGACTACTCTGAAAGTTAGGGCAAACTTGGCAGCCTAGTTATTTTAGCTAAGCCTAGTCTGAGTGACAGCACCTATGTGGGCGGGATAAAATGTCACAACACCCCACAGCAACTAGACCAAGATGCATCCAGCAGCCAGGAACAGCTGAAAAATTATTCTTTTCCTCATTCTGTTGAGTTTTTTAAGATTTATTTTATAAGTCAGAGAGAGAGCAAGCAATGGGCCAGGCCAAGGCCAGGAGCCAGGAGCTTCATCCAAGTTTTCCATGTGGGTACAGGCGTTTTTCCCAGGACATTAGCAGGCAGCAGGATCAGAAGTAGAACAGCCAGGACTCCAACTGGAGCCCATATGGGATGCTGGCTGGCATCACAGGCTGCAGCTTTTATCTGTTGTGTCACAACACCACCCTCCCCATCCTCACCCCACTAAAGTTCTTCAGCTCCTCCTTGTCTGTACTGTTTTTCTCGTGTTCAATCTCACCTTCCTTTAAATAGAATTGATGCAACCAGAGTGTAAAGGACATGTACTTACCAAGGAAACAAAATGCCTTTCATTTTACAACCTCATTGCAACCTACAGGGTACAACTGGTAGTGGTGCTCAGGAGCAGGAGTTGAGGATGGGGCATTTCATCTAACAAAGTAGTTATTTTCTTCCTTGAAACTTCTGCTTGTGGAAAAAAAGTATCTTTTAGGAACCTGAGACAACTCACGTTTAGGTTCTAGGTCCAAACGAGAACAGGCACAGGAACACGGGCCTATGGCAAAACCTCATCATTTATGGTGCTTCAGCTTTATCTCAGCCTTTGGTCTCCTTCCTGAAAATTCTGAAGCCAGCTCCTTACAGTCCTAATTTTAAGGAAAGCGGCACTCATTTGCTTTCAACAGCATACTATCTTGAAAAAAAGAAATCCACCAGCATGTATTCCCAACATCTGTTACAGATGCCCACTGAAGGTCTCTAGAAAAAGAGGCAAATGCCATTCAGCCAGAAAGAGCTTAGAGAAAAAGAAAAGACCCTTGGAAACTGTTGGAGAAAAGGAATTACTGGCCTCTTTCCTGCCTTTCACTGGGAAGTGGAGAGAAGATGCTTAAGACCAGCAGGTTTCTTCTAAAGTGAAAAACACTCCTCATGTAGGATCTCTGTCCTTAATGTGTTGTTCAATGGGAATTAATGCTATAACTAGTACTCAAACCGTATTTTACACTTGTGTTTCTGTGTGGGTGCAAACTGTTGAAATCTTTACTTAATATATACTAAATTGATCTTCTGTATAAAAAGATAATTGAAAATGAATCTTGATGTGAATGGAATGGGAGAGGGAGCTGGAGTTGGGAGGGGTGTGGGCGGGAGGGAAGTTATCGGAGGGGGGAAAGCCATTGTAATCCATAAGCTGTACTTTGGAAATTTATATTTGCTAAATAAAAGTTAAAAAAAATAAAGTGAAAGACACTATGAACAATTTTGCTGTGGCTGCCCGCTAGTGAGGGGAGCATAAGCAAAGATATCAAATTTAGATATTCTTGAAACACATACTGGAGTTTGTGGCCTCCTAAAAATATATTCTACTTAATTCCAGTCCAAAATGGCTATGAAGACAAAGAACAGGAGAACTAGACTGCAGCCATGTACTTTAGCACTGGATATACTTTGGGTATCAACATGGCACTGTACACATCAATTGAAGTAAAAACATCTATACCTTTACATTTATTTGGGAAATGTTAATACTTAAGAACTGCCTTTCTCTATTAATTTAAAAGGAACTGGGTGACTACTTTTCAGACTTACTTCTAAATCAGAGGAAGGTAGGAGCTGTCAAAATGGAGGAATAGGACACAAATCAAATGAATAATTTCCTCTTACAACTACCTTAGCTTAGCTGATGGCTTTTCCATTTAAAAGAGCAATTCCAAAAGCAGAACACTTTCAATGCTTCATAGCATATTTGCCCTTTGGGTATAATAAGATGCAAGTGGTTGAGAAACTGAGGTATGAAGAAAGCAAACAATTTACCCATAATAAAACATGAAATCTTCCTAGAGGAAGAAACCCGTAAGGTTCCATTTTTTTTTTCCATAGATGATACAGGCAAGAGGTAAAGTGTAATCGGAAACAATACAAACCTTTCACCATCTCATGGCATAAAAGATCCTGTGCAAGCTGGACTCAACCCAGGTTTTAGTCTTAGTTCCTGCCACAGGGCAATCGTGCTGTTATTACTCACCATCCACATAGCACGTGTGGTCATTCCTGAGTCTTTTTATGTGCTGGTCTCTCTGTTTGGACAGCCCCTCTACCCTTTCCATCTAAAAGTAAGAAAATAGAAAGTAGCCCTACCTACTGTCAACAGGAAGAAGAAATGCTGTACGTTCTGATTCTTTCTTTTGAATTACTTGGATCCTAATCTATATCCAATACATTTATTTTAGAGTATTATTACAGTGCAATGGTTAAGAGCTCACACTCTGGAGTCAGACTATTAGACTTGGGATGCTGGCTCCACTGCTTGTTAGCTGTGTGGTCTCATGAATGTATAACCTCTCTGCAACTCAGCTTTTCATCTAGGATGAGAAATGAAGGTAGTATATTAACAACCACTTATTAGGACTGTTGTGAGAAATAAATGATATATGGAAATGTTTAAAATATTTTCTCACATATTGTTGTCACTCAATAAATCCTTCTCTATAATAATTTATGATTTTATACTGTACTTAAATATGAAATTAAAATGGTTTAACTCTCATTCAAATCAGACTTTGAAATCTATAAATTCAAGGGAAAAATCTTAGTCACCTTCATATCTCTGAGGCCTATCACACATTAGGCACCTCTAAGATATTTGCTGAACAAATGAATGTGAGAATTCCTCTGTAATCTCTCCTTTCTGAAACTTTAAGGACCAGAGTGCCTAGCAGAAAATGTTACTCTGAGACCAAATACATAAACAAGAGTAGCCTGTCATACATCATTAACTACTGCATTGGATGGCAAACAAAAGTGGAATAGAGCAGAACCACAGCATGCAAAGTGACACCCAGGCCTCTTCCTACCAGGCCCAACTGTTAGCATTATTGAGCCAGAAATAGCAGGCAGCAATATGGAATATGGGCTGTTCTTAGCACTTCCAGTTGGGAGCAGATGCAATAAGCTACAGGCACCTTGGCTGAATATTCTAGATGTGAGTAGATTCCCTGGTTAATATACCAACATACACAAAATAAAGTTGTGACTCTCACAGGAAAACTTCTAAAAACCAAGTACTTTAGCAAAGAGGCTTGCTTTTGATATAAACTGTCAGTATAAGGTGTAACAGAAGTTTATCCTTTATTTGGCTAAAGTAGGGGACAAACAATCCACACCAGGATGGCAAAACAAAGTCAGCTCATGCTCCTAAAGAGGAGAATGTGGCCATTAAGAGCCTCTCTATGCTAAAGGCCAACTTAGATGTCGGAACCCCACTCTATACAATAAACAGCCCCGACAGTTCCATGTCATGTCACAAGCATCAGCTTCATTTCCTTTGGCTTCCAGATGGGTCTCCTCAAATGGTGATAACAAAATAACCAAACCATGAATTTGTAATCAAAGGACAAAAATAAACTAAAGTGTATCACTAACTTAGTCCTCTTTTATCTCTACAACCTAGCTAGTCAGAAAGAGAAATGCTGTATCTAAGAACATATGGTGATTTGTTTAGAGGAGAAAAAAGGATATATATAACTGTAAGACAATATTTAAAGAAACAAAATTAGGACTAAAAAAATAAGTCTACCAAATTACAGAATCTATAAGCAGATTCTTTCCACTTCGTATTTTTAAAAAAGATTTATTTATTTGAAAGAGTTATAGAAAGAGAGGGAAAGAAAGACAGAGATCTTCCACCCCCTGGTTCATTCCACAAATGGCTGCAATGGCCAGAGCTGGGCCAGGTCAAAGCAAAGCAGCAAGAACTTCAGCTGGGTCTCCTATGTGGGTGGCAGGAACACGGGCACTCACGTTATCTTCTGCTGCCTTCCCAGTTCCCTAGCAGGCAGCTGGACTTGAACTGGTGCTCATATGGGATGTCAGCACCATCGGCAACAGTTTAACCCACTGTACCACAACATCAGCCCCTCCACTTTGTATTCGATACAAGCTTTGTATTCTTCCTCAAAACTATGTCCCCAAAACTAGGTGAAGTGCGAGCAGAGAGGGATGAGGCTATGGTTCACAGGAGGTTAAATGATTTGCCTAGGGTCATGCAGTCAGTCACAGGCAGAACTAAGAATAGAAGTGAGGTGGCTGATCTCCTTCATCTCTGACTCCTGCACAGCATGCTTTCTGTCTGATCAACAGATTCAGTGTGGGTCAGAGTCACGCTGATCTCAGCAGTAGCCTTGTGCCTGAGGAATAGCCCTCTTTGAGGAAGAGAAATTCTACAGAAGTTCCACATATAACTTTGACTATTAAAAAAGTCATTTTCCTCTTCGTTAAAAAGAAAAATCTCAGAGAACCTCAATAGCAAATTGAAATTTAGTCCTGATCTTGCTCCTTCTTTGAGCACAAGGGTTTATGGGTCTTTCTCTCTCTGACTTCCTTCCACCACACAATAGGTTTCACGCCAGCAGTTCCTACAGCCACCTCCTCTCCTCAAATACATATTACTTCTCAGCAGGCTTCAGAAGAGAAGGAGCCAATCTGTGAGGGTGCAAACACAAGATCTCCTGTAATAGCACAGAGAAGACAGAAAATTGCTGCCAAAAGTGTAAATTGCTTTTTTTACTTGGAAAAAAATCACTGTGGCTTCAAAGACACCCTGTTAAATGATGACTCTACAGCAGTTGCTATCCATGCTCTACATATTAGTTCTTTTGCTCCTTCCCTCCTCTGAGAATCTGCCACTATGACTGCGTATCATGGATCTGAGGAGTAAGTTACTTGATGAAGAAGCAACAGGCTGTTATTCTGTGGAGTCAGAGGAAACTTGGGTTGCTGCTCCCCAGAGAGCATCTCTTCCACTGCTGACTCTCAGAGGATACTGCATGAGGATGAATCGAAGATCCCTGCATAATGACAGAGCCTAAGGAGAGAAGAAGCAATTTACAGAAAATAGAGACTGCAGCAATTCATTGTCAAAGCAAGTAAGAACACCAGGTTAGAAGGACAAGATCAAAGTGATCCTCTGAGGACTAAGTGTGAGTCCTCTTGATTTTCACACCAGCTCACACAGAGAAGTGTGCTGGTATACTGGAGACTATCTGAAAGGTGCTTGAGGGCACGAGCCCTGAAGTCAAACCAGATTCAAGTTCTGGTTCTACTGCTTATTAGCTACGTCATGGAAGGCAAGTTAATCTGAGTACTTTTTTCCTCACTTGACCAGTGACATGAAAACTAAACCCTAAGCTTTACATGAGAATTAATTAGAACAAACAGCACTTTGGACATAATAAATGTTCAGTAAATGATATATATGGCTATTATTGTTAATTAGTAAGGTAGCTACACAAGAGAATTCAGGACAGGGAAAAGACATGACCCAAAGCACAATATCTCATATCAAACAACTTGGGAAAAAAAGGAGATTCCAGCTGACAGAAAGGTCTGTAACTGGCCATTACATTCCCACATGACAGGACATTTTCTGTTCTTCCCATTGTGCATACTGGTTGGAATCCATTTCTCCTTGGACTTTTGTGTAGATAGTGGGGAAGTGGCTGTGTGGAAAGCATGGTAGCAAAGGAGACACAATCAGAACTAGAACTCAGCATCTCCAGATCCCTTTCTCATCCATTCCCCATGCAGAGAGACTCACACTTCCTTTCTGCCTCCTTTACACATCAACCCTCATTTAATAAGAAGACTTTGGAACAAAATTCTGTTCGGCTTTTGGAAATGGTAAAGTGTCTATCACAAATGAGAGGAATTTCAGATCAAAAGCAATATTCCCTGAAGTACTAAATGAATTAAATTCAGGCAAATGGTAGTTCAATACAAATAAACTGAATGGAACCAACACATATGAACTTATTAAAAATAAAATTTGATTTCTCTTCCCTCTTTCTGCCAATTAGAACATGTTCTGCAAATGTTCATTGTACCAAAAGGGTTCTGTCAAGTCCCAGTCCAACAGAATCCTGCTGACATTCACGGCAGCCTGGCTCAAGAGAGACAGCCTGACATCGTGGTTGCTAGCAAACAAACTCTGTCTTACCACTATGTTGTCAAAATGACATGAAAGTGTTTGCAATTAAATATTAAAGCCAGTATTCCACACTGAATGGTTTTTTGTTTTTTTTTTTTTTTTTGACAGGCAGAGTGGACGGTGAGAAAGACAGACAGAGAGAAAGGTCTTCCTTTTTGCCATTGGTTCGCCCTCCAATGGCTGCTGCGGCCTGCGCACCGCGCTGATCCGATGGCGGGGACCAGGTACTTATCCTGGTCTCCCATGGGGTGCAGGGCCCAAGCACTTGGGCCATTCTCCACTGCACTCCCTGGCCACAGCAGAGAGCTGGCCTGGAAGAGGGGCAACCGGGACAGTATCCGGCACCCCGACCGGGACTAGAACCTGGTGTGCCGGCGCCGCAAGGCGGAGGATTAGCCTAGTGAGCCGCGGCGCCGGCCATGAATGTTATCTTTGAAGAGAGTTAATCTCTACCTAAGGTCCTTGTATTCTTTAATCAATGTGGCTCTGGCATGTGGCCATGAGGGCAAGAGGAGTAATTTATCCTATTCAGGCTCTCTCAGGCAGAAATGCCACTGCTATCCTATGAAGTCTGCACATTCTTATTTCTAAGGCATTTTTTTTTTTTTTAAATCATGGTCTTATTTGAGTTGTCTGAGAAAGAAGGTCTAGGACTATCTGGCATGGGTTTTAAGGAGCCAGAGCTAATCTTGAGAGTAGAAGAGGTAGAATGCCAGAGAAATAATTTACAGTGTGTCTAAATCAAAGATCTGTGCAAAATGATAAACACCTGGCCAATAACTAGAGAAGATACTGATTTAGACAGCTACTTTTGTTAACTTAGTTTAACTAGTCTCTCATGCTCTTGAGACACCTCCAATTCATTTTCTGTCCTATAGGCAAGGGAGATTTCTAAAATGCAAGCCTGCTTAGGTTAATTCCTGTTTAAAAATCTTTAATGCAGAGAAAGGGAATATTATTATATTCTCAGAACTATATCTATGAACTGTGTTGAACCTGTAAAACCTAAAAAAGAAAAATTAAAAAAATATTTAATGTTCCTACTGCCTTCAAATACCTTAAGGTGGCCTTTAAATCTCTAAATGATCTGAGCTCTGCTTTCCTCTACTCTCTTGTCTGGAGCCTTAATCCAAGTTTTCCCCTCTCTTTAGAACTACCAACTCCTGTTCCTCCTTTTTTTCTGCCTTCCCATCTTTCAGGCCTTGAGGTAGTAAAATGTTATCTACAATCTTTTCTTTTTTTGAAATAGTTTTTAAAAGATTTATTTATTCATTTGAAAGGTAGAGTTACGCACAGAGAGAAAAACAGAGGTTTCCCAATGTCTTGGTTCATACCCCAGATGGCCACATATGAAGCCAGGAACCAAGGGCTTCCTCTGAGTCTCCCACACGGGCACAGGGGCCCAAGGATTTGGGCCATTCTCCACTGCCCTCCCAGGCCACAGTAGAGAGCTGGATTGGAAGTGGAGCAGCTGGGACTCGAACTGGCGCCCACATGGGATGCCAGCACTGCAGGCGGCAGCTTCACCTGCTACTCCATAGTACTGGCTCCTCTATAACCTTTTCCACTAAGCCTCTCCTCACCCTCCAGGACTGACCTGGGAACCCTTCTTCTAACCTAAACTTCCCTTTTCATGGCACTTTTCCCACAGTGTAAGTATCTGGTCCCTCTAGACTCAGGATCTACAGATCATGTCTGCCTCAGTCATCCTTACATACCCAGTGTACAGCATAGTAGGGTTGTTGATGTGTTTTTTTTTTTAACATTTCAGAATAGTTCTAAATCCATAAAAAATCATGAGGTAGTAATACTGAGAGTCCCCACAGAGCCTTTATTCACCCATTTCCCCTATTACTAACATCCCAGATTAGTCAATTTGTCACAATTAATGAACCACTTCCAGCCCCCTCCCCCACCTTTTTAAAATCCAAATTCCTTTTAAATGGAGAAAGGGAAGGAAGGGAGAGAGGGAAAAAAGAAGGAAGAAAATAAACTACAACACAGAAGGAGCACTAAGCACTGTTAGATGATGGGAGTGTGAAGGGGTTTCCTGAGGCTCTGTAAGCTTGAAGCAAGGTGCCCATGGTTTTAACTGCAGTAGAGGATAAGCCAGACAGGGTTTTTTTTTTTTTTTTTCTCCCTGGAGCTAAAGTTGAGGTTGAGAACCTCAGCTCCCAAATGAAGAAGTACCAGGAGATACAGATGTGGGATAACTTTTGGGAGGAAAAAAATCCTATTTGTTGATATGTAAATAAAACCAAAGAAGGGCCAAGAAGGTGACTGTGCAAAATTCATTTAGCTTTTATTAGTAAGGGACTTGGACTAGATTAGGTTTTTTCAAATTGAGTTCTGAGGAACTCAGCTCTCTACAGAAGCCCCTCAGTGCCTATCATGATGAAGAATGTTCACTACTGAATGTAGTCCCCAACTTTAACCACAGAAACGTCCCCCCACTACACTCACATTGAGGTTCTACTTAAAGTCCATCTGAAAAAAAGGGCACTTCTGTGAAAACTACAACATGAACAGCAGCGGCCTCCGCGGCCTGAGACCTCTCAGCATGCATAGCCCTTGAACCTGTGGCAGACTGAATCTGTCCTGATAACCTTGACTATGCTGATGGCACAGCTGCAGCGTTTCCCTGAGTCTATCCTCACTGCCTGAGCCAAATGACAGCATGCACTGCAAAGATGCACTGCAAAACTGAGGGGGGAATGGAACACACTTTAAATTTCCTCCAACCATGGTGAAATAAATGCACAAAGGTATTTTGTTTTCCTAAACAAAGTTTTGTCAACATGTCTTTCTCCTAGGATTCATTGTATAGGTGTCTTGGGTCTGACACAAAGATGTTCTAGATCAGAAATAAAGAATATTGGATCCAGAGCCTATTAAAAAGACAATCCAATTCCAGTCAAAAAAGAACAATGGGTAAGTTATCTAGTCACCCCACCTGATTGCTTAATTACCATCCATATGTAGTGCCTGCTCTTCTTAACAAAGTATTCTGAATGCAGCAAGAATATCGCAAAGTTAGTGTCAGTACATACTTTCAAGTCTACCTTTATCTGAAGGTTACAGGCAGGAAATGACACAGTTGGGGAAGGCTTACAAAATAAGATCTTCAAAGTCCTGGCTTAAGATGGAGATCTCTTTTCTGTGCAATTCCTTGGCTGTCCATATTTCATGGGACATTAAAAGGCCACAAATGTCACTCCACTTCAATTCTGAGAATGGATAAGCAGAAATAATGTGATCTTACCTGGGTCCTTCCTCGTCACCCTAAAAGACAAAGAGAAAGAACTTGTATTAGAAGTCATCATTGGCAGAGATGGATTTAGATTTATTTTCTTTCCCTTTCCTCTCCCAACCTGAAAGCAAGGATTATGCATTTATTGTAACAAAGACAAACCAGGAGTCGTCTAAGGACTAAACAAGGGCTAACATAATCCTATGTTCAAACTGCCCTGCAGAGATGAACTGGTAATTTGTCCTGGCAAGCACAGATGAGAACATACGGACCCAGGAGGCCTAAATAATAGCCTTGCCTTTTTATTTGTATGGCTGGCAGTATTCAAATCTGAACAAGCTGAGAGCACCAAAATAGCTGCAGGTCTTGGGCAGAAGCTGACCAGCTCCAAAAGCATCAAGCTGATTTTCTTCAAAGACTCATTTCTGCCTTGGTCCAATAATTTTCTCTGAACACAGCAATTCTAATATATAGCATACTGTAGTGCAAAGGGTACTGTGCTGGGACTCGTGGACTAGGGATTCTAGTCCAAGCTCTGATCCTTGTGAGCTATGTGCCTTTGGGGGCACAATAATTAATTATTCTAGATCTCAGTGGTCTCCTCTGTATCAGGGTAGTTCTGATGTTTGATGATTCTCATCATTTTCCTTTCTTGTCCACTATGCGAACACAATGTGTTATTTTTCCAGATACTGCATTCACTCAACCTAACTTTATCAGTAGTTGCAAATTTCTTTCAGCCCCCTTCCATGACCAAGTAAGATTTTTCAAACAACTCTAGAGCTTTTACAAAGGGCCTTACTCATGCTTTTAGGGAGACTATCTTTTACAACCTCCTCTGTGGCTATTCAAGGATGGTCTCCACAGAAAATGTACCCTCTTATACTCCCCAGAAAATGAATAAATGGTTTCTGCTGGTATTAAGGAGAATGAGCTGGAGACAAAAAACTCTGGCTTCAAACCTTGTCTTATTCACTTGCTGGCTATAGAACCCTAGTTATCTGGTCTCTCTGGACTTCAATTTCCCAATCTGTAAAATGGAGTAACTGTCTTTTGTAGAATGAGTATGAGCATTAAATACTGCTTATCACCATGAAGCCCAGTGTCTGATGCACTAAATAAAGGTTAGTTATTAATATCAGTAGCAACTTAGTGTGATTCATTAAGGAGCTCCTATATATTGGCACTAAGGGTGTAAGCTAAATAACCCATGATGCTCTAACCTTTGTAGAGCTCTCAATCAGGAGCAGGAGAAACAGGTGGGTAGAATAAGCTCCTCATATGACTCAATGGGTCAAGAGCACTACCAAAGACATAAACATAAAAACATAAAGCTTTACGCATTAAAAAATAAGTGATGAACACTTTATTGGAGAAGGTAGGCAAGGCTTGTCACAGAAAAGGTGACACTTATACTATGACTCAGGGGATTAGTAGTATTTCCTCAGGCTGACAAAGAGAAAAGTGGGAAGCTCACTGGTGTAGCAAACGGCACAGCAGTTGAAAACAAATGGCACTGCTTAAAGAACCTTGAGTTCTA
This sequence comes from Oryctolagus cuniculus, assembly GCF_964237555.1. Lineage (NCBI taxonomy): Eukaryota > Metazoa > Chordata > Mammalia > Lagomorpha > Leporidae > Oryctolagus > Oryctolagus cuniculus. The sequence continues at coordinate 30,275,562 of NC_091432.1, forward strand.
TGGAACTAGCGAATGTTTATGGGCATGCAAGTGTGGTAGGCCGAGGTAAGGATGAAGATGGTAGGGGGTTTCAGAGTAAAACCAAGGTAGAAGGAGACTGCAAGGGTGCCAGCCTATAAAGAACTGTTGTAGCCAGAAAGATGATTTGAATCGGACTATACACTGGAGGTAGAACAGAAGAACAAGGAGGGCATTTTCAGCAGACTGTTAAGGATTTTTTCAATAGTAGTAAGGGTGCTAATCATCCATAATGCAATGAGGGAAGTGGGCAAGTGGTAGAGGGAGTATATAAGAATGGTGGAAGCTTTCTTTGCATTTTAACTGAGTAGCATGTCTCAGGAGAACTAAAATATAGCAAGAAAAAATCATTAAATTTAAAATGAATTACATAACTGTCAATGACAATTAAATCTCAACACAATTTTTCAATTATCATTGGATGTTTAAACAGAAGAGTCTTATAGAAAAAAAAGTTTCTGAACTTTCTCCCACGATTTAGAGCAAATTCTTCTTACAACCACATAGCTTGGTTCAATAGTTAAAACAAGTTTCTGAGTTACAAAAAGATGGTATCGAGTTCTAGCTCTCTAATTCCAACAGTAAAGCTTTTGACTATTTACTGGACTTTTCCAAGGTTTAGTTTTCTCATCTGCATATGGAGATCCTAATTCTTACTTCAAAGGGTCACTCTATGTATTAAAATAAATGAGAAAAAGTGTGCAGAACACTAAGCAAATGTTTTATATTAAGTATTCAACAAATGGTAGACATCATTTCACTTCCCTCAAATTAATTAAATTTCTAGAGGAAAGTATAGAAAGCACAGAAAGATTCTGACAGATGGCACAAGGTCTTGCTATATGTTCACCCACTTTTGTAACTTATAGGTATGTGCTTTTCATAAACAACAGTCACTACCACAAACCTTGGGGCAGGCAGAGTAAGTTTTACTCTTGAAGAAATGAATGAATGAATGAACAAAGGAAAGAAAACACCCTCACACATAAATTATAGGACCATTTTGAATAGGTCAACATTCAGATGATTGCTAATCCTGACAGTAACAGTAAAAGATATACAAATGCTACTCCTGCTACCAGCAATGCAGATGCCTATTCTGAAAGCCTAGCTAATTCATTTCCAACCTTCAAGATGAGGTCTTACTTGGAAATTGCCTCACTGACAGCCTGAGTGGGGTCATCCTCTTCTGTTCTCCATATCCATAGAGTTTAACCTTCTAGACTGTATTTAGAAAAGAAAACTGACAATAACAGCATCATATGGATTTCATCATCTTGAGAACATAATATGTTTGGTTCATCTCTATTCACTGTATCTAATGCAGCACAAGGACACACAGCAAATAATTACTCAAGAAAGGAAAGGAGGGGAGGCAAAATATAAGTAGGATTTAAGACTAATTTCTACTCTCATTATGTGTGAACTCTGGCTTGGAGATTATTAAAAGCAAGAATCTGTTAAATAACTTCCATTTAAATAAATGTTAGATCAAGCAATGCTCCTAAATCCCTCCTTGAAAACCATCCTGAATGCTACTGGTTGGCAGACTACCCTCTAGTGCAACCTCCCATTTCTACCTCTATCAGTGGAAATGTTGTTCACCAAGAATCAAGTTTATATCAGTTGAACATCGAATTATAATGACACACTTAATAACAAAACATGAGTGCAATGGTTGCTTCCATGAAATGTTGCTTTTATAAGAATTTATCTGAATGCTTTCACAGCATTCAATGATGAGCTACTTAAGAGTTGCTGTCAGTTTTGATGAAGGTCAAACCTATGCAAAATATTAGAAAAAACAAATTATAAAAATCTAAGATTCTGCATTCAGTTTACTTTGAATGGCACCCCTCTCATTATAAAAAGACAGAAAATGGACCTTATAAATTGTGCAGTACAGGTAGGGCTTATGCCAGAAACATGACCTTCAAAGCCAAACAGACAATTCATATTTTCAAAAAGAATACATTGAGAATGACAAAAAATATACAAATATGTGTTAGAAGTTTAAACTTTTTCTAACATTATCTCAGTGCTATTCAGTATTTTTTTTTTTTTTTTGACAGGCAGAGTTAGACAGTGAGAGAGAGACAGAGACAGAGAGAAAGGTCTTCCTTCCATTGGTTCACTCCTCAAATGGCCGCTACGGCCGGCGCGCTGCACCATTCCGAAGCCAGGAGCCAGGTGCTTCCTCCTGGTCTCCCATGCGGGTGTAGAGCCCAAGCACTTAGGCCATCCTCTACTGCCTTCCCGGGCCAGAGCAAAGAGCTGGACTGGAAGAGGAGCAACCGGGGACAGAATCCAGCGCCCCAACCGGGACTAGAACCGGCACCACAGGCGGAGGATTAGCTCAGTGAGCCGTGGCACCGGCCTATTCAGTACTTTTCAACACTGGACAAAAGATGAAAATGTTCATTATAATCAAATAAAGACATCTTTTTTTAATATTTGACTCTGCGCAAAGAGTTTTATAAAATGACATAAGGTGAGAAAGTCAGGAAACACAAGAGAAGGAATTACTTTCCAGCTTCTTTTATCAGTCCAACATAACCATAATACCAAAAGCTGACAATGACATTACAAAAATAAAAATTACAGGCCAATATTGCTTATGAAAACAGAAACAGAAGCCCTTAACAAAATATCAACTAACTGAACTCAGTTGATGCATTATCATCAAATAGTAGTTCAACGCAGGAATGCAAGGTTGGCTTAACAGTATACAATTAATCAATATAATTAACTATTACAACAAAATAATGAAGAAAACACATAAGGTCACTTCAAAGTAAGTAGAGGAAATGTGACAAAATTCAACATCAGTAATTTAAAAAAATTCTTGGCATGTTATGAACAGAAGGCATTTCCTCAATCTGATAAAGGCCATCTACAAAATACACCAACTTAATAGTAACATACTAGATGCTTTCCCTCTATGACTAAGCACAAGGCAAAATTGCCCATTTTTAGCATTTATGTTGACATTGCAAAGAAAGTCCTAGCCATTGCACTAAGGCAAGAAAAATTAAAGGCATAAATACTGAAATGAAGGAAGTAAAACCATCTGTATTTGTAAATGGAATGATTGCTGATATAGAAAATACTAAAATGACTGTTATAAAGAATCTATATACCACTATTATTACTAATATTACTAATAGGTGAATTTGGCAAGTTTACAAAATACAAACCAACTGTATTTTTATATACTAATATAAAAAAGCTGAAAAACTGAATTAAAAACTTTCAATAGCAACAGAAAGATTAAACACCAAGGGTTAAATTTAAATAAAAGCAATTAAAGATTTTTAAATTAAAATTAAAATTTCTGAGAGCATGTGAAATCAGACATAAATGGAGACATTTACCACATTTCATTCAAATTGTTGTTTGCCATAGTTATTGTGTCATTTCTCTTTAGCCACTCTACTTTTGAGATTTCTTTTCCTTTTTCTTTATTTTTCAAAACTTTGGTTTTGATGTGTCTGGGTGTGGGATTCACTCAGTTTCTTAAATCTGTAGGTTTATGTTTTTCAACCAAATTTTAGAAATATTAAGCCATTATTTCTTAAAACATTTCTTCTGCCCCACATTTCTTTCTCAGAGCATATTAAATTTTTCATTATTATCCTATAGGTCCCTGGAATTCAATTATTTTTGGATTTTTTTCTTGGAGGTATAGATTGATCAATATCAATCTAGTTTAAATTCCCTAATTCTTTTCTCTGCCATTTCCAATGGGCCACTGAACCCAATCAGTGAATTTCTTGTCAGCTCATATATTCTTCAGTTCTAAAATTTTCATCTGGTCCTTTTTATAACTCTGTTTCTTTGCTGAGATTTTCTATTTTTCAATAGTTCCCAGAGTATCTGTGAATGCTCCCTGAGATCTATTTGTGAAAGCAGGTTTTAAATCCTTGTTTGATAATTTCAGCATCTGTGTTATCTTGATGTTGGCATACACGACTCTTCTCATTACAGTTGAGATTTTATTAGTTCTTGATATAATGAGTAATTTGGGGCTGTGTCCTGTGTTACAAGAATCTGGTTCCTATTTAAATATACTACATCAGTAGGCAGTCAATCTGTTTAGTTTCAGAATACAAGTCTTGTATCAATTTTTATGGACTGTGGTTCCAAATGTTAACGTCAGTTTATAAACCCTCTGCAGTGCTGCTACTCTGGTACTCTGCTACTCTGGTCTGCACCAGTTAGATGACAGGACTAACATTAGGACTAACGTAACGTTACATACAGGGAAGAAGTGAATTAAAGTTCTACATATTGACGCTCCTGTGGAGAGGCACTGTCTAGTTAATGCAGTGGGGAGAAGGAGGTAGTGGAGGCAGGAGCAGAAGTCAGAGTTGCACCTACAAGTGTATGAGAGGCACTACTTACTACTAGCAAAGGCAAACGTAGATGTCAAAGTTTCACACACAGGCTCCACGGGAAAAATAAGGATAAAGATACCTTATCACTGCGGGTGAGGGTATAAAAAGATTTTCACCCAACTGGCTCCTCCGAAGCAGTGCCAACTGAGACTGGGGAGAAGTGCAGGCATTTTCATGTTTATCTCCAAAATAGGCAAGGATGGTCAAAAGATTTTTTTTTTTTATGGCTAGACCACTCTTTTCCCAGCACTTTGGTTAGACAGCACAGGTGGTTTCTTTGTTGTTGTTGTTGTTTTGGTTTTTGGTGGTGGGCGGGAAAGGGGATATTTTCTTTTTGTGTGTCTATTAGTGTCTCCAGTCTGCAGAACATGTAGGCCAGCATATATACAAAGCAAGAAAAAAACCCAAGGAATTCACAGCCTTATAGTCCTTCAAATCCCAAGGTCCCCACACAGTCTGTCATATTTTCTCCATTTCTGAGTCTTCTGGAAGAGGACTTGTCCAAGGATATTGCAATTAACAGAAGTTTATACTACCTTGTTCAACACTAGAATTTGCAATTTGCTTTAAACATATCAAAAATTCAAAAGGATTGATAGAGGAAAGCTTGTTAGAAAGACAGCTAGATACATAGTAATGAAGCAAATATTGCAAAATGTTAATGATAGAATCTAAGTTAGGTATATGGGTGTTATTTGTAAAATTCTTACCTTTACTGTATATTAGAAATTTTTCATAATCAAATGTTGGGGAAAATCTTTCGATTGATTTCAAAATCCAGGTAAATAAAAAATTCTATTATCATGCAAAGTGAAGAAAAGAATCTCTCATTTGGGTGAAGGGGAAGTACTGGCTATTACTAGATTAACTGGAATGAGAAGCTATTAGATGTTAGAAACTCTCTGAAAAAGTTCTAGTCAACTCACTGTTACTTCTTGTTTATAGTCACTTATTTAGTCCACAGCCTGGGCTGTAAGCCTTGTCAGCCAGCCCTTGCAAACCTAAACATAATCCCATCAGCGTTAATAAGCACAGTGCAGCTGAGGCACCTAAAGGGCAGTTCATGACAAGGAGAGACCAAATATATTATTTGAAATTAAAATAATACGGGGATTTCTCTCAAAATTAAACCTTTATACAACCCAACCAATACACAGAATAAATGAGAGTCCAATTGGAGGAGAATGTGGGACAGAGTTATGCTATTGATCCCTTGAGTTAACTCTGGTTGACTTTTTGTTCATTAAGATACAAAGTGATCAATTCAGCATTGTAGCTGGTCTTGAGTATACAACACTTTCTAAAACATTGAGGTTTGGGGTATATAACACTTTCTAAAACATTGATTCTCCTATCCCTTCCCAGACACAAATTGGATGCCTCGTGTACAACATATGGTAGGGGGAAAATATAGGCACTGAAATAGAACAGATTTAAATCTAATTCCTGGTTCTGTTTTCTACTAACTTAATGACACTAGGTCAGTGTCTCTGCAGCTCTCTGAATCTCAATTCCCATCTGTAAAGTAGGTTAATGAACATTGATGTAAGCATCAAATGAAATGTTGAATATATTTCTCTCGCCTATTTGGAAACTAACTTAGGTATACATTTTCTTATTTTTGAGGAGGATAAAATGAAAAGAACAAAAGTTAGTCCTTTCACACATTGATGAAAATTGATCAGGAGGCCTGGACAGAGACAGCAGATAACTGTTCAATGTTCTCTCATATTTCCTGTCAGGATGGCTTTCCTACTTCCTGGATAACAGTTTGGCCCTCTTATTAGCTACATTTTCCGTTTGTGTGTGACCAGGCTCTAACAGGCCAAGGCAAAACTACCAGTTAAGGCTGAACTCATTAAGTCAGTAGCAGTTCTGTGAAATCCACAGGAATCTCCACAGTTTTCTTCTAGATGAGCCTATACTGAACCTATCCTAAGATTGATCAGAATTTTCAACATAATAGGGTGAAATATGAACAGTAGCCTCTCCATAGTGACTAAAATATGAGTTTCTTTTGCCTTAAATCATTTTTTAGGATCAAGGTACCTGGGTTCAATTCCCAGCTCCAGGACCCGATTCTGAATTCCTTCTAAGGCAGGCCCTGGAGGCAGTGGCAATGGTGCAAATGGATGGGTTCCTGCCACCTAAGTGGTAGACCTGCATTGTATTGAATTCTTAACTCTTAGCTTCAGCCCAGCCCTAGCACAAGCCATCAATTCAAGTGAATAGATACTAAACAAAACAAAAACTTAAGAAAAAATAGAAACTGATTCTAAATGTCTGAATATGTTGTTTGGGAATGTACCTGTATACCTAAGACCCTTTTCATTTCTGTTCCAAAATTACAAAATAACAATGACTACAGTAACTAACATTTGTTACAACTCTAAATTTATCTTCTATGTTTCCTCTTACACTGGTTTTTGTTTGTTTGGATCCTCACAAGGCCTTAGCCCACATACCACTATTAACCCAGTTACGTCCCCAATTTGCACAGTTGGCTCCATATAAAAAGCAGCCTGAGGCATTCTTTCACTATTTTACAGAATAGGTAAAAAAAAATATCTTTCATTCTAGCCTGCTTTATGCTCTACTTCCTGAGTTGTTCTAATTTAATCCAGTTCTCATCTCTGTGATATTTTTATTTATAGGCTTATTTCACAACTTAAGATCTCCCACTTGCCCTTGTCTCTGGCTCTGATTTCCGGCTTCCCTCCTTAACTGCGATTAGTATCTTCTGCATTGACTGTACTCCTTTAAGTCACAGTCGATAAATATCTCCACCAGGCCAAGCATCTGGGTGCAGGTCCTAGTAGCCAGTATTTCCATCCTAGTTTACACATCTGTCCAAACATTTATACCCTACCTAAGCTTTCAATTCATTCATGTTCAGGACGACAAGCAGGCATTCCAAAACTAACAAATATGGCAGTCAGTCACTTTTTATGTCTCTTGCTACTAATAATTGTGGGCATCTTCATTTACCTCTGCCTTTGGCTCAGCTGATTCGTTAGAGGTATCAAGTTGTTCCTTGGCTTGGGCCATCTGAGTCATTAATCTATCCATGTGAGACTGGATGTCTGCCAGTATCTCAGTCACATGAGCTGTGGCCATTGCTTCCTGGATGTCCACTAGATGAAGGGCTTTCTGCTCCTCATCAGCAATCACCTTCTGAACTTTCTTAAATTCCTGCTGTATAAACACTTTCATCTGGTCCCGAGTTACCTGAAAAGCACAGACAAGAAAGTTAACTTGAACTCAAAGAAATGGAAAGGTGAAGTTATTGCTATAAAACATTAGGCAGCCCTGGCCAAGATACAAACCATGGTTCCTATCTGATTCTGAAGTTTTGAGATTATCTTCTTCTCCTTTTTCTTCTTCTTCTTCTTCTTCTTTTTTTTTTTTTTTTAAGATTCATTTACTTATTCGAAAGGCAGAGTTACAGAGAGACAGAGACAGAGATCTTCAATCTACTGGTTCACTCCCCAAAAAGCCCCAAGGGCTGGAGCTGAGCTGATCCAAGGCCAGGAGCCAGAAGCTTCTTCCATGTCTCCCATGTGGGTGCAGGGGCCCAAATACTTGGACCATCTTACACTGATTTCCCAGGCCATTAGCAGGGAGCTGGATCAGAAGTGGAGCAGCCAGGACTTGAAACGGTGCCCATATGGAATGCTGGCATTGCAGGCAGTGGCTCTACCTGCTATGCCACAATGCCGGCACCAAGGCTATCTTCCAACAATGTCCCCCTAATAGCTGACAAATTTCCTGCTGATCCTTTGGCCTTTTTCATTGTTCAGGAAGTAATTCCTTATCTTTCACTTTTGCTTTGTTTTTATACTAGTATAAATATATAATTACTTTTTTTAACTTTTATTTAAGCAAATATAAATTTCCAAAGTACAGCTTATAGATTACAATGGCTTTTTCCCCTCATAACTTCCCTCCCACCTGCAGCCCTCCCAACTCCTGCTCCCTCTCCCATTCCATTCACATCAAGATTCATTTTCAATTCTCTTTATATACAGAAGATCAATTTAGCATATATTAAGTAAAGATTTCAACAGTTTGCACCCACACAGACACACAAAATGTAAAAATACTGTTTCAATACTAGTTATAGCATTAATTCACATTGGACAACACATTAAGGACAGAGATCCCACATGAGGAGTAAGTGCACAGTGACTCCTGGTGTTGACTTAACAATTTGACACTCTTGTTTATGGCGTCAGTAATCACCCTAGGCTCTTGTCATGAGTTGCCAAGGCTATGGAAGCCTTTTGAGTTCGCCGACTTCGATCTTATTTAGACAAGGTCATAGTCAAAGTGGAGGTTCATCCTCCCTTCAGAGAAAGGTACCTTCTTCTTTGATGGCCCATTCTTTCCACTAGGATCTCACTCGCAGAAATCTTTCATTTAGGTCCTCATTTTTTTTTTTTTTTCAGAGTGTCTTGGCTTTCCATGCCTAAAATACTCTCATGGGCTTTTCAGCCAGATCTGAATGCCTTAAGGGCTGATTCTGAGGCCAGAGTGCTGTTTAGGACATCTGCCATTCTATGAGTCTGCTGTGTATCCCGCTTCCTATGTTGGATCATTCTTTCCCTTTTTTATTCTATCAGCTAGAATTAGCAGACAATAGTCTTGTTTGTGTGATCCCTTTGACTCTTAGACCTATCAGTATGATCAATTGTGAACTGAAATTGATCACTTGGACTAGTGAGATGGCATTGGTAGAATCCCCTGGCACATTTCTAACTACTTTTTGGGGAAAGTCAGCTTGAGCATGTCCCAAATTGTACATTTGACATAGTTAGACAGAGAGAGAGACAGAGAGACAGAGAGAGAGACAGACAGAGAAAGGTCTTCCTTCCATTAGTTCACCCCCCAAAATGGCCACCACGGTCAGAGCTATGCTGATCCGAAGCCAGGAGCCAGGTGCTTCCTCCTGGTCTCCCATGCGGGTGCAGGGCCCAAGCACTTGGGCCATCCTCCACTGCCTTCCCAGGCCACAGCAGAGGGCTGGACTGGAAAAGGAGCAACCAGGACTAGAACCTGGCACCCATGTGGGATGCCGGCGCCGCAGGCAGAGGATTAGCCAAGTAAGCCAAGGTGCTGGCCCCCATATAATTACTTTTTAAAAATATTGTAATTAAGTGTACAAGGATACTTCAAAAACTACATGGAAATGGAATTAAAGGAAAAATTCATTTTGGTGCAAAACATTTTGATGTTGATACACACAAAGGATCTTCAAAAAGTTAATGAAAATGTATATTATATAAAACTATGCATAGATTTCAAAACTTATTGCAACAAAATAAACTTATCTTGTAATTCCATTTTTCCATAAGCTCTGTAATGTACCCTGTATATTTATTCAGAGAAATGAAATTTCTCCTCTCCAATTACAGATGTACCAATTATATTCCTATAATATGTGAAAGAAACAATTCCTTATGCCCTCACCAATACTGGGTAATACCAACCTTTTAGATTTTTACTATATGATGGGTGAAAGGTAGATTATTGTTTTGTTTTACAATAGCAACTGCAAATCAAAGAAAACACAACTGTAGGCTGTATTTGTCTAGGGCATAAGAAAGACAAACACAGTGAGAAACTATCAAAATAAGTACTTATAAACTCTAAATCTTGCCAGTAACTTTATTTACTAAAGTTTCCAGACATGTGTTCATTTTATGAGTATTTTTAAACAACAATGAGCAGTAGAGATAAGGGGTTGGAGGGGGGTACGGCTGGTGGAAGAACAGTAGGCCAAAGGGGAAAGCCAACGGAGAATTTGTGACCTAGAAGAGCAAGTATTTCTCATCTAAGTGCACTGGTTCTTAGTCTGGTGCTCCACTCACTGTAACAGTCCATCAGAAGGGAAATCAAACTGGAAAAACCTATGAAAAGAAACTGACAAAGAGGTGGGGAAGCAGAGGAGGCCATTTTTAATCAGCCTCTTAAAAACTGCAAATAGCTTGAATCTTAAGCAGCTTTTGTAACACTGCCATAAGGAGGTCAATACAGATGGCTTGTATGACATGGATCTGTTCATGTATCAAATCTAAGTGACATAAACCCCCAGGAATTCATATACTCTTCCCAGGTGCTCTCCCTGGTGCTGGAGAAAACAGGAGGAAGAGTGTTAAATGTTATTAATAGCCCTGCAAACTCTGTTAACAGACTGAGAACTGTGACTTGTGTTTAATTATATAATTTCTTTTTATTTTTGTATGTCTATTTCAGGGCTTTTATGCTTTATGATGATTATCTACCAATAGATCTCTATTCTTGAAATAAACTGGGTCTTAAATGACCTACGACCATCTCTCTATTAGAGGCCAAACTTGGAAAACTCACTAAGAGAGGAAGTTCCCCGAATGCTTGAGAAATTCTCTTAATAGTTTCAAGTGACTAAAAATAGTCATCATAATAAAAACTGACTCACAACTTATTTGATTATAATACACATTGATTCAAAGTTAGGAAACTGACATCAGAGTCAGGAAAGGTATGGATTAGACTACAACAGGTGAGCAAATCACGGACTTTTAAAAACTGAATTCTCTATTTCCTATTGTTTTACATAGGTTTTTTCAACATGATACTTTATTCCATACAGATCAGGCCATAAATGAGACTTGAAGGTAGAATTACCTGTATGCTTTCTTTCCATTCCCATTCTCTACTAACTGACACGAGTATCCTATCCTTCATCTAGTTCAAAGTAGTAAGAACAAATTTCTGGGTCACAGCATCCATTCAAATCCAGAGGGATTCCCTGGGAGACTAAGCATGTGGTTGGTTGAATTCTCTGGAAAAGGATTCCTACCAATGATAGCAGCTTTCAAAATTTCCTTTCAGGTTTCATTTCACCTCTTTGTCATCAGAACTCCATTCTGCTAAAAACTGCAAGAGTAGCAGGCTCTTAAGGTCAGTGCCTGCTACTTGGGAGCTGCTGACATCACTTCCAAGTAGGTTTCTTGGGACTTACTTAGTCTCTCTGTCCAAGTGAGTTACATATTACAGATTAAAAAAAAAGATTTATTTGTTTGAAAGGCAGAGAGAGTGAGAGTGAGAGAGTGAGAGTGAGTGAGAGTGAGAGAGAGTGAGAGAGAGTGAGAGAGAGAGAGAGAGATTGAAATTGCTTTATCTTCTATCCACGGTTCACTCTCCAGATGGCTGCAACATCCAGGGCTGGGTGAGGTCAAAGCCAGGATTCAGGAACTCCATCCAGGTCTCCCACATAGGTGGTAGGGGCCCAAATACATGGGCTATCTTCTGATGCCTTCCCAGGCATGTCAGTAGGAAGTGGGATTTGAAACAGAGGAGCCAGGACTTGAACTGGCACTCCATTATAGATCCAAGTGTCGCAGGCAGGGATTTAATACACTGTGCCACAATGCCACCATCCCTATGTTGCAGTCTTAACTATAACCACAGCAATGTTACACTATAACCACAGCAATGTTACACAGAAAGACAAGACTCAACATATCCAGAGAAGAGAAACCTGGATGTACACAGAATGCTGAAATTGGTGATGTGAAAAGTTCCTTTTATACATCATTTACTAGTAGTTGATGTCACATCTTTTTAAAAGCCGCAGACTTCCCTCACAGCCAAACAAAATCTTAATATGGAACCCCAAAGTATAATAAAAAACAAAGTGGAACTATTCTGATTAAAAGAAAAATCTCCCCCTCCTCCTTGGCATACTACCTATGACACTGTAGTGGCTTCCAAAAATTTTTACAAGAGAGAACTGGGTCCTCAACATAAACAAAATCTTAACAGGAGCTTTCATCCTTTGTTCAACTGAATGGCCTCCAAGTTGTCAAAATCTTCAGCCCCTAATTTATAAGTGAGATGATGTATCTTTGTTACAGCTGCATTAGGGTACACTATTGTTTTATTACTTAAACACAGGATTTTAATAAAAATCATATAAACATGGCATTATTTCTATATGGTCAGACTAACTAGTGAATACCTCAGTACAATCTCCTCTTTTTACAGGTGAAGGGAAAGAAAGCTCAGTAGCAGAAGTAGTACAGTAATAAAGTCACGGCTTAGAAACGTTCCTCTGGCCAGTCCAGCAAATTTTCTGCAACAACGTATCACCTTAAATGATCCCTTTCTAACTGCTTCACCTTAAATAATCCCTTTCTGACTCCAAATTTATCTCTTCTTAATTTAGGCCTTTCCTCAGTTAAAAGGATGCTTCTGCTATTAGCGCCAATAAGATGCAATTCCCCCAAATGAATCGTGGGACAAAGGATTTACATCTGAAGAGCTAAGTCTTGCATCTGATACTTTCTATATGCTCTTACAGGCAGTGTTTCTAAGCCAGGCCACACCCAAGATGCATGTAGACTGGCACTGTACATATACACAAATAAACACATAAAACCTAGAATTAAGAAGTTTGCATTAAAAAACAACACCCACTTAATGTTTCTGAAATGTGCTAGAACCCATGAACTCATATCTAACTGGCCTGTAGGAAACCAAGATTTTGTTCACTTTTTGTGTTATAGGCAGATTACACAAAACAACAAGCATACTAGCTAGAAGGCTTACTGGCTTGAGAAAAATTTGTTCTAGAAAAGCATTCCTGGGGCCAGCGCTGTGGCGTGGAGGGTTAATGCCCTGGCTTGAAGCGCCGGCATCCCATATGGGCACTGGTTCGAGACCCGGCTGCTCCACTTCCAATCTAGCTCTCTACTATGGCTTGGGAAAGCAGCAGAGGATGGCCCAAGCGCTTGGGCCCCTGCACCCATGAGGGAGATCCAGAGGAAGCTCCTGACTCCTGGCTTCAGATCGGCACAGCTCCGGCCATTGCGGCCAATTGGGGAGTGAACCAGTAGATGGAAGACCTCTCTCTCTCTCTGCCTCTCCTCTCTCTGTGAAACTCTTTCAAATAAATAAATAAATCTTAAAAAAAAAAAAAAAAAGAAAAACATTCCTGACATATACTGCGACATATCAAGGTCTGGAGCAAGAAGCCACTACAAATAAAGTATCCAGGGGCAGACACTGTGACACAGCAGGTTAGGCAGCCAGTTGGGATGCTTCCATCTGCTATCAGTGTGCCTGGTTTGGATCACAGCTACTCCTCTTCTTTTTTTTTTTTTAATTTTTTTATTTTTATTTTTTGTTTTTGACAGGCAGAGTGGACAGTGAGAGAGAGAGAGACAGAAAGAAAGGTCTTCCTTTTGCCATTGGTTCACCCTCCAATGGCCGCCGCGGCTGGTGCGCTGCAGCCGGCACATCGCGCTAATCCGAAGGCAGGAGCCAGGTGCTTTTCCTGGTCTCCCATGCGGGTACAGGGCCCAAGCACTTGGGCCATCCTCCACTGCACTCCTGGGCCATAGCAGAGAGCTGGCCTGGAAGAGGGGCAACCGGGACAGAATCCGGCACCCCGACCGGGACTAGAACCCGGTGTGCCAGAGCCGCAAGGCGGAGGATTAGCCTATTGAGCCACGGCGCTGGCCAGCTACTCCTCTTCTGATCCAGCTTCCTGCTAACACACCTGGAAAGACAGCAGATGATGGCTTAAGTACCTGTAACCCTGTCACCCACATGAGAAAACAAGATGAATAAGTTCCAGCTCTTTCTTGGCTTTGGCCTGGACAAATTCTGGCTATTGTGTACATTTTGGGGGGGGGTGGGGAGAGGGAGGGAGATAAATCAGCAGATGGAAGATCTCTCCTCCACTTCTGTCACTCTGCCTTTTAAATAAATAAATACATCTTTTTAAAACAATGTATCCAAGTCTATAACAACTGAAGATTTCAGAAACATTTGTTCCATTAGCCAAATATGCTGCAAGGATTAAAAATGGCTACTCCAAAAGTGGCTAGAAAAAATGTAAACTGTCTGAAATGGAGTGAGAAGATTAAGTATGTCTCCTAAAAAGTCAGATTCCATTTTTATTCTCCTCTTCCTTCTGAATGGCCACTATTATAGACCAGAAAAACAAAAAAGCAGGAAACAGAACTTTTTCAGATGCTGGCAGGTTGTCTTTATCCCCATAGCAGGGCATTCGCAACTTGCCAGTGGCCATGGAAATTTTCAAGTGAGGAGGCTCAAAGTTAAGGCTTCTGAAAGGCCTCAGAATTTATCTGGCCTGTTAACTCCAAGAGAGCTTTTTTCCAAATTTCTGCCAGGCTCCAGTGAGGCCACAAAGGGGAAGAGCTTTGTCAACAAGGACAGAGACCCTTTTAAATGACAAGAGTTTTATAATGATACAACTGCGTGAATTGGAACAATAATTCATAAATCCAGATTTGTCTCTAATTACATGGGGGGGGTGCAAAACAAGTAGAGTTTCAGGGGATTAGGAATATAACTCAGTAGTTGTTAGGGTGACATAGCCAAAACAAGAGAACACAGAATCTGTTGACAATGCTACTCTATCAAGTGATTAGCCTCTCTCCTACCTTTTATTATCAAGTTTTGTTTGTTTCTTTTTTAAAATCACATAACCCTTGCTTTCCTAGCTCCCTTACCACAAAAGAATCTACTAGTTACCAACTCCATTTCACTTCACCACCAACCTGTCTGTAGCACTTATACTACTGATACCCCTTGATCTGCAAATTCTCCCTTTTCATTGTTGCTGTGATCCTGGACTTCTGTGACTCTCCAGTTACCTGGCTTCATCTCTTCAATTCTACTCCCTCTCTCCAGGGGACTGTGATTGAGAAAATCTACCACCTTCTGACATTTGGAGCCAATGATTCTTTCTTCTATGTGGTGGGCAGGGGGTAGAGGGAAGGGACATCCTATGCATTATATCATGTTCAGCGGCATCTCTGGCCTCTGTGAACTAGGCAGCAGTAATATCTCTGCTCACTCTCACCCTGATCCCCACCCCCACCCACACAACCCACTGTAACAACCAAAAGTGTCTCCAAACATTGCTAAACGTCCTCAGGAACAACATTACCGTATGTTGAGAGGTACTACTCTACATTCTCTTCCTTAGCAACTTCATCTCACTTCTGCAATTTAACTACTACCTCCATGGAGATGGCACCTAAGCCTGGATCTTCTCTCCAGGAAACTATTTCTACAGTTCTGCTGGCTGATGCACATCTCTACCTGGATACTTTTTTATTACTCAAACCATTAAACTCCAAACTGAATCTTTGAACTCGCCATAAATCATTATCATTTCTAACTTTTTTCAGTGCCTCGCATATTAGGCACTTCATTAAGCACTTTATGTATATTCAATTCATCATCACAAGGACACCATGAGGTGGCTTTTATTATTATAAACTTATTATTAAAAAGAAACTGAGGCAGGGAGGTAAGAAATCTGTTCAAATTCACATACATACTAAGTAGCAGAATGGAGTTTGAATACATAATATGCCTCTCCCACATCCTCTCTTTAAGCATCAAACTGCTTTCCTAGCTCCATGTATGATCCCACAATTTAGGCAGCTTCTCAGGCTCTGGACTCTGCAGTCAAGTTTCGTTTTCTCTACCAGATCCTACATTCTCTGGATTTAGTAACTGGAAGGGAACTACATAGGGCCTTGCATACAATGGCAGGAAACACATTCTGACTGAATATCAGAATCAGATGTGTCACCCACCTCTGTCCCTCTAACCAGTCTGACTGAAAAACAGCTATCCCTCACCATTTAGAAAAATACCCCTCCTTTCTTCACATCCCCTCCCCATTACCCACCACTAAACATCTAAAGACTTTCTTTAATTCTTGATGTAGCCCCATCTGCTCTCCCCACCTAAGCCCTTCCACCCAGGGCTACTCTCCCTCTGCCCCCATCCCAGTAATGGGCTGAAACAAATTCTAAGTCACAAAAAGCTTTTGAGTGATTGGAAGAAACTTGCTGGAATTCTACTTCTTCCCCAAATTTGTGCTTGGCCACCTTACTCTCCTTTATCATCTCCACCTGGTCTGAAATCTTGGCTTTCTAATCTTACTCTCAAATTTCACCTATGGCCCTTTCAAACTTACTGACTGTATGTGCCTTTCACTCTGTCCCCTTGGTCTTAGACCTCAGCTTTGTCTTATATTGTACAATCTTTGGTGTGCCTTGTGTCTTTGATTCCTAGAATAACACTGTCTCAGATAAGAACTCCGTATGACAGTCAGAATAATCAAATCTTCTGCCCAGTGCATCTTCTTGAGACAACAGATTTTGGTACTAGAGCCCAAGTACTATACTGCTCTTTAATAGCTTCCTGCATATGAACCTATGCTTCTTCTGAATCTCCTTCCTCTCATGGTCCTCTGCACTTGACATACAAATGTAAGTATAGATGTCCACGTACGTACACACACGCACAGTACTGTGGCTCAGGACCATGTTTCCCAAAGGCTCTCTACTTGAAAGGGCCTAATAAATACTTGAATTGAAAGTGCTAGGCAGCTGTGAAGTGGATGGCAAATGTGTACCGCAGTCTTTTGAGAGGGAGTTGACTGACACTCAGCCCTTAGTGCAAGAGATGGATATGTAACTATTACAACTGCGGCATAGCTGCCAAGCATCCTCTTCTCCCAGGGTTGCTTGTTCATGATGTCAGCTGCCATGACTTTATTGCCATGACAACTTGATGTATAACCCAGTGACACGGCACTGAACTAGACGCACCAGAATGCAGTTCACCAGAAATGCTGGGTTCACTTTGACTTGATACGACTGCTTACTCTGAAGATGCTCTTTTTCTGCCTGATCCCAGGGTGGCAATGAAGAAAGAAATTCTAAACTTTTGAGCACTACTTTTCCTGAATAAACAGAAAACAAATCTGGTAATCCCTGCTATAGGAATGTGAAAGTAGAAGAATGAGTTCTGAGAGACACTCAGGACCTGTAACAACCAAGAGAAAGAGAGCTTCTAGTCCATCTTGTTTTCTCGCTACCCTAACCTATCAAAAACTAGAGAAGACAGCTTCTGCTTCAGGTGCTATTAGGAAACAGGAGGTGGAGTGTGACACTGAAAGTTGAGAGGGCAACTATACAGAAGTTACTATTTTTAAGCCTATTAGATTTGAATGTACAGAAAGTCTATTGTATCAGCTGAAAATTTAAGCAATTTTATAACAATACTTATACCTCAACATCCTTTGTAAATCTCTACCCATACAAATCCAGTTATATGGATTCTATCAAAATTCAAACATCAAAACGACAACAAAAAATGCCCTGGAAAAGGCGCTAGGATGTTGGCCTCCTGTTTTCTGAGTGTTTTGTTACAGAGGGTCACAATGGGTAAGGTACACAAAGCTTGATGCAGTAGACAAAGCAGGTGGAGGGCTGGCTCTGCTAACCCTATGCTTCTGAAGTTTAGAAAGGTAAAAGTTCCCTCATTTGTGAGATGGAAGTCTCATATTTTTCTGAACTTCATAAAAAATAAATGGAAAAAAACACACATGACCATCAGGAAAACCATTCTGCTCATCAGAGCACAGAGTAACTGTGAACGTTTATTGCATGCTTCCCATATGGTACCCACTGAGTTCTCACAAAGAGCCCAAAAAAACTTGCTCAAAGAAAAGAGAACATGCAGCCCTGAGCGATTCTAATTTCCCAAGTGAACACAGAAGGACTTTCTCATACATGTTAGGCACTGAGAAGTAAGTACATTAATACGTATGCTCCTTGCCTCAGTTTTGGTAAATGGCCATAGGCTATCAGGAAGCAGTAGCTGCCTTGTCTAGTTTGGTAAAATCTTCCCCAGCACAGTCTTCAACGACACAGAAGCAAAGCAGAGGCAGCACACGAAGGATGAGTAACGTTCTGTTCCTCAGAACCTCAGCATGGTCGGTCTATGGGCATAACTGGCTCCTCAATCTCATAACTTGCTTACTCTATTTTCTCTCCTTTTTGCAGACTGAAACCCTACTTCACCTCCTTAGGGAACAAACAACCTGCTTCTATCTAAGAACCACAGTGCTCATTAACTAACTAGTTACCAAGACACTTTTCATGTATCCAAAGGCTGTGATAACAAATCATCCTTATGACTTCTTATCATTCTGCAAAGTTCCTATTTTCACGGTACTCATGAATAAAAGCATACTAAGATTAACCCTATTTTGTGACAAAATTGATGGCTCAGACACATCGAGTGAAACAGGTAGTAAACACCAGTATGTGGACTGAAGTTATCTGACTTCAATGTCTGTGCTTTTTCACCATAAAGAAAAGTATGTCATACTTACAGTTTTCTTTCCTAAAGATCTGAACAAATTCAGTACTGGAGTATTATTCCCAACCTACCTTCTGTGATAAAAAGTTAGTAACTTACTATAACTTCTAATAATTCTATAAAGAAATCACAGGGGGCCGGCGCTGTGGCATAGTGGGTAAATCTGCCGCCTCCAGTGCCGGCATCCCATATAGGTGTGGGTTCAAGTCCCGGCTGCTCTACTCTGATCCAGCTCTCTGCTAATGGCCTGGGAAAGCAGTAGAAGACAGCCCAAATTCTTGGACCCTTGCACCTGCATGGGAGACCCAGAAGAAGCTCCAGGCTCCTGGCTACAGATTTACCCAGCTCCAGCTATTGTAGCCATCTGGGGGAGTGAACCAGCGGATGGAAGACGCTCTCTCTCCCTTCCTCCCTCCCCTCTGCCTTTCAAATAAATAAATAAATCTTTTAAAAAAATCACAGAAAGGCAACTTATTAGTCTCATTAACCCTGTGACCTTGCACAAGCCACTTAACTTCTTAAATCTTTGTTTTTTTTTTTTTTCAGTTGAAAATGGGGATGATGTTTAACTAGTTGAGTTAGGAAGCAAGGAACTACCTTACTGTTCATCAATCAGATCACTGGTTGAATGGAATTTCTCTTCAAGCTATAGAGAACTAATATATACTGCACCCTGGATAAAGGCAAAGCCAACCAGGGGATATATAAAATTATATATATATATATATATATATATATATATATAAAGTTGTATATATTATACACATATTAACGTAAGAATCTACAAATGAGTTTTAGTAGTCTATTTCAGAAGACTGAAAGTTGTATTCATTCAGGTCCTTTGCCTTAAAATGGCAAAGGAAATACCTTTGTTCTTGAGAAAATCTGAGTTTTAATTCCTGAGAGGTGAACTAACAAATAGAGAAAGAAAGAGGGACAGGACAGAAGCAGAACCTTAAATGAAATCTGGGTGATTGCATCATTTCATTGAAAAGTGAAGTTTTATATATCTAGGTATCAAGGCTCCTAAATTGAGTGTCAAATACAATCGTGCACTAGAAATGTGAAATGTGACTGCTATGGGGAGTCCTGACAACTCCACTGCCCTCTCCATGTTATATGTGTAATCAGCCTTGCAAGCTTCTGGCAGAGTACATGATCAAGTCTCATATCAGTGCAGAGAGGAGCCAGAGCAGGGAGAGAAGGATGACCTGATGTGGTATTTTTATTAAGCCATTTAAAACTGAATCTTTTTGCTTTCCATCCACCAGGCAGCTCAGAAACCATGCCTACCTTTTTCTTAAAATGCTTATGGTTGATTTATGTAGTTGTTTAATTAGGAGCACTGGGGCCCCCAAAAAAGAACAATCAAAGGGTCAAGCTACAAGGGAGGGGAAAAGAGGAATAGAGATTTTCAGATTTTGGTGGGATCTACTTAAAGGGGAACATATCTTCCAAAATGTCTTTGAAATGTGACTTAACTTCTTTTTCTTTTAATTCGGCATCAGGCAGTTTTAGTACTTACAGTTTGCGCTGTAACAGTGTTACATTAAGCTGCTATGTATTGCTTGTTTCCAGTGCAAATATATGCACACACAGCTAGCTGCACACTGCCAAGGCAGATACACCGCCCTGACTGGGACAGGCAACTGAGCTAAAGGTTACTTCAAATGTTCAGGGAAAATGGGATTAAAAACGGTTTTATCTTGATGCAAAAAGTTTTCCAAACTCACACACAGTGTTTTCATAATATGTAGTTTCCATTAACTTTTTAAAGTACCTCCCTATGCTGAACTAAAGCCAATTATCTGTAGTCAGGTAAGGCCCACAGAGAGAGCCAGCCAGCCAGCCAGCCAGCCACACCAAAGGATCCCAACTGTGCAGATTTAACTCCATTTATCTGCATGTCATTATCACTCAAAAAAGTATCAAAGGCCCTTTAAAAAATCTAGAATCTATAAGTGTCACAAATCCTGGGAAGTTGTTAATTGACCAAAACATAGAATCCAGTTATTTATAAGTTTGTGGCTTATTTTTTTTTCCAGCAAGGCTTAGATGGTCTCCTAAACTTCGCAGGGGGAAAGCTGGCCCATGTACCCTTCCTTGTTCTTGTGCTTAAAGCAATCCTAGATCTCAAACTAGAAGGCTAGGGGCTGGTATTGTGGCATAGTGGGTTAAGCCTCCTGCCAAACTGGTATCCCATGTGGGCAAGCGTTTGAGACCCAGCTGCTTCACTTCAGGTCCAGCTCCCTGCTAATGGCCTGAGAAGAGTAATGGAAGATGGCCTAAGTAACAGGGCCCCTGCCACTACATGAGAGACCAATAACTAACTGTAACTACAAGACTTAAAATTAGGTTTTGCTTATTTAATTACCATTTGTATATGAAAAACCTGTAATTTTTTGACAAGAATCTGATTTGTACAGATGACTGAAGGAACGGGCTGTGTTTATAAAGCTGTTTTGTAATTATAAAATGCTGTATAAATGATGAATAAGAATAGTAAAATAAGAAAACCATTCTTAAATCCATTTAACGAATTTCATTTTGCTAGATGATTCTTTTGCTTTCACACCTCAGTAGTAACACCTCTGGAAACTACAGACAAGAACAGGGGAAAAAACCTGCTATGTTTTATTTAGGCAGTCTTGGTCTGACCAGACTCTGTTTAATCCCATTCCAGCCAGATAGAATCATGTGAACTGTTTGGATTCACTTATAAAATGCTTCTTTTTTTGAGAATGACTTCTGATAAAATGAGTATGAATGTGAGGCACACAACTATGCTTTTAACGGTTTGCTTTAAGCTCACCAGTAACAGGAAACAGCAGCACATCTTTAGAGGGAAAGCAATCAATACATAATAGATAAAGTGGCTGTTATTAACTGCATAATAAGAGGTTAGTTTGAATGTGCTTACCATGTCATGCTTTCGGTTCAATGCTTTCTGAGGACTGAGCACAGGACTGGGTGGGGAGGGGGTTGTTTTGAGGGAAAGCAAGGGAAGGGAATCAATGTGTTTTGCAAGCTCTGGTTTCCTCTGGGTAAACTATCAGAGAAAACTACGTAGTCACTACAAGGAAAGCTGTGAAATAAACAACTCGGAAATTTCTTACAAATCCAGGTAGACATATACTAACACATATTGCTGATTGACTACATCTTTTAATTTCCCTAAACTCTAGCACAAATATAAGAAATCTAAAGCAAAAATCCTGCTTTGTGCAATAGATGTGTCTGAAAAAATTGGCTAGAAAAAGAAGTTTGCAAGTTGCAAGATGTCAAACACATCTGGACAACCTATAACTTAAAAAACCATTTCCTACTAATTTTTTTTCTTACAAATCAAAGAATGTTATTAAAAGTGATCTTCTTCAATTTCAGTTCACAATTGATCACACTGATAGGTCTAAGAGTCAAAGGGATCACACAAACAAGACTAGTGTCTGCCAATACTAACTGATAGAATTAAAAAGGGAGAGAATGATCCAACATGGGAAGCGGGATACACAGCAGACTGATAGAATGGCGGATGTCCTAAACAGCACTCTGACCTCAGAATCAATCCTTAAGGCATTCGGATCTGGCCGAAGAGCCCATGAGAGTATTTTAGGCATGGAAAGCCAAGACACTCTGGCAAAAAACAAACAAACAAACAAACCTAAATGAAAGATCTCCACGAGTGAGATCCCAGTAGAAAGAACAGGCCATCAAAGAAGGAGGTACCTTTCTCTGAAGGGAGGAGAGAACTTCCACTTTGACTATGACCTTGTCCAATAAGATCGAAGTCAGTGAACTCAAGAGGCTTCCATAGCCTTGGAAACCCATGACAAGAGCCTAGGGAGATTTCTGACGCCATAAACAAGAGTGTCAAATTGTTAAGTCAACACCAGGAGTCACTGTGCACTTACTCCTCAAGTGGGATCTCTGTCCTTAATGTGTTGTCCAATGTGAATTAATGCTATAACTAGTATTGAAACAGTATTTTTACACTTTGTGTTTCTGTGTGGGTGCAAACTGATGAAATCTTTATTTAATATATACTAAATTGATCTTCTGTATATAAAGAAAATTGAAAATGAATCCTGATGTGAATGGAATGGGAGAGGGAGCAGGAAATGGGAGGGGTGTGAGTGGGAGGGAAGTTATGGGGGGGGGGAAAGCCATTGTAATCCATAAACTGTACTTTGGAAAATTATATTTACAAAATAAAAGTTCAAAAAAAAAGTGATCTTCTGCAATGGATGTTCTAGATGTGCAGGGTATATATCCTTAAAACAGGACTCATCACAGAACCAAGCATGTCTAGAACCGTGCCTTACTCTCAACCATCTCTGGCCCTGATTTCCTGTCTTCGGGTTCACTCCTAGTGGCTGGGATCTATGTTTCTTACTGACTCTGCAGATTTGGAATGCAATCTACTCCTAAACTATGGCATGGGCTTCAGTCATCCTCTTAAATGCTGACCAGGTCTTCTTTCCTCATTTTTTGGCTTTTGACATTTATCTGTTGGTAATGATGGGTCTACATAAATCTCTGGGCCAGCGATGCAAAGCCTGCATCTCATTTAAGTGGTGGTTTGAGTCCTGGTTGCTCCACTTAGATCCAGATCCCTACTAATGCCCCTGAGATAGCAGCAGAAGGTGGCCCAAGCACACTTGTTCCTGCCACTGTGTAGACCAAGATGGAGTTCCAGGCTCCTGGCTTCAGTCTACCCCAGTCCTTGTTATTGTGTCCATTTGAGGAATGAACCAACAGATGGAAGATCACACGTGTGTGCTCTCTCTCCCTCCCTCTCCCCTGAAACCCCCAACTCTGGCAATTCTGCCTTTCAAATAAATAAATCTTTCAAACAAAATAAATAAATAAATCCTGTCCTCTCAGACAGACTGAGCTGAATTCCCAATATACCTCCCTTTCTACTCTCCTATTCTCTGCCACTTCTGCTCAATTTATTTTTTTCTAAGCCTGGACTACTATGTACTTCATTTTCTATTTCAAAGTCAAAATTACTTGAACTTATTTCCAGAGGTTCTTCAGACTATCTGCAGAATTGGTAAAAAACAAAAATCAAAACCAGAGTGATGGCAAATCGCCAACATTCAGCACAGCAGTTCCCAGATGTGTGCTTCCAGGAACACCACCACCAGCATCACCTGGGAACATGACAGAAATGAAAATTTCTTAGCCACCCAGGACCAACTGAATCAAAAACTCCTGAGAGTAGGCCCAGCACTCTGTATTTTCATAAGTCTTCCAGGTGACTTTCATATGACTAAAGCTTAGGAACACCGGTCTGGAAGACAAGGTGCCTAACAAACATTTACATAAAATGAGAACATCTCCTGAAGAAGAATTCAGTCAACATCACAGACACAGAATGGATAGGATATCCTGCATAATGAAAATAGCAATTGCAAAACCATAGGTATAATTTTTACTTTAAAAATTCAAAATATATTTGCATATAAAAAGTCTAGGAAGTTGTATGCCAAATTGTTGCTAGTGGTTAATTTTGGGGGAATTCATTTAACTTTTCCTTAGTAAAAACTAGTATTTTTAAATTGATAAGCACATATTATTTTATAATTTAAAAAAAATGGTTAATCCATGCACCTTCCACTGTTCTCTGGCAAAACTCAGAGTTAAGAATTAACTCAGTCCTCAGGAGACTTTAGTGTCTGGACTAATCAAGCTTTGTGATGCTTTAGGGAATTCTAGAGGAAGTGATGCAGAGACAGTGTTTGGTCCTCCAAGACTCAATCAATCAGTGCTTCTCTGTAAAGCCACTGTGCCAGGAAATGACAGGTCATGAAGCCTGAGAGACCCAGCCCTTCTTAAGTAGGCCAGCTCACAAGGAGGAGAGGGTTCTGCAGGAAAACAGGAGACCATAAACTTAAGGATTTTCTTGGAAGACACCAAGTTATTTCTGGGAAAATTTTGTTACAGAATTTATGTAATTCAGTGGCCCATTTTTCACCTGCTTTCCCGAACTGGCAGTCATCCTGCAGTTATGTTCATTCATCCTTCTTCAAGCTGACTTCAACAATATACAGAATACTCATGAGGTAAACTAAGTTGGGACTTGAAAATAAAACAGGTTAGTGGCAAATGGTCCAGGGCAAGAAAAAGGGTAAAACAGAGGTGTATATATAGAGTCCTACCCAAGAGTCAAGTCAGGTTCCCAAAAATAAGCTTTGGCTTATCATGCTTCATCAGAAAACCCTGAGACGTTAATGGATTCTTCTCTTGGGACCACCCAATTCTTTCAGTTCTGGCAAGTTTCCTATTAGAAGTACTACATGCATTCATAAAGGATTCTAAAGCTCTTTATCTGTGTGACCATCATACTCAAGGGCCACTCTGTGTGACCTATCACACCCTTCTCCCCTTCACTGCACTACTAACTACAGTCACATAAGTGTGGCACAAACAGAAAATATAATTGTCCCCCTCAGCAAAGCAGTTTCCCTAAAGATAGAGTAATTGGGTTAAGACAGCTTTCAATAACCTTTAATAATTAACTAGTTCATCTTCATTAAAGGAACAACTACTTATACCTGGTCTCTGCCTCCACTGAAATAGGCTGCTTTAAATTTTCCTATCTATGGGAATAGCATCAGGGTGTAATAGGTTGAGCTGCCACCTGCCATGCTGGCATCCCATAGGCGCTAGCTTGAAACCCAACTGCTCCACTTCCCATCTAGTTCCCTGCTAATGCACCTGGGAAAGCAATAGAAGATTGCCCCTGCACCCATGTGGGAGACCCAAAGAAACTCTGGGCTTCTGGCTTGGCACAGCCCTGGCTGCTGAAGCCACCTGGGGAGTGAACTAGCAGATGGAAGATCTCTCTCCCTCCATCTATCCCTCTTTAAAAAAATTTCCCTATCAAAATACTGTCTACCTCTGGATCCCTCCCAAACTACATTAGAAGACAAGACACCAACAATGCCCCAGTACTTGCAATGCTGTAAGTAATTTATGTTATAGACTGGTGACTGCAGCCGCCTGCTAAAGAGACTGTCACCATGGCTCTGCTTCATATGGTATTTCAACTTAGAAAACTGAGGAACAATGGAATTATATGGTAGAAAGGAAATGCAACTGTGTTAGGTTTACAGCATTACATAAAAGAGTATAAGCACTGGAGTCAGAGTTTGAATCCCACTACCTCTACATTATATTAGATTTGGAACAAATGATTCTAACTTTCTAAGCCTCAGCATCATTATCAATAAAATAGGAATAATAAGCTGCTTTACAGGGTTGGTGCAGCAATCAAAAGTTAAAAGGAAGGAACAGGAATAATGGGAACAGAGCTTCAGTTTGTTCCTAGAGATGTATGATGGTAGTGGTTCCACAACAGTTGGATGTACTTAATGCTACTGTACTGTATGCTGACAATGGTTAAGATTTTAATGTATGTATTTTATTACAATTATGTAAGGCATCCTAGTACATTTCCCAGCTCTTAGGATATACTCAAGAAATCTAATCCAATTCCCCTTATAAAGAACTTGAAAAAAGAAAAAAGGGAAAAAAGGAGGCACATAAAGTAAAATGCAATCATGTTCCTTTCCCTATTTAATTCTGAGAAGCTTTGAGTTTCAGGGAGAGCCAGCTGGCCCTGATACCAGGTAGTGCCACAATAAGCGTCTGGGTAGGAAGAACAGAATCTGTGTTAGTCATAATCTCTCGAGCAAGTTGAAAGTTCTCAGTCCACCCCCACTCTGTATGGTGTCTCCCAGAATATCAACCCTCTAGTCCTCAACAAATTGCAAAAAAAAAAGAAAAAAAAAAAAAAAAAAAGAAAAGAAAAAAAGAAAAAAGAAAGAAAAAAAAAATCCTGAATGTTTAAATCATTTCCCAGGCCAGCGCCTGCGGCGCCAGCACCCTGGGTTCTAGTCCAGGTTGGGGCACCGGATTCTGTTCTGGTTGCTCTTCTTCCAGTCCAGCTCTCTGCTGTGGTCCAGGAAGGCAGTGGAGGATGGCCCAAGTCCTTGGGCCCTGCACCCGCATGGGAGACCAGGAGGAAGCACCTGGCTCCTGGCTTCGGATCGGTGCAGCACACCAGCTATGGCAGCCAGTTCACTTTGGGGAGTGAACCAACGGAAGGAAGACCTTTCTATCTCTCTCACTGTCTAACTCTGCCTGTCAAAAAAAAAAAAAAAAATCATTTCCCAGACTAGACTCCAGGACACGAGGACAAAAGCATTTTCAGTGGCAGTTGTCCTGTAAGTGGGGGAGAAATAAGATGCTAGTACTGAATACTGACTGAATGGGGCTGGATCCTGTTCCAGTCCTCAGCATTAAGCTGATCAGTATCTAAGATGCCTTTGGCTGGGTTTAATGGACAGAAAGGACAGAAGTCTCAAAGGTCCAGTAAAGGAAGATTAAAAATGCACATCTCGGCAGTTCAGGGAAAACAGTTAATGATCATGCATTGTAAGTCATAAAATAAAGGGAAAAAAATAGATGACTTATCTCCGGCATATTAGAACATAGATTTTGATGGGCAAGCTTAATTAGATCTTATTTCAGTGTTCAGAAACAAGATCATTAACAACCTTTACACATAGCTGAAGCAGAACAAAATTCTTATGACACCAACATTCATCAATTCCAAAATACTTACTTTAGGGTCTGAGCTCTTGAACTTTAACCTTTCCACCAACTCTATCATAGCCGCCTTCAATCCGCCTGAGTCTTTGCTCTAGAAGAAAGGAAAATCAGGGGTCAACAGACAACATTTTGATGCTCTCTCAAATACAGCATTTCTGAAGCCAGTGATATAGAAAGACATTTTTTCTTTGTATCAGTCAAGAGAACTGGATGGCTAAGTAGAGCTATACTGCCTCTCCTCCTTTCTCTATGGACAAAGAAGGTGAGGCTATACATTGCCTAGTGATCTGAGAGAACTACTGGAATGAAAACTAAATGCAATTAATACAGGCTGATTCACTGCTTCATTTCAAGTTCAACTGTGCTGGTGTTTATTAAGAGCTGAGGCTTTGCAAAAGAGATTTTCATCTTTTGGCTGAGTGATTTCTTTTTATTTTGAACCCTTATGTGTCAGATACAAAAGTATACAATATTAAATATTCTTACATAACTTAAAGAAAATAACATAAGTTGTAATTGGAAACACAGTTACACAATAAGTGCACTTTTTTTTTTTTTTAAAGAGCCCAGACTTCTTGAAGCAGCTATACAAAGTATCAAATTTGAGGTCTGCCATTAAGTAGCTGACTGATCTAAGGCAAATTACTGAACTTTTCAAAACCTTCTTTTTTCTTCTACAAAATAAAGATTATTAATGAACAGAAATATTTTGAAATAGGCTTAATTGAAAAAGCATTTTTGGTGCATAGTGTTCAAAAATGTCACCTGCTATTATCGTCATCATTATTGCAATATAACACTGCACAATCCAGAAATTAAAGAAATGTAATATAAGCTTCCAAATGCAAGCCCTATAAGCAATTTTAAGTTTTCTACTAGCCACAAGAAGTGAAATTAATTTTAATAATTTTACTTATATCATTATATCCAAAATATGACCACCGCGATATGTAGTGTTAGCATGAGAATATTTTAAAGATTTATTTATTTGAAAGGCAGAGTTACAGAGAGGCAAAGGCAGAGGCAGATACAGAAGCAGAGGGAGAGGGAAAGAGAAAGAGAGAAAGAAAGAGAGGTCTCCCATTGCTGGTTCACTCCCCAGATGGCTGCAGCGGCTAGGACTGCGCTGATCTCAAAGCCAGGAGCCTGGAGCTTCTTCCGGGTCTCCCACGGGGGTGTAGAGGCCCAAGGACTTGGGCCATTTTCTACTGCTTTCCCAGGCCATAGCAGAGAGCTGGATCAGAAGTAGAGCAGCCAGGACTCAAACCGGCACTCATATGGAATGCCAGCATCACAGGCAGCGGCTTTACCCACTACGCCACACTGCCTGCCCCCAAGATGAGTTTTTTAAATACAGGCTTTCTCATACTAAATCTCTGAAATCTAATGGGGGATTATGTGTTTTGTTTTGTTTACATTTTTACAGTCCATTTTAATTTGGACTAGCCACATTTCATGCCCTTCCAAAGCCACATGGCTTAGTTACTACTGTGCTGGTCAGCACAGATTTAGGGCACAGACTCTGGAACCCTCTGCCTAAATTAAAATCCCAACTCTACCATAAGTTCTATGACCTTAGGCAAGATTATCTGACCCCTCTGTGGCTCAATTTCTTTATTTGGAAAATGCAGCTAATAACAGTAGTACCCATTTCAGAGGGTTGTGAGTTTGTTTATATTTATATTATATATATATATATATATATATATATATATATATATATATATATCTCAAAGTGCTTAGAACTGGGCCTGGTATATAGTAACCACAAGTATGAAACAGTTTTAGTATCATTATTCTCTATCTTCCTCATTATGTTAAATTAAGAATTGCATCTTTTATATTTGTGTCCCATATGTCCAGAATCAAGAAGGTGCTGCATAAAGTCTACTGAACAAATTAACGAGCACACAATCGTTCAGCTATGAAAGCCCTATATGAGAGGCAGGCGCTTTTGGTGCAGCGGGTTAAAGCTGCAGCCTGCAGCGCCCGCATTCCATGTGGGTGCTGGTTTGAGTCCTGGCTGCTCCACTTCCTATCCAGCTCTCTGCTATCGCCTGGGAAAACAGTAGAAGATGGCCCAAGTCCTTGGGCCCCTGCACCCGCGTGAGAGACCTGGAAGAAGCACCTGGCTCCTGGCTTCAGATCAGCGAAGCTCCGGCTATTGTGGCTATCTGGGGATAGCTTCCAACCAGCGGATGGAAGACCTCTCTGTCTCTCTCTGGTTCTACCTCTCTCTGTAACTCTGTCTTTCAAATAAATAAAATAAATCCTTTAAAAAAAGCCTTATGAATAAATGAACATATCCTCTTAATATATATAAATGTCCTAAATAATACATGTGTGTATTATAATCTAAAATGAAAAGAATTATTTTCTTATTTCAACAACTCATGGGATAAGACCACTCATTTTACCACTGAGGAAATAGAAGAATAAAGAACTAAAAGACTGTTGCTTTCATGGAGGAAACAATAACAAAGTACAATTTTAAAAAAAAGCGCAAGAATAAACAAACATTTTACAAATAACTCTTACTCAAAATTTCTCTCATTATCAGTGACATTTTCCAAATGTGTAGGACTAATTTCAATTCCCCCAAACAGAAAATTCTTAGTAAGACCCCACAGCTCACAACTGGGAAAAGGAATCTAGAAGAAACACATACCAGGAAGTGGATGAGACATGAAGTGCCTAAAAAGGGTTAAGCTGCCAAACACAATCCTGCTTTTATAGGATGGACAGACAATAAAGCCTGTCTAGTGATATCATTCCTTTAACCTGTTTCTCATTGGTCAAACAAGCAGGTCACTTGTCCCTGGAAAGCTTTCTCTCCCCATATCTCAGCTGCCAGAGTCCATGTTAAGCTCTTCAGCAAGAGCTCTGATGTATTATGACTTTTCCTCTGACTCTAGAGAACAAAAAGGAATGCACCAGATTGTGCCTTCAAACCTTCAGAAAAGGAACAAAAAGACGAAGGAATCCCTAAAAAGCAGACAGCCTGTTTGCAGGCAGATGTGTCTTGTGTGGAAAGATAAGGGAACCCTTAGCCTTCTTTCATAAAAGTGCAGTGTGTCAGCAGAATTTTTCCTGCTTTTCACAACGCATCAGCAGCATTGCCTAACCCAGGGGAGAAAGAGGCACATGAAAAGGGCCTCCTGTCAGGAAATTCACCCATTCCACCTCCCCAGGCCACTCTCTGCGAATTATTGTCAAAGATTAATTGCGCTCATGTTGAGCTTGCTATACTCAGCCTCTAAGTGAGAGGTGAAGAAAACACTCCCCAACCGCCTTTTTTACAACTCATAAAATAAGTACTTGGTCAGAAGGGAGAGACTCCTCTGGGCAGACCTGACCCTGACAGCTGCATAGCTGGGGCAAGAGTCCAAATAGAGGATGGTAGCCTCCAATCTACCCCATTCCACCCAAGTTTTTCCTAAACCCTGGTCCCTCCCTGAATCCCAAGTGGCCTTGTGCACAGGTGTTCCAACTATGTGGCTGAACTCAGAATATCCTTCCGAAAGAGTTGCCCCTTGACCATACCTAGGATCTAGGGATATATATAATAGGGGTTGGGTCCAATGGTCTGATCTACCTTTGTGTGCACGGATTCAGTAAGAAGTTCTATATGCCTGAGGGTAAGAGTCAGGTATTCTGTCAGGTAATTTTTTGGTCCTAGGTACTTAGAGTGGTGTAGAAGCAGATGGGTAATATCAAAGGTGGGACCTTCAAAAACATGGAGCAAGGGCAGGGACACAGGTATATCAGGGTCTAAGGATGGTATCTGAGTATCCTCAAACTATAGGAAAGTATCGTGTTTCTCTTAATTATCTGTTTGCTGCAGGAAGTCACTAGTAAAGGTAAGCAGCAGGCCTACTGGTTCAGATGCTTGCAACCCACATTAAAGTGCCTGGGTTCAATTCCTACCTCCCGTTCCTGAGTCCACCTTCCTGCTCAGACAGACCCTAGGAGGCAGCAGTGATGCTTCAAGTAATTTAGTTTCTGTCACACACATCGGAGACCAGAATTGAGTTCCCAGGTCCTGGCTTTAGCCCTGGCCATTGACAGTATCTAGGGAGTGAACCAGTAGAAGGGAGCTCACTGTCTCTGTTTCTCATATAAGTAAACAAAAATAAAAACAAAAATGGCAACCAGCACAGGAGATCATACCCTTGTAGGCCTCCCTAACTGACAGAACAGAACAACTACTACTGAAATCTGTGTTCTAACTAAGAAGTGGACCAGGATTGCAACAAAAAGAAGACTAATTCTAACCCTGTGGACTTTGGTTCCATAAATGACCAGATTCTATGTTAATCCTTGCACTGTGACTAGCGAAAAAGCAAGATTTTCCATTGCCACCCCACCTAACGCATTCCAAGAACACAGCAGTTTATTGTGAGCATGGCTTACTTATGTGCTTCTTCCCTCCCCCAAGAGATCACAGAAGAAAAAGACAAGGTGGGTGTTGTGGCACAGGAGGTTAAGCTGCTGCTTGGTAAGCCGACATCCTGTATCACAGTGCCTTGGATCAAGTCCTGGCAATTCAGATTCCCATCCAGTTTTCTGCTAATGTACACCCTGGGAGGCAGCAGATGAACACTCATGTACTTTGGTCCCTGTCACCAATATGGCAGACTTGGACAGAGTTCCTGGATCCTGGTTTGGGCCTGGCCCAGCTCTGGCTATTGCAGGTATTGGGAGTGGTGGGGTGAATCAGAGGATGGAAGATTTCTCTCCCTCTTTGTTTTTCAAATAAATTAATAAAACAAATGCAATATTGTGACACCTACCCCTCAAAATTCTATCAATTTGGAGGTGTGAGATGCTTCACAAAAGCCAGCTCCTAGAGATGAGCCATATTAAAATGAAAGAAAGGACAAAATGCCACACACTGAAGATTTCTTTACTCTCCAAGACTCTTCCATATGCTCTCCTTTGGCACTTCATGGTAAAACCAAAAAAGTAGTGTATTTTCACTTTATATCTGAGAAAAAAATGGCTAATGAAAATCAAATGAGAGTTCAAATATCACAAAGCTGATACTTGCACTGGCTTCACAGTAACTAAGGGGTAAGATGTAGTGCATTCTTACAATTCAACAGAGAAAAATAGCTTCATGGAAGTTAAAAGATGTCACCAAAAATCACAGACCTAGTAGGTGGCAAAACCAGGATCAGAAAGATCCAAATGAAAAAGATTTATAGCATATACAAGGGAAGAGACTGGTGTGAAGAATATATGAAAAAACACACAACAAATTCCTACAAGTCAGTAAGAGAAAGCCAATTATATATAAGCCCAAAAGAAATCCCAATGAAATACATGAACACAACAGACATGAGAAATGGCTAATAAATATATCACAAAAGATACAAATGATGTTCAAACTTATTTGTAATTAAGTATTATTTCTGAGCCATCAGACTGAAAAAAATTAATTTGATAATAGCAAATGTTAAGGGGCTTTGTGAAACTAGGGACTTCCATATGTTGCTGATGAAGTATAAAATGAAAATGCTGCTCTGAAATCAGATGCCTAGCAAGTCCACTTCTCATTTCCCCTTGAAATGCTAGCACATGTGTCAAGGAGGCATGCACAAAAATATTTATTACAGCATTGTTTTTAACACTGAAAAACTGTAAACACCCTAAGTATTCATCAACAGTGGGTGGCTAAATAAACTCCAGAATTAAGCTTCAAATAGGACATAGCAAATGAAAAGATGTGAAGTAGGGACAGACTTCTAATGCAGTGGCTAGGCTGCTGCTTGGAACAACTGCATCCCATTGGACTACCTGGTTTGAATTCTACCTCCTTCCCTTCCAGTTCAGCCTTCTGCAGGTACACATCCTGGGAGGCAGCAGATGATGGCTGAAGTACTTGGATCCATGCCACCAACGTGAGAGACCCAGACTGAGTTCTGTGATTCTGGCTTCAGTCTAGCACACCCACTTCTGTTGCAGGCATTTGGGGAGTGAACCAATGGATAGGAGAATTTTCTCTGTGTCACTCTGTCTTTAAAGTAATATGAAAATAAGTGAAAATTGTAAATAAAGAATGAAGCAGGTCTGTATGTACTTGGATAAGCAAGATATACTGTTGAATTCTAAAAAACAACTTGCAAATGGCACACAGAAGTTTGAAAAATAACCTAAGACATTTTCTACAGCTGATATGTATGTATGTAAAAGACTAGAAAATAAATTGTTGTGGGACTTAAAATAACAGTAGTAGGAGGGGTTTGGACTTACTTAAATGTATTCCTGTGATCTTCATAATAAAGATTTCATATACAAAAAAAAATTAAAAGGGGGAAAGAGAGAGGAGAGGAAGGGAGAAAGTGAAGAAGGAGGACCCAGGATTCATCCTTCAAATGCCTGCCCCCCCCCTTTTTTTTTTGCCAAAATGAAAATACAGGGGAGTATTCCTGTCACACTTCAAAGAAATGAGCCAGCAGGTATAGAGGCAAGGTTTCTTCACTTGGTGTTCAGGCCTGGATTTCAGAGGATGTAAAAGCCCCAAAATCATACAAAATCTGGGCTATCCATGCACTTTTCTAGGCAAATGAACATCAGCTTTCCTCAGATTTCAGAAAAATTTAACTTTTCAAATACATAGAGCATTATGCAAAGAGAAAAGAGACCCAGGCTCTACTGCTAGTTCTGCTACGTGAGCTTGGGAAAGTCATTTTATATCTTTGGGTTTCTGTTTCTCCATCTGTAAATGAGGAAAGTAGACCAGATCAGAAGGTACAAATTTGGAGTCTACAGCCCACAGAACTATTTTCTTTGGCTTTGGAATGTTATCCCACGTTCATACTGGGAATTTTAATTTGCTGCCAACATTTAAATATTAAGAAATAAGACATACAATAAAGATTTCTAGCATCTTTGGAAATCCAACAGGCATACCTACTGATCACATTTCCACATGGCAGAAGTTGGCTGAAGTGAAGTGACAGCTATCTGCTTTTGGCAAAGCAAGCTCTCCCTGGTTTGCCATAGCTAACTTGGTTCGTTTCTCTCATTTATGTTACCTTTCTGGACTCTGTAGTCATCTGAAGTTGCTACTACTGGAAGCAGCTCTTTCTTAAAAGTGTTCACAGCAGGTGTTTGGTACAGTGATTAAGATGCCATTCGGGATACCTGGGTTCAAATCCAGGCTCCATTTCCCGTGTTCTAGCTTCCTGCTAATGTGTACCTTTGGAGGCAGCAGGTGAAGGCACAAATACTTGGGATCCTGCTACCCATGCCAGAGCCTGGATTAAGTTCTAGGTTCCTGGCTTTGACATGGCCCAGTCCTGGCTATTGTTGGCAGGTGTTCAGTGAACTGGGGGATGGAAGATCTCTGTCTCCATCTCTGTTTCTGTCTACCTGCCTTCCAGATAAATAAAGAAAAGGGTTTTCTATTTCTAAGATTCCTTGTTTTTGAACAACAAGAACACTTGTATTCCTTTCTTTAAAGCAGTATAGAATACCTGATATACATAAATCCTTTCATCTACCCTAAAACACAGAAATAATAGAGTTCATTGTAATGTAAACACCCTTTAAAAATGGTCTAGGAGGTGAAACATGAAATGCAGTAGTTAAAAGTGACATCAGAACAGGAGGAAGTGTTTCTTGAGAATCAGTCTCTGCACCTTTATGAGAGTCAGTCTAGCTTAATGGTAAAAATCAGCTGGGCACCAGAAGTAATTTGTCAGCAGCAATGCAAATATCCTACACTGGTTCCTAAGTTCTGAAATTTGTATTACAAAAATCAGAAGACACTGAGTTGGAGAAGAAAAATGCATGTCCATTTGAGGTAGGGTGAGTTTTTCCTCCCATCCCACTGGCCTTGTGTTGATATCATATTTAAAAAATACATGTCAATCCAACTTTTTGTCATTTTTACAAAAATATTTTGTTTGGAAGTAAGAGTAGAAGAGAATCCAAAGAAGAAATGTAGAAGTCCTCCTAAGGAATTAAATCAGAAGCAAAGTTTTGTCAAAAGGAAACAAAAATAAATTTTAATATCACCATTCCATGAATGAAAATTCTTTACCATCTTCTTTTATTTATTTATTTATTTTTTTGACAAGCAGAGTGGACAGTGAGAGAGAGAGACAGAGAAAAAGGTCTTCCTTTGCTGTTGGTTCACCCTCCAATGGCCACTATGGCCAGCGCGCTGTGGCCAGCGCACTGCGCTGATCCGATGGCAGGAGCCACGTACTTATCCTGGTCTCCCATGGGGTGCAGGGCCCAAGCACTTGGGCCATCCTCCACTGCACTCCCTGGCCACAGCAGAGAGCTGGCCTGGAAGAGGGGCAACCGGGACTGAATCCGGCGCCCCGACTGGGACTAGAACCCGGTGTGCCGGAACCGCTAGGTGGAGGATTAGCCTATTGAGCTGCGGCGCCGGCCACCATCTTCTTTATATTACTTCATTCTCCAAACAATGAGCCCAATCCTACACTGGGCAACCAACCACCTTTAATTGCTCAGACCAAAAATCATTCTTGGGCCTGAAAGAATCCATCAACATGTTTTTTTCAGAGCTCACACTAAGCAACATGCCATATTTAACTATTCTTCACCATCTCCACTCTCCTAGCATAGTATAAGCAGCAATACTGCTCCCATTCTTGCTACCCCACAGTCTGTTCTCCACAAGGGAACTAGAGTGAAGTTTCAAGAATCACAATCATTTCAATGCTTAAAGTCTATGGCCACTCAGAATAAAATCTAAAATCCTGATCATGACCTACTTAGTAATATGACCATGTCTACTACAATTTTTCCCTACCCTGTTCTGATTCATTATACTCCAACCATTCTTTTTTTTTAAAAAAAAGATTTTATTTATTTATTTGAGAGGTAGAGTTATAGACAGTGAGAGGGAAAGACACAGAGAAAGGTCTTCCGTCCATTGGTTCATTCCCTAAATGGCCACAACAGCTGGAGCTGTGCCGATCCAAAGCCAGGGGCCAGGTGCTTCTTCCTGGTCTCCCTTATGGGTGCAGGGGCCCAAAGACTTGGGCCATCTTCTACTGCTTTTCCAGGCCACAGCAGAGAGCTGGACTGGAAGAGGAGCATCCAGGACTAGAACCGGTGCCCATATGGGATGCCTGTGCCGCAGGCAGAGGATTAACCTACTGGCCATGGTACCAGCCCCTACTCCAGCCATTCTTTTTATCCTCTCAACAAGCTTGTTCCACCTTGAGGTGTTCATACTTGGTGTTTGCTCAGTTGAGCCATTATACCCCCAGAATCTTTCATCACTGATTTTAATGATACCCTGGTCACAACCTCAAGAAAGTCCTTCTCAGATCCTTAAAAAGCTTCCCTTTCATTCCCTCATCCCAATTACTACCTATTCCCTTCCTCAGATCATTATTCATAGCACTTACTATTTGAAATACTATTATTTAATTTGCTCATTGTTTTTGTTCACAAAATATAAATTCCATGATACCAGATTATTCTTTATTTTTTTTCTAAAGACTTATTTATTTGAAAGGCAGAGTTACAAAGACATAGAGAGAGATGGAAAAAGTTCTTCCATCCACTGGTTCATTCCCCAAATGGCCACAATGGCTGGGGATGGGTTAGGCCGCAGCCAGGAGCCTGAAATTCCATCTGGGTCTCCCACATGAGTGACAGTGGCCATCTTCTGATGCTTTCTCATGCACATCAGCAGGGAGCTGGATCAGAAGGGGAGCAGCCTGGACTCAAAGCAATGTTCATATGGGATGCCAGCATTGCAGGCAGCAACTTAACCTGCTATGCCACAACATGGGCCCGATGATATTGAACTGATCACTGCTGGGTTCCCTACTGCAAACGACCTCACTTGGCAAATTTTATGCCTTCAATAAACATATGTTGCATGAATCAATTAACCAAAGAAAAAATAAAACAACTATACCACCGACTTCAAACAATATATATATATATGTGTATCTTAGTTACTATGCCTCAAGGAATTGCACTAAAAATTAAATGAAATGTGTAGGAAATTTACAGTACAGAACCTAGCACATGCTAAATTCTTGGTAAATTTAAGTTACCATTGTTATTGCTATTATTAATTGAGTAATACTATATTGAATGACAACGTAATACTTAGTACTTGGTACTAAGTTAGAGAAGTGCTGAATAGAGAAATTGAGAAAAACAATGTTACTAATCAAAGTACTCCATACAGCATCTAGGAAGAAAACTTCAGGCAGAAGGAAAACAATGGTTTTAGACTATTAGGATAGTAAACATCAGGAGAATGTTTCAGTATAATTTAGAAAGCTCAAATATAAATGGGAATAATTAGAGTACAAGCAAAATGGGATGGTGGAAAAAACACATACTTTGGTGTGTCAGACTTGTATTCAAATATCAGTCATTAGCTGGCTAACTTTCAGCAAAACACGACCTCTTTGTGTTTCAGCTTACTCATCTATAAAATGGGAATCATAACAATATTTATTGTGGCGTTGTTCTGAGGAGTAAATAAAATAATGAATGAAAAGTATCTGGCCTTAAACCATTCAATAAATGGTAATTACTATTATTTTTCTTCCCTCTGAAAAGAGCCTCAAAATTCAACAAACTCTAGACTTAGTTTTTTAATTTCAGCTGAGGGTTAGCCATTCTTATTCTTGACATACATGAAATCAAAGTCTACCATTCAACACAGATTATACCCCGCCAGGTTCACACAAAGCCCAAATACAGACAGAACAGTCTCGGTACCTAAACAAACTTAACCTGACATCTCTTCTCATGACTATCAACTGAAAAGACAACAGAGGCTATTTTACAACCAGAAAGGGTATACTGCCCCTGCTTCCCTTCTGCTTCTATAAAAATTTCTCACAGTTCAGAATGTAAAACAGAATTTAAATAGGACAACCAGTAAAACTTGTGAGCCTAAAATTAGACCTACCAGCTGTGTTTTGGTTAGCTAGTGAATAAGGCACCAGCAGGGCACTGAAATATACAGCAGCTCTTCTCAGAAGGCAGGTTTTTCACCAGTCTATCTACCCACCAGATTAAAGCAAGCAGAAGGAGAGGGGGCTGAACAGTTTTCATCTAAAGAAACTTGGTGTCCAGAATGTCTACTGCTACCAGACTGACTTGTCTGGAACTGAACTCAGAATAGAATCTCTAACAGCAATAAGAATCACCAACTGCTGAAGACTTAATATATTCTAGACACCAATCCCTTTATATCCATGATCTTGTTTGTTCCTCACCATAACCCAATGAGAAACAATTACGCCCATATTATAAACCAAGTTGCCACATATCAGAGAGGCTAAGTGAATTACTCAACATGACATAGCTAGTAGGTGGAAGAGCCAGGGCTCAGACCCTTAGACTGCAAAGCCAAGTGCAGCAAAAACTGATCATTCAACATTCATTCTCCCATTTTTACCTAATAACAAAACTTCAGCTGTTGGCTGGACACACACTGGCCTGGAGAAATTACTTATTTCCCAGCCTCTCTTGCAATTAGAAAAATGAAAGAATGAGTTCTGGCCAACGAAATATGAGCAGCAATTTGTGCAACTTCTTTAGAATACCCTTAAAATAAGAGGGTTGTACCCCTCTTCACTTCCATATGTCTGCTATTCTCTAACTTGGAAGTGCTGCCCAGACCTCCAGGACTGGTCCACGACAAGGACTACACTCTAAGGATTTCAGAGTGGAGCTGAAGAGAGCCTAGATTCCTGATAACTTCACCAATCTCATTGCCAACACCAGACTCCCTTTATATGAGAGAAATGAAACATCTGTTTGAGCTGTTATTTGGAATTTCCAAATTATCTTATAATTTTAGATGCAAAACTTAATCCTAGATGTAAAACTTAATCCTAATGATGCATAACTGTCTCTCAGTTCTTCACTAATTTACCAGATGCAGATAAGATTATTATCCTTCTTTGTATGCTTATCCAATATGTCACATACAACTATTGCTCAGGAGGCAACATAGTTCTAGCCTTGGAAGAGTTTATAATACACGTAGGACAGACATGGAAAAAGGTGACTATACAGTTTGTAGTATCTAGTGCTACAGTAAAACATGCCCCCAATATCTCCCACTTCTCCTATCAGAATGCTGATTCAAGTCCTGGCTCCTCTGTTTGAATTCAACTTCCTGCTAAGGCACATGGGAAAGCAATGAATGATAGCCCAAGTACTTGGGTCCCTGCCACCCAGATGAGAGAACTAGAAGGACTTGGCCTCAGTCTAGCACAGCTGTGGCTGAGTATTTGGGGAGTGAACCAGCAGATGAAAGATATCTGTCACTTTGCCTTTCAAATCAGTAAATCTTTTTTTAAAAAATAAATAAAGGGGCTGGTGTTGTGGCACAGCAGGTTAAACCACTGCCTGTGATGCCAGCATACCATGTGAGTGCTGGTTCGAGTCCTGGTTACTTCACTTCTGTTTTTTAAAAAAAAAGATTTATTTATTTGAAAGGCAGAGTTACGGAGACAGAGGGAGAGACAGACCTACCTGCTGGTTTACTCCCTCAAATGGTCTCAACAGTCAAGGCTGGGTCAGGCTGATGCCAGGAGCTAGGAACTCCATTTGAGTCTCCCACGTGGGTGGCAGAGGTCCAAGTACTTGAGCCACCTTCCATTGCCTTCCCAGGTCCAGCTCAAGGTGGCAGGCTGTGGTCAACAAAAGCTGATGCCAAAGGCATACAGTGCTGTATATCCAAAGGAGCTTAAGAACTTTAAGTCGCATCAGCAGCCATACCATGAAAATCAATTGCCTGACAGTCTAATCATGGTATTAGCTTATTCTATTTTGATTAAAAGTGTAAGGAAGAGAAAAAGAGGGTACTGAACTCAGGAAAAGAGGGAAAGCCTGAATCCTTTTTCTCCAGAGTAGGCTGTTCAAACCCCGGGCTAAGCTCCAATGCTTTCCAAATATATGACCCCACACAAGTTCTTTAACTTCTTCATGCCTCCATTTGCTTCTTTTGTAAAACACATGAAACCTAATGCACCTCTAGGGTTGTCATGACGATCAAATGAGTTAATATGTGTAAAGCACTCAGAAAGCTACCTGAATTACTATCAGTGCTAGTTATTAATACTATTAATCATTTTTCATGAATCAGGATGTGCTCAAAAGCAGACCAATAAACAAGGCAAAGACAGAACAGGGGTCGGCGCTGTGGCGTAGTGGGTAAAGCTGCCGCCTGCAGTGCCGGCATCCATTTGGGCACCAGTTTGAGTCCTGGCTGCTCCACTTCTGATCCAGCTCTCTGCTATGGCCTTGGAAAGCAGTAGAAGATGGCCCAAGTCCTTGGGCCCCTGCACCCACGTGGGAGACCTGGAAGAAGCTCCTGGCTCCTGGCTTCAGATCAGCCCAGCTCCGGCCATTGTGGCCAACTGGGGAGTGAACCAGCAGATGGAAGACCTCTCTTTCTTTCTCTCTCTCTGTCTCTCTCTCTCTTCCTCTGCCCCTGCCTCTCTGTAACTGCCTTTCAAATAATACATAAATCTTTAAGAAAAAAAAGATGAGAAGACATTTTTAGTCTAGTATGGAGACATTACAAGATCCTTGATCACTGGATACCATAGAAAAGAAGGTCAGAAATTAAAGGTATTGGAGAAGACTCCTTATCACCCAAAAACCCATGACCCCAATCTAACCATAAGATAAACATGAGGAGCAGGCATTGTGGTGAAGTGGGTTAAGCTGCCACTTGGGATGCTCATTTTGAAATGTCAATTAGTTTCCTAGCTACTCTGCTTCTGATAAAGCTTTCTGTTAACACTGCTAACACACCTTGGAGGCAGCAAATGATGGCTCAAGTACTTGCATTCCACCACCCACATCAGAACCTGGATGGAGTTCTTGGCTCCTGGCTTCAGCTCTGGCTGTTGTGGGCATTTGGGGAATGAACAAGTGATGGAAGATCTCTGTCTCTGTCACCCTGCCTTTCAATATATAAATAAATCTTTTAAAAAAATGAATGTAAGACAAATCCCAAAAGAGGTGAACTACTGGAACAGAAAAAGGACACTAGGGGAAAACTAAGGAAATCTGAATAAAATATGAACTGTAGTTGTTAATAATGTATCAATACTGGTTCACTTAAACAAAGATTTTAATAATAGGAAAAACAGGACACAGAAAAATGCATATGGGAACTCTGTTCTATCTTCATAATTTTTCAGTAAATTTAAAACTATCCTAAAGCTAAAAGTTCATTTAAATGTACACACATGGGCAGGCATAGTAGAACTGCAGGTTAAGCCACTGCTTGGGATGCCTGCATCCCCTATCAGAGTGCCCTAAGCTTCTGATTCAGCTTCTGCTTATGCACACCCTGGGAAGCAGTAGATGATGGTTCAAGTTCTTGGGTCCCTGCCATCCACATAAGAGATTGGAACAGAGTTCCTGGTTTCAGCATGGCCTACTCACAGCCTGTTGGAGGAACTTGGGGGTGAAACCAGTTGCTGGAAGATCTCTTTCTGTCACTCTTTCAAACAAATAAATACACTTTAAAAAATACTGTTAGCAGCAAATCTCAGGTACTTCCTGTTCCTCTCTAATCCCACTTTGCAGCCAGTCCTTTGTACTTTTATCAGAAGGTACCTTTTATCCTTTAATATAAATAAAAGATATAATTATGTATGTTATAGCAAAGCTTCGACTTTCTGTCTCCCTACTAGAATTTTATAAACTATCTATAGAGTCCTAGACACTGGCCACTATAGGATACAGTATAGCATACTTTCACAGCCCCTATGCACAGCTGTTCTGAGCCTATGACTGTATCTTTCCAATCACCCTGCTACCAGTATTCCCTCACTTATTCCTCTAGGCAGTTGTTCCCAGTATCACTTACCAAACATTTTTCTTCCCAAACTTACATCTAAAAGATACACAGGAAGGGAAGAGGTGTGGCTTCTAAACCTTTGGACTGGTCCACAGCAAAGAAATGTTAAAAAAAAAAAAAAAAAAAACAACCTACAGATGTTATGTACTTGCTGAATTCTGCCAAGCACTTCTCCCTTTGCCACTTTATAAAATGTCACCTTCCCTTCAGGTGATCTTTGTGAACCTGACAAGTACGTCTCAAACCACAGAACACAACCCATTAGTGTAACATGAAATGAATTTGGTGGGAGGCTCCAGAATTTTTTCAACAGTTTAGAATATAAAAAATTTCATATAAATAAATCCATGAACCAGATCAAGTTTCACTGTCAGACCTAATGATCCATTTTCAGGATGAGAAATTATGATGAATTAAGAGAAATCCACATATCTGAGGTGAGGAGTCATAAGGGCTATGAAACTATTTTTCTACGACAGAGCTGGAGCTTATGCTCACTTCAAATGTGGACCCACAGAATCCTCTAGATACCACATTCCAAGGAGCTAACCCATGATGCTAAACTGTACTACAGCAAAGTCCAGAAGAAAAAGCCAAACAATGCTTTAAGAAGTGTCTACCTTGTCTCAACAGAGTTCACTTCTGTCTACTTGGCCTAACAGGTTGCCTCTGGCCCTGGTTTCCTTTTGCTCTACAGTCACCCTGGTTTTCTGCCTATTCAGGTCTACTCTGAGATTCATTTCTCTCTCAGCAGACCTTGGCAACAATTTGGCCTTTTGCCACAAATAGCAGCTACTCACAGCCTAGTTCAGCACTGAAGTATCAAAATAAATCACAAAAAGTCCTCCAAAATACAAACTGCATAGTCTTTATATTAATAACAACATCTAACATTTACTGTGCACTGCCAATGTGTTGTGTAAAAGTCTCTTATTACTAAGTCACTTCATTTTCTCTCACACACACATTTATTTATTACATCCACTATACAGACAGAGAAACAAAGCCAATTCTCTGAAAGTTTCTGTGTTTCCCCTTCCAATCTAGCTTCTTGATAATGCACACACTGGGAGGGAGCAGATGATGGTTCAAGTCTTGGATCCCTGCAACCCACATGGGAGACCAGGATAAAGTACCTGGTCCTGGCTTTGACCTGGCCCAGTCCTGGCTAGTGCAGGAATTTGGGGAATGAACCAGCAGATGGAAAATCTATAATGAAAAAAATCTTACATAAACTCTTAAAAAGGGACCAACACTGTGGCACAGAAGGTTAAGCCTTTGCCTACAGTGCTGGCATCCAATATGGTTCAAGTCCCCACTGCTCCACTTCCGATCCAGCTCCCTGCTAACATGTCTGAGAAAGCTGCAGAGGATGGCCCAAGTACTTGGGCCCCTGCCACCCATGTGGGAGACACAGAAGCTTCTGGCTCCTGGGCTCTGGATGGCCCAGTTCTGGGCTGTTGTGGCTACCTGGGGAGATGGATGGAAGCAGATGGATGGAAGATGGAAGATCTCGATCTCTCTCTCTCTCTCTCTCCATGTACCTCTGCCTTTCAAATAGATAAATACATCTTTTTAAAAAATTCTTAGTAAACCAAAACCCTAAGGATATTTCATCATGATCAAGTTGAGTCAAGTATATCTCAGAAATGCAAGGTTCTTTAAATTATACATATTACTTTAAGAGATGGAAATAAGACCACATACATGCATATACCAATATCTGCAAAAAGAAACACTTGAGGATAAGCAAAAAACTAATAAAAGCGATTAAAGGCCGGCGCCGCGGCTCACTTGGCTAAGTCCTGGTTGGGGCGCCGGGTTCTTGTCCTGGTTGCTCCTCTTCCAGTCCAGCTCTATGCTGTGGCCTGGGAAGGCAGTGGAGGATGGCCCAAGTGCTTGGGCCCTGCACATACATAGGAAACCAGGGGGAAGCACCTGGCTCCTGGCTTCAGATTGGCGCAGCACGCCAGCTGTAGCAGCCATTTGGGGGGTGAATCAATGGAAGGAAGACCCCCCCACACACACTGTCTAACTCTGTTAAAAAAAAAAGTGATTACAAACAGTCAGTAAAAGGGACAAAGGCTTTTGAGACATGTGAACACTTACCAATTTTTAAATTTAATTCTAGTAAGTAAATCACTAGTGTAATTCCTCACATTATCAGAGTGAAATTAAATGATAATTATACTAGGTGCAGAAAAATTATGTGATATTTGATATCTACACAGAATTAAGAAAAACTATAGACATATCACTCTTCTTTGTGATATACTGTAAATTATTCCTAGATTAGGAACAAGGCCGGAATACGCACTATCACATCCACTCAACATTATAGTGGCAATCCTCTCCAAAACAATAAGGCAAGAAAAAGCAAATAACAGGTATAAGGATTGAAAAGAAACAAACAAAAACTGGCTCTCTTTGCAGATAATATAAGCATATATGCAGAGTGAAATCTACAGATAAATTACTACAAGATACAAGAGAATTTAAGCAAATAGCTTAATACAAAAAATCAGTATTTCTATCTACAAGTAGAAAACACAAATTTTAAACATTTTTATACTACTATAAAACTATGAAGTCTCTAGGAGTAAATTTCACAATGTACATACTTCAGAAAAAATTTATAAAACTTTATTGTGAAACAATAAAAAGACACAAATAAATGCCATAAATTTCTTTTTGTAATGGTATTAATTCTCCCTACATGAGTTTATAAATCCAGTACAATATCGAGGCTTTTTTATAGTATGGTTCTAAAAAATGTAAAGGCTCACAACTGTACAAGATATTCCTGTGGGAAGGACCGCTTCTACCAGAGATAAGGAATCTTAGAAAG
Organism: Oryctolagus cuniculus; assembly: GCF_964237555.1. Taxonomy (NCBI): domain Eukaryota; kingdom Metazoa; phylum Chordata; class Mammalia; order Lagomorpha; family Leporidae; genus Oryctolagus; species Oryctolagus cuniculus. The sequence continues at coordinate 30,320,497 of NC_091432.1, forward strand.
CTACAGTAACTAAGAAAACATGTTTTTGCACAGGGATATACCACCAGAGCAACAGTACTGAATAGAAGAGCCAAGAAACACATGTATACACACACAGACACTTATGTGATCAATGCAGAAAGGGCAGGTTTTTCAACAAATGGTGTCTGAGCAACTGCCTAGCTATATGGGGAAAGAATGAAATCAAGCCCCTATTTCAACTACACAAAAACCAATATTAAGGGGAACAAGACCAGCAGGAAGGAGGGTAGAATGGGAAGTATCACTACACATTTAAATTTATATATGAGTTACATGAAATTTGTTCATCTTATAAAGTTTTTTTTTTTAAAAAGGAACAAGACCCCCCCCCCAAAAAAAACGCACAACCATAAAGTACTGATAAATTGTATATTAAGATGAAGAACTTCTACTCAAAGCACAATTTTGAATTAAGAAAATCACACAGGAAATATCTGCAACTGATATAAACAACAAAGAAGTCAGAAACAAATTTATACAAACGGTTATAAATTAGTAAGAAAAAGACAATCCCATAGAAAAATGACCAAAAGACCTGACTGGGTACTTCACAAAATAGGAAAATGAAAGGTACTCAAAATCATTAGTGTCCAGAGGAATGCAAAATATACCAAAACAAGATACCATTCATGGGGCTGGTGCTGTGGTGCAGATGGTTAAGCCCATGCTTACAACTCTGGCATCCCACATTGGAGTGTGGTTTCCACTGCTTGGAAGGCAGCAGAGGATGGCTTAAGTGTTTAGGCCCTGACCACCCACATGGCCTAGATGCTCCAGGCTTCCACCTGGCCCAGCCCCAATAACTGAGACCATCTAGGGGAAAAAAGATAGCATTCATTACTTACCCACAAAATTGGCAAGAATTAAAAATACTGTATTAGCAAGTGTTAGCAAAGATATAGAGCGACAAGAACTCTCATATACTCTTCAAGATGATTCAAACTGGTATAACCACTTTAGAAAACAGCTGACGACATCTAACTCTATTGAAGAGTCACATTAATCTATAACCAAGCAATTTCACTCCTAGGTTTCTAATCCATTTAAAAGTATATAAATGTGCATCAGCAGACATGACTAAAAATGTTTATGCCAACACTGTTCACAACAGCCAGAAATTCCAGCACCTGAGAATAATTAATCAAGCATTTATCAGGATGGGCATTGTGTTTAGAACACTTGTATCCCATACCAGAGCACCTAGTTCGATTCACAGCTACTCTGATTCTGATCCAGCTTCCTGCTAATGTGCCTGAGAGGCAGCAAATGAGAGCAGCAAGTACGTGGGTTCCTGCCACCGATGTGGGACACCCAGTGGAGTTTCTGGTTTCTGGTTCCTGGCTCCAGGCCTGGCCTAGCCCTAACTGTTGTAGGCATTTGGGGAGTGAACCAGTGGATGAAGATCTCTCTTTCTCTTTCTCCATCACCCTGCCTTTCATGGAAATAAATAAAACTTAAAAAGCAAAGCGTTCATCTATGACAGAATCAGTAACTTTTGGCAAATTCACAAAATGGAATTTGATACAACACTGAATATGAACAAACCACTGCTGGTCACTGCACAGACCTCATGAATATAATGTTGAGAAAATTAACCAAAAACAATACCAGCAGTGTCAAGTTCCAACACATTTAGGAATGTGATAAAAGTATAAATAAGAAAATTATCACCACAGAAGCCAGAATAATGGTTACCTGTGGGAAAGAGATGGTTATAACTAGAAAAGAGCATGGGGGGAGGGGAGAGTCCAATGTTCTATTTCTTAACTTCGGTGAAGGATACATCAGTGTTTGCTTTATCATTGTTAGAACGGGTATATGTTTTTACACACTTTCTGAATGTAAGTTTTACAATCAAAAATACATTCACAAAGGGAAAAGTTTATACAGGGAATTTTCTTTTTTTTCTTTTTTTTTTCTTTATTTTTTTCACAGGCAGAGTGGACAGTGAGAGAGAGAGAGAGACAGAGAGAAAGGTCTTCCTTTGCCGTTGGTTCACCCTCCAATGGCCGCCGCAGCCAGCGTGCTGCGGCTGGCACACCGCGCTGATCCGATGGCAGGAGCCACGTACTTATCCTGGTCTCCCATGGGGTGCAGGGCCCAAGCACTTGGGCCATCCTCCACTGCACTCCCTGGCCACAGCAGAGAGCTGGCCTGGAAGAGGGGCAACCGGGACAGAATCCGGCTCCCCGACCGGGACTAGAACCTGGTGTGCCGGCGCCGCAAGGCGGAGGATTAGCCTAGTGAGCCACGGTGCCGGTGAATTTTCAATATCACAATATTTGTTACCCCAATTCCAGCAAGTGTAAGGTTGCTCAGAAAAGCAAAGGTCATATGGGGGCATTCACTAACATACTAATCACTGTATGAACCAGTCACTCAAACTTTCCTCCTGGTTAACACCCACAACATAAGTAAAAGGCAAATCACTTGCAGATTCACTTCCCACAAATATTCTTTAAATGTCTACCACCGTGCAAATGCTATTGTAGAGAACCATCAAGGTTCAAGATAAAGGCCCCGATGGAGGACATGGGAGCCTCCACGCCACCCTGATTTGGCGGTCATCCTCTCACCTCCTTTCTCACCAAGTTTCAAACAAGAAGAACCGAAAGGGAACTCAGGGCACACCAACATCCTATCCAAATCACCACCTTGGAATCTTTTCATCATAGTGGAACCCTCTGATCGGAGTCGCTTGGCAAAAGCCTTGCCTTCCCGGTTTCCAGGTACGCAGGACCACCATCATGACCAGGAGCCCTAATCAAGGCACCGGTCTCAACGACAGTGCGGTGGAAACCGGCCTGTCAAAATTCCCCAGGAATGCTTCACCTGGGAGCCACAGCCCGGGCACTCCCAGCTTTGCAGAAATTATACACTAGATGCTGTGTATAGAAGTGTTTTCTCCGCTGGCGCCGCGGCTCACTAGGCTAATCCTCCGCTTTGCGGCGCCGGCACACCAGGTTCTAGTCCCGGTCGGGGTGCCGGATTCTGTCCCGGTTGCCCCTCTTCCAGGCCAGCTCTCTGCTGTGGCCAGGGAGTGCAGTGGAGGATGGCCCAAGTGCTTGGGCCCTGCACCCCATGGGAGACCAGGATAAATACCTGGCTCCTGCCATCGGATCAGCGCGGTGTGCCAGCCGCGGCGGCCATTGGAGGGTGAACCAACGGCAAAGGAAGACCTTTCTCTCTCTCTCTCTCTCTCACTGTCCACTCTGCCTGTCAAAAAAAAAAAAAAAAGTGTTTTCTCAAGAGTCCAGGACTTTCATGGGATTCTCCAAGCATTTCAATCAAAAAAAAAAAAAAAATAGCGCATAAACATTGTTCCCAGTAAGCGGAACAGACTAAAGTTTTAGGGACACGGTGGAAGCGCAGTGCGGTCGCGGCTAGACCACCAGGTGCAAACCCAGGCCTGTGCTCCGAAAGCCCAATACTTACTCTTAGTTCTTCGAAGGCTTCGTCCAGGGTGGAGAGCTGGTGACCCTGGTGAGCCCCAACGACAGGACACAGGACACAGATGAGCTGCCTATCCTCCTGGCAGTAAGTGCTCAAATCCAGCCCGTGGTCTGGACACTTCCTCTTGGCCACTCTCTCCGCTTCCATTTCTATTTCCGGGTCAAATTCGCTCTCTGCCTCAGTTTCTCCCTCCGCCTCTGACTCTCCTTCCTCCTGGTTGTCTTCCTCCGCCTCGCTTTCTTGCTCGTCCTCCATCTCCTCCTCGCTGTCTTCTTCACTCTCCTCGTCGCTCTCCTCCTCACTCTCCTCCTCCGTCTCGCTCTCCTCCTCCGTCTCACTGTCTTCCTCAGACTCGCTCTCTTCCCCGGCCTCGCTCTCTAACTCCTTCTCCTGCTCCACCTTGGCCTCGGCTTCTTCCTTGCCCGCCCCCTCCCCGTGGGCCCGCGAGGTCCAGGCCTGGGCGCCATGGACGTAGTCGGCCAGGTGATGGCTGAGGAACTTCTGCCTGTGCGCCTCGGCGTGGCGGCGGCAGAAGCAGAAGCCGCATTCGCGGCACACTTCCTCGGCCCCCGGAGCCTCGTCGGGCTCGCACTCGTCACACGTGCCGTCGTGAGGCAGCTCCTCGAAGGCCGCGCCCACTCCGGAGGCCATGTGGGTGCTGTGACGCGGCCAAGGCCTCGGGGCCTCTGCGCTCGCCGCCGTCCCTAGGCGCGGCCTCTGCCCGTCCTCCGCCCCGGCGGCAGGGGTCGGGTGGGGGTAGTGGGGGGTCCCTTCCCTGGGAGTCGCCGCCCGTCTGGGCCGCGCCGCGTCTCGCCGCCAAGCCTGGGGCCGCGGCAGCCCCTCCCCGGGCCAGGAGCGAAAGCCCTTCCCTCTGGCTCGGCCAGCTGCGCGCAGCCGCGGCGCTTCCTCTGCCCAACCGGGCACTTCCGGCGCGGCCGCCCCGCGCCCCCGTCGGCCCCCGCGCCGCGCCTCCCGCTCGGCCGGCCTGCCCGGCGAGGACGCGGCGGCGGCGGCGGCGGCTGGGCTCGGCGCCGCCCCGGTTCCACTTTCCCTTTCGCTGTCAGGCGGCCGGCTTTCACTTCCTGAGTCATTTAAAGTGGCAATGGCCCTTTTCTGCTTTTCCCGCGGGGGCTCGGCTCCGCTGCTGCCAGCCTCGGCATCCCCGGAAGGTGGAGGAGGACTGATGGAGCCTCTCGCTCACTCGGGAGGCGGGAATGGGGACCCCTTTTCCCCCGCGCCGTCCCCGGAGGTATCAACTCGACTTTTTCAGGCTGCCTGGCTGGTGTCCTTGCGTGTGACCAGGGGCTCTCTGGGACCAGTGTGTTGCCACCTGTCACGGTCCCCAGTTTTCTGCAAGGCGCTGTGGACCAGACTGAAACCTGAGCTCCTGGGATTTCCAGAGGGCCTCAGAAGTTCTGTGTTTTGTTCTCCTGGGCTCAGGGAATGCCCGCGGCAGGCTGAGCAAATATTTTTCTATCCAAAGAAACACTATGCTTTGTTTGCGAAGTGTATTTGCATTCCTGCCCCCCAGGGGCTCAGAGTGCCAACCCTGTGGCTTCTGAGAGCCTGCCTTGGGTTGGGTGAAGTGAGGGGAGAGGGGGAGTTCTGGGTTTCAGTCATTTTCCTTTATATAATACTCAGATTAGACTCCTAAAGAAAAGAAGGATTTGTTTATGAACGAGTACTAAAGTGCCAAGAAACGGGCTACATCTTTTTGTAGCTTTTCGGAAGCTGGTTATGGAAGATCCACTGCTCCAGGACCTCCGATGCTTGGTGCCAGATTCATAGGTCAGCGGATCAGGTTTGTGACCACGGTGGACAAGTTAATTCACATTCTGTCTTCCACTTTTTGAAAAAAATACATATATTGGAAGTAGTGGTGCTACATACCTCTTGGGGTGCTTTTGTGAATTTAATGTAAAAATGCCTGCACTGTATTCACTAAGACAATTATTTTTGGCACAAATTATATTTAGTGTTCACAGTAACCTTTTGAAGGCAGTTTTGAAGTATGTTTTATTTTAAAAAAATTTTTTGACAGGTAGGGTTATAGACAGTGAGAGAGAGAGACAGAGAGAAAGGTCTTCCTTCCGTTGGTTCACTCCCCAAATGGCCGCCACGGCTGGCACTCCGCCGATCAGGAGCCAGGTGCTTCCTCCTGGTCTCCCATGCGGGTGCAGAGCCCAAGCACTTGGGCAATCCTCCACTGCCTTCCTGGGCCACAGCAGAGAGCTGGATTGGAAGAGGAGCAGCTGGGACTAGAACCCAGCACTGCAGGTGGAGGATTAACCAAGTGAGCCACTGCACCGGCCCCGAAGTATGTTTTAAACCTATAATATTTTTGGCTAATGGTGGTAGTGTATGCAACCCCTGTCTCTACCCCATATCTGTGTGTCTCCATCCATAGAAGAGAGGGAAAAGGACATTTGGATCCAGTCAGTGGAGAGGCTCAGGTGTGATTAAGACTAGGTGATAGGGGCCGGTGCTGTCTCTTCCAGTCCAGCTCTCTGCTGTGGCCCAGGAGGGCAGTGGAGGATGGCCCGAGTGCTTGGGCCCCTGTACCCACATGGGAGACCAGGAAGAATCACCTGGCTCCTGGCTTCGGATCTGCGCAGCTCTGGCCACTGCAGCCAATTGGAGAGTGAACCAACGGAAGGAAGACCTTTCTCTCTGTCTCTCTCTCTCTCTCACTGTTTATAACTCTACCTGCCAAATAATAAAATAAAAAACGACTAGGTGATAGATGAGGCCGGCACCGTGGTGCAGCAGGTTAAGCCACTGCTTGAAGTACTGGCATCCTATATGAACATGGGTTCAAGTCCTGACTGCTCCACTTCTGATCCAGCTCCCTGCTAGTGCTCCTGGGAAAGCAGTGGAAGATGGTCCAAGTCCTTTGGCCCTGGTGTCCAAGTGGAAGACCCAGAAGAAGCTCCTGGCTTTGGCCTGGCCCACCCTTGGTCACTGTGGCTGAGCCAGAGGATGGAAGAGCTCTCTCTCTCTCTACTCCCTCCCTCTCTGTAATTCTGCCTTTAAAATAAATCAATCAAAAAAAAAAAAAAAGGGATGGAATGGTACCTGTTTGCCATTGATTCCCTTAGTTAATTTTAAGCTAGGATTTCCAGATGATTGCCATAAAAATACCAGGGGATTAGGTGGGGTTACAAAAGTTTTTAAATAATTTTACTGTCCCCACAGAAATTATAAAATCTTAATCTTTTTTTACTTGAAAGGCAGATAGAGCATTCTCCTATTAGTGGGGTCACTCATAAATGTCCACAGTAGCCTGGGCTGGGACTAGCTGAAGCAGGCAATGGGAACCAGGAACTCAATCCAGATCTCCTATGTGGGTGGCAGGAACATTACTTGAGTCATCACCTGCTGCCAACCAGGGCTTGCATTAGCATTTCAGTCAAGAGTGGAGCCAGGGATCAAACTCTGGTAAATGAGATGCAGGCATCTTAACCACCGGGCCAAACATCTGCCCCTGTGTGCTTAATGTTTATACAACTTGTTAGCTATTTACTTCTTTCTCTTCTTTTTTTTTTTTTTTTTTTTTGCAGTGTATGAAAGTTTCTTTTTTCCCCAAGAAAACTTTTTATTTAATGAGTATGAATTTCATAAGTAGAACTTTAGGAATATAGTGATTCTTCCAACCATACCCACCCTCCACCACAGTCCCACCCCACTTCCTCCTCCCTCTCCAATTCCCAGTCCCATTCTACATTAAGATTCATTTTCAATTAAATTTATACACAGAACAACTGTATACTAAATAAATATTTCAACAATTTGCAAAGACACACACTGAGAACAAGTTTCACGGTTAATTTTCATAATACAACTTATTGAGGACAGAGGTCTTGCATAGGGAGTTAGTGCACAGTGACTCCTGTTTTTAACAATTAACACTCTTATGTATGATGTCAGTGCTCACTTGATGCTCTTGACATGAGCTGCCAAGGCTATGGAAGCCTTTTGAGTCCACAGACTCTGTCAGTATTTAGACAAGGCCATAAGCAAAACGGAAGTTCTCTTCTCCCATTAGAGAAAAGTACATCCTTCTTTCATGGCCACTTCCTCCCATTGGGATCTCAGTCACAGAGATCCTTCATATAGAATGTTTTGCCACAGTGTCCTGGCTTTCCATGCCTGAAATGATTTCATGGGCTTTTCAGTCAGACCAGGAAGTCTTAAGGGCTGATTCTGAGGTCAGAGTGTTACTTAAAGCAATTGTCATTCTGTAAGTCTGCTGTATGGATTGCTCCCCATGTTGCAACATTCTCTCCTTTTTAATTCTGTCTATTACAATTATCCAACACTTGATCCTATGTATATGTTCACTTTAATGCTTAATATGATCATTTAACACTTATGATGGCATTTTTTATCACCCAGCTTAAGGGGATTGGGGTCGCATGACAAGTTTTTAAACTACCCTTAGAAGTTAGTCCTTAGGAATGTATGCAGAACTATATAGCTTTACAATTGCAAACTTCTTCCTGCCTCTCTTATTCTCACTGTTATTTCTTACTTAGATCCATCCTCAATTGACTTTATACACATATGATTAATTCTGTTAAATAATTATTTCAACAAATAGTATGAAGAGAAAAAAATGAATAATCAAAAAAAAAAAAAAAACAACCTGTTCCTTGACAGTCAATACAAGGGCAGCTCAGGTCTTCCCTCCTCAAAGTGTCAATTTCACTTCTTCAGATTTCATTTTAGATGCTCTATTTGTTCTCGCAGATCATGAAGTATATGTGATATTTGCCTCTTTGGGACTGCTTATTTCACCAAATGATTTTTTCCAGATTCATCCATTTTGTTGCAAATGACTGGATTTCATTTTTTTTACTGTTGTGTAGTATTCCATAGTGTACATGTCCCATAATTACTTTATCCAGTCTTTGGTTGACAGGCGTTTAGGTTGGTTCCATGTCTTAACTATTGTTAATGGAGCTGCAATAAGCATGGGAGTGCAGATAACTCTTTTATTTGCTGGTTTCATTTCCCTTGGGTAAGTCCCCAGGAGTGGGATGGCTGGGTCAAATGGTAGTTCTGTATTCAGATTTCTGAGGTATCTCCATAGTGTCCTCCATAGTGGCTTTACCAGTCTACAATCCCACCAACAGTGGATTAGGGTACCTTTTCCTCTACATCCTTGCCATCATTTGTTATTTGTTGATTTCTGTATGAAAGCCATTCTAACTGGGGTGAGGTAAAACCTCATTGTGGTTTTGATTTGTATTTCTTTGATGGTTAATGATCCTGAGCATTTTTTCATGTGTCAGTTGGCCATTTGGATTTCCTCTTTTGAGAAATGTCTGTTTAAGTCCTCTGCCCATTTCTTAACTGGGTTGTTTATTTTGCTGTTGTTGAATTTATTGATCTGTTTATATATTCTGGTTATTAACCCTTTATGGGTTGCATAGTTTGCAAATAATTTATCCCATTCTGTCAGTTGTGTCTTTCCTGAGTATTTCTTTTGCAGTCATGTCATATGCAAATAGGGATGGTTTGACTTCCTCTTTAGCAATTTGTATCCCTTTGATTTCTTTTTCTTGCCTAATGGCTCTGGCTAATACTTCCAGGACTATATTGAATAGCAATGATGAGAGTGGGCATCCTTGTCTGCTTCCGGATAGCACTGGGAATGCTTGCAACTTTTTCCCATTCAATAGGATGCTGGCCATGGGTTTGTCATAAATTGCCTTGATTGTGTTTAGGAATGTTCCTTCTATACCCAATTTGCTTAGAGTTTTCATCATGAAAGGGTGTTGCATTTTATCAAATGCTTTCTCCACATCTATTGAGATAATCATATGGTTTTTGTTCCATTTCTGGCATTTATTCAATCTCACCATCTTTACAATCTAATATTGAAGTGTTGTATGCTTTTGGGGATGTCATGATCTCTTCCTGTTTCTTGTTTCTTGAATTGGTACATTTGTTATTTGGCATTTGTGGAGATATTTGTTGGCTTCTTTGTTTTTTTGCTGCAGTGGCTTTTATCTTTGGACTGTGTCTAGCTGTTTACTTCTTATGCTTCTTATCCACAGAACAATTCTATAGAATGTTGATAAAAATCAAGTTTTTCTATCCAATTCAACATACATTCCTGTTTTCTTTCAGGTCATTCCTCTGAACTTTTTTTCTATGTCTGCATTCAAAAGAGGAATTGATGCATAATTCTGAAAAAGGACATTCAATACATGTCAACTTGAACATCAGCATTATTATACCTAATGAGTAGTGTTCTGTTACATCTACCCCTCTCCCCAACCTAAACAACCTAGCTTTTAGAAACATATTATCACATAGAAAATCTTTTTAAAATATTTTAGTTGACACAGAAAAATCACACATAGTTATGGGTTATGAAGGTGTTTCCATACATGTATACATTGTGTAATGTTCAAATCAAGATAAGCATACCCATTTCCTCAGACATTTATCATTCCTTTCTGCTAAAAACATTTAAAATCCCTTCTTGCAGTTTTTGTGGTATAAAGAAAATGTTTTTGCTACCTATAATCACCCTGCTTTGTAATAGAACACCAGAATTTATTTTTTCCTAACTATAACTTAGTACCCATGATCACCAGAAAATCTTTTTTCAGTAAAAATAATTTTTTAATGTCTTAAAGGGACATATTTGCATCCAGGATCTTTGGTGGAGTGATAGGTAGTTTTTTTCCTGTCATTCTTATGTTATAGTCTCTTCTTAATTTTACCTAATGGTTAAAGTGCTTGGGTCCCTGCCATCCACATATGAGACCTTGATGGTGTTCTAGGTTCCTGACTTCAGCCTGGTCCAGCCCCTGCTACTCCAGCCATTTGGGGAGTGAACCAACAGATAGAAGATCTGTCTCTCTCTTTCTCCTTCTCTGTCTCTCTCACTCTGCCTTTCAAATAAATAGAATAAGGTTTTTTTTTATTTATTTTTTTTGACAGGCAGAGTGGACAGTGAGAGAGAAAGACAGAGAGAAAGGTCTTCCTTTGCCGTTGGTTCACCCTCCAGTGGCCGCCGCGGCCAGCGCGCTGCGGCCGGCGCACCGCGCTGATCCGATGGCAGGAGCCAGGAGCCAGGTGCTTTTCCTGGTCTCCCATGGGGTGCAGGGCCCAAGCACCTGGGCCATCCTCCACTGCACTCCCTGGCCACAGCAGAGAGCTGGCCTGGAAGAGGGGCAACCGGGACAGAATCCGGCGCCCCAACTGGGACTAGAACCCAGTGTTCCGTCGCCGCTAGGCGGAGGATTAGCCTAGTGAGCCGCGGCGCCGGCCTAGAATAAGTTTTTAAGAAAAAAAAAAAAACTCACCATAGTAAAATTGGGGTTAGCTGCCTATTGCTCCATGACAGATTAGCCCAAGACTTTGAGTCTTCTTGGAACTGATCATCACACTTGGCATTGTCTTTTCGTTTTGGGTAGCAACAACTGTAAGGCATCTCCAAGACGCTGAGCAAGCAGCAGACATGGAGAACAGGGCAACTTAGAGCTGTGACAGTTTTGTGAGTGAGTTAGTGAGTGTGTGTGTGTGTGTGTGTGAAATGAAGTATTTCTAAATAAACAGGTATCTGATATTATGTGGCTGGTAGCTCTTAAGTCTTTAAACATTTGAATTATTTACAAGTGAGGAAACCTAGGTTCAGAAATGTAATGAAACTTGTCGAGGTTTCCCCAACCAGAAGACAGTGGAATTGGGACAGTGGAATTGGGACAAAGAGATCTCTTTGGCACTATCTTACCATATTCACCTGTTGCAAATTGCCTAATTGCTTGCCGGTACCTTTCCCTGTCTTTTCCTTTCCTTTTCTTTCCAGCTGTGAAATCAATTTCTATCCCCTTCACCTGTTCCAAATTGAAGAACTAGGGTTTAGTAATATTCATAGCTTAGTATAGTTAATTTCAGAAAAGTCTTTATTTTTTTTTATTCTTTATTTATTTATTTATTTATTTTTATTTTTTTGACAGGCAGAGTGGACAGTGAGAGAGAGAGACAAAGAGAAAGGTCTTCCTTTGCCGTTGGTTCACCCTCCAATGGCCGCCGCGGCAAGCACACTGCGGCCGGCACACCGCGCTGATCCGATGGCAGGAGCCAGGAGCCAGGTGCTTTTCCTGGTCTCCCATGGGGTGCAGGGCCCAAGCACTTGGGCCATCCTCTACTGCACTCCCTGGCCACAGCAGAGGGCTGGCCTGGAAGAGGGGCAACCGGGACAGAATCCGGCGCCCCGACCGGGACTAGAACCCGGTGTGCCGGCGCCGCTAGGCGGAGGATTAGCCTAGTGAGCCGCGGCGCCGGCCCAGAAAAGTCTTTAGGAGTTGAAAAGAAAATAAGGTAGCATGTCAAAGTCCACTGCTTTAGGGAAGGTCTGTGTGCCCCTTGGATGGTCCCATTCTTATGCAATTAGACTGTCACTTCAGTCTAATTCATTTTCCCCAACATGCCCCTGAGACCACCTAAACCTCATCTTATGCTTTTATTATATTAGCTTACATCTTATCCTATTATGTCAGTACAGTGAAATATGATATCTCCTAGCCCATCCCAGCCCTGCCAACATACAAAAAATGAAGTCTTAAAGACCAGACCTGACTCTTAAGCTTATTGGAGGGGGATGCAGAAAGATTCCTTGGGCCAACTCCATTCTGAACATGTTCATTGCGGTCATCTTTTCTTTTAAAATATTTCTAACTTTAATTATCTTTCTTTTTAAAAAATATTTATTTATTTATTTATTTGAAAGGCAGAGTTACAGGGAAGCAGAGAGAGAGAGAGAGAGAGGTCTTCCATCCCCTGGGTCACTCCCTAGATGTCTGCAATGGCCGGAGGTGCACCTATACGAAGTCAGGAGCCAGGAGCTTCTTTCAGGTCTTCCATGAGGGTGCAGGCCATAGCAGAGAGCTGGATACGAAGTGGAGCAGCTGGGTCTCAAACCAGTGACCATATGGGATGCCAGCACTCCAGGCAGTGACTTTACCTGCTATGCCATAGCACTGGCCCCGAGTGGCACTCTTATAGTACTCTAAACACCCCAACTCCTTAAAAAATAAAGATAACTCCAGATAAATGCTGATCAAGGTATTTTCATTACACTCATTTAGCATGCTACTGCTAAACAGTGCTAAATAGTTCCTGTAAATTATAATAATAATAAAAGACCTTACTTAACCATATTTTCACTGTTATTTGTTCCAGTTTTCCTCAGAAACTTTCTACAAAATCTCTGTTAATGCATGCCTCTATTTTACCAGTGTGGGGACTTAAGGCCAAGAGAATTATTGAAAAGAATATGCAGTCAACTGTGAGTTAATCTCTGACTTCCTCACTGGTCCTCAGGCCAGCTCCCTAACCCCTGGGTGATGCTAATTCTTCCAGGCAAAATGCTGTTTTTGAAACTCCTCTCCTTGGAACTCCTTTCTTAGGGGTGGTCTTGGCTTTTATCTGAGTGGGCTGCAGAAAATGAAGGCGGACACTTAATCATCCGTGAGATCAGCACTCCTTGGGAGTGAGAAAAATCCCTAAATTTGCCTCCCATTACTCCAGTTGGAAAAACAGTCACCCCTGGACTGGAACTAATTAAAGACTTTGTGTTTCTGCGGTTAGTGCACTGCCCTTGTAAATCAGGGATTATGAGGGAAAACCTCCCTGAGGCTTGTGCTCTCCATTTATTTATTTATTTAGGAACTCTGGTGCAAAGAGCCTAGTTAATCATACTACTCGAATCATAACGTGTCTGAAGTCCATGCAAGGCATCTTTTGCATGTAATTTAATTTTATGTTTTCTTTATCTCCAAACTTCATTCCCATTCTCCCAAATTCTTCACACAGAAATTCTCTCTAATGTGTTTAATAAATATCCGTGTGTGTGTGTGTGTGTGTGTGTGTTTAGGAGGTGTTCTATTTTTTTGCTTATGCATGTGTTAAACTTTACATAGGAGCTGGCATTTGGTGCCACAGTTAAGACACTGCTTGGGACACCCACATTCCGTATTGAAATGCCTGGGTTCAAATCCCAACTCTGCCTAGGATTCCAGTTTCCTGATAAAGCATGCCCTAGGAGGCAGCAGGTGATAACTCAAGTAATTGGGTTCCTGCCACACACCTGGGAGACTCAGACTGAATTCTGGGCTTCTGGCTTCAGCTTGCCCAAGTCCCAGCCCCAACTAGCGTGATATTTGGGGAGTGAACCAGCACATGAGAGATCCCTGTCTCTCCCCACCCTACCACAAGCATCTCAGTCTTTCTGCCTTTTAACAAATAAACAAATAAATCACTAAAGAATCAATCACTTTTCGGGGCTGCTGTTGTTGCACAATGGGTTAAGCCATGGTCTATGACATCAGAATCCCGTATGAGTGCTGATTCAATTCTTGACTGTTCATTTCCCATCCAGCTCCTTGCTAATGTACCTGGGAAAGCGGCAGAAGATGGGCCTGTACTGTCACTCATGTAGGAGACCTGGAAGAAGTTCCAGGCTCTTGGTTTTGGCCTGGCCCAGCACTGGCCATATCCATTAGATGGACAACAATTAGAAAGTTAGATAATATCAAATGTTGCCAGGGGTAGATATACAAAATAATCACAGCACTTTGATAAAAATTAAAAGAAATATAAAGTGTTCTTTCTTTTAAGGTTTATATATTTGAAAGTCATTTCAGGAATGGTGAACCAGTGAATGAAAGATTCTCTCTCTCTCTCTCTCTTTCTCTCTCTCTTCCTCTCCCTCTCCCTCTCTCCCCCTCTCTCCCTCTCTCCCCCTCTCTCCCTCCCTCCCTCCCTCCCTCTCCTTCTCTCTCCATCTCTCTCCCTCTTTCTCCATCTCTCTCCCTCTTTCTCCCTCTTTCCCCCTCTTTCCCTGTAACTGACTTTCAAATATATAAACCTTAAAAGAAAGAACACTTTATATTTCTTTTAATTTTTATCAAAGTGCTGTGATTATTTTGTATATCTACCCCTGGCAACATTTGATATTATCTAACTTTCTAATTGTTGTCCATCTAATGGATATTTAGTGACAGCTCATTGAAGTATTATATTTGAGGGTTTAAGTTTACTAATAAAGATGAATAACTCTTCATACTTAGTAAATAGTTTTTGCCTATTTTTAAGTGAGTTCTCATCCATTTTATTTATGGCTGAATTTTGTATCTTAGATATTAACCCTGGTTAGTTTTATTTGTTTTTAATTTTTGCTTAAGTTACTGATTTCAGAAGCAGAGAGATAGCAAAGGAGACAAAGAAATAGAGAGGGAGCTCTCCTCTGCTGGGTTTACTCTCTTCCCTCTCCAAATGCCTGACTGTCAGGGTTGGGCCAAGTCAAAGCCAGGAACCTGGAACCCAGTCCGGGTCTCCCATGTGGGTGGCGGGACCTAACTACTTGAATCATCGCCTGCTGCTCCCAGGGTCTGCATTAGCAGGAAGGTGGAATCAGGAGCAGAGCCAAGACTTGAACCCAAGCACTCTGATATGGGATGTGAGTGTTTCAATCAGTTGGCTAAACACACATCCCCACCCCCCAGTCAGTTTTGGATATTGCAGATATCTTCTCCCAGCAGGTCAGTTATCCATGAAAATCATTTATAGTGATGTCCTTTTGGAACAGAATCTTATGTTTCAATGTAGTCAAACCTGTTCTGCCTAAAAGGTCCTTCTCCACCCCAAGATTATCAGAATATATTCCCAAATCTTTTATCTTTATGGTTTTACTTTTCACAGCACATCCATTTTGAAGTCACCTTTATATATGGCTTGAGTTAGGGATCCAACCTAATTTTTCTCTGTAGAGAGATAATTTTCTCAACTGCTTGATTTAATTCATAATTACTGAGTGAAGAAATTTGTTGTATGGGAGGTACTATGAAGATGTAATTAAGAGTAGAGTGTAAATAATTTCCCTTAAGTATCTAAAAGTGGTACCTTTTGAAAAGAATTTTAAGATTATATCGCCATGGTAGCTACTTGGACTATCGTGACCAGACATTAGAGCAATGGAATATCAGGAAATACAGATAAACTGGCACAGGCATTGATATGGTCAAAACGAGGAAGCACAATCCTGGAAACTCTTGGTGCAGCATCTTCTGATGCGATGGGATGAGGGGTCAGAGCAGGGAGTTTCCTGTGGGCCATTCCCTAATTCATTCATTCCCTCATTCACTCAGTTACTGAGTGTTGATTGCTGTCCATGGGCCAAGCACTGATCTAGGTTCTGAGGATGCAACTGTAAAACAAGACCACGCCTGCTGCCATTGTAATCATACTTCTAGCAGAAGCTGACATTCTTTCATTTCTGCTTGGCCCTCTGATATTCTGGTATATATTTTTTTTGGTTTTCATCTGTGGTTCTTAAGTTAGAACTCTTATAGCCCTTTCCAAAATGAAGTAGAACAATAAAGTATTTGGCCTTGTGTCCTTGGCTCCCAAAGGCAGCGTCCAAACAGCTTCAGAGTAACAAAGGTGAAGGAAAATCTTCTGTTATGTTGTTGGAGCACTTTAGGCCTCAGAATTAGGTCTCTGAAGCAAAATCTCTCTTGGACCTTCTCTTGTCCTCTTTTACCTGCTCCTTTACTCTCCCCAAGGCAGGCCAGGGAAGCTACAATTTCTGTTTCCCAAGGTGGGTCATAGACTCTAAAAATATACTATCATCTTCCCCTGTCATTCTGTCTTAGAAGTGGCCACAAAGAAATTCTCTGACTTACCTTATCTGATAGTAGATCCCAAGACTCCTGTTTCAGAATGAGTCCTGCCCTATACCCAGGAGGAAGCAATGCTGTACAGAGAGACCAGGAAGAGCCTGAGCAGACAGGCTTTGCTGGATTCCCCCAGTCTACTAGCATTTGAGCATACCCATTTTGTCCAGTCATATTTCTGCATGATTGCCCATGCTTTATGCATCTATGTAATAAAGTCTTCACAATAACCTGAAAGGACAGGGTTTGGAGAGCTTCTGTACCCAAACACCTGGAGGCTCCTAGATAGGGTGCACCTGGAGAAAGGAACGAAGGCCTGTACCCCTTCCCACTTGCCTTGCCCCATGAGCCTCTTCCTTTGTTGGCTCTGTAGCATCCTTTGTGATAAATTGGTCAACAGCAGGCAGATGGTCAGAAGCACAACTTGTGAAGCAACTTGGGGGTTGCAATTGTCACCTGAAAGGGGGAATGTCTTTGGGACTGAGCCCTTAAGCTGGGGGATCTGACGCTATCTCTAGGTAGGTAATGTCAGAGCTGAATTGAATTAGGGGACACCTAGCTGGCGTCTGTTACAAAATCGCTTGCTTGTTGTGTGTGCAGATAAATCCACACACATCTGGTGTCAGAAAGGATCTGTCTTGTGAGTGTATAGTAGCAAAAACAGTTTTTCTTCTAAATTCTCCAACCTTCTACACTACTACCAGAATAATTATTCCAAAATGCAAACTCAGTTAACATACACTCATCTTCTGAACACTCATTAGTAGATTTCCATCACTGACTATGAATTGGCAGATTATTCAAGGTTCTCTGATTTGACCACTTGCCTACCTTGCCAACCTCACCTCCTGCTGCTCCCTGAACCCTGGTGTCCCATGGTCCAAAACATTGACTGTGCTGAATATCATATATTAAGGTGACTCCTTAATTGTCTCTTGATAGGACCTTCCCAAGCATAGCTAGTCTGAATGTATAAATGTTTGCAGATACAGTAGAAAGCATTAATTCAGAATTTTTTTTAAATAAATGCTATTTATATTTTAGTTGAAAGGCAGAGACACAGAAACAGACACACACATACAGAGAGAGAGAGAGAGAGAGAGATTGATTGATTCTCCATTGATTCACTCCCCAAATGCCTGTAACAGCTCAGGTGGGGCCAGGCAGAAGCCAGAATTCTAGAACTCAATCTAAATATCCCACATGCGTGACAGGGACTCAACTGCTTGAACCACTACCTGCTGCCTCCAAGACTGCATATTAACAGGAAACTGGATCTGAAGTGGAGGGGTTAGGATGCAAACAGAGTATTCTGACATGGGACATGGGGATCCCAAACAGTGCTTTAACTGCTGTAACAAAATCCTGCCTCAGAAATACTTTTTTTGTCTCTCAAATTCATGAAATAAGTTCATTGCAACTCTATTGGCAGCTCCAAATGCAGTGTCTGTCTTCATCATCCCAAGAGCCACTCTTTGGGTCACAGAATGCAGTTTTTTGAGCATTATATCTTCACTGTTTCCTACAGTACTTGTAATTTAGAACATTTTGAAACTGCAAATTATGCAGCCACTGGAATTTTTGTCATAATCCACACATATACCTTTATATAACAATAGGAAATGTT
The DNA here is from genome assembly GCF_964237555.1 of Oryctolagus cuniculus. NCBI lineage: Eukaryota > Metazoa > Chordata > Mammalia > Lagomorpha > Leporidae > Oryctolagus > Oryctolagus cuniculus. The sequence continues at coordinate 30,338,293 of NC_091432.1, forward strand.
GAAGTAGGCATTTGGTGGAACAATTGAGATGCAAGTTGGAACTCCTTCATCCCATATTGCACTGCCTGGGTTTGAGTCCTGGATCTGTTTCCAATTACAGCCTCCTTCAAAAGTGTTCCCTGGGAAGCAGCAGGTGTTGGCTTCAGTACTTAGGTTCCTGCCACACACATGGGAGACTTGGATTGAATTTCATGCTCCTGGCTTCAGCCTGGCCCAGCTGCAATTTGGGGGCAGTAGAAGAGCTCTGCCTATCTCTGTCTCTGCCTTTCAAATAAAAAAGGAGATAATAATAATTCTTAATAATGGGATTTAAAAAAAAAAGGTCATTTATTTATTTGAAAAAGAGAGAGACACAAACAGAAAGACAGATCTTCAATCCGTGAGTTCACTCCCTAAATGGCTGCAATGGCTGGAGCTGGGCCCATCTGAAGGCAGGAGCCAGGAGCTTCTTCTGGGTCTCCCAGATGGGTGCAGGGCCCACCCACTACTTTCTCTGACATATTAGCAGGGAGCTGGATTGGAAGTGGAGCATCAGGGACTTGAACTGGCACTCATATGAGATTCTGGTGCCACAGGCAGTAGCTTTACATGCTCCACCACAGTGCTGGCCCCAACAATAGAACATTTTTTAAGTCCCATATATTTGGAGCCAGCATTGTGGTATAGCGGGTTAAGCAACTACCTGTAACTCTGGCATCCCATATGAGCCCCAGTTCCTGTCCTGGCTGTTCAACTTATGATCTAGCTACTTAATAATGTGCCTGGGAAAGCAACAGAAGATGGTGCAATTCTTTGGGCCCCTGTCACCCATGTGGGAGACCCATATGGAGCTCCTGGCTCCTGACTTCAGCCTGGCCCATCCTTGGCCATTTCAGCTATTTGAGGTAAGGGGTACTGTGGGGAGCAACTCAGACTAGACTAAGTTACTGGAATTAAGACTTATTCTATGCATCTGCTCTCCCACAATATGGCACTGAAAGGGAGTAAACAACTTCTACACAGCTGCCTCTCGCCAGTTTGACTGATGAGCTGCAGGAGCTGATCTTGCTCCTGATTGGAGGAGAGCAGTGTACTCAGCGTGTGGGTAGCAGAGTTGGGATTGGTGGAAGAGGACTATAAAGGAGGAGAGAGACAACATGCACCGGGAACATCCGGATAACATCTGAGCAGCCCCCGAGAGAGCCGGCCGGTGGTGTGCCACTCCCCCGCGGAAGTGGGGAAAGTGGCAGGGGGAGCCGCCCCTCCACGGAGGTGGAGGGGTCGGAAGCCAACCCGGGAAGGACCAGCAGCAAACCTGGGAAGGGCCGAGCAGACAAAAGAACAGCACAGGATCCTGTGTCGTTCCTCCGTGAAGAGGGGGAGCGACAGGGTACTGGGCAGGAGTTGTGAACAAGTGGATGTAAGATCTCTATCACTCTGAAACTTTGCCTTTCAAATAAATACATCATTTTATTAAAAAAAAAGGTACCATATATTTGTGTGTATGTATATGTATGTATCTCCATGACATAGCCATGTTCCATGTTGTTGTTTTACAAGTAGTCTTTAAAAAGTAGGTTTAAAATGACATGTACAAATAATGATTGTGAGGCTACTCTCTGGGCAAGGAAAAATACTAAATCTTGAAATTTCTCTCTCTCCTTCTCACCCTCAACTGATTTTATCTTCTTCCTCAAATGGTAATTTGTTTTATTTAAAATAATCAGGAGAGTGGGCATTATGTCACAGTGGTTAGTCTGTGCTGCCTGCCACACTTGCATCTCATATCAGAATGCCTGGGTTCAAGTCCCAGCTATATACCAATCCCTCTTCCTGCTCTTGCACACCCTGGGAGGTAGCAAATGATAACTCAAGTACTTGGGTCCTTGCTACCCATGTGAGAGACCTGGATGGAGTTCCTGGCTCTTGGTTTCAGCCTGACCCAGTCCTGGGTGCTGGGGGACATTTGGAGAGTGGAGAGTAAACTAGTGGATGGAAGATTTTCTCTCTCTCTCTCTCTGCAATAAATAAATAAATAAATAAATAAATAAAACTTTAATATAATCAGGAGATCAACTCACAGAATGAGAAACTTTGGAAGAAATCAAATATAAGGTGACGCTTTTCTGAAAAGTAATTTTGGGGAGGAATGTTACATGGCATCTGGATGTTAGGAGTGATTGATTACTGTGGTTCCCTAGACTATGCCAAGCACTGCCACTCTCCATGCCTCGGCACTTGCTTACCTCACCTCCTCCCCCAGTTATGGCCTTCCACTGTGTCCAGCAGTGCCTCTGTTACTGTGCTTGCTGCATCCGTGGCTCTCCTACTGTGCAGTGAACTCCTTGAGGGCAAGAGCTATGTCTGCTGAATCTGGTGTCCTCAGTACCTACCATAGCATCCAAAACCTACTTCTGTTGCTTGAAACCTGAAGTTGGGAGCTGAGAGTGAGACATGATTGAAGGATCACCAATTTATTGTCCAAATGGGGATACCCTGAGAGTGAAATGAAACACTCCTGACAGGCCACGACACGAGGCATGGATCAGCACTGGCTCAGGTACCTGTGGTGTGTGTACAGTCATCCTAAGAAGGGGACCAGAGGAGGCAGCTTTGGATTCGTAGTGCCCCAGTAATCCTCCTTCATCCATGCAGCATGTCACATGGGTCCATCTTCCCTTCCTGCTCATCTCTTCTTTCCTGTTCCTCTTCCTTTTCTCTCTCTCTTTTCCCAACAAGACTGTATAAACCTGCGAAACTACAACCCTACAGTTGTCATATTTTAGTTCATAGGTAACTTCAGGATGAGAAGAGTTCAAGAATCCTAATGTGGAGTGTACAGTGTGTGGGGGTAGGGTGGGAAGTGTCTTGAATGTACATCTTATGATGGATTAAACAACTCAAGACATTTTTATTTCTCTCCTTAGAAAGTCAATACTCAATAAGGAAAAACTGTTAGAATGATCTCAACATACTTATTCTGTCTTTACCCAGAAATCCATATCCACCCTGAGGCACATTTAAGATATGATGAGAGTTGGGCTGAGTGGAATCACCATATCATGCAAGAAAGCAAATGTGAGTCAATGGGAGCTATGTATCAGGATGCTTAAAGAGTGAGCATTTCAGAACCCGACAGACCTGGATGTGAATCCTGACCCCGCCATGTGTTTACTTGGAGAAAACTCTGAATGCATTATTTAATTTCTTTAACTCAGTTATTTTTTTCTGTACAATATAGAGGAGGGGTCATGTAACTTGCTCCATAGGTTCATTGTGAGAGTTAAATGAGATAGTGCATTTAGCACTATGCCAAACATGTAATAAACACTCATTCAGTACAAATTGTTAGCTTATATGCATGTCAGAGAAATTTCCAAGTGCACCAATTTTGCCTGGATGAAAATAGCCATGCTAGATTAATCATCAGAGCAGTGAACTGAGAATTCAGAAATCTGAGTTCTTGCTGTGCTTCCATCACTCATAAACTTTGTGACTCTGAGAAAGTCTTGTACCTTCATTGGCATTTCAGTCTGTGAAATGAGTGAGCCGCAGTAGTTGATTCTGGCTTCAACTATCTATTGCTAAGCCACACACCACCCCAGAACTTAGTGATTTAAAACAAAAATGATTCATTTTTTCCCCTCAGGATCTTGTGAAATTCCCTCGGCTCAACTGGGTGGTTCTTTATATGGTGTTGGCTGGTGTCTTTCATGTAGCTGCTCACAGCTGAGTGCTCAACAGGGGCTGGGCGGCATCACTCTTCATGTGTGACAGCTGTGTTTGTCAGCTCAGTTCTCTGTGTGAACACTCATCCTCCAGGGCCATGCCTTCTTGAAATGGTCCCTCCAATCAGATAACCTCAGGTTCTATACATGGCAGCTGGCCCCCTAGAGGACAAAAATAGAAACCCCAACGATTCTTAAGGCTTATGCCAGAGGTCACACAGGACTACTTTCACTGTAAGATATTCATCAAAGCAAGTCAGATGTGAGGAGAAGCCACCTCCAGAAGCCTTTCAGAGTTACATGATAAAAAGCATTCAGTATGGGAGGGATTGTTGTGACCAATTTCCAAAGCACTTACCAACATCTGTATGGTACCTGCTGGCTCTGATGGTCTGTGTTTAAACCCTAAAGCTGTGAAGCAATCTCTCAATTGGATTTATGGACTCTGAGTTCTCCAGTGAGTGCCAAGCATGTTCCAGGCCTTGAAACCCACCCTGCTCTCAGTTTAGCTCTCATAAACAATGCTTGTTTTACCATCCAGTGTCCCCTCAGCACCCTTCTGGTCATCAAACTCCCCAATATCACGCAGGGACCAATGCAGACACACAGTTGGTTACAACCCAGGTGCATGCTTCCTTCTTCATTATTATAGAACCCTGATTTCTTCAGACATTTAGATATTAGCATCCTCAGCTCTGAGGCATGAGCTATCCCCTCTGCCCGTAATTGGTTCAGAAGTGCACATGTGGCCCAGCTCCGGCCAAGGAAGCATAAGGTAAGTCTGGCAGGGCTTCTGGAACATACAAGGTACTTCAGAACACTCATGGAAAAGAGGAGTTGAGAGAGAAGTGTATTTTGGTACAAAGATTGAAATCCATGTAAATGAGGGGCCTTTCAAAAACTCATGAGAAGATGGCCATCTGCAAACCTGGAAGTGTACTCTCACCAGACACTGGACCTACTAGCACCTTGATCTTGGATCTTGCAGGCTACAGAGTTGTGAGAGATTCTATTGGTTGACCTGCTGAGTCTACACGAATTTGTTCCAGCAACCTGGGCTGACTACACATCGTCGATAATGAAGTCTTGAGGTTAGATTGTTATGACTCCTCTGTATGGGGGCTCAGGGAGCAAGGAGACATCAGTCTCACACCAGGGGACTATGGGAAGAATGAAAGTCACACCTATGTGACAAGCTGAGGACCCATATGGTCTGTTCCTCTTTATAGAGTGATGCCTTCAGTACTTCCTACAACCATTCAAGACATGTTACTAGGCACTTCTACAAAAAATACGGGAGGAAATCAAGGCACACAGAAATGAAGTACTTTGGGAGCCAGCATTGTGGGTTAAAGCTCTGGTCTGCAGTGTTGGCATCCCACATGGGTGCTGGTTTGAGTCCTGGCTGTTCCACTCTGATTCAGCTCCTTGCTAATGCGCCTGGTAAGGCAGCAAAGGATGGCCAAAGTGCTTGGGCCTCTGCATCCACATGGGAGACTAGGAAGTAGCTCCTGGCTCCTGGCTTTGGATTAGCTCAGCTCCGGCTGTTGTGGCCATTTGGGAGTGAGCCAGCAGATGGAAGATCTCTTTCTCTCTGTAATTTGAACATGTTTGCACAATAAGTAAATGGTGAAATGGTATCTTTAATTAGGTAATTAATTTATTTTTTGCCAACAAATCCTCCTGTATCTGGATAGTGTTGATTTAGTTGTTTCAATGTTCTTTTGGTGGGGGGAGTGGGGCGTGGTGCTGTGGTGTAGTAGGCTAAGCCACCTCCTGTAGCACTGACATCTCATATGGGCATTGGTTCATGTCACGGCTGCTCCTCTTCTGACCCAGCACTCTGCTTATGGCCTGGGAAAGCAGTGGAGGATGGCCCAAGTGTTTGGGCCCCTGCACCTGCCTGGGAGACCTGGAAGAAGCTCCTGGCTCCCGGTTTCAGATCAGCTCAGCTACAGCTGTTGCAGCCATTTGGGGAGTAAACCAGTGGATGAAACACCTTTCTCTCCGTGTCTCCTTCTCTCTGTTTATAACTCCACCTCTCAAATAAATAAATAAAATACTTTTTCAAAAAGTTTTTTATTTTTTTAACAATTAACTTCTTATTTTTTATTTTTATTTATTTATTTATTTATTTATTGACAGGCAGAGTGGACAGTGAGAGAGAGAGACAGAGAGAAAGGTCTTCCTTTGCCGTTGGTTCACCCTCCAATGGCTGCCGTGGCCAGCATGCTGCAGCCAGCATGCTGCAGCCAGCGCACTGCGCTGATCCGATGGCAGGAGCCAGGTACTTATCCTGGTCTCCCATGGGGTGCAGGGCCCAAGGACTTGGGCCATCCTCCACTGCACTCCCTGGCCACAGCAGAGAGCTAGGCTGGAAGAGGGGCAACCGGGACTAGAACCCGGTGTGCCAGCACCGCAAGGAGGAGGATTAGCCTAGTGAGCCGTGGTGCCGGCGTTCAAAAAGTCTTTTTTTAGATTTGTTTTTTATTTGTTTGAAAAGAAGAGTTACAGAATGTAAAGGAGAGACATAAATTGAGAGAGAGAGAGAGAGAGAGATATCAAGACATCTTCCATCTACTGGTTCACTCCTCAAATTGCTGCAACAACAGGGTCTGTACCAGGCCAAAGCCAGGAGCTAGGAGTCTCTTCCAGTTCTCTCATGTAGGTGCAGGGGCCCAAACACGTGGGACATCTGCTATTGCTTTCCCAGGCACATTAGCAGGGAGCTGGATAGGAAGTGGAGCAGTAGAGACTTGTATGGGTGCCCATATGAGATGCTGGTGTCCCAGGCAGCGGCTTAACCTGCTCTGCCACAACCCTGACCCTCAGTGTTCTTTCTAAAGTTCATTTATTTATTGTATTTGAAAGAGAGAGAGAACACACTTCTATCTGTTAGTTTACTCTTCAAATGCCGGCAACAGCCAAAGCTGGACCAAGGTTAAGGTAGGAGCCAGGTATTAGTTCTGGGTCTCCCACTGTGGGTGTTAGGGACCCAAGTACTTCAGCCATCACTACTGTCTCCCAGGGTGCGCATTATTGAGCAGTTATATCTGAAGCATACATGGGACTTGATCCCAAACACTCAAATACGGTGTCCCAAGTGGCTGCTTAACCCACTGCACTACAACATCCTCCCCTCATTATATACCTCACATTATAAGTTATTTAGGGGACAAACTCTTTGGGCTGACTGAGCCAGAATAAAACATTTTGCGTGTTTATTGCTTAATACCATACTACTTCAAAACATGGATGTCATTAATTGGAGTATGTGCTATCATTCTATCAAGCACCAAGAAAGAAGAAATGCCTAGATTGTAAGATTTCCTGACTATAGAGATGTCAAAATGTAGGAAAATATGCATCCTAAAGTCTCTACATAGAGTACAAAATGCATCTGATGAAGAAGTTGATGAGGTGTCCAATCTGCTTGCTAGTGCACTTCCAGGCTTACTCATGGTAGAGATTTTTTTTTATTCTTTAACCCAGTTTGAAAACATCTTAAGTAAGTTCTCTTTGAACAGTTCCTTAGGAAGTTTTATATTGTTCCAAATATGGTACCCCTCAAGTGTCTGCACAAGCGGTAGTAACACAATGAACTATTTATTAAGTGCTGGACACAGTGCTAGGTGCATTCTATACACATCCCTCTTGATTTTTCGTGACCGTCTTATGACTACTTGGGGTTTTAGTACTGGCATTTGTGTTTATAGTAATTTAGTTACTTGTCCAAGGCCACCCAGCTGCAAATGGCAGAGGTGAGACTTCAGTCTTTGCCTACGACTTCTGTGGTTGTATCCCCTTAATCTCTGCTCTAAGCAGAGGAAGGAGAAGAGAGGCTTCTATTTTCCTTTAGAACATTTTTCCTGGACTATAACTATTTGGACCACATAATTAATGTCTGTTTTTTTTTCCTCATTGTTTCTGAGCTACTTACCCAGTTATCCCCGCCCCCATATGTGGTTTTACCTCTCAGTACTTATTTGTTCTTATTCCTTTGCAAATCAGTTTCTAGAATTTTAATCATTCTTGGCTCACTCTTCTGACAGCCTAACCAAAGACATGTGCTGGAATTGCAGTCAGAAAAGTGCCCCTGAAAACTTAAAATTAAAAAAAAAACTTTTATAGTCCATCTGATCTACACAGGAAATTAGAAAACACCACATACTTAACCGGAAAAATACTTGAAATGAAAAGTGAGATTCACTGTTATTTAGATTTTGATTAAAAAATGTTTATCCCTTATCTCAAGCTCGGGGACACTGGAAATAAAGAAGTGGAATGCTGGCTTTACAGAACTTTAATGATCTTCTCTTATTCTGCTATATTGCTGTTGCCTAAGCCTGTGGTCAAATACAATAGCTTTATTAAAGCTGTGATTCAGTTAGAGAAGGGAATGAATTTTTCTGCCACAGGAGCACTGGTGAGAGATGAGAGATGAGGAAGACTGTGCTGTCGTGGGGTGGAGGGGAGAAAACTCTTGCACAAAGAAAGAACAGATCCCAGAGGGTTGCCTGCTAGGGTATAGTCTTCTTCCCCCAGGAGCTGAGCTTGCTTGAATTCACTGCTAAACAGCCCAGGAGGGTTTCAACTTCTATTATCTTTGGTGAAGGGAAACAAAACAGGGGGCCTGAGGCTGCAGCTGGGACACAGGACAGGGCTTGCTTAGGGTCTGTATCAAGTTCCTGTGTGGCATCATAATGACCAATGTGCACATTTGTCAGGCAGTTACAATGGGCCAGGTACTTCACTAGTTTATTTCATTTCTTGTATCGTTTAATCCCCCAAACAATCCCACCATTGATGGAAAGAATAGTCCAGTTGAGAATCAACGTTTGGTCAAACCTAGGATTTAAACCTGGAAACAGCCCTTCGGTGGCCTGAGTTAGCTGTTCTGCAAGCCTGCATTTGGTTACATTCTGTACTTTTCTTACAGGTTATGCGTGGTTATCAATCACATTTAAAATCAAAGAATACTTCATAGAAAGTGGAAGAATATCTAGTAACAGCTAAGAGACTTGGTTATTGATTAAGGAGATAGACTATATTCCCACACTCATTCCCATTCTCAATGTTTACTAGGTGTAGGGAGAACCAAACATGGGACTTTAGTCACTCTGGCCACACAATGGCCCTGAGATGGAAGACTCACTCCTTTTTTTTTTTTTTTTAATTTGAAAGGTAGAGTTACAGAGAGGGAGAGGCAGAGGCAGAGAGAGAGAAATCTTCCATCCTGGCTGCAATGTCCCTTCTGTCCAGGGCAGGGCCAGGCCAAAGCCAGGAGTCAGGAGCCAGGAGCTTCATCTAGGTCTCCCATGTGGGTGCAGAGGCCCAAGCACTTGGGTCATCCTCCGCTGCTTTCCCAAATGCATTAGCAGGGAGCTGGATCAAAAGTGGAGCAGCTAGGACTTAAACTGGTGCTCATAGGGGTTGCCAACACAGCAGGACGTGGCTTTACCTGCTGTGCCACAGCACCTTCCCCTCACTCCTTTTTTTTTTTTCTATTTTTTTTTTTCACAGGCAGAGTGGACAGTGAGAGAGAGAGACAGAGAGAAAGGTCTTCCTTTTGCCGTTGGTTCACCCTCCAATGGCCACCGCGGCCGGCGCGCTGTGGCCGGCGCACCGCGCTGATCTGATGGCAGGAGCCAGGAGCCAGGTACTTTTCCTGGTCTCCCATGGGGTGCAGGGCCCAAGCACCTGGGCCATCCTCCACTGCACTCCCTGGCCACAGCAGAGGGCTGGCCTGGAAGAGGGGCCACCGGGACAGAATCCAGCGCCCCGACCGGGACTAGAACCCGGTGTGCCGGCGCCGCTAGGCGGAGGATTAGCCTAGTGAGCCGCGGCACCGGCCCTCCCCTCACTCCTTCTTAAGGTACAATAGATATTTCCCTAGTCAGGGTTAGAGACTGTTGAGAGGTCACATGGCCAGCGGCAGGATGTGTTCACACCATGGACAGTATCACAGCCGACTTAGGCCTCTGCAGTTACCATTCCACTGTTAAGTCCACATCATGAAGTCAACACTATTTTCATTTTATTTTACAGGTGTGAGGAAACTGAGGCAGACAAGGTACCTTACGTTTACACAACAAGTGGTAGAGCTAGGATTTGAAACAATATTTCCACTCCACAGGCTATGTACCTGGCTGTGAATATTATACTGCGAACTACCCACTTCTTTTTGCCAGCAGGCTGTGCACCCCAATGACATCTAGTTAGCAGTGGGAAAGGGGGAGCATCTCGGAGAAGCAGGAACTTAAATCCAGCCTGAGAAAAGAGGGATTTGGGAGGAAATTGTTGTGGGGACTGCTAACTGAAGCAGTGCTGGCTCCCTTTGAAGGAAGAGAAATGAAGCAATTTCAAAGAGTCCATGGAGGTTAGAGGTCAACGCTAAGCCACCGTAGCTAAGCAGTGTAGAAATGTAAGCCTGTCATTGCTAAAGTGACAAAATAGAATATCAGGACACATTCAAAACAACCTCATATAATTATTATGGAAATTAACCATTGCTATTTCTGAGCCATTTTGCCAGCTGTGTGAGGGACATATGACATCATGAACAATTACCGATGGAACAGAGGATGAGGAATTAAGACTTGAGGCAACTATATGGCCTTGGCCAAGTTACTTAACCTCTCTGAATCTCTTCCTTCATTTGTGAAATTGAGATATTAATAGCATCCACCTTTTAGTGTTCTTGTGAGGATTAAATGATGATAATGTTGGCAAAGTGCTTGGCACCATGTGCAGTGCACACAAAGAATCCAAAATGTATATTAATTTTCACTTCCACTCTCCTGTCAATTCCACCTTTTATAAAACTGGGTCCCATCTATCATGAGAGAAACACATTATTTACCCATGAAGAGAGTACTTGGAATATGAATTATTCCACAGATACTTGTAGAGTGCCCTGTGTGTCCTGGGGAGGTACTGGGTATCTTGGTCACATGAGAATGCTCTTTCGGCCTGGTGTCTACCTCCGTGGACCTTACAGTCTAAAGGGAGTTGTGGATCAGAAATAATAAGTAAGAAAGGAACACTGTAGGGCATAATGGGGATATATAGCAGGGCTTTAATGCATTCTGGAAGATCAAAAAATACCTACCTGATGAATTCACTGGTTAATTAATACCTTCACATGGTGGGCATTTGGTGTAAGAGTTAAGACACCAATGGGGAAGCTCACATCTCATATTGAAATGCTTGGTTTCAAATTCCAGCTCCATTTCTGATTCCAGCTTCCTGCTACTGCACATCCTAGGAGGCAGTAGATGATGGCTTTAAGTAGTTGGGTCACTGACACCCTCAAATGACCTGGAGTGAGCTCCCAGCCTGACCAAAAGCTTCAGGCATTTGAGGAGTGAACTATCAGATGGAAGATCTCTTTATGCCTCTGTATGTGTGTGCCTTTCCAATTAAGAAGGAAGAAAGGAAGGAAGGCCTTCAAAGTGAATGTTAGGTGATGGAGGGGGAGTGTATTGAGGAGCAAGAGGGTCCCAGGTAAGGAGAAGAGCTCATTGAAGTTGTTAGTGTTACTGTAGAATGAGGAAGGTCAACCAACTTAAAACATATGGTCATGTTTGGCTGGAGCTCAGTGAGCAAGGGATGACTGATATGGGCTAAAATCAGAGGAAAAAAACAGAGATTGGATTGTGGGAACCCTATGGACTGCTGTGGAAGCTAGCTCCACAGGTGAGACCCAGAGTTTAGCAACAGCCTCAAAGAACCATTGAAAGTCTGAACATCAGGCCCCAGAACAGAATTCTTTGTGTGTGTGTGTGTGTGTGTGTGTATAGGAGGAACATATTGCTCTATGTCAGGATTTAGTAAGGAAAACAAAAGCCCCTCAAAGTATTCCATGTTTGAATGCATGTAATACACGGCATTACAGTTTTACAAAACCGGAATTAGGAGCATAGCTGGAGGAGCAAGTCAGAGAAGCTGCCCCTGACTGTCTCATCCTGCATCTCAAAGAAGGAGCCTCTTCCTGGAAGCCACTGCAGCTCTCACACCTGCCCATGTGTCTGCTTGCAACTGGCTCAAGAGAAAAATGGCTTCTCCTGTCCTGCTTTCCACTGTGGGTCAGTGCTGAACCTGAGACCCCACAGGAAGGAAGCTCCCAGGAAAATCTCATGCCTGGCTTGTCCCTCGTAGGTAGAGAGGGCACAGATAAAACATCTCGCAGCTACAGCAGATATACAGTAGTGTCTCCTTATCAATAAAGAGATGTTCCTAGATCCCAGTGGATGTCTGAAACTGCAGATAGGACTGAATCCTGCAGATACTGTTGTCCCCTGCACATTATATATATATATATGTACATATACACATATACATGTAAACACACACACACACACACACACACACACACACACCATGTACAGTTTTTCGCTTAAAGGAATCACTCTACAGAGGCTCTTTGGCATATCCCAGTTGCCAGCATCACTACAGTTGTACTTGAGGATATTAAGTAAAATAAGGGTTATGTGAAAAGCATTGCAGTTTCGCTGCAGGCCATCTGATAACTGAGGTGGGTACTAAGTGACTAAAGTGTGGGTAGCATATATGGTGCGGATACAGTGTACAAAGGGATGATTCATGTTCTGAAACAGATGGAGAGGTATGGTGCAAGACTTCATTATGCTACTCAGAAAGATAAGCAACTTAAAACAGGAATTGTTTGTTTCTGGAATTTTTCATTGAATATCTTTTGATAACCAAAACCACAAAACACAAAACCTCAGATACATACAATGCGTACTCACTATACTTCTATCAAATCTAAGACTGAGGTGAGTGTGTAGCATAGCAGTTAAGCCACCATTTGGGATACCAGTATGTTGTAGCTGAGTGCCTGGCCCAGCCCTGGCCTCTGTGGGCATTTGGAGGGTGAACTAGCAAATGGGAGATCTCTCCCTGTTTATCTCTCTGTGTTCCTATGTTTCAAATAAGATGGTAAAAAATCTAAGATACACAATTATCTTTTATACCACTAAATAGGAAAAAAATTCTGCCACTTAAGTGGACACAAGCTTTCTTGTCATCAACAGGCATCTCTGTATTTCACAGATATAAAAGCATTGGTATGTATGGTGAGCAGAGGAGCCTTTCATAGTTAATAATTTAAAAAATACATAAGGAAAGGTGATATCCACCAGAATGTCTGTACTTTTGGCCTCCAAAAGAATGCTCATCTTCGGGAATCTGGGGCAGTCCCGGAGCCTGACTTCTGGTCGGGACTGAGGAGCTTCCTTTGGGTGGTAGCGAAAAGGCTTATCTTGCTCCTGCCCTGCACCTGCTGCCTTGATTTGCCGCTTAGTCTTTTGCACAATGACTGTGAGGAATCTGCAGTCTAAAACAGAATCAAGGGATCATCGTTGTGGCATAGCAGATAGAGCCACATCCTGTGATGCAGTCATCCCATATGAGTGGCATTTTTAGTCCTGGCTGCTCCACTTCCCATCCAGCTCCCTGCTAATTCACCTGGGAAAGCAGTGGAGGATGGTTCAAGTACTTGGGCCCCTGTACCCATGTGGGAGACCTGAAAGAAGCTCCTGGCTTCTGGCTTCAGCCTGACGCAGCCCTGGCCATTGTGGCCACTTGTGGAGTGAACCAGCAGATGGAAGATATTTTCTCTCTTTCTCTCTCTCTCTCTCTCTCTCTCTGTAACTCTTTGAAACAAATAAATAAATCTTTTTTAAAAATAAAATAAAACAGAATCAAGAGAGCTGTGCTTGCATGCTCCAAGACCAGCTTGAAGGTTTTTATTTTTAATTGTGAAATATACCAGCAAAAATATATCAGATTTTGTCCAAAATCAGAAAAGTAGACAAAACCATCCCCAAGTCAAAACAGCAGGAGATCATTAGCATGTGCAGAAACCCTTCCTTGTATCTGCTGCCCATCAGGATTCTTCCATCGTCCCTAAAGCCAGTCACTGTCCTGACTGCAAAATTAGTGTTGCCCACTTTGAAGCTGTGGGTAAGCAGAATCAGTCGGCAGGTCCCTTTGGGGTCTGGGTTTTTTCCCCCAACACTGCATGTGAGATACATTCATGTTGTGTGTGATTAGGGTTCATCCATCCTCATTGTGCTTTTATTCCATGACCTGGCAATGCCTTGTATTACTGGATATGGCATTGCATTGTATCTGGATTGCCTTGTATCTTGGATATCTGGGCAATCTCCAGTTGAGTGCTATTGTGAGTACAGCTGCTAGGAACACCCTGGCACAGTCTCTCATGAAGATGTGAATGCATTTCTATTGGGCATCTGCATATACCTGGCATGTAGAGTTGAGCGTGTATCTGGCTCTAGGAGATATTTCTTGGAACCCTTATGTGTTGTGTACGAAAGACGTTTTCTTGCTTTCGTCCTCCAGGGATCACAACATTGCTCAGTAACTTTCAGAGACACCTCCAGACAAGGATGTGAACCCCAGACACATTTAATCGAGAAGAAAATTACTTTCTTGACAGCAGAGGCAGAGGAATGGATCAGGAACTTTCTCTCTGAGCAGAAACCAGAGTTAGGCACTGGCAAGTAGACTATTGCTTGATTGCAATAGAAAAACGTCCCACTGGAAATGTCTTTGGGAAGGTTAGTTCCTCCCTTGCCTTATTCAGCACCTGGGTACTTGGGCAGATCCCATTACTGGTTTCAGGAACTTCTATATGCACTGTTGGGTTTTGCATCCATGGCAACGCATGTTTTACATACCACTTTATTTCTAACAGTGGGAAATTAAACATTTGATGTGAAGCAATGTCAAGTTCCAAGTTGGAGGGTGGGGGAAGGAGTAAGACTTTGTCTCCAAGTGGCAACTTGTCAGACGGAATGCCTAATGCAATGCACTTAAGGAAAGGTGTTGATAGAAACTCTCCTTGTTCTGCAGTGTGCATAAAAATGTTCCTTACCGCCTATTTGCCTTGGCCTTCCCGGCCCTTACACGCTGATTGCATCTCAGAGTGCAAACCACACACACACACACACACACACACTCACATATGAAAATAATAATTCTAAGGATGAAGTGGACAAATTAAAAAAAAACCACCTGTCCTCAAAATGTGAGACCTTTGTCTTGGTGGCTCACTGGCAGGAACAGGATAGGAGATGCTTGCTAAATATTTAGATAATAAACAAATGAGCGAATGCAGCCATTCAGCAAAGGAGGGGTGACATTGGGGATCAAGGTGTCATTTTGTGCACCAGTTTCCTTATTATGACTCTTAATGACTTAATTCTGTGATTAGCTTTATGTCCTAATAAAAGCACCTTTAACAATTAGGGGTTATCTCTCTGAAGTTGTAATTTTAATTAATTAGCCCATGGATTTAACCGTTCCCACATTCTATTAATGCAGACATGTAGGAGAGCAGCAGGTAGGGAGGTACAGTCCTATTTACAGGGACAACTGCTCTTTGGCTTTTTTTTTTTTCTGTTTTCTTCTTTTTATTTCTTTTTGCTTTCTTCCTGCCATCAACATCAAAGGGGAAGGGATGACAGGCCCGTGGAACTGGCAGGACCAGAAATTGACTTCTGTGATGGAAAGTGAGAAAATAGTGCAATGTCTCCTCCTTTCTGTGCCCATTCATGTTGAAGTCCCTGGCATTGGAGTTACAGGTGTACAGCAGCTTTACTGCTCAACAGACAGGAAGCCAGGCTCTTTCCCCAACAGCACTGGGTTAAGGAGTGGACGGTCTCAACTTGTCACTTGCAGGGACGGCTACATTTTGGGAGAGGTTTTTGTTTTTCTGATAAACACACATAAACTCACAGCCTCCACAGATGTGTGAATGCCTAATATTTAGCAAGTCAAATCTGGCAGGTGGAAATGAGCCCTTTTGACATATCTTTATTTATTGTGTTATTTCACCAACAAAAGCTCAAACGCTAACTAGCCTGGTGAATAATTTGTGGATTGGAATGTGATCATTTTTCTAAGTCAGCCGGTGGGCTCAGTTCATTGCACTCCCCACCTAAAAATAAATTCTCTGGCTGACTGTGAACATACTGATACTTGCTGCAAGTGAGGCAAACTTATGGGGACCATTAAAGTGCCAGGGCATTGGAAAATAACAGTGAAGTGAATGCTGATTTGCATTTATGTCATAAAATAACTTGTCACCTTCAATTTATCACAGTAATTGGTACCAGAGGAGAATGTGAGATGCTTATACTTGGTTCAAAGCCACCTTTTCTCACCTCTCAGTCCCTCCCTCTCCCTCTCCTGAAATAGTAGTGGGTGCATTTTAAAGATAACCCATATTAGAGCTTTTCCATATCACTGGGATTTGGGAAAAGAGATGTATCAGTATATTCAAAGAAATTAATAATAGTGGCTAATAAGCATTTCATGTTTACTTTAAGCCGTGTGCCACATTGAACAGTTTTGTTCATTAGCACAGTTAGATCTCACAGTGATCCTATGGAATATGTGCTATTCTTGTCCCTCAGATCACAGATGGAGAAACTGAGGCAAAGTGAAGTAACTTGCCCAAGGTCATATAGTCAGTAAAGGGCAGAGCCAGGATTTATGCCCAGGATTTAAATGTGTGTGTGTGAGAGAGAGAGCTTCCCTCTGCTGATGCACTCCCCAAATAGTCAGTGCTGAGCCAGGTCAAAGCCAGGAGCCAGGAACTCCATCTGGGTCTCCCATGTGGGTGGCAGGAGCCCGGTGTTTGGATCATCTTCCTGTGACTTCTCAGGTGCAACTGGATTGGAAGCAGAGCAGCAGGGACTGGAACAAGTGCTCTGATATGGGGTGCTGGTGTTGCAAACAGTAGCTTAACTCACTGCACCAAAGCACAGGCCCTTGTGCCCAGGATTTGTAAGACCCTCCCCACCCTCCCCCATCTGTCCCCTTCTCCACCCCAAGCACATGATCTTTACCACTATGCTGAACTACGTGGCTTAGACTATAATGCACTTCCTAATAAAAGCATTGAGCGTAGCATCAAACATGGGAAAAATACACTTCCTGAAGATCTTCAGGCCTTTAAGAAGAATTTGGTGAGAATGACACATCATTGCTTTTGTCAAACCAAGAGAGGGACCTGGCCAGGGGTAAGTCAGTCTGTTATTCCAACTGAGTTTGGAAGAACAGCCAGGGCCTGTGGTTATTGCCAATGCAGTGGCAGCCCGGCTGTCCTGACCACAGTGGCCTGCTGTGAGTGGATGCTGTGAGTCTGTTTCTTTCTTTCTTTTTAGATTTATTTATTTATTTGAGAGACAGTGTAACAGACAGAGAGAGGGAGAAACAGAGAAAGGTCTTTAACTGGCCGGTTCACTCCCCAAGTAGACTCAACTGCTGGAGCTGAGCTGATCTGAAGCCAGGAGCTTCTTCCGGGTCTTCAAGGCAGGTGCAGGGGCCTAAGCACTTGGGCCGTCAACCACTACTTTCCCAGGCCATAAGCAGAGAGTGGATCGGAAGAGGAGCAATGGGGACACGAACCGGAGCCCATCCGGGATGCTGGCACTGCAGGCAGATGCTTAACTTACTACTCCACAGCACAGGCCCAGTGAGTCTAATTCTATAAGCCAACCAAAGCCACATCTGACAGAGTTGTACCTTTATTAGGGAAATTCTCCAGGTCTCTCCATTGATAACAACAGACTGCATATTTTAGTTCTAGGAATTTCAGTTTCACTTCCTCGGATGAATACTAAACTATTCTTGAGCTTGGATTGCCCGTTTCTGAGAGCAGGTCAATCCAGCTCCATCTGATTGTCTGGCCTACAAATACTCTGAAAAGAGGACACTTTGTCAGCCACTGTGGGGCACGGGATTTACGCTGCAGTTGATGACAGGAAGGTCAAGGTTTAAGTCTTCCCTCTATCACTTCCGTGGAATCTGGGCAACTCTTCTCAGAACTTCCATTGCCTCCTGTGTCAAAGGAAGCTGATGCTATCACCATGAAGAATAACAGAAGTCAGTTTGCACATTTAGCTAACATTTGTAGAATGCCTTATAGATGATAGCAGCGAATACCCAAGCACTCTTATGTTTGGCTCATGCTTTGTAAAAACGTTGACCACATGCACACTGCTAGGTATCCTTTTTTTAAAGTATATGAAATATACATGACATCTACCATTTTAACCATTGTTAACTGTACAGTTCAGTGGCATTAAGTAAAGTCACTTTGTTGTGCAGTCAGCAGCATCCTTCTCCAGAACTTTTTCATCATCCCAAACTGAAATTCTGTACTCATTAAATAATGACTTCTCATGTCCTCCCCCTAACCCATGGCAACCACCTGCCTGCTTTCTGTCTCTATGAATTCGACTGCTTGTAGGTACCTCATATAAGTAGCATCACATAATACCCCCAATATAAAATGCACCAAAATTCCAAACTTTTCAAATAGACGTGATACCACACATGGAAAAATTCTACATCATGAATAATCGTGTATAAAGTTACCTCCGGCTACATAAATCAAGTGTATATACTTGAAGCATAAATTCATTTTGTGGTTAGACTTGGGTCCCATTCCCAAGATATCTCATTCTGTATATGTAAACATTCCAAAATCTGAAGAAATCCCAAATCTGAAACACTTCTGGGCTTAAGCACTTCAGATAAGGGACACTCAACTTGTATTTGTCATTTTCTGTCTGACTTATTGCCTTCACTTAGTTTAACGTCTTCAGTGTTAACCTATGTTGGATCTTGTGTCAGAAATTGATTCCTCTTTAAGAGTTCCATTTAAGAATGATGGTCTAGGGGCCGGCGCTGTGGCTCACTATCTTCTGCCTGCAGGGCCGGCATCCTATGTGAGCACAGGGTTCCAGTCCCGGTTGCTCTTCTTCCAGTCCAGCTCTCTGCTGTGGCCTGGGAGAACAGTAGAGGATGGCCCAAGTGCTTGGGCCCTGCACCCCATGGGAGACCAGGAGGAAGCACCTGGCTCCTGGCTTCGGATCGGCACAGTGCAGGCCATAGCAGCCACTTGGGGAGTGAACCAACGGAAGGAAGACCTTTTTCTCTGTCTCTCTCTCTCTCTTACTGTCTATGACTCTACCTGTCAAAAAAAAAAAAAAAAAAAAGAATGATGGTCTATTGTAGACATAAACCACATTTATCCATTCATTTGTTGGTGGACATTTGGGTGGTTTCCACTTTTTCCTATCGTGAAAAATGCAAATATCTGTTCAAGTCTCTGCTTCCAGTTCTTTTTGGATATTTACCCAGATGTGGGGTTGACAATCATATCATAAGTCTATGTTGAGTATTTTGAGGATGGGTTCTTCTGTGTGTAGCATTTGGAGTAGAAGGGCTGTTGAGAAGGGGAATTCTGAGGTGTTCCTGCAGGACCCACCCCACCATCATGTCTCCTAATTAGGTCAAGGACCTCCTAGGCATTTTCATAAAATCAAGAGAATGCTACTCAGTCATTTAGTCTCTCCGATGCCTGCCTTTCCTCCCCAGTACAGGTGACAGATTGCAAGAGCCGGGGAAAGTAATCCCAGGGTTATTAGTATGCAAGCCAGAACAGGGAGCAACACGGTTTAAAATGGGTTCTCCACTGTTTTGCTGTGGATGTGTGTCTGAATGTGACACATATCCCACCCCCAGTACACCCCCTCCTCTCTCTGTGGAAGCACTAAGCAGGCATGTTGGAGTGTGTTAACCCTTCCCAAACCAGCATCAATGACTTCCTCAAAGCATTCCATGTTGCAGCAGCCCTGTCTCTGAGCGGTAGGTTAGCTGGGAAGCTGCCAGTCACTTGATGACATCAATTGTTCCATAACTGACAGACACTGAAAAGTCTCATTATCACCAATAACGGGAATACCTCATCCACATCACACCTGTCAAGGCCGTCAGGTTGGGTCCTGTATGCATCCGGCAAAAGCCGACTCTCACATCACACACAAGGAGAATCCTGCACCCTGATGATGTACCCCTCCCTTCAGCCCAGTCCCCAAAGGGAAGCCGCAAAAGATCAGAAGGAACCACTGTTTAGAAATCAAACTCATTATTCTTGTGCTGTTACTTTTAACCTGCCGCTGATCTTCACTGAGCTTTTCAGAGAGAAAAATGTTGACTACACAGATTATGAGCAAATGGCAAGAGGTTAGAAGAGAGCCTTCTGAGGCATGGAATTGCAGCCGACCCCTCAATGGCCACTTGACAAAGTCATCTTCCTGAGTTCCAGAACTTTCTAGGAAAATCACTTCCAGCTGTGTTAGCACAAGTTCTTAGAGGAAGAAGTCACTGGGCATGGTGTAAAGATGTTGGGCTTTCATAGCAGGTAGGTTGGGATGTTGTCAGCCTTGATTAGCTGTGTCACAAGGGGCAAGTTGCTTAACCTCTCTGTGCCTCTCTCCCTATCAAGGAAGAGGATTCAAAACAATCTGCCTTACTTTGGTGACTTATCAGTTATGTGGGCTTTGGTAAATCAACTTTTAAAGAGCCTTCATTTCCTTATCTGCAAAATAGGCAGAACAGCTGCTGTCTTTACAAGCTTGCTGTGAAGATGAGACCAAATGTAAAGGGGTTATAGTGAGTACTCAATAATTACTAGATATTACTATTTCAATCTACCTTCCATCCTTCTGATGGTACGTAGGATACAGATCATCGCAATATACGTATGGAGAAGAAAAATCCAGTGGAAAACACCTGTGTTGAGTTTACCCAGGAACTTTGTCACTGTCATTTCTGCCAGAGTGTTTGGATCTGATGCCATTCCTTGTGTTCTAGAAGGCAGAAGCCTTTTATAACTCAATTGTGCCCACCACACATTGCTGTGGCCCAGCAAGATGCCCCTAAAGTCATTCACCGGGAATCTAATCGTGGCGCCTCAACTTCCAAGCCTCAGGATTTTGAACAAGTTCTTACTTTCTTTTTATTTCAGTTTCCTAATACATATAATAAGCTCAAGAATTGTCTCTTTGGGCAGGTGTTGTGGCACAGGGAGCTAAGCAGCTACCTGCGATGCCAGCAGCCCACATTAGACCACTGGTTCTAGTTCCAGCTGCTCTGCTTCAAATAGAGCTCCCTGATAATGTGCCCGGGAAGCCACGGAGGGTAGCCCAAGTATTTGGGGCCCTGCCATCCACGTTGGAGACCTAGTTGAAGTTCTGGACTCCTGGCTTCATCCTGGGCTGGCCCCTGTCGTTGCAGCCATTTGAGGAATGAACCAGCAGATGGAAGCTTTCTCTCTCTTTCTCTCTGTCTCTCTCTCTCATTTTCTCTTTCTCTCTTTTTCGTCTTTCTAACCTTCCCCCTTCAAATAAATAAGTCTTTACAAAAAAAGAAAAGGAAAATAAAAAGGATTGCCTCTGCCATGGACATCATGAATAAATTAAATGAGAGACTATATGTAAAGTGCCTAAAATGGCTCCTGGCACTAGGTGAAGTGTTTGGTAAAGATTAAGCTTTATTACCCAGAATCTTTCTTGTATGATTGCCAGGAGTAGAAGGCAGTGGTGTGCTAGTGCCGGCTTAGACTGGCTCGGGGGAATGTGTGTGTGTACCTCTTCCCAATTCTGTGGTGACATCACTCCTG
The DNA here is from genome assembly GCF_964237555.1 of Oryctolagus cuniculus. Classification (NCBI taxonomy): domain Eukaryota; kingdom Metazoa; phylum Chordata; class Mammalia; order Lagomorpha; family Leporidae; genus Oryctolagus; species Oryctolagus cuniculus. The sequence continues at coordinate 30,359,524 of NC_091432.1, forward strand.
AGCTGGAACCTGGCCATGAAAACTGGCAGACATTTCAAGCCAGTGCCTTCCCCTCCTCCTGCCCCAGAGCCAAATGGTAAGCATTCACCAGCTCACTACTGGGTGCAAGAGAACCCACTGTGCCACCAAACCTCCCCTTCCACTGCCCCGGGGCCAGCTGAGCACAGGGCTCCCAGGCGGGTCAAAGGCTGCTACCCAAAGAAGCTGATGAGGAAAAGCAAATACTCTGCCTCTCCTGACCCTGAAGTCTCAGCCCTGTGACACTTCATTAGGGAAAATGCCAGTTGTCATGGAACAGTCTTTCCAGACACCATATCCACTCGAAGATTTTCATTGTTTGAATGATTTCTTCAGTCAGAGTCTTCAATTGCAAGCAACAGAAACAAACTCGCAAATGGTAGGAAATGAGGGAACTCTTAGGCTTGAAAGGAAGTTTGAAGTTAAGCTTGGAACAGACAATAGCTGTAGAAACTTCTGGTGGCAGGAAACCCCCAACCTCCACACACCCCCAACTTTCTAAGCAGCTGGAATAAATAGTTAAGAAGCAAAGTGCTAAGAGGGAGAATCCAGTTGACAGACTTTAGATCACATTCAGTCTCACTATGTGTCTGGGGACAATTAGATTTGAGACTCAACAAAATTAGCCACAACTGGGTAATTTACCAAAGCAAACCAGATGTTCTTCAAGAAATGGATGCTGGATGGCCATAACCATGACAAACGTCCACCCTGCCTTCTTGGCCACTCTGGTGGGAAATGTGTTGTGGTGCCTTTCTACAAAGGGCATGGTCATGCCAACTAAACTTCACGTGCATGGTCTTTTACAGAATGTGACAACAGCAGAGATTTATGGGAAGAAAAAAAACCCAAAGCCCCCCAGGGTGCACAAAATAATGAGCTGAAGGGAAGAGTTCCATGCTTTTAGCTTGAATAATCCCAACGTTCATTGAGTTCACTGGAGGGCACTTGACAGAGTGATCGCCACGTGTATTCTCCAGGGAAAGACTTACAGATTTAATCAGCCCTATTCACCTACATTTTCTCCCATTCCTGCCCGGGGTGAGCAGTGCCATGATGGCTTTGATGACAGCACCACCGAATCCCCAGGGGTCTGTAATTTTGGGGTGGCATCACAGGATGATTTGTTTCCTCCTAGGGCCCTGTGGATTTCTTCAGGACTCTGACTAAGCTCCCATGAGAAGTCTTTTGTAAACCTGTCAGCACCTACTGCTGGGCCTTGGTGTGCCTTTCTAGCTTGAATTTCTTTTTCTTCCAGTCACATTGTGATCAATTTTGGAAAGGTAGTTTTATCTGGTTTCATTCTTTCCTTTTTGTTGCTTTTTTTCCTGTTTAACAGCTCTGTAGATGATGGCCTCCTTTCTTCGACACTATCTGGATGATTTCCCTGTAACAGCAGGCTTCTGTGGCTTTTCTTTTGAAAACTCTCCTAAAAGTCTGATGCAGGGAAGAGTCAGTATCAAGCTCCCGCAGACCTTTGGAATGGGTCATGGGAGGGAGGCCTAGAAGTGAGCTTCTGTAGAATGGTGGAGGTGACAGCAGCACAGACCATGTTGGTGCCTAGGAATGGGATTAATAAACACAATATTTTACTATTTAACCCCTTTGAATTTGGTGAAAATGGGTATGAAAGAAGCCACTCAATCTGTCTGTGCTGCCATTCCCTTCTGTGCCCTATCGATCAATTTCTAACATGCACTGAGTCCTTCCTTGTGCTAGCTATTGTTCTACATGCATCACATGTGTGAATTCATGAACAAGTAGATCCTATTATCCCTATTTTCTGACTAGGAAACCAGAACTTGCCCAAGGTCACAGAGCCAGAAAAATGGAGGAGCCAGGCTTTGAACCCAGAAAGCCTTCCTGTAGAATCCAGCCCTTTCTCAGCATGCTCAGTGCCTTCCTAAGGAACCGGGGCCCTGTGCTATCCGTATCCTGCCTTCTGTGCTTGGCTCTTAGTAGGCACCTGCTTACCTCTACAGCCATAAATTCTGCAATTCCCCACCCCTCCCCAGACCACATTTGCCAATCACACCGGCATTCTTGAATTTCTCAACAGTAAGCTCCTTCCCTTGGTCTCTCAAACATGCTGATTGACATGCTCTCCACTCCTTCCTTCCCCGCTCTATACTGGCTGACTTCTGCTCACTGCTCTGGTCTCTGCTTAAATGCCACATCCTTCAGCCTGCAACATCAGGTGGTCCCCTGTTAGCACTCTCACAGGGACATGGGTTTGCCTGTCATCGCAGTTATTACAGTGATGATCTGCTTACTGTCTAGCTCCGCTCCGGGGCTCTCCAGAAGATCAGAAACCACATCTCTCCAGGTAACTGACCTATTGCTGCCACCCAACCCAGTGCCCGACCCAAAGCAAGCAGCCAGGAAATGTTTGTGCCATGAATAGATGCAATAATGTCAGTTTGCCAAATAAATGAAGGTTTTGAATAACGCAAGGAAATCAAAGATAAGGACTAGGATAGTGTATACCAGCGGTTGCTGTTCAAATTATATAAGGAGAAATCAGAGCTTATTTATTGGTCTTAGTCCTGGGGCACTGGTCAGGTGTTAGCACTGTGCCAGGTGTTAACCCGTTAGTTGCTGGATCGTAGGAAAGTACAGAGGATTTTTTTTTTTCAGGAAGGAGGCTGGAACGGTTGGGAAAGTGGGATAGGTACACTCGAGACTCAGGGCAGTGGATGTTTATCAACTGAGCTGGAAGTATGTCAACAGTCTAACCAACATAACTATCCATACATGTAGCACATACCTGGATCATGAGTAAGCACTTGAAAAGAATCCAACAGGACTTCACATGGAGTGTCAATTTTTGAATGGCTAAGTCTGGAGTCATTACAATAATTTTTATGGCATGAGTCATGCATCCAGGATCATGGTATCAGATAAGACACACACTTTATGTGGAGTTGGATCATAAGTGGGATATTAAAGGGAGAGCTTGGATGGGTTCCAGCTACAAACAGGTGGATGACAGGAGAGATGTGTAGCGACTTTTTGGACATCTTTTATTAGCTTAATGCCTTCAGAAGTCAAAGATACTTAACCTCTTCTTTCATTAGCATTTTTGATTTTGCTAATAGGTCACATCATTAAATGATGAAACCCAATGTTCTGCCTCTGGAAATGCAAAGTTGAGATTCGCAGATGATGGCAAGGGCTTGGTTTTCTTTGAAAGGTTGGCAGAGTGTGGCCTTCGGTGTCCAGGAGCCAAGGATCAAGTGGGGACGGCTGCACTTTGCAGAGCTGGGAGCTGTGGCGGAGGCAGGAAGCTGTCTGTAAATGAAAAGCAATTTTCCCTGGAGTTACTTGACCTTTCTTTAATCCTACGTGTAACCTGCAGGGGCACCGGCTCTTTTCCCTGCGACATGGCATCGTTTTGCTGGTTCCGATGCTGACTGAAGGGCAGTGGAGGCAAAGGCTGCCCCTTTGCCTCTCCACCACGTGTGACGATTTCTAACAATCCCTCCCCTTTCCTCTGCTTTCTCACCTTTCCCTTTTTTCATTCCTTTTAATCATTTTCCAGGCTGATATCTTCAACTTGCTGCTGGCATACAGAACAGAATTTGTTATTGACTCTGGGGTCACTTGTTTCACGGATTACTTCAGGTCAAATCCTATTAAAGTAAATGTCTCCACTGTGGGGAAATCTCTCTGAATAACCAAATAGGGCACCTAATCCTCAGGTGAGGGCCAGCTTATTGCAAGCAGGATTTGATCACAGGCCTTAGAAGGCGCTCAGGTGGACGTTGTTTCTAGCAATAAGGCGGAAGACATGACCCAAAAAACCTCGTCTCTGTAAAACATCTATAAATGTTTTATAAAATATAACAAACATCTTTTTAAATGCATAGCTGGGCTCACAAAAATGTAAGGAAAATCCCCAGGGGTCCAAAACAAAGAGAACCAAAAGCAGAGTGATAAGTGTGAACTGACGCCTGGGACACCCTGATATTTGTGTGTGTGTGTGTGTCTGGTCTGAGTAAGCAGATCCGGTTTAATGTGCTCCAGCTGGAGGGAACGTTGGAGTTTCCAAGACCCCCCCATAGCGTCAGGACTCTCAAAGGAAAACTCTATCCTTCCAGCAAAGGGAGATGTGAGAGGAGATTGCTTGTCTTGGGCTGAACTCTAGTTGGGGTAAAACAAAAATCTCCAGGAAGATTCCTCCTCTCCTCGCTCATTTGTTATTTATATTTACCCTACCTGCTAGGCCTTCAACATCCAGACAAAATGATTAATGTAAAAATGAGCCAGTTCTGGCTTTATCCCTGAGGTGTCTGACACAAGGAAATGAAACCATCTTGGAAAGTATCTTCAACCTAAACAAAAGGGAATCTCACTGATAAAATCCTGCCTGAGCACGAGTTTATAATCCTCAGTCACAAAATACAAAACCTCCATGAGTCAGGTTGCCATATTTAAGAAAGCAGAGCCAAGCCAAGCCAAGCCAAGCCAAGCCAAACCAAATGAAAGAGGATGCTTAGTTAACTGTTTTTTTTTTTTTTTAATAATAGTTATTACTCCAAAAGTGGGAGAGAGAGCAGGAGAGAGGGAGAGATGTCCCCATCCACTGGTTCACTCCCCAAACACCAGCCACAGCTGGGGCTGGGCCGGGCTGAAGTCAGGAGCTGAGAACTCCGTCTGGGTCTCCCGTGTGGTGGCAGGGACCCAAGTACTTGAGTCACCATCTGCTCCTTCCCAGGGTGAGTGTTAGCAGGAAGCTGGATCAGAAAGTGGAGCAAGGACTTGATGGCAGAGACTCTGATATGGATGAAGGTGTCTAAACTGCTGCACCAAATGCCTGCTCCCAAGATGTCTAGTTAACTTTGAATTTGGTAAGTAACAAATCATTTTAATATAATCATATCCCTGGGACCAGCGTTGTGGCCTAATGGGTAGAGCTACTGCCTGCAGTGCCAGCATCCCATATTTAAAGTTCTGTAATTTCTGTACAAAAGGACACATACACACAAGAAGGTTACTGCCTGGACCTCAGATACTAGAGTAATCAGATGCACACCTTAAAAACTGTTTCTATTTGAAAGGGAGGGAGGAAGGGAGATAGAGACAGAGTTTCACTCCCCAGTGCCTTCAGTGGCCATGGCTGAAACCAAGGGCTGGGAACTCAATCCGAGTCTCCCATCACTGTTGCCTCCCAGGGTCAGCATTAGCAAGAAGCTAGAGTGAGCAGAGAGCTGAAATTGGAAACTGAACACACATCAACCCATCACACATGTATACTTTTAAATGATTGAGTAGTTTAAAAAAGTCATCAGTTGAGGAAGGAAGAAGACAAGATAAGAAAATTGCTAAGAACACAGTAGGACTTTTGGGAATAAAGTCATGGAATTTAAACAGACAAGCAAAAGAAAGCAAAACTTTAGTGATGAATTTAACAGCAGTTTGGATGCTTGGAGAGAAACTAGTGAAATGCAAGAGAGATCTGAGTACCCAGAGAGCAGCACAGAAGATACAGAAGTGGAAAACACAAGAGGGGCCAGTGCTGTGATGTAGTAGGTAAAGCCATCGCCTGCAGTGCCAGCATCCCATATGAATGCCGGTTCGAGTCCCAGCTGTGCCATTTCTGATCCAGCTCTCTGCTATGGCCTGGGAAAGCAGCAGAGGATGGCCCAAGTCCTTGGGCCCCTGCACCCATGTGGGAGACCTGGAATCGTGTCCTGGTTTCTGGCTTCAGATTGGCCCAGTTCCAGCCATTGCGGCCACCTGGGGAGTGAACCAGCAGATAGAAGACTGACTTCTCTCTCTCTCTGCTTCTGCCTCTCTGTAACTCTGCCTTTCAATTAAGTAAATAAATCTTTAAAAAAATAAGAAAATACGAGAAAGGTTGGGCCATCGAGAATAGAAAGATGATATAGTATATGCCCAATGATAGTCTTAGAAGTAAGGGAGGGCCGGCGCCGTGGCTCAATAGGCTAATCCTCCACCTTGCGGCGCCGGCACACCGGGTTCTAGTCCCGGTCAGGGCGCCGGATTCTGTCCCGGTTGCCCCTCTTCCAGGCCAGCTCTCTGCTATGGCCAGGGAGTGCAGTGGAGGATGGCCCAGGTGCTTGTGCCCTGCACCCCATGGGAGACCAGGAAAAGCACCTGGATCCTGGCTCCTGCCATCGGATCAGCGCGGTGCGCCGGCTGCAGCGGCGGCCATTGTAGGGTGAACCAATGGCAAAAGGAAGACCTTTCTCTCTGTCTCTCTCTCTCACTGTCCACTCTGCCTGTCAAAAATTAAAAAAAAAAAAAAAAAAAAAAAAAAAGAAGGGAGAGAATAAGAGAAAATAATTGAAGAAATAATGACTAAGAATTTGCCTACATTGAAACAACAACAACAAAAATGAATTCTTAGATTTATGAGATATAATTTTCCTACCAAAAAAAAAAAAACCCAAACAACAGATAAATCCATATGATGTCTTGGAAGATTTGAGGGAAAAAATGGAATGCAAATATACATTTATTTATTTATTTATTTATTGACAGGCAGAGTTAGTCAGTGAGAGAGAGAGAGACAGAGAGAAAGGTCTTCCTTTTTCCGTTGGTTCACCCCACAAGTGGCCGCTACGACCAAAGCGTTGTGGCCGACGCGCTGCGCAGATCCGAAGCCAGGATCCAGGTGCTTCCTCCTGGTCTCCCATGTGGGTGCAGGGCCCAAGCACCTGGGCCATCCTCCACTGCCCTCCCGGGCCACAGCAGAGAGCTGGACTGGAAGAGGAGCAACCGGGACAGAATCCGGCGCCCCAACCGGGACTAGAACCTGGTGTGCAGGCGCCGCAAGGTGGAGGATTAGCCTAGTGAGCTGCAGTGCCAGCCCATATACATTTATTTTTGCTGCAAAAAAGTTTTTTAAAACCTATGTAGAGTTTTTTCATTTTTCCATGAACTTTTTGGAGACTCCCTCATGTCTGAAGACATCATAATGAAATTACAGGACACCAAAGACACAGAGAAGATTGTGGAGGGGAAAAAAGACAATTAAAAAAGACATATGAGACAGAGAGAGAAAGAAAGAATGGATGACAAGGGAGAAAAGCGTAACCTATGCTGGTGCTAGATAGATGTGTCTTCAAGCCACAGGCTTGCTTCTGCAAGCCTGAGGGGAAGTTTACTTAACCCTTTTGAGCCTTGGTTCTTAAACCTGTAAAAGAAATAGTGAATTTTGAACTCTGATTGCTAATCTTCATAATAACTCTGTAAAATGCCTAAGAGTATAAAGAACTGATGAAATCTGGAATGCATCACAATTTGAAGTAGTTTCCAACTGAAATACTGGTGCCAGGTTTTAGTCAGGGAGCTTTAATCAAAGGAGTTTTGACGGGGGCCAACATGGTGGCACAGTGGTATCCCTGTGATACTGGCATCCCTTATGGGACACTGTTTCGAGTCCAGGTTTCTCCACTTCTGATCCAGCTCCCTGATGATGTGCCTGGGAAAGCAGTGGAAGATGCTAGGCATTTGGGCCCCTGCCACCCATGTGGGAGACCCAGATGGAGTTTTAGATTCCTGGCTTCAGCCTGGCCCAGCCCCAGCTGTTGCAGCCATTTGGGGAGTAAACCAGCGGATGGAAGAACCCTTTCTGCATCTCTCCCTCTTTCTCTGTAACTCTACCTTTTGCATAAATAAAATAAATATTTTTTTAAAAAGGAAAAATATGCCTAACAAAAGGTGCTGTTTATTAGTATGTGTTCATCACAAGTAGGTTTTTATATTTTTGGTAGACTCAATTTCCTCATGATATTAATTCCTACCATACCATTCCCAAGTACCTCCTCAGGATGATGGAATCATGGAATTTAAAGAGACAAGAAAAGGAAAGCAAAACTTTAGTGATGAATTAAACAGCAGTTTAGAGCTTGAGGAGAAAACTAGTGAAATACAAGAGAGATCTGTATTGAAGTGTATGTCGTATCGCAGAAAGCAGCTAAGAGCCCTGCTGGAAAAGCTCAGGTCACACCCCTGCTCTCCCCAGCCCTCCGAGAGAAGCTTCCCGGACTCCTTTCAGCAGAACCTCTTCAGGTCGTTCAGGGGACTACTGTGAAAATCTCTTTTTTTATACTTCTTTTTCTTCAAGACTTCCCCTCAAGTACAAATATAATGACAAGGTCAGCTTGTAAGCCATCCCTGTAGAGGAGCTCACAAAGACCTGTGTGATGGATCCAGTGGAAATGTCCTCTAGCCCAGACAGCATTTATCCCAGTTCGAGCCTGCAAGATAATGTCCCATCTTTCCCACTAGACTCTAAGCTCCATGAAGGCAAGTCCTCAAGGGCACAGTGCTTAGAGTATGGCTTGTGACTTCTTCGGAGGCACCGAGAAAGTTGTGGAAGCTACAAGCAGGGGAAGGAAACTGGAAACTACGGCTGGAAATCATGTGTGTAGTGGCTGAACATAAACACACATCATCTTTCTAGAGTTGAAAGGCTCTCTAGAGAGTCTGTAGCCTTTGTATCGCTTTTCCAGATGAGGGAAACAGAAGTATGTCAATTGGTCTAAACAGGGCTATTAAGTGGTGAACTCAGCACAAATGCAGGTCTGCTGGTTCCTAAACAGTATTGCGTTACCACCAATGGATTTGCCTCCATGACCAATGTCAAAGTAGAAGTTAGACACAAAGGGACAAACTGCATGATGCCATTTGCATGAATTATGTAGAGTAGGCAATAGAGATAGAAAGTAGATTAGAGACTACTGGAGGTAGCGGAAATGAAGATTTTTTTTTAAAGATATGTTTATTTATTTGAAAGTCAGAATGAGGGAGAGATGGGAGGGCGGGGCGAGGGAGAGAGAGACAGACAGATGGATCTTCTATGCACTGGTTCACTCCCCAAATGGCCACAGTGGCAGAGGCTGGGCCAGGCCAAAACCAGGAACAGTCTCCTACTTGAACGGCAGGGGCCCAAGGACTTGGACCATCTTTGGCTGCTTTCTCAGGCCATTAGCAGGGAGCTGGATCTGACGTGGGACAGCCGGACTCCACCTGGCAGTCCTATGGGCTGCTGGTGTCACAGGCCGTGGCTTAATCCACTGGGCCACAACCCTGCTCTCAGAGAGGTTATTACTTAATGGTTACAAGAGCTTTTAAAGGGGTGATGAAGAAGTTTTGGAAACCATGGTGTGGTTGCACAAGGTTGTTATACTTAATGCCACTGAATTGTACATGTAAATATGAATAAAAGAGTAATGTGGATGTTACATATATTTTAACACAACTCAAAAAAACAATGATCCTGATTGTGTCATGCTCTACCTGCCTTACTCTCCAGGATCTTTGTGGGATGGGGGCAAAATCTTTAATGAACATTAAAAAAGAGTCATTGCAAGGAAGGTGGAAACAGAAACAAATGAATGACAAAGGCCCATTGAATTAAAGGTGACACTTCTCTATTATTAACTCGCAATTTCTCAGCAAAGTAAAACTGTTCGTTGGTACTGGAGAAATGCCAGCTCTATAAAGTACCAGTTTTTCTAGATATGGTGTACAGTAACTGTTAAAACCATAAAAGGCACCATATGGCATGTAAGAAAGAGGGAAAGAGTTCTTTTTTTCTTTTTATTCAGTGGACAATCAGTTCTCCATTCTCCTAAAAACGTTAACGTGCCGTTGAACAAAAAATTTCAAAAGTGCCACAAAGATATATTCAAAGTGGAAATAAAGTTGAAAAGATAAATAAAATGAGCATTCCTTTGCTATATTTGGTGGAGTCCTGCGGAGAAAAAAATTCCAGCGAGGCAGTATTGAGACATAGTTTATTAATGCAGCTTCCCCCACAGCAGGACACCGAAAAAGAAGCTGGTAAAACAGTCACATTAAAAAATTATGACTCTTACATCTGATCTTTATGAATACACAGGAAAGGAACTGTCCTCTGGAGTCATCCTTGGGCACGACTAAGGCAGAGATGCAAAGGATTTTGCTTTATTACAAAATATTATTTGCTTACACAGGGTTGAGACACGCTGAAAATTACTTCCCACATTTAAGGATTTTTTTTGTAAGTATTTTTTAAAAAGACCTTATGTAAAATTCTGAGTGGTTCTCCCCGTTACCTTTTGAAACAGTGCACTTCAATATTTTGTTTGTAAAAGGTACACACAATTGGATCCTGTATTCCCCTTGGGAAAAAAATGTAGTAGGTGGTAAACTGGTTAAAAAGGACTTTCCCTAGAATCTTAGAGCTGGAAGGGAGCTTACCGAACACCTGATCTAGAGTTTTGCATAGTACAGGCTGTGCTCCACTGAGGAGTTATGAAATCAATTCAGAGGGTCACAAAAGCAATAGGAAGCAGAGGAGGCGGTGGAACAGAATACAATTGAATAAAAGAGAAAAAATATGTTATACATAGTGTTTTGTAAAATTCTGCTTCTGTTGTATGACGTGTGTGTGTGTGGTCCGGGTAGCAATGTAAAGTCTGTGTCTTTTTGTGAGTCAGAAGAAGCCTGGAGCTCCTGATTCCCACGGTCCTTTCTGCTGGGTGCCAATGATCAGAATGTCCTGAAGGGTGGCTGTCAATCCCTGTGCTGTCATGCCAAGGGAGCTGGCATTCTAGTCCCTTCTGGAACATTCCCTGCACTTCTACCTGAGCTTGCTTCTCTCTTCCTTCTCCAGCATTCCTATCACCCTCCTACCACGTGGGAAAGGGACAGGTGCATGGAGGGCAAATAACCAGTGCCCAGGCTTGGATGATCCATGACTATGGATTGCTCACGGTCACTCAGCAGGTGCAAAATTCTGCAGCTCATTGCTCCCTGGAGCTGATGGGCCACATGAGAAATAGAATTACAGCCTCCTGGTGAAAGAGAGAGAGGTATATATGACAACTGACATAGAGGGCAGTCTCAGAAATGAGACAAGCCAGCTGATACCTGTGAGCTCCAAGGTAATTCTGCCAGGCTCATGCACTGTAGTTGGTTTCCCTGAGCCAAACCAGAAGCATGTAGAATGTGTTCTATGATGGCAGAGATAGAGCAGGATTATGAAAGACTCCTGGTGCCTCTGGTTTTGACGTAGAAAAATGATCTACCCTACCAATAAATAAACACATGTATTGTATTTACTATGTGCCAGGCACTACTCAGAGAGCATTGTAAATATTTACTCATTTAATCCACATAATCAACTTCTGGGCCTTAGAGGACTCTCCTAGCCGCAGTTGCAGGCAGAAGGATGAGAAATGTTGAGATGTGTTAAAATAATGTGTTTTTCTTCCTGATTCAAAGACAGGAGGGTGAGTATGCTTAATAGAGTTTAGAACTATGTCATTGACAGAGTGAATTAATCAACAGTGGAATCCAGGGAGAAAAGGTCAACTGCCTACTTTCTCTTGGCAGAAGGCATTGGGAAGAGGCTCGCTCCCGCAAAGATTCATCACTTTTTGATGCTTTCCAGAAGTGGTGATAGATTTGCAATGAACCATCTACTTTTTTCTGTTCTTTTTTTTTTTTTTTTTTTTTTTAAATTGCCCTCATATATTTGTAGTATAGCTGCTTTGGAGCACAGGGTCTGCTTTGGTCTTGAAACCACTCACTCAAATCCACGTGGAGATTAAGCTGTGACCTTGGCTTTATGAACCAGTGCCTTGCATAGTGCTAGCAGGTGCTTAAGAAACAATTTCTTGAATTAATTGATTAGCAAATACAAAAACGATCCTGGTCTTGGAAACAGCTAGATTTGGGGATTTTTTTTTCTTTTAATGCTGGTTTATTCGAGAGATAGAGAGGGAGAGAGATAGACATAGTGCTCATCTGCTGACTCACTCTATAAATACCCATGATGCCTAGGCCAAAACCAGTAGCCAGGGACTCCATCCATGTTGCCCGTGTGGGTGGTGGGCACTCAGTCACTGGAGCCCTCACCACTGCCTCCCAGGGTCTGCATTGGTAGCAAGCTGGAATCGGGCCAGTGGAGGCAGGACTTGAATCCAGGCATTCTGGTAGGAGATGCAGACATCCACTCGTTTCAACTGGTGCCTCAACTCCTAGCTCAAACACCTCTCCCTAGCTATGGTTTCGATGATCAAAATTAGTAGAATTCTACTGAAGTATAAGAAATGCAAAGGCTTTTTTCCTCTTTAAAAGAGGAATAAGAAATGAGATTTTTTTTGGAAGTACCTATTATGTGCCTGTATGTTTTATATGTTAACATTTAAATCCCACAATACTCTGATCGAATCTCCATTTCACAGATGAGGGAACTAAATTCAAGGACTTGCTGAAGGTAAATAGGTGAGGGGCAGAATTCAGAAGACAGTTTGCCTGCAGAACTCATTACTTTCTGCAAATCATGCCTGAAACTTTTTTTTTTTTCATTTGAAAAATGATTTGTCCCTAGCAGCATTTACTGACCATGGCAAGACTTTAATTGATCTTTCCATTCCACAGCCTACCGGTTACCCACGAGGAATAGCAACAGTTAAAGCAAGGTCTCTGTAATTAATTCTCGGTTCCCTTAACAACTCCACCATGTAATTAAACTTTTTTCTTTCTTCTTCCCTCAAACAGGCAGATATGGTTCACTAAAGAATCTGAGAAAAGTCATTTAAATTAAGCTCAGTGCCTTGCTCTGGGTTAACTCTGTTCACGTCTGGGCTTAGAACCGAAGTTCAGGAGGAATGTTGAGAATGCTGCCGGCCCAGAACTCACCAGTGCTGGAGTCAGACGGGAGGCAGGGAGCATTTCCTGTGCAAACGGGAAACTTCCAGCTTCCTTCTGCTCATTGTTTTCCTCAAGGAACATGCAAGATGTAGAATCTATATCCTGTTCTTGAAGTGGCCACCATTAATGTCAGCAGCAAATCTCATTATTATTAACTATCAGAAAGGGAAAACGCTATTTTTGAAAGGTGTAATTACCAGAGGTCTTGAAAAAGCATATAGTTGCTATTATCAGTACATTCTGGGGTTGTACTGCAAAAAAAATTGACTTTCACCACAAATAGTTTATGGACTGTTTTTGTTTTTCCTAGTTAAGATTTGGCTTAGCCTAAGGCAGGAAAAACATACGGATGACATTAAATAGTTAAATTACACACTACCTTGCAATTCACAGTGAGACAAAGAACCCACAGAGATTTAATAGCTTTGTGAGTCTATAAAACCCTAGGTTTACAAATGCAAGTCAAATTACAAAAAAAAACCAAAAAACCAAAAAACCAAAATTGTAACCCCAAGTAGCTTTGAGTTAGAAGTCAGGAAACACCATGAACAGGCAAGATCCCTGGGCTCAGATAACAAATGCCCAAATGCAACACCAAGGGGCTTTAAAATAAACAAAAGCAAATCTTGTCCCCTGTCATGGGCCATGGGCCAAAGACCCCGAAGCCATTTTTAAAGTTCTAAGTCTTCTGACAGTGAAGAGTCCAAATGTCACACAGAAGAACTGTGCACCTTCCTGGTCTCACAATGCCTCCTGCTCTTAGGGCGTCAGGCAGTTGGACCTTGGACAACAGCGCCGCTTCTTTAAGAACTTTGCATGAGTCCAGATGTTGGAGATGATGATCTCCTGAATGCAACGGAGTCTATGCCAGATTAAAGAGATGAATTAATGTATGGCTTTCTCTACCTGTTTGCAATATGTGCTCAGCTTATTAATGCTACACACTGTGACGCTTGGTGATTATAATGCTGCAAATAATGTACAGCATGTGACCACAACAGTCAACTTTCAAAGGAGGCATTTGTTCTATTTTAGTCTGCACATCTGGTTCTATCGTATTTGTCAAATGATTAATATAGGAATATACTGCAATGAAATCTCTTCCTATCAGTTTTATTTGCCAGGAAATAGAACACTTTTCTCCCAGGCTTTTCTCCACCTCCTTAGTCTACATTCTAGGCTGAACTCAAATTTCCAGCACAGGAGACAGCCGGCCTGCTCTTGACCATTCAATTCTGCAAGTTCTGTAGTCACAAGGGGCGGGGATAAGCATCCTTTGTTTTAAAAGCACACCAGCAAGGGAGAAAGCCTAAAACATACTCTCAAAGTATCAGATACTCCAAAGAGTTAAAGCCACAAAAATTAAACTTCTAAATTTTAAACTCCCTTTTATTGAAATATAAGTCTGTTTAGTATATTTACACCACACTTTATGCACATATATATACAGAAGGCAAATTTTGTCAAATAAAAAAGTTTTTCTTAATAAAAAATTAAAATAAAAACAAAGTAAAGTGCATGAAACTGATTTTTTTTTTTCGTGTGAACATCATCATTGTCAAAATTTTGGTCGGCTGGGAGGGGGAGGAAGAAATCCATTATTTGATTCAGTGCATACAGTCAGTCCTGAAATCGGAGGCTTCAGGCTAAAATGACAGGAGGTCAGGAATGAGTCAGACAAATTGACAGGGTCTGCGGGTCCCAGCGGTTGAAGGTCCTGCTCCCTTTGTCCTATCGGAGCCGTTCCCCGCTCTCAACAGTGATCTCACCACCGCGGCGCTGGAACAAAGGGAGAGCTCAGAAGGGGGCTCCACCACCAATGTCACAGCCGGGCTCGGGGGCCACCAGCGCCGCGTTCCGTAGGAAATTGCAGAATTAGCTCAAGGGCTCAAACGGAAGTTTTCCTTTTTCGGAAATGGACCGGGGTCGGGGGGTGGGGTGGGAAGCGGCCGGGTGGTGGGTGGGGGGCAAGAATGGGGTGCATCTCCCACAGAGACGGCTCCCCTGGGGCAGACCTCAGCAGCCAGTTTCTTCGGATCGGGTCTCGCGCTGGCTTTAGAAAGAATCCTTTTATCAACTGGGTGGAGGGAACGTGGCTCATCCCGCCTCGGTGCGTTCGCCCGTCCAGAACTTTGAAAGCAAACAGCGTGGGCTTGCAAAGAAAGGCAGGTGGGTGAAGCAGAAGTTTGAGACACCTTCGCGGCGGGCCACCGGCTGGGCGTTGGCCGGCGGGTCCCCAGGCGGTGGCCGAGGCGACGGCCCTTCCCCCACCAGCCACAGCCCAGTGCCGGCTCTCCCGGCTCCTCCGGGTGACGCTAAGTGCCCGGCCGCCGGCCGTACTTGGCCTTACAGTGCAAAATGTGCTTGGCGAGGAAGTCGAGGCGGCGCTGCAGCAGCTGAGCGTGGGGGTCGGCGAGCGCGGCCAGCTCGGGGAAGCGAGGCTCGTGGTGCCGGTAGAGGCGCAGCAGCCTGGCCGCCGCGTCCTGCCCGCGGTGCAGCTCCAGCACCCGCCGCGCGGTCCGCTCGCGGAACACGCACACGGACTGCAACAGCGGCTCGTTATACTTGTCCCACATGCCCGCCACCCGGTAGCCGTGCACCAAGCCCGCCTCGTTGTCCAGAAAGACCAGCGCCCCGCCGGGGCCCCGGTGCAGGTTGCTCGTGGCGCGCTGCATGACGCGCGGGTCCCACTGCAAGCTGAAGAGGTTGCTTACGAGCCTGTCGAAGTTGGCCGTCAGGTAGTCGAAGAGGATCAAGTCTGTCCATTGCACCAGGTCCACCAGCTCCGCCTGGCTGAGGTTGGCCAGCTCGCCCCCAGCGCCGCGTAGGGGCCGCAGACGGCCGTCCTCCGAGCGCCAGGGCGCGGGCACCACCACGTCCGTGAGGTTGGGCAGCCAGCGCGTCAGGCTCACGACGCTGCCCTCGGTCCAGTGAGCCGCGCGCAGCTCCTCGTGCACCTGCGCCCACTGTGCGCCCCGCGCCTCCACCCGAGCCAGCGCCAGCGGCGGCACGTGGCGCTGGAGGCCCAGCAGGCGCGCCAGGTAGTAGGACAGGGCCTCGCCCTGGATCTGCTCGGGGTTGATGCCGTAGCGCACGCAGGCGCGGGTGCCGTCGGCGAAGCGAGCCAGTCGGTTGGAGCTGCGCCCGCAGCCCCCGCGCTCCAGGGCCACCACCCGGGCGCTGCGCGCCGCCTCCAGCCACGCCGCCGCCTGGGCCTCGGAGAAGCCCCGGGGCACCTGCTCCTCCAGGCCCCGGCTCCAGAAGACGCCCCCGTGCACGGCGGCGCTCTCCTCCTCCGGCCGGGACCGCCCGGCTGGCACGTGCCGCTTGCGCTCGCCCGGGGGCCGCCGGGGCGGGCCGTCAGCGCCGGCAGCCAGGGTGAGCAGCGCCCGGAAAGTTTTCAAGGAGCCGCCGCGGGCGTCCCAGGCCAGAGGCGGGGGCAGAGGGAAGCGAGGCGCGGGTGCCGGGCCGCCGATCCGGGCTGCGAGGCGCGGGAGTCGGTCTTCGGGCGGCCCCGAGGCGGGCGGCTCTGTCCGCGGCGGCAGGAGCCCGCCCCATAGCGCCAGCAGCGAGCCCAGCGCCAGCAGCCAGAGCCCCGCGGTGGCGGCGGCACCCCGCATCCTCCTGCCCATGCTCCTGTGGCCGCGCCGGTGCCGCCGCCACCGCCACCGCCGCCGCCGCCGCTTCAAGCCGAGCCGGGGCGCCCAGGTCCCGGCGGCGAGGTGGGCCGGGCCGCTCGTTGGCTCCGGGGCTTCGGGCGCCTCAGCCCCATGGCGGCCGCCGGGCGCTGCGGGGCTCTGTGCGGCGCTGGGAACTCGCCTCGCCGCCGCTTCCCAGCTGCTTTTGTATTTCGCTGTGAGACCCTCCGGCGGGCGCGATTCACAGGCGCCCGCACCACGTGGGAGCGAGGGGGATCCCCCTCCCCCTCCTCCGCCGCCACTCCCCGCCCCCCGCTCCCCCGCCCCCTTCCCGTCCTCTTCCCCTTAAAGCGGCGATGGCGCCGTACAAGCCGGAGAGACGGCCCTAGGCTCGGTCGGAGGCTTAGGGGTAGGAGGAAGCACAGCCGGCTGCGCCCGCGCTGGGGCTCCGAAGGGGACGGCGCAGGCTCGGCGTCCGCGGCGGGCCTGGCCCTCGCTGCGTGGGGTGCTCGCCGGGTGCTGGCCCGGGCAGCGTCCGGTCTCCCGCGAAGTTCCGCCGGACCCCCCACTCACCTCCCCGCACTCCGGGCGCAAGAGTCAGGGCGGGTCCCTATGCTTTCTCCGTTTGCGACAGTGAGGCTCACGTTGCCTTGTGTCAGCCCCCGGTAATCTCTCCGAGCCACCGAGGATGGGGCTGCAGGCGGGAAGAGGCACCCTTGGTGGCTCACAACTTTGCACCAGCACCCCCCTTTCTCGAGCGTGCTCCCCGCTCCTGGTCACTGCGAGCTTTGAGGTTGCGCCTCTCCCAAGGGACTCAACAGGGCTTGAAACCGCGCTGGGCACGTGGAATACCTGGGCTGGTTCCCAGTCATGGGTGGATCCCTCAACAAAGCCACTGTCCTGAGCTCTGGACACAAACGGTGTATAAACCCCCAGATCCGTTCCCAGGGCGCACCGTTATAACCTGGGACCCAACCTCGTGCTGGCGCAGAGGTGCCAGGGACGACTTCCCAATAGAAATGATACTGTTGTGCTCTCGAGGAAACCGAGGCACTGAGAAGGCAGGCTTGCTCCAGACCCCACGGTTAGCAAGTGCAGAGGCTCAAAGTCACGTTCAGGGGTCCTGGCTGCAAGGCACTTGAGAGACTTAACATGATTTAATCAAATCAGGATGCTTAGGTTTTCCACTCTGTCGCTTGTCAGTCCTGTATTCCCCAAATGTGATTTTCAATGAAACAAAAATAGCCCTATGTTGCATTTGATGTACTGGTTTAAGGAAAACAGAAGTGGGGGTGAGATGGGGGTTTGAGGTGCAAACAAAAACACCAACATATCTTCCAGCCACCCCTGGGTTCAGTCCTCCAGGAATGCACCTCTTGGAATTTAATCTGTTCTTTCCTTTCCCTTTCTGCCTCAGTGTGTCCCAGATCCAAACCTGGCTGCTCCCAAATGAGACACAGGTTGGGAAGGTAGGTGGAATCTGCCTGTTTGAAAGCCAGAGTTTGAAATCTGTTTCCTTCCCCTTGCTCTTTTTCTTCTTTGTATTCTCTCCATCAGGTGCGCAGGGGCGTTTCAATGGTACTACCTCAGTAGCTGGCCCTGATTCTCTTTAGAAAGAATGTTCTAGGGTTATAGGACAGACACTCCAATGTTTGTAGCTGAGCAGAGGCATCAGAAAACCGCATTTGGAGTCTGCAAGTGCTGACCCGGTGTAACCATGCTGTGTTGTCCCTGGTGTGGAAGTACATATGGGCCGAAGCGTGGGGGTCTTTTTTGAATTTATTCGCAACTGCACTGGTGACTGAATCATGGCTTTTTATATCCCTTGTCTGTGCTGAGATTACTATGAGTCCCATATGGATAGATGAAAATGTATTAATTCATTAAAAGGCATTCTGTTTCTGCCTTGCGCAAGCTCCCTCCCCTGTCTCTCCCTAGAAGGCAGGGGCTATGTCTTACTGACTTTTTATTTCTTTTACCACCTAACATAGTTCATTGCATTAAATAAGCACTCAATAAATTGAATTTAATTTTTTGTCTTTTGGTTAACTTCTACTCAGGAATTTTTTAAAAGCAGAGCTTGCAGCTTGGTTTAAGCAAGATCTCCACCTTGTGGACATAAGTAGAATATCATCTAATTAAGAGTAAAAAACGCATATATTTTTAACTGCACCGTGAATTGAGTTAAAGAATATGAAATGGCTACGATGGACCAAGCCATACCCTAGTGACTGGGGGTGGGGGGATCCCAGATGGTTGGTGGCGCTGTCTTTTTGGCTAACCAAAGCTATCAGTAATGGCCAGGGTTCCTTGGCTGTAAGCTGCGTGGGGAGTCTGTCTTGTCCATTGTTCTGTGAGGGCCTGGGCCCTGAGCCTGGCACCCAGAGAGTGTCCAGTAACAGTTTGCTGAGTTGATCGTGGAATGCTAATAAGAAGAAACTCTCCAAGTAGCGTGCAATAAGGTTTTTTTTTTTTTTTAAATAAATCACCTTATAATAGAGGACACAAAGCAAGAACTCTTCGTTTATCTAAAAAGGAAACGCTGTTTGTGAGGGCTCTGCAAAATGAATGTGCAAAGAAGTCCATGATTTTCAGTCTGACAAAAACAGCTGCAAGGGCTGGCATGGTGGTGCAGTAGGTTAAGCCGTTGTCTGCAGTACCGGCATCCCAAGTGGCTGCTCCGCTTCCAGTCCAGTTCCCTGCTAATGTGCCTGGGAAAGCAGCAGAGGATGATGCAAGTCCTTGGGCCCCTTCACCCACGAGGAAGACCTGGAGGAAGCTCCTGGCTCCTGGCTTCTGCCTAGCCCAGCCCTGGTTGTTTTGGCCATTTGGAGAGTGAACCAGTGATGGACTATCACTCTCCTCTCCCTGTATGTTTCTTCCTCTTTCACTGTAACTGACTTTCAAATAAATGAATCTTGAAAAAGAGAACAGCTGTAAAGCTAGACACCCTGAGTCCCTGGATCTCCCAATCCTATTCCTGACAAAAGTTGGCGAAGCTCTTATACTTCATAAGATGGGCTGACTTAATCATTGAATCTCTCTGTCTTTGCCTGGGGCCACACGATGGAACACAGCGTGTGCCTGAGCAGGGTGCGCTGATAGAAACCGTAACAAGTTCATCAGAGTGCAGAAGTACAGACAGCTGAAGGGATAAACACATGCGCACACACCTGCAAAGTGGAATGCAGCTTTCAAATGGTGTTTGATCGTTGTAGACAGTGTTTAGACTATTCTCTACTTCCTGCCTCATGACATCCCCGCACCTGCTGTGGCCAAGCCAGTGTGGCTCACTGGGCTCCAGCTGATGGAAATAGGTGACCTTGGTTCCTCCTGCCCTCTGGCACTTGCTAATGGAGGAGGTGTTGCTCACTTGCCCCTAGATGGGAACCTATTTGCACCTTTACGTCTTTCTTCATACTTTTCAGTTTCTCCCTGAGCCAGAACTTGCAATATCTTCAAACTTTCCTTGACCTGGTCTGGTTCTGGTTCATGTTCATGTTCATGTTCCCAGCACATCCTGGGAAATGAGAGGAGGTGGAGTTGAGGGTTGGGAGCAGGGGAGGATACCCAGTGCGCCTTCCACGGGCCCCAGATTTTCCATGTCCAGTGTTTCTGTTTTCTGACCTGCTCCATGGCTAATGTCTACCTTTGGTGAGTTTCCTTTTCTGAACCTGAGAAATGAGGATAATAAATCCTCCCTCCCAGGTTGTCATGCAGCTTGAGGGAAGTATTAAAAGCAGTCACAGCAACAGTGGCCACCAACACTTACCTGAGGGTTTATTATGGACTTGGGAACAGGCTAAGCCTTGCAAAGGTTTTATCCCACTGAATCCTCCCGACAAGTTTTATTATTATCCCACTTCACAGATGGGAAAACTGAGGCTTAGCTAGTGACTAAGCTGAAGTCAAATAGCAAGAAGGGCTGCAGTTTCATAATGACGGAAGTAAAACCCTGTGTAAATTATCAACTACCGGGGAAATGCTAAGTATAGTCCTTATTGTATTACATCAAAGTAGATTCAACTCATGTTAAATTTCCTTAGGAATGTTCTTTGGGGCTGCTATGACTAAGTGCAGTGATTGAGAACATGAACTCTTAAGCTGATGGTCTGGGTTTAACACCCAGCCTTGCTACTTTCCAGGAATGGGAACTTGAGTGAGTTACTTATCCTCTCCGTTCCTCAGCTGGCTCACTTGCAAAATGCAGTCACAAGAGTATTAGTACCAGGGACACCTCTAGTACCTCGTGACTACTAGTAATCAGTTGATAGTAACAAATCTTGCAGTAGATTGGTCCTGGTATCTAAAGTGTTGAAAAGACCATCCGAGCATTCACTGTTCCTGCACCTAGTGTTTTCCCTTTTCCTCCCTGCTTTGCTGGGCTATCGCCCAGATAGGGACCTCTTCCTCCTCTTGTTGCTGTCTTGCTCCAGACCTGGCTTGGGTCTTGAGAGATGGAATCCAGGGAGTAGAGGTTGCGTTCCAGCCTAGCGCACCTTTGAGGCCCCAGATGGGTGTCTTCTCTGACCGTTTGTTTTGTGTTTCCTTCCCAGGGAGCTGGGCCAGCTCACCAGTGCTGCTCTTGTTAAAAGCTGGGAGCCGGCAGCCAGCAGCCAGCAGCCAGCTTCTGGCTTCTTCTCACTGCCTTGCTGCCCTCTGTCCCGACGTTTCCTGGGTCTTCTGAGTTCGAGGTCCATCCCAAAGAACCCTCCAACGCGCCCTGCTAGATGCTTCTGCAAAGAGGAAGAGAGAGAAAGGCGATGTCAGAGAGGTGTATGACATTCTTTGACACTGGGTACGTATGACTCCCAAGTTGGCCATTTCTGTTTGCTTGACCTTGAGCAGCTTTTTAACTCTCTGTGATACAGTTTCATTATTTGTCTCTTGGTTGTGGACTGAATGCTTGTAACCCCCACATCCCAAAATTTACATGTTGGAGCTGGAGTGCCCAGGGTGATGGGATGAGAAGTGGGGTTGGCGGAGGTAATAAGGTCACGTGGGTGGAGCCCTCAGGAATGGAATCACTGCTTTAATGAAAGAGGCCCCCGAGAGCGCTCCAGCCCTCTTCCAGCCGTGTGAAGACATAGCCAGAACACTGCTGTCCGGGACTGTGACCTTGGAATCATGTTCTCACCCGACATCCAATCTCCTGGGGTCTGCAGTTTGGACTTCCCAGCATTCCAGCACTGTAGGAAAGAGATGTTTGCTGTTAACAGTGCCAACTAAGACATAGTCTCCTGCCCACATTCTCTCCCTGTAGGCTGTGTTATTTTTCTGCTATTCCTTGGTTTCTCTGTTTGACCATGATCTGAATCTTCCAAAAATTGTTTAATTGATCTCATCCTCATATACCTGGATGCCCGGGGCAGGTATTGGTGTATGTCTTCCTGGTTCCAGGTGAATTCTCCTGGATAGCTCACAGGAGATCAGGAAACATAATAATCTCTGAGTGTGATTAGCCTGTCTGTTGAAACAAGCCTGGCGTTTAGGAACACATTATGTTTCTGGAAAGCAAGTCAGGGTTGACAGGAACCCTTGAAATTATGGTGAAACTAACATTTTTATGATGATTTCTCTCTTTTTTAAAGATTTATTTATTTTATTTGAAAGTCAGAGTTACACAGAGAGAAAGAGAGGCAGAGAGAGAGAGAGGTCTTCCATCTGCTAGTTCACTCCCCAATTGGCCGCAATGGCCAGAGCTGTGCCAATCCGAATCCAGGAGCCAGGAGCTTCTTCTGGGTCTCCCACATGAGTGCAGGGGCCCAAGGACTTGAGCCATCTTCCACTGCTTTCCCAGGCCATAGCAGAGAGCTGGATGGGAAGAGGAACAGCCAGGATTAGAACCAGCGCCCATATGGGATGCTGCTGCTTCAGGCCAGGGCGTTAACCCACTACACCACAGCGCTGGCCCTATGATTTTCTTTATTCCTTGTAGCTGTCTTTTAGACCTGCTTTGGAAAAAGGTTTCTGTATCTACTGATGTTAGAGCCTAGAATTTTTGTCTAGTCTAATTTAGTTCAAGTGACATTTGTCCTGCACCTGCTAAAGGCCAAAGGGCTGGGCAGCAGGTGATGGGGCATCAGATTTCCCCTGGCCCTTAACTCCTGGTTCAGGCCCTGGTTGCTTCCTCCTCCACCCTCACTTCCCACTTCTCGCCTGCTCTCCAGCTTCCTCCTGTGTGCCTGATGCTTGAGGGAGGCCAAATCCTGATTGGACTAAACAGGCCTTGGGTCTTTGAGGCCCCTTGTGTAGGCATGTAGGATGTATGTGTGTATCCATTGGCATCCATTGGATGTCTGTCTGGCCAGTGAGACCTGATAGTGAGTCCAGGGGGAGGTTTCTGGAAAAGATTCCCATCCTATTGTAGAGACACAAGGAAGATGTGGCCCTTCTTCTGCATGGTTCAGATCTGGAGGGGAAGCCTTGGACTGGGAAAGTCACTGGGGAACGGCCAGGGGAACTATGTCCCTACAGGAAGGCAGGTAGAGCAGAAAGATGGAGGGAACCAAGGTCCTCGCTGATGTTGCCGAGCCCCCAAGTGAGTCAACATGGAGCTGTCCTTCCTCTGGACTTCCTTGGTGGTTTAACAGCTCTGGGTTGGGGTTTCTGTTGTTGGCATCCAAAACGTTCCTAATTGGTAATATCCCTTTACAACAGAGATGGAGGCAGACACATGGACAGATTTCTCCTGTGCATTAGGGCCCCTGGGATTTAGCCTTTTGGAACATGTGCTTTGCAGCAGGGCTAAGTTGTGCCTTCTTGGAGAAGTTACTTAATCTCTCTGGGGATGTTAAGTCACCCGTAAAATTGAGATGGTACTTGCACCTGCCTCATCGTGTGGACGAGATGTACCTTAAACATGTAGTAAGTGAGCAGTGAATATCAGTGCCTAGAGCTATTATGGAAATGGAGAGCACAGGGGAGCACAGAGGAGGTGGCAGGAAGGCTTCTGCAGGGCAGCGGATGTAAAGAACTGTGAAGGGCAAGTTGGGGTTTGCAGAGGCGCGTTGGAGCAGGGAGGATGCTTGGGCAGGGGGAGGGAACAGCATGTGAGCCCAGCAACCCTGTGCCCACAGGCAGATTGCTGCATCTTCCCAGAGCTCAGTGTCTGCGCCCTTGTGTGGGTGATCCCAGAAGCACTGGGGGTGTTGAGCGTGGGTTCTTTGGATAATAGAAACAAATCTCAAGTCCATTCCCTAAACCGAGAGTCACCCATTCAGACTCACCACAGCCCCTTCCGCAGTAACCTAAAATTGTCTCAACCCTCTGCGAAAAAATTCACTCAACAAACACTTCCCGCTAAAGGCAGTGACTCTTGCTGCTTTGTTGATTTTGTTGTTCTTCGCCGCCCAGAGCTTTATCCAGTGTACAATTAGTGATTCTGCGCCTTCTTGGCTCCCCCAGGCCTTGCACGTCATCAGTCAGGATGATGCCGGGGCTTAATTAAGCTTGGAAAGCTTTCTGATTTCCTCGGATGAAAGGTGGCCCATCAGCAGCAGGCTTTATTTTGGTGGCTCCTGCCAAGGGTTATTATAAATAGGAATCAGTGCAACGTGGCTGAGCTCGTAGGGTGATAATGTGTCAAGACCAGTCGAGGCAGCTGAGAGCAGAGATATTATCATAATGGTTCCATCATACGCGGTGGGTGTTAATGGAAGTGGCTGTGGAGAAAAAAAAGGATTGCAGGCAGCGGAGCCGGGATAGAGGTGGCTGCGAGTGAAATATTGGCGGCTCTCGGGATCTCCATCATAATCATTAACCAGATTAGTCTCCGAGCCATTCTTCTGCCGTCTCTCCTAGATCAGGCTCAACTCAAATAAAAAATGGGTGCTTTAACTCCAAATGAAAATATATTCCTTTGCTGCTTTTTAAAATCCATTTACATGAAAATGATGGCCAGCAGGTAAGTAATTCATAACTGAGGGCGCGGTGTAGTGGAGATGAGTGGCCTCAGAAGAGGGAGCAGCCTAAGTGGAAGATGGAGGGACTTCCGGACTCAGAGAAACTAGTGCTGTCGGACTGAAAAATGGCTCGCTCACAGGAAAAGGCAAAGGGTGCCTTACGGATGCTTGCTGGCCGGGAAGTAGCAAATGTAGACATAGCTTCCTACATTAAAGTGAAGTGAATTCTTCAGGACTGTGGCTCTGGTTGGGTGTTTCTTTCCTGGGCTCCAGGTTTCATTGCCTAAAACCAGTTTTCTGCACTCCACAGGAGACAGACAACATTAGCTAGTGATGACAGTCAGGGTGCAAACATTATGCTGTTAGGTGAAGCATGCCTGCTGCTTTGAGATCCAGTTGCACTTGACCCAAACTCCTCTTCAATGGCCTGAGAGGTTCCAAAGACCTTCCCCTGACATCTGAGAGTCCCTGGAGCTTTGTCCTTCGTGCCTGTGTCTCTGTGTCCACTTTGAGTTCCAACACCCAATAACATGGGTGCAAAGTTCCATGCCTTAGCTGTCCCCTCTTGACCCACAGATAGGATTTGGGAGAAATGCAGTATTGAGAACTGGTTGCCAAAGGCGGAAGGTGCAGAGAAACCAAAGGAAAAGGCAGACAAATCCAAGATTACACAGTAATGAGAGATTTTCAGACGGAAGTGTGTCCTGGATGGCCGCAAGATGAGAGGGTCCCCGTGTCTCAAGGCAGGAGCAAAGGGGTTCACGTATATTAAGCCAGACAAGGTGGCCTTTGGCCAGCCGGAATGTACCTGGACTTTTCTCAAGGAAGACAAACATCTCAGGAGTGAGATAAGGCACGTTCCGGCTGGGTGTCAGTGCCTGTCCTGAAACGCTCAGCAGACCACCTTGACTTGGTTTATCCCGCAGGGGTTTTGAGGGTTACCCTCCGCCCCAGAAGTCACTGTGGCAATTCTCACAAGAAGGCTGCTGGACCCCTGCAGATATCGTGAGTTTACTGCCTTTATGGAAAATCTGGAGGACTCCCCGAAGGGGACGCTCCTCCCTGTGCAAGGCCTTCACCTGTCTGGCTCCTCTCTTTCTTTTCTCTTGCGTCCTCTTTTGCATGCTGTAAAGTTGGGCTGCTCCCATGCAGGCCTCCCAGGATCAGCCTCTACTTCAGCTTGAGGCTTCTCTAGGGAGCATATTGGGGAGTCTCTGAAAGACGAGATGGTGGGCACCCCTGAGCATTGCCTGCGTGCCTTCTACACGCCAGGGAGTGCGCTGACATCTCGCCATGCCCTTCGTCTTCAAGGCCTCCTCCCACCACTCGAGGTGGGTGGTTATCCCCCCATTCATTGATGAGAAAGCAGGAGCATTGTGAGAGCAAGACTTGGCCCAGACTTCTGCTGTGTATCAGAAGAACCCCAGCTGCAGTCTGCCGTAGAACAAGACTAGGTTAACCACGACACCGGAGCATCCTTCATCCAGAAACATGAAACCCAAGATGCTTCTCAAATTGAAAACTCTTGGCCAGCTAAGATGACACCACATGTGGAAAATTTCACACCTCACCTCATGTGATGGTTGCAGTCAAAACACAGATGTGCTACAAACTTCATCTAAAACTTCCTGCAGGCTGGGGGTATAAGGTGTGTCTGAAACATAAGTGAATTTCACATGTGGATCTCTCTTTCTGTATACGCAACTATTCCCAAGTCTGAAAAAAGTCTGTAACACTTCCGGGCCCAAGTGTTTTGGAGAAGGTGTACCCGACCTGAGCCGCAGGGCTTTCCAGGGCTGAGGAACGCCTTGGTGAGTTAGCAATGGGACCTTACAACGGAATTGTGCCTCTCCTTGGTGCTAGCACGTTGTCTTTTTCCATGTGTGCTTGAACCCAGTACTACCTGCGTCTCTCCTCATCTCTGCTGAGTGATTGAACCCCGGCTCACTTACAGGGAGGTAATTTGCAGTATGGCAGGCTCCATGGGGTCAATATAGGGAGGAAGGAGGGACCAGAGAGGTTAGGAAAGAAGAGGGCTAGCCTGATAGTCCTGGCGATGGCACTGTCTCTGTCTTAGGTCCAGACAGCCTGCGTAAAGATGTCAGTGTTCTTGACACCTGCTGGCATTTCTCCTCTGTTTTGCCCCCCACCCCAACTCCAGGTTGCCACAGGGAAGGTGTCTCCTGGGAGACAGTGTGTTGGTGGTGTACCACACCCACTGAGGTTCACTCCTGCATACCTCTGGTTCCTTTTTAATTCTTTCACCCCAGGGGGGATAAAAAAAAAAATGAAAGGGACCTCAGAGGCTATTTCTTGCTTCCTGGCTTTAAACAATGGGTGAATTTTAGGGAGAGTGTGGGCCTCCGGAATAGCAGGACAAAGGGGGAGGAATAATGATGGTGGAATATTTGGGTTGCTCCTTGCAGTGTTACCATTCACTTTCACATATCTATGACTTTTCACAAGGGAGGTGTGGGGAGATGGGCTTGGTTACTGTTGCTATTTGGTGAAGGAGAAAGACAGACTTCAGAGCATTGCATAAAGAGCAACTTGACAGTCCTGGAACTTGAGCACACTTTACCTGACCTCCACCTTGGAAGTTTCATCTGGCATCTCCTCTGTTCAGTGCTATTCATGTGTGCAAACCCTGTCACTATCTTGGTTACAGTATCCTCTACAGCTCTGGAATGCGGCTGGAAGAAGTGAACCCAGGGTTGCTACAAAGCTGGAATATGTCAAAGCTCATGTATCAGTTTGGTTTCTGTTGCCAGTAGCACAAGCCAAAAAGAGTGGGTAAGTTTTTAATTATTATTATTTTTAAAGATCTGTTTCATTCCCCAAATGGCTACAATGGCCAGGTCCAAGCCGAAGCCAGGAGCCTGGAACTCCGTTTGGGTATCCCATGTGGGAGGCAGGGACCCAAGCACTTGGGCCATCCTGTGCTGCTTTTTGCAGGCACTTTAGCAGAGAGCTGGATCAGAAGTGGAGCAGCCCGGACCCAAGCCAGCTCTCTGACATGGGAGCTAGTATCACAGTCAGTGGCCTAACCCACTGTGCCACAGTGGTGGCCCCTTTTTAAATGTTTTGATGGGATAAGTTAACAAAATTGGCTCACAGTTTTGGAAGTCCTTGGTCTAAGACCTGCATCTGATGACAGCTCTTCTGCTGGCAGGGTCCCCTGGTGGTGCAGGACCTCACGCGGTGAGAGGGAGGGAGCATCCGCACACGTGTACGTGTCTCTGTCTTCTGGGTGCTCTCCCTCTCTCTTTCTTTTTTAAGATTTATTTATTTACTTGAAAGGTAGAGTTACAGGAAGAGAGGAGAGAGAGAGAGAGAGAGAGAGAGAGAGAGAGAGAGAGAGAGAGAGATCTTCTATCTACAGGTTCACTCCCCAAATAGCCACAGCAGCCAGGGCTGGGCCAGGCTGAAGCCAGGAGCCTGGAGCTTCATCTGGGGCTCCCACATGAGTGCAGGGGCTCAATGACTTGAACCATCTTCCACTGCTTTCCCAGGCTAATTAGCAGGGAGCTGGATTGGAAGTGGAGCAGCCAGGACTTGAACTGGTCGCTATATAGGATGCTGGGGTTGCAGGCAGTGGCTTTACCCACTACGCCACAACGCCGGCCTCAAATTTCCACCTTCTTAATACCTTACAATGAATCCTTGGGGGAGACACTCAAGCCACATCCAAACCATAGCTGCTCTTCCCTTGCTCAAACTTTCTACCTCTCTCATTAGACGTATGATAGCAAGCAGAAGGGAAACTACAAGGAGAGGGAAGGGTTAGGGGAAAAATTATTTTGGAGTCTTTTCTTTGCCTGCTTGTTTCTGTTGGTTAACAAGCAGAGAAATTAATCAAAGGGAGTGAGAGAGGGAAGGAGGAGGTAACTGCTGATTAGCCACTCACTTTCTGAGTGAGTTATTTTGGGGGATGACGCGGGGAAGATCATACAATGACTGGGAGATGGGTAAGAAGAAATGGTGACAAAAAAAAGGCTTCCTCTGGTGTACCTGGCCTGCACATGATGCGCTTGCTCAAGGGGGGGCAAATCCAGGCCAGCAAAGCAAAGTGTAGCACGTGACTCCCCCATGCTGAGACGGTCACTTTCCCCGCTGAGACCCCCGCTAGGTTAGGGGTGATGACAGGTCTACTTGGCTGTTCGGAATCAGTGAGAAGAGCTCCACGCTATGGAAGTCTTCCTACCTTGGTTCTTGCATTTCTAAAATGGGATATTAATGCTCACCTCACAGTGAAAACTGTGAAAATTCAGTGGGATTATGAGCTTAGGTAAAATACAGCAGGTGAAACATTTTAATACAGTTCCTGGCATATGATGGTTTCAGTAAACCTTCCATAGTAAAAGCCACACACCCAGATGCATAGAAAAAAGGACTCAGAGGTTACATTCTAAGCTGTTAATAGTGTTACTTCTTAAAAGGGCACTTGTGAGTGGGAGGCAGTTTTACTTTTCTATGTATTTTTTTCATCCTCCATCGCGTGGTGGGGATTGTATGTAAATATGCGTGGATGTGTAGGGCAGCTCAAGTTAAAAGGTAAGATCCCACAGATGCATGGGGAATTAAAGAGTGTGACAGTTTGTGGATCTGTCGGTGTGAGGGTGTAAAGTTTGGTCTCAGTACACTGGGATCAGTCGAGGACCCACTGGTGGCAAGGAATGGCATCCCCGGAAGAACTGGGAAGTGGGTGTGATCAAGCATCCAATGTGGGTAACCTGGTTTGGTAGGCCAGAGGGTGCTGTCGAGGGTGAGGCTCTGAGATCCCACAGTCACCTTCCATTCAAGCTTTTATGGTATGGAAAATGGGGATCTGCTCGGTCCATTTCTGGGTCAAAGTTTCCAGCACCCCCCCATCCACCTCTGCCAAGTGCCAGGGCAGATAAGGCAGGAGTGCTTCGGTTCTGTGCTGAGCCATCACCCTGTACACATCCATCCCAGCATTCTGTGGTGTTTGATTTTTAAAAAGTATACCTTGGATTCCTTTTAAAATAATAATGAGGGGTAGGTGTTGTGGTGCAGCAGGTGAAGCTGCGCTTGGGACACCTGCATCCATATCAGAGTACTTGGGATGGGGCCCCACCCAGCTTCTGATCCAGCTTCCTGACAGTGTACACCCTGGAAGGCAGCAGTGACAGTTCAAGTACTTGGGTCCCTGCAACCCATGTAGGAGCCCAGATGGAGTTTCTGGCTCCTGGCTCCTGTGGGCATTTGGGGAGCCAACCAGCAAATAGAAGATATTCCTCTCTCTCTCTCTCCCTTGAAAATAAATAAAATAAAATACTAAAAACCCTAGCCATGAATAAAACAAATAGAATTGTATTGCAAAATCTCAGCAAAAATATGTTTTGTGTATCTTTTATAAGGAGCCAATAAAAGCCAAAAGTAAGCTGTGTGATTTGTCATTCACGTGTGTGGTGATACACTACGGAATGATACACCTGCCTTGGGCCTGCATTAATGAGAATTGTGGTGGCAAACAGACCCAACAACAGTAGCAGTGCTTGTATTTTTTATTTCCATATGTTTCTTGAGTGGTGCCTCTCTGATTAGGAAGGGAGTTTGAGACCTGTGTTAGGGTCAAGAAATGTAATAGGGCATCTTCTGCTTTTCCTATCACTGGAAGTCATTTTATAGTGGCTGGAAGGCAGGGAGTGGGCAGGGTACAGAGAGAGAGAGAGAGAGAGAGAGAGAGAGAGAGAGAGATTGATTTTCGTTGCCAGGGCAGAGTAACTTAGAGCGCATCCAAGGCGTGCCTCAAATCCAGACTGCATTTTCTGGGCTGACCATCTGTGTTTCCCAGGAAAGCGAAGCCCAGCCAGGGCCCAGGAGGTTGAGGAAAGAGTGAGAAGCAGGGAGCTTGGCCAGCCTGGGAGGGGCTGGGGATGCTTTGAGGTCTCAGTAATGCCTCTTGGCAACGTCACCCCACAGAGGACTTGCTCGGCTACCGCCCCTCCTGTCCTTCCATAAACATCCTTTCCAGACTCAATAAATCCTCTCCTTGGCCACCCACTCCTTTGTGATTTGTTTTGTTTTTCGGGGGAGCTGCTGGGAGGACGGGGTTGCTGGGTAAGATGATCAGAAGTATTTATTGAAAGGCAGTGGCCAATCTCTTAATGACCAGGGCTAGACTAATAACAGATGCCATTTACTAAGTCTTCTTGCCTGCCAGGCAGTTCAAGTCGTATCCTCACAAACCCCTTTTGGTGGGTTTAATCAGCTCCAAGGCTCAGAGAGTTTAAGTAAGTTGGCTCAAGCTGGCACAGCTCTGAAATGGTAGAACCAGATTCCAGCCTGCTCCCGTGTCTCCAGGTCACCTGGTCCAAACCCCTCCCCCATGTGGAAAACTCAGCTCAGACTCAAGATTTAGTAGTTCTGCTACATATCACTGGCTGCTCTGGGAGCAGTCCTGGAATGTCACTGTGGTGCCTGGTTGCAACAGATTGGAAATTATGAGACACTATTTGCTCCAGAAGCTGGCATAGTAATAGCACCATTGTAAGTCAAGATTTTTTTTTTTCAATTTTACTTAGAGAGAGAAAGAGAAAGAGAGGGAGAAAAATATCTTTCATTGGGGCAAGCCTAAGCCAGGAGTTGGGAACTCAATCGGGGTCTCCCACATGGGTGGCAGGGATCTGAGTACTTGACCATCACCTGCTGTCTCCCAGGGTGCACATTAGCAGGAATCTGGGTTGCAACTGGAGCTGGGCCTGGGACCCAGGCTCTCCTAGATGCAGGTGTCTCCAGCAGCATCTTAACCACTGTGCCAATTATTCACCCTTAGGCCAAGCTTTTGGTTCTACCCTTCTGCACATGGTTGAGAGCACATGGTGCCATGAACCCTCAGAAGTCTGCACCCAGCCATAGACCCTCTGGTGAGTGTTCTTTCTAAGATAACCCTGGACCAATTTTTCTTGTTTGCAACTTTTTTTTTTAAAAAAGATTTATTTTATTTATTTGAAAGGCAGAGTTACAGAGAGAGAGGCAGAGAGAGAGAGAGAGAGAGAGAGAGAGGTCTTCCATCCTCACTTCCCAAATGGCTGCAATGGCTGGGACTGGGCCAGGCCAAAGCGAGGAGCCAAGAGCTGCTTCTGGGTCTCCCTTGTGGGTGCAGGGACCCAGGCACTTGGGCTATCTTCTGCTCCTTTCCTAGGTACATTAGTAGGGAGCTGGGTGGCAAATTGAGTAGCCAGGACTTGAACCAGGGCCCACAGGGGATGCTGGCACTGCAGGTGGAAGCTTCACCCTATGCCACAGCTCTGGCCCCACTTGTTTGCAATTTCTGGTGCTGGGAGTTTGTACCCCCCAAGGTAGCTGAAATGGAATCATTAGACTGAATCATTACATTGAAATTAAAAATATTGTGGATTTTGTGTTAACTGCCTCTGGCCATAGCTGCAATAAAAATGACACCGCTTCAGACAATACTGTGCACTAATTAAAGCAGTGGAGAATGAAACAATAGATATGCAATAGCATCAAAAATTGGAGATGTGGGCTTCAGAATACTCCCCCTGTGGGGTAATGGGAATTTAAATTTCCATTATTTTGAGTGAATGTAGCCCTAAGGCATCATGCAGGCATGGTTTTCTTAATGTGATTTCAGGGCAATCCCTCGCTTGTAGTATAGTAATTTTTATAAAGCTGTATGGCACATTGTTGACAAAGAAAAGTACCAAATAGATGTGTACCTAGAAAGAAGCTCTGAGGATGCATACCCAACCGTGAATAGTGGGTTACCTTGTGGCCAAGAAATTTACAGAAGGGATTTTCTATGTTCTTAGAGTTTAAATTCATCATACTCAGCACGTAGTGTTGAGCAGATTGGAATGATCGAGAGAATGCTACAGAATGAATGATTCATGTGTCAGAATAAATGACTCATGCTTCATGGCACAAGATTGTCAGAAGGAAGAATGGAGAGGTGACCTTCCAGAAGCTGCCCCGATGGGCCAGGAATTGAGGGAGGAAGGGCCTGAACTTGAAGGTGAAAAGGAAGGGAGAGGAAGTGAAGCCTCATTAAAATCAGCAGCCTGGGGGTAATGCCTGAGTTGGTTTAAGGCGTGCATGGGGATGGAGGCTGGGTGCTGGTGCCGAGCTGTAGAGGCACCTAGAATTCTAATTCCCAGTGCATGGGTGAGTGAGTGATGGATGGGCTAATGAGTGAGCCCCTTCATTTAATGCTCCTTGCTTTCAGGTGTAGGCTGAATTCCTTTAAAAGTCTGAATCCTGAGCATAGGTCCATATTTCCTATATTCCCCCCCGACCAGTGGTTCTTACTGCCAGTCAGGGAGACTCAAGGTCTTTCTAAGGTCTGGATGCCTTTCTGGATCATTTAGATCACTGTATGTTCTGTCTATGAGAAACTCACTTGCAAATGGCTTCAACAATAAAGGAGATGGATTTATGGCCCATATACCTGGAAGGCATTCTGGGCTGGCTTGATTCTGGGGCTTACGAATATCATCAAATGGTGGTTTCTTTTAAGCTTTCTGTTCCTACTCTATGTATCAGCCTGATTTCCTCATGGTGGCAAAATGGCTGTAGGAGTTCCAGACTTCACCTCTCCATTATTTATAAGGAGAAATAGAAATCTTCCCTACCCCCAGAAGTTCCTTGAAAAATCTCCCCTCAAGTCACACTGATTTGAATTGAGTCTCCTGTCCATTTTTGACTAAGTTCTTTTGATTAGAGAATGCAGAATGGCAGATTGGCTTAGGTTACCTGAACCAATCACATTCTAGGGGTCGTGGCCCTGTGCTGGACCCACACTTCCCCCATTCATATGGCAGCTGCACGGTGAGGGTAGGGAAGAAGGGGTTTTAGGCTCCAGCAGGACAATGAAGCAGGAATAGCTGGTGTTGAAGGATGAAAAAGTAGGAGGGAAGGATTTCCCAAAATGAGAATCAGGGCAGTGAGTGTGAGCTCTTCCCAGCAGGGGAGACGCCTGGTCTGTTTTAGAATAGTACCTGTGAGGCCGAGGATGGAAGGGGAAGGATTATGGGGTGCATGAGAAAACTGGGCATGAATCCTGGGGTGCAGACAAGGGGATTGGCTTGACCGTGAAGG
Organism: Oryctolagus cuniculus; assembly: GCF_964237555.1. Classification (NCBI taxonomy): domain Eukaryota; kingdom Metazoa; phylum Chordata; class Mammalia; order Lagomorpha; family Leporidae; genus Oryctolagus; species Oryctolagus cuniculus. The sequence goes on from NC_091432.1 coordinate 30,392,843, forward strand.
TGTGGGGGAGTGGTTCCTGAGCTGGGGAGAGTCTCCCTTCCTGAGGCGGTGTGGCATGACCAAGCAGTGGCACCAACCAGCATGGGGAGGGCCATGGCATCCTGTGGGGGTGTAGAACAAGTTCCCTCCTGCAGCACAGCGGGAGTGCATCACACAGAGAGGATCCTGATCACCGCCAGCCAGCCGTGGTATGGATTTCTACTTTGCATTGTTCCAAAGTAGCAAGGAGCAAGCGCAGCAGGGGAAATGGAAGACCAAGGGATGCAGGCCTTGTCTCTGCTTCGCAGTGGCGCCATGGTAACTCCTTTTCAGGCTTCATGAGCCCCAAGAAGGCAAGTCTCAAGAGTATGCCCACTGGTGTTCAAGCAGCTTCCCTTGTATTTGAGCAACAGAGACCTGCCAGCCTTACTTGTGTCACAAGAGCTGGAGTAGATCACATGAAGTTCATGGAAACAATGGAAGCAAAAATGAGTTTATTTTAATGCAAAAATTCAAATCCATAGTTTCTCATAGTATGCATTTTCCATGAACTTTTGGGAGAGCCTCATTCATACAGAACTGTAAAATTGCATACACACATGGCAGAGGTTATCTCATTCCAGTCTCATAACAGTCTAAGGAAAGCCCAGCTTGGGGGGACGAAGTCCATGGCCCAAGTTCTGAGAGTAGGATGGAGTTGGTCTTTGCATCCTGCACCAATCCCTCCCAGCCTTCTACCTTCCTGATGGAGCTTCAGCGTGGCTCCCCATGCAGCCATGTGCTGCAGGGAATTGGAGGTCCTAGGAGCTCACCCTCATCTCCAGGGGAGAGGAGGCTGTTTTGTCCCCTCCCCTGATGCTGACCACTGGGAGCCTGCTGATGGGATCCTGAATGAAGCTTTCTCACTTCTCAGGGGACATGCCATGCCAGTAGTTTTGTTCATCTTCCGTTGGATGTTGTCACATCTGCCTGGGGCATTTGGAGCCGTTGCCCACTTTACTCCCAGATCTAAAGATGAGGCTCATACCCAAGACAACCCTTGCAGAGATGGGGAGAATCTGCTTTTTTTTTTTTTTGATGGTGGGGTTGAGTTTCTAAATAATCCATTCTAGAGACCTCCAGCAGCCGAAACTGCTAGTTGCCTTTCCAGTGTGCATCCTCTTTCTTCCTTAGTAACACAGAATCTATATTGATGAGTATAGCAAGGTACCCAGATACAAAATCACATTTCCAAACTCCCTCATCACAGGGACAGCCAATTGAATGTTAAGTGGCTCTTTGCCTTGCCCCTCCTAGCTTCCTACTTCCTGGAATGTGGGCAGGAAGTCTAGAGCTGCAGCAGTCGTTATGGGACCATGAAGCTAACTCATGGGAGGAAGAGTGCTAGGGATGGCAGGGCAGAAACTGCAGGGCCTTGATGACTGTGGAGCTGCCCTACCAGTGATGTGAGAGAAACAGAAGCAACTCTTACTGTGTGTTTTCTCTTGTATGCAACCAAATCTAATCCCAGCTGAGAAACTTATATTGCTTCTGAATTTCCTGGTGGGTGAGAATTAATTTCCCTAATGTGTAAACTGTTTGGAGTTGGGGTTTCTTTTATGTGCAGTCAATAGCATCCTAATTGCTTCCTTTTCAAAGCCCTTACTGTTAATGTCCGTAGCGTGTAATCAGGTACAACACAGGCTGTAATCTTCAATTCTCCATTTTTTTTTTTGATCGATGCTCCATTATTCTTGGTGGGAAAAGTCCTAACATTGGGATCCCCACCACTTTCCATGTATCTTTCCTGCCTCTAAGCCCTATCTTGGGGCAATAAGGAGTTTCCAAACAAAACCGAATGTGTTCTGGTTAGCTGCTTCAGGTCTGGTGTGATGTTGCAGAGGAATCCAGGTGGTTCCGTTGGCACCTACCCCAGACTCTCATGGTGGTCCCCTCCCTCCTGAGCAGCCTGGGCTTTGAAGAGTGTCCTACGTGCTCCTTAGCATCCCCCTACCTCCACTGGCTGCTCCTAAATCCCACTGCCCTCCCCACGTGCACTGCCTCCCACATAAATCCTCAGGGAGAGGAGCTTTTAATAACTGGCAAGACAACTATTGACTCGGGTTTTGTTTGTTTGCCACTAAGTTAGCATATAATAAATACAGGATTCTTGGCTTAATAGGCCAGCAATTGTGTAGTAGTGAAATGACAAATTAATTATTCAGAGCTGTGCTTGAGATAGACCAGAGAGGTAGCCGAGACAGCTTTTCTTGCTCCTAATTTGCAGTAAACATTTCATCCTGGCCAGCCAGGGTTTTGTTGAAATATAATAACAACCTTGTTAAAGCCCAATCTATTAAATCTAAATGGAAGGAGTTAGTCCTGGGAGGGGGGGAGTTTGCTCAGTCGCTGTTGAGAGCAGCCCAAACTAGCAGCTTCATTACTCCCAACCATGAGGATGCCAAAGCCAGGTCATAAGACATGGCTGGGCTAATAATTCTCCATTATCCAGGGACAGAACGACCTACCACCCTTGGCTCAAGCAACTTTACCTTGGTCATGAGCTTGTAGTGTAATGATAATGACACCCACTCTTCACTAGAACATACCATGTGACAAGTGTTTCAAATCCATACTCTCCAATTCTCCTAGCAATCCTAATTTATAGATGAAGAAAGTTCATGGGAACACACACAAATATTATTTGGCAGAGCCAGGATTCAAACTGCAGGTCATATGGGGAGTAAAGCTGCTCTCTCTCCGTCTCTCTCTCTCTCTCTCTCTCTCTCTCTCTCTAGCTATGGAAACCCTGATACCTCGAACATTATTTCTGTGTACTACACAGGCAGGTTCTGCCCCTTGGTTCTTGGCCCAGAACCTGATTACCAGAGCAATCAGTTGTGCCACTGCCCCTCCCCAGTTAAGCCCCAGTCTTGTCTCACCTCCGCTGGGGCGCGCCCACTGCCCTTTTCTCCCTCTTGTAGCTCCCCACTGCAGCTGGGCAGAAGCCATCCTGAGCCTGCCTCGGCACATTCACTCCCTTTCCCCTCTCCCTGTGCAGGACTGGAGGGGTTACTACCAGATTCCAAGGAGAAGGCAAAGAAATCCCCAAGAAGAAAAAATTCTGACATATCCAAGCCAGGTACCTGGATTCTCGGAGTGTTCCTTCTGCCCTGCTCTCTGAGCCTTTCTGAGACCCGTCAAAGCAGGCCTTTGGCTAACAGCTGAAACCCACTGGCCAGGCTTGAACACTGAACTGCCCAGGGCTTTAACTGTAGCTCCAACTCGGGCTGCTGAGATGCCGAGTCGGAGCCATGGGTCGATGCTGCCCAACAGTCAGGACACAGGATTCAAACCAACAATTAGTGGGGGCAGGTCATTCATTCACTCACCTAACTGATCTTTGTTGCTTGCCTCCGTGTGTCAGGCAGTGTTGTTAAGTGTGAGTTCTTTCACTTCACACTAGATGTTTTGGGATTCCAGAGATCAGGGCAGAGGAAGAAGCACTGGACCGAGAGTTAGAGGATCTGGGTTTGAGTTAGGGTGACCAACTCTCCTGGTTTGCTTGGAACTTCCCCAGTGGTAGCACTGAAAGTCCTGTAGCCTGGAAACCCCTCAGCATCTATGGGACAGATGGTTGCCCTAGATTAAGCATTTTCAGTCAGCTAACATAAACTTCTTTTAAAAAATATGATTTCCCATAAACTGGCTCACTTCTCAAATGCCTACAACAGCCAGAATGGGGCCAGGTTGAAGCCAAAGGCTGGGAACTCAATCTGGGTCTCCCACAAGGGTGGCAGGGACCCAACCACTTGAGCCATCATCTGCTGTCTCCCAGGGTGTGCATTAACAGGAATCTGGAATCAGAAACAGAACCAGGACTGGAACCTAGGCTCTCCAGTATGAGATGTGAGTGTGCCAAGTGGTGTTTCAACTACTAGGTCAAGTGCTCACTCCAATATGTACTTCTAGGTACCAATATGTACCAGGCAGTGTCCCGGGGCTGGGACAACAGCAGTAAACAAAGAAGAGTGCCTGTGCTCAAGGAGCACCCTTAGAGGCAGACAATATTTGCAAACACAAATAACATAATTTAAGATGCACCTAAGCCATCAAGAAGATAAAATAGGAGCTGTGATGTCAGCGACTTCCTAGTAGGAGGGGCTCTTTCAGCTCGAAGGATCTCAGTGGGGAATGACAATGGCAGAGAGCTTAATGAGGAAAAAGGCCTGCTACAGAAATCTTGGGTGGAGAGGTTTTAAACAGGAAGATTAGCCAGGGCAAAGACCTTGTGATGGGAACCAATCTGCCAGGTTTGAGGGCCAGAAGGAAGGTCAGTGTGGATGGGTACAGGGCAGGAGGGAGAGAGATGGGAGGGAAGGAGGAGAGGGTTGGAGAAGTGGGCAGGAAGCAGATGATCGAGGGCCTTGGGCTCTGCACTAGGTACGTACCCTGGGGAAAAAATCACAACCAGAGGAAGAAGCAAGGGTTCACAGAAGCCAGCTGGGGCTGGACACCTGCTTCATAGAGCTGAGGTGGGGACTCAGGGCTTCCCCAAACCTGCTTCCTGTATTGGGTTTTCTGTCTTGGTAAGGGTGTCACCATTTGCCACAGAGTCAGCCTGGGTTAGAATCTCAGTGTCATCTGGGTTCCTTTCCCATCCACCTCTGTCCCCATCCAGTTCATGTATAGGTCAGTTTTTGTCCCTGTAAATAGATAAGCTGACACAGGCTTGTGAAGGATTGACTTATTTGAAAGGCAGAGTTACAGAGAAAGAGGGGGAGAGACAGAAAGATCTTCCATCTGCTGCTTTATTCCCAAATGGCTGCAACAACTGGGGCAGAAACAGGTTGAAGCCAGAAATCAAAAACTCCTTCCAGGTCTTCCATGTGGGTAGCAGGGATCCAGGAACCTGGGCCTTTTTTTTTTTTTTTTTTTTTTTTTTTTTTTTTTTGACAGGCAGAGTGGATAGTGAGAGAGAGAGAAAGGTCTTCCTTTTGCCGTTGGTTCACCCTCCAATGGCCGCCACGGCTGGTGCGCTGTGGCTGGCGCACCGCGCTGATCTGAAGGCAGGAACCAGGTGCTTCTCCTGGTCTCCCATAGGGTGCAGGGCCCAAGCACTTGGGCCATCCTCCACTGCACTCCCTGGCCACGGCAGAGAGCTGGCCTGGAAGAGGGGCAACCGGGACAGAATCCGGCACCCCGACCGGGACTAGAACCCGGTGTGCTGGCTCCGCTAGGTGGAGGATTAGCCTATTGAGCTGTGGCGCCGGCCCTGGGCCTTTATTTGCTGCTTTGCCAGGTGCATCAGCAGAGAGCTGCATCAGAAGTGGAGCAGTCGGGACTTGAACCAGCACTCTGATAGGGGATGCCAGTATCACAAGTGGCGGCTTAACCTGCTGTACCACATTTGCTGGCTCCACTTCTCCCTCCCATTAAGCTTCTTGTTGGCTTCCTTCTCTTCGTTTTTCCTGGTTCTGCTCAAATAAAATCTCTCATCATCCCTCAGCCGTGGCAGTTTCCTGACTGATCTTCTCGCACTTACTGTCTTCCCATGTGCATACGTGTTGCCCAAACTCCTTTTGAATGAGCCATTGTCAACTCGTCCTGGCTGACATGATAAACAAGTCACCTATGGCCAGGCCTGCTGCTGATGTCTTGTGTGTGTTTGCCTTTAACTGTGTTCCCCAAACACATACACACACACTCAGACGAGCAGGGGCGGCAAAAGAGTATCACATGGGGCACACCACACTTGCTCCCTTCATTTATGGGGCCGGGAGTGAATGAATGCCTACTGTAGTCATAGGGGGGACTCTTTGTACATTGTACCATTAAATGGATCTGATGAGGCCATATACCTATGTAGTACAATTTGTTCCTTTTTTAGTGAGCCTTGTGGCATTCAAATAAAGGCAGAAAATGGCTAAGCAGGCAAAGTTTGGTGTGTTTTAATCCATCCACCTGCTCTGGCTTCTGGCAAGGGCGTCTACTGAATCGCTCCTCCTACCTCTCCGTGCAGATGGAAACTGGGGACGTGGTGTGTCTTCCCCGTCATCACCATCAGAAACGGCACAGCATCTGTGAGACCGACATCAATTGCCTCTTGTTGAGTGAGGCCCGCATTGTTGGCAGGGCCCAGCCTGAGGGCCCTGAGCCCTGTTTCAACGTTGTTAGTGGCCACATGATTGAGAGGGAAGCTGGCGGTCTGTCAACTCGGCCTGCACAGCACTCTTATCAGAGTGAAGGGAGAGATAAAACACAGTTTGTTTTCAACAAGGTTCCGCTTCTGTCCTCCATGAACAACTTCAAAACATACCATGAAAATACAGCTTCTTATTGCCCTGCTTTCAGAGCACCTGGAGACTGTTAGGAGAGGTACAAGAACTGAGTGTTAACCCTCATTGAGTGGTGTGAAACTACTCTTTCTTCTCATTTAATATTTATTTTTCATCTAACTTGGAAGGCACAGTGACAGAGAGAGAGAGAGAGAGAGAGAGAGAGAGAGAGAATATCTTCCATCCACTAGTTCACTCCCCAAATGCCTGCAACAACCAGGACTCAAGACAGAGTTCCTAACTCCATCTGTGTCTCCCATGTGGATCACAGGGCCCAAAACACTTGAACCATCATCTTCTGCCTTCCAGGATATGTATCAGCAGGAAATTGGATTTGAAACGGAATAGCTGGGACTCAGACTGGCACTCCAATATGGGATGGGAGTATCCCAAGTGGAGGCTTAACCTGGTGCACCACAATGCCTACCCTGAAAGCTACCCTTGCTGCGGTCACTCATTGTGGTAGGCAGAATAATTGCCACCACCACTCCCCAGCCAAAGATGCCTATATTCTAATTTCTGGACCTTGTGAATATGGCAGAGGGAAGTTCCAGTCGTAAATGGAACTGAAATTTCTCATAGGCTGACTTTATGGCAGGGAGAGGATTCTGGGTGATCCAGCTGGGTCCAATGTGAGCAAAACAGTGGTTAAATGAGGACAAGGGAGGCTGAAAAGTCAGTCACTGAGACAGACTCCATTGACCATTGCTGGCATTAGGATGGCAAGAGATCGGAGCCAAGGAGTGTGTGGAGCCTCTAGCAGATGGAAAGCTCCAGAAAAAGATTTGCCCCCAGAGCCTCCACAAGGAATGCAACTGTGTGACGCCTTGAGGTCAGGCCAGGGGGTCCATTTCCGAGTCCCGACTTCCGGACATAGAAGACAGTCATTTTTCTTTTTTGTTTTGTGGCATCAAGTTTGTGGGCATTTGGTACAGCAGCAACAGGACACAGATGCTCTACTCTTCATCAGCCCCTTTGGCAATGCTCAAGGTTTACAGTGCCTTCGTTGCATTCATGGGAAACTTTAGCAAACAAGGGGACTTCAAAGAAGTTTGTGGAAAATGGAATAAAAGGTAGGTTTATTTTGGTGCAAAACAAATAGGAAATCCCTGAATAACTTTTTCATAATACACATCCCCATGAATTTTTTGAAGACTCCTTATACATGATAGTAGAAGAATTCATAACTCTTTGAAGTGAGGATATTATCTCATTTGTAGACTTTTTGTCTGCCCTTATACCAGAGAGGCTTCTCTGATTGGTGAGGCTGGATGGCAATTACTGAGTATACTATTCATATATTAGTCTATCTGCTCAAGATTTTGTGGACTGGGAAAGGCGTTGTGGCAAGGCAGGCAAGCTTGACCCTTGAAGTGAAAGGTTTGCAAACGTCCAGCATGGTGATGACCATGAAAAAAGTGTTAATCAGAGAGGAAAGCATAGGAAATTCATTCAGGCTGCAGGGTCAATCTCCATCCAGGTGGTCAGTGTTGGAACACTTACTAGGACCTGTCTGATCCCTTTGTATATTTCTCAATTGCCTTGGAGAAATATATAGAGAAAGATATATAGAGAAATATAGAGAAAGGTCTTCCATCCATTTGTTCACTCCCCAAGTGGCTGCAACAGTTGGGGCTGGGCCAGGCTGCAGCCAGGAGCCAGGAGCTTCTTTCAGGTCTCCCATACAGGTGCAGGGGCCCAAGCACTTGGGCCATCTTCTACTGCTTTCCCAGGCCATCAGCAGAGAGATGGATCGGAAGAGAAACAGCCGGGATACAATATATGGGCTGCCAGCACCAAAGGTGGAAGCTTAGCCCACTATGCAACAGCACCGGCCCCAAGGCACAAACTCTTATCAGCTTAACAAGAAACCTACATGCACAATAGAAATGGCTTCAGCCAGCTTTGCGGACTAGCTGTAAAATGTCTGACAATTCGACGTTTTGAAAGTGCTGACAAAATTCTGGAAAGCACTTGTTGGTTTTGCATTTACATTCTGGCTATGTCATTTTCACACGGTAGCATGGACAGTTGTGGTGGGACAGCATTTGGATATAATATGAAGTGACACTTAAACATCCAACATTTTACTTGTCTCTAGTTCATCCTTTGCAACGACAACCCTGAGGCATCCGTGTTGAATGCACATATACATAGACCCGTGTTCATGCCTATTGTTGATGCCACTGGCAATGGGATATAAAAAATGAAGGGCTGTGGTGGGCATTAGAGCTCAGTGGGTTAAGCCGCTGCTTAGGACACCCAGATCCCATGTTGGAGTGCTGATTCGAGTCCCAGGTACCCTGCTTCAGATCCAGCTTCTTGCTAATGCGACTGGGAAGCAGCAGCAGATGAGGGAGACATGGATGGAGTTCCTGGTTTCTTGTCTTGGTCTGGTCCAGCCCGGGCTGTTGTGACCATCTGGGGAATGAACTAGAGGATGTAAGATTGTGTGTGTGTGTGTGTGTGCACATGCACGCATAAGCATGGTGTTTCTCCCTTTCCCTGCCACTCTGCCTTTTAAATAAATAAATGAATCTTTTAAAAAATAAAGAAATTGGGGCCAGTGCCGTGGCTCACTTGGTTAATCCTCCGCCTGTGGTGCCAGCATCCCATACAGGTGCTAGGTTCTAGTCCCGGTTGTTCCTCTTCCAGTCCAGCTCTCTGCTGTGGCCCGGGAGTGCAGTGGAGGATGGCCCAGGTGCTTGGGCCCCTGCACCCACATGGGAGACCGGGAGGAAGCACCTGGCTCCTGGCTTCGGTTCAGCGCAGCGCCAGCCGTGGCGGCCATTTGGGGAGTGAACCAGTGGAAGGAAGACCTCTCTCTCTCTCTCTCTCTCTCTCTCTCATTGTCTATAACTCTACCTGTCAAATAATAAAAAATAAATAAATAAATGAAGTATCCTTTTTCCATGGGCAAGTCTTGTTCAGTTAGCACTTCTTCTAGAAGTTCATCTATTCGCAGAAAATTGACAGAAAACTCAGAGAGTTCCATGGATGCTCTCATTTTTCAGCAGCAGCGGCATAGAAAGAAGACATTGCTGTGTGGCGTGGGCAGTGTTGAGCTGAGAGCAGTCACAGGGAGCAGTGCACGGTGGTGACAAAAGCACAGACTTTGGTTAAAGAGGCCTGGGCTTTTCAATCCTGGATTTTCAAATTAGGTACTTTGAAGACGTGGGAAAGTTACTCATCTTTCTCCACATCCATTTCTTCTGTAGAACAGGGCTCATAATACTTGTCTCCCACCACTGTTGTAAGGATTAAACACAGTACATTCCAAATGTCTATTGCTGTAGCTAGCCCGTTGTCCATTACTCATGGCCATATGGAAACCAAATTTGAAGAATCTGTTGGGGGAGTTGTGACTCAAACCCTTGCATAAGTCTGTCTTGGAGCTGTTAAGGCAGAAATAGCTAGGGAGGTAGGGATATGACTGAAGAAAACTCCATGTTTTAAGGAATGCATTATAAGCAAAGATACATAGTAAGAAACAGTGTTAGAACTAATGTAGCCTTTTCAGATAATGCTCAAAGATACAATAGATCTGGTCTAAAAAGCCATGGACAGGATGACAGGAGTAAAGGGATAAACAGTTGATGTGAAATACAATGGCAATAGAGTAAGCAGCGATGAACTGTACATGGTAGATGGCTTTCCTAACTGCCTTCGAGCTGAGCTGTACCCCTTGCAGAGGCACAGTTTTCACTCCCATTTGCCTCTGGTCTGTCTTCTCATTGATTTGACTAGGCTGGGTTCCTCTTCTGAAACCTGCAGCTCCTGGAATGTTCTAACATAACAGATAAGTCAGGTGACAAAACAGCAGCCACACCACACCTCCTGGTTGAACCCTCATCCAGTCTCTCAACAACTGAGAAAGAGTACTTTCACCCATAAACTGGGGATTCCTGGTGTCTCTTTTGCCTCTTCTTTCTGGATCTTAATGGAGCATCAGAGGGAGGGAGGGAGGGATTCAAACTATCTTTAAAAAAAATCATTTCTCATATTTCTGGTTGCCTTGTTATCATAGTGATGGCTCCTTAGGGACAGCAAGCCACATGCTAAAAATAACTGGTGTCTTTGGAGCTATCCCCAACTTTTTGTCTTCTAGCAGGGTGGGGGAGGAGCTCTTCCCTCATGGCATGGAGGCAAGAAGGACTCCTCCTTGATCCTCTGTCCCAGCTATGGTGGAGCCAAGCGCTGTACATACTCAGCAAAGCCAGAAAGGAAACACCTTTAGTTGTTTTTAAAAGATTTATTTATTTATTTGACAGGTCAACTGATACTAAGAGAGAGAAAGAGAGAGAAAGGGAGGGATGGGGAGGGGAGGGGGAGAGAGAGAGAGAGAGAGAGAGAGAGAGAGAGAGAGAGATAGAGAGAGATGTTTCACCATTGGTTCATTCTCCAAATGGCTGCAACAGTGAAGGCCAATAGAACAAGGGAGTGACTCACCCTTCACTAGGGTATTACAATATATTATGTGGATTTTTGAGACTATAAAGACCTTAGGAATCTAGGGCTGGCACCGTGGTGTACTGGGTTAATCCTCTGCCTGCCTGCGGCACCGGCATCCCATTTGGGCACTGGTTCTAGTCCCAGTTGCTCCTCTTCCAGTCCAGCTCTCTGCTGTGGGCTGAGAAAGCAGCGGAAGATGGCCTAAGTGCTTGGGCCCATGTACCCGTGTGGGAGACCAGGAGGAAGCGCCTGGCTCCTGGCTTCGGATCAGCACAGCTCTGGCCATTGCAGCCATTTGGGGAGTGAACCAGTGGAGGGAGGACCTTTCTGTCTCTCTCTTGCTGTCTGTAACTCTACCTCTCAAATAAATAAGTAAAATCTTAAAAAAAGACCTTGGGAATCTTCTATAATCTAGGAGTATGTTCAGAGAAGCAAAGTGACTTGCACAAGGATCAGTGCCGTTTATTAGTCAAATTGGAACCAACGTTCATTCCATTTTGCCAGACTACCTCCCTATTGCCAGTTAATATGAATGCTTAAATCATTACAAATAAATTCAAGGATGGGATAAAAATAATAATGATAGCCAGAGGCTGGCTTCTATAGGGACTAACTGACTAGTTTGTTCCAGAGGAGTAGAACCAACATGATGTGTGGGTGTTAGTATACTCTACATTATATTATATATCTCTGTCTCTCTGTTTCTATGTATCCATGCATCCATCCACCCATCCATGTATCTATCTTCTAAGGAGTTGACTCCAACAATTATGGAGACTTGCCAAGTCCAAAATGTGCTGGGAAGGTGAGCAGGCTGGCTTGCCAGGGCAGAGTGCGGTTTGAACCCACAGGCAGTCTGCTGGCAGAATTCCTTCTTGACTACAGAGGAGAGGACAGTCCTTGTTCTATGAAAAGCCTTCAACTGATGTACCCACATCTTGCAGAATCTGCTTTACTTGCAACCTAGCTCATCCATAAAAACACCTTTGTAGAGCCACCTTCCACGTAGCCCACAGATACCACAGTAAAGAAAGGAGAGTAGGTGGATGATTTAGAGAAAGGGAACAGGGAAGAGATGTCTTCCCACATTGGTTAGGTTATGTTTACCAATAACAAAAACCTGTTCAACACGGAGGACACTTCATTGCATAGCTGCCCATCTGAAAAGCTTACATACTATCTGATTTCAATTATATGCCATTGTGGGAAAAGAGAAACTGTGGAGACGGGAAAAGATCAGTAGCTTCTGGGGCTGGAGGAAGGGAGGTATGAGTAGGCAGAGCACAGATGATGTTTAGGGCAGTGAAAGTACTCTGTATGATACTGTAGTGGGAGATCCATGTCATTGTACATCTGTCCATACCCAGAGAATGCACAGCTCCAAGAATGATTGGCTCTGGGTGATACTGGTGGGTCAGTGGAGGTCATCAATTGTAACACATGTGTCTCTTTGGTTGGGGATGTTGACTGTGCTGATAGAGGGCAGAGATATATAGAAAATTTCTATGCCTTCCTCCCAAAGCTAAAATTGCTCTTCAAAAATTAATAAAGTCTTAACAAAGAAACAAACCAACTCAAGCCCACTTTATCAAAAGGGGAGAGTTTATTATAAAGACACTGAAGTGTCCTTTGGAGGAGGAACAAAATGGGACTTGGGAAAGAAGTAGGATTGGCAACCAAGACACAAGCCATCTTCATTCTGAGTCCCTCGCCTCTGGTCTCGTCTGCTCTGCTCTGATTTCCTAGAGCCTTGCTTCTTCTACCTCTCCATTCTTTCGGCGGTCAGAATGGGTCCATCAGACAGGTCTGGTCATCCAAAGTCATACTGTCGTTCTCTCAATTCTGCTTCTAATTCCTCTAAGCACTTTGTTCAACTCAACTAGCGTGGGCTGCTTCTGGTCGATCAATCATGGCAGAGGGTGAAGACAACACTTTTCGTACAGATTTCCAGAGGCTTACTGCACATATATATATAGAGAGAGAGTTAGGGTTTCATCATGAACTGGACACATACGCCCCAAATGGTCTACTCCTCCATCTCAGTGGGTGAGGGTTCCAGCGCAATCCCAAAGTTCATAGCCCTGAGAATTGGGATGGGGCTGCACATCCTCCCTTCTCAGGGTGCCAGCCTCTGTGGCTTCTCTCCATAGCTGACAGTAGCCAAGAGAAACTGCAGGGAGTGCTGTCTTCAACCGAGGACCCGTCAGGGTTGGGGGCCGCTGACAGCCGTGAGGAACAGAGGGTCATGTCAGTGCATCGCCTGAAATGGAATCTCATTCACAATTCAGTTTATGGGCCAAGAAACAAAAATAATATTTAATGAGCAAAATCTTCTTTGTTTAATTATGGTAAATGTCAAGGTTGAATCCAAGTGCTTTGCTTAAGGTCAGATGCTCAGTGCTATCAAAAAGCATTTAAACCAGAGCTGATGGGCTATTAAAACGCAGGCCAGTTAAAATCAGGCACGGTCCTTCTTCAGTGATTTATTCCCTCCCCCTCCCGCCCCCCCCGGAAGCAGTAAGGCTGGAGCCAGAACCATCCACCAGCAGGCTGTGCTTTGCTCTTCCCTGCTGCTCTGTTCAGACTGATGAGGGTTTCCCTGATGCAATCAGTGCCTCCAGTCCCCCAGAGAGCCGCTTCTAAGGCTCAGGGATTCAGTTTCCGTTTGGCCAGTGATTTACAAAGGTGCTGATTTCTTTCTTGGCGCTTCTGATTTAACGGGTCTGGAGTTCTTTTAAGGCTCCCAGGTGAAGTATTCCTAATAGGCAGTGGGACTGAGAACAATTGGATTAAGTGCTTGACTTAGTTAATTAAAATAAAACATTGAGAGCTGACACCTTATATCCTGAACTTTCCTTTATAGAGCTCGGTAGTTTCTTGCAGTTTTCATGCAATCCAAATTTATATTCTTCCCCATTGTCTCTTATTCTTAGAGCCCAGAGTCATTTCTTAAGAGGGCACTTGAGGGGCTGGCCCTGTGGCGTAGCAGGTAAAGCCACCACCTGCAGAGCTGGCATCCCACATGGACACCGATTTGAGTCTCGGCTGGCTGCTCCATTTCCAATCCAGCTCTCTGCTATGGCCTAGGAAAGCAGTAGAAGATGGCCCAAGTCCTTGGGCCCCTGCACACATGTGGGAGACCCAGAAGAAGCTCCTGGCTCCTGGTTTCGGATCAGCACAGCTCCAGCTGTTGCAGCCATTTTGGGAGTGAACCAGTGATGGAAGACCTCTCTCTATCTGCCTCTCCTCTCTCTGTGTAACTCTGACTTTCAAATTAACCAATCTTTTTATTTATTTATTTATTTATTTATTTTAAAGATTTATTTATTTATTTGAAAGTCAGAGTTACACAGAGAGAGGAGAGGCAGAGAGAGAGAAAGAGAGAGAGAGAGGTGTCTTCCATCTGCTGGTTCACTCCCCAATTAGTTGCAACGGCCAGAGCTGCGCCAATCTGAAGCCAGGAGCCAGGAGCCAGGAGCCTCTTCCAGGTCTCCCATGCAAGTGCAGGGGCCCAAGGACTTGGGCTATCTTCTACTGCCTTCCCAGGCCATAGCAGAGAGCTGGATCAGAAGTGGAGCAGCTGGGACTAGAACCGGTGCCCATATGGGATGCCGGTGCTTCAGGCCAGGGCGTTAACCTGCTGTGCCACAGCACTGGCCCCTAATTATTTTTATTTTTATTTTTTTAAAAAAGAGAACACTTGTGTAATTTAGCTCCAGGAAGGGCAGAGTTGCCACCATGTGTTCCCCTGTATTTGGCAATGAATGGGAGGGGCATTATCCTCAAAAGCTCCCTAGCCCCCTGTCACAAGGACTAGTGCAGACCCATTCTGAAGGCTCAGGAGAGAGACAGGAATGTCGACTACTGTATTCACCCCATCAGGTGGTCTGAAAGAAAGGGACAGAGGGAGTTTCGTAGCAGTGCAGAAATCCTTCTCCTGTTATTTATGCACACAATTTCTCTGTTCTTTCTTTCTTCCTTGTCATACAATAGAAATAATGATCTTGGTAGTGGACCCTGAGCTGCACTAGGACAGTTAATCACCTGCCAAGTCACTGGTTTGCTCGTGCTCTCATCCACCAGGATGGTTATCCTATAGGTAAACAGAGGTGCCAGTAAATCACAGATGCAGCACCAGTCAGAGGGAGAACAGTTGATTAAGCGTCTCTATAACTTATAGTTATGTAGCACCACTCATCCCAGAGGATCCCCAAGCACCAGATAGACTGATGTATGTGCTGCTACCCACATGCTATATATGTCACTTTCTACACCGTTGCCTCAGCGGGGGTGGACTCTTTATTGCCCTTGTCACACAGTTACCTGTGAAACTGCAGTCATGGGTTAGGCAGGAGGCAAAGAGAGGAATTCCTCACTTCCCTGTCCTTTTGGGCAACAGAAATCAACTATGGAGCAGCAGCATGGCAGCAATCAGACACGACCCAGCAACCCTCTTGGGCAAGGTTTCTTTGGTTTACGAGATGCTGCGAATATTAGAAAACTCCGTGTCTATTCTTTTACACTTGGCACCACGTGAGGAGGGGCTGACGTTGAGTGATGAGCTAGGACAAGGTCTGAAGCAAGTGCCATCAGGGCAAGCCTGTGTGGGATCTGCTAGAATCCTAGGCTAGAAGGGAATCGCCCCGAGGAAGGGTCACGAGCTTCATGACAGCCCTGCAGGCCCCTGCGTTTTCCTTCGTGCTTACGTCAATTGTTTGATTACAGTGTGCCTTTTAAACTTACCCTTATGGCTCTGATATATGTATGAGACCAAAAAACAAGTTAAATTAAACTAAATTAAATCCAAGTTAAAGACAAACAAGACTACAAAGCCAGTTTAATCTCGCCACACTGATTTAATGGGAAGGATGCTGCTGATCTGCTGCAACCAGATCACCTCTCAGATGAGAACGTGACCTTGACCCCACCTTGTTAGTTAAGTTTGGCAAGCCTATGATTCTGAGTGCCATTGGATGGCCCGAAGTCTACATCCTTATCACTAGTAATAAACAAGGCCACTGAGATCCCGTGGTAGGATTTGATTTTGAGGGAGTCATGAGAATGATACAGAAGATGACAAAATTCAATTTGAAGACCATGATCAAAAGGAAAATCTGCACTTTTTACACGTCTTCACAAAAGACTCCCGGGTAGGTGTATGGGAGCCATGGACCCCCCCACTCAAATGTATGAGCAAAGTCATTAGGCTTAGGCCAATAGTAAGTTTAAATATGGACTCAATGAAAATTATCAGGGGAAATAAAAGATAAAATAATATTAAAAGAGGACATGGCAATAAAATTCATTCTTGATAGAATCATGTATTGAGTATGGTATCTTAATATACGTATGGCAAAGACTGCTGAATGTCCAGGTGCACCTGTTCTCTCTGCTTCCCTCTGGTAAGAGAAGCCTCCCCCACTCTCCCCTCTCTACAGATGCTCCCAGGGAACATGATTAATCAGCAAGGGGACACATTTCCCAGCTTTGCTTGAAGCTTGCCTGGCCTTGTGATCAGACTCTTGCCAATAGAGTGGGAGCAGAAGTGTACATTTTCCACACCGATCCCTTAACAGGAAATTGCTTGCTTTCCACTCTCCTTCCTACATCCCTCTGGCTGGCGCTTGGATGTGGTTCTGATGAACCAACATCAAGCATGCAGCACCACTGTAACAGGCCCTGGAGGAAGAAACTAGAAGGGGTCTCAGACCAGGTATAACTCAGAAAAGAGCTGCCTTCTTTCTAGCTTCCCATTCTGTTACGCCAGTGAGACACAAATGTTTCTGTTGTTTAAACACTGTACTCTGGGATCTCTTTGTTGCGGTCTCTTGTCTAAGCTCCAGCAGATACAGAAAGTGTCAACTAGAACACCAACAAATGTCTCTTGGTTGGCCCAGTGGTTTGCAATCCTGTTTAATTCATTCAACAATATTTATTTTTGCAAGTAGTAAGAACCAGGCATCAGTGGGGAGGGATTTATTTGAGAGTGCACATTTAGTAAATACTTGCACTGGGGCCAAATACAGGCATCCTGACCTTTATGCTTCCTCCTCATCTAGCCACGCAGTTCATTCTCCAGCCACTGCAGTTATGTAGTGAGAGCCGAGTGTTCTCAGAACTGAGTGTGACCTGAGAGTCCACACTTGTTTGACCCTTGTTTCTTTAGTTTTTTTTTTTTTTCTGAAGGTAAAAATGAAAATCCAAACCAAATTAGAGGAGTTACTAGCCCAGAAGAAATGTTTATTTATCACCAAAGACCAGCTCTGTCCCCTGTGCATAGAAGGGTATACAGGGAAGCTCACAGCATCTCAGGGAAATCAAGGGCCAGCACTGACATTGCCAGGAGAAGGCAGAGGTGGGAGTGTATAGTCTAGCCCAGTGTTTGTGCTGGGGAAGCAAACAAGGTGGCGTCAGGTGAGGTCAAGCCATCACAGTGTTGCATAACAGAATCTGAGGAATGAGAAAAGAAAGTAGCAGAAAACAGAACCCAACTGAATGCGTTCACTTTCCTCACCTACCAAAAGGCATTCGTGATTGCTTTCTCTTGTTTTATTTTTCTTAAGGTATTAAAATGATCAGAAAACTTCTTATTCATTTTCACACAATCCATTGTCTGTTCTACAGGTCTAGTGGGCTTTGTGCCAAGTGGTTGGATGTTTTCCTGGACCATTGAGTTCCTCTCCAAGTCATTTACTATTCTAAAACTTATTTCCATTCTCCCTTCTCAGCCTCTTCTGTAGAAAGACATGTAAGTTTCTAAATTAACTTGGACCAATGGGTAATCACGGCCCTGTGAGTTTTCCCTGTGCTGTAATTTTCTCCTTTTGCTTGTTAATACATTTATATGCCTTTTCCCCTATTTAATCTCTCTATTGTCCATTCACCAAGTGAGCCTCCAGTGGGTAGAGGAAGGGAAATGTCTCTTTGTCTCTATAGAAAGCTGGATAATTCCAAGCACATTTCCATTTGGAATCCAATCCCAGTTTGCCTTCCTTACCTATATCCACCCCAAATTGGAACACCCTAGCAGAAAACAGATGTACAAGGAAAATGGCATTTAATAGTCCTTATTCTAGGTAACTGGTACTGACCTATTACCCAGAGTAGAATGTTAGGAAATTGAATAGGGAAAACATACATAAAATTCTTTTAAGTTCAGAGTCTTCTTGGCCATAGGAAGAATGATGTCAGCTTTGACATGCAGGATGATTACTGAATTTTTGAAAGCAAAAGAAAAGAGATTGGAGAATTCCATTGCATAATAACAGCCCTTGGAATGGAGCCAGGAGCTTCTTCCAGGTCTCCCACGCAGGTGCAGGGGGCCCAAGGCCTTGGGCCATCTTCTACTGCCTTCCCAGGCCATGGCAGAGAGCTGGATCGAAAGTGGAGCAGCCGGGTCTTGAACTGGCGCCCATATGAGATGCCAACACTGCAGGCGGTGGTTTTACTCGCTACACCACAGCGCCATCCCTGAAAATATTTTCAAACTATGCAACTGATAAAGGATTAAATTCTAGAATTCATAAAGAGCTCAAGAAACTCAACAACTGCAAAACAAACAACCTAGTTAAGAAATGGACAAAGGGCCAGCACCGCGGCTCACTAGGCTAATCCTCCACCTGCGGCGCCAGCACCCCAGGTTCTAGTCCCGGTTGGGGCACCAGTTCTGTCCTGGTTGCCCCTCTTCCAGTCCAGCTCTCTGCTGTGGCCTGGGAAGGCAGTGGAGGATGGCCCAAGTACTTGGGCCCTGCACCTGCATGGGAGACCAGGAGGAAGCACCTGGCTCCTGGCTTCAGATTAGCACAGTGCCTGCTGTATTGGCCATTTGGGGGGGTGAATCAACGGAAGGAAGACCTTTCTCTGTGTCTCTCTCTCTCACTGTCTAACTCTGCCTGTCAAAACAAACAAACAAACAAACAAACACAAAAAGAAATGGACAAAGGACCTGAAGAGACATTTTTCAAGAGAGGAAATTCAAATAGCCAACAGACACATGAAAAACTGCTCAGGATCACTAGCCATCAGGGAAATGCAAATCAAAACCACAATGGGGGGCTTGGTGCTATAGTGTAGTGGGTAAAGCCACCACCTGCAGTGCCAGCATCCCATGGGGGCACTGGTTTGAGACCCAGCTGCTCCACTTTGATCCAGCTCAGTAAGCAGTAGAAGATGACCCAAGTCCTTTGGCCCCTGCACCTGCGCGGGAGACCTGGAAGAAGCTCCTGGCTCCTGGATTTGGATCGGTGCAGCTCTGGTCGTTGCAGCCATCTGGGGAGTGAACCAGTGGATGGAAGACTCTCTCTCTCTCTCTCTCTCTCTCCCCCGCCCTCTCCCTCTCCCTCTCTCTCTCTCCAGCCTCTGCCTCTCTGTAATTTTGCCTTTTGAATAAATAAATAACTCTTAAAAACCACACTGAGGTTTCACCTCACTCCCATTAGACTGGCTCTCATATAGAAATCAACAAACAACAAATGCTGGCGAGGATGTGGGGAGAAGGATACCCTAATCCATTGTTGGTGGGAATGTAAGTTGGTACAGCCACTGTAGAAGACAGTATGGGGTTATCTCAGAAAGCTAAATATAGTCCTACTATATGACCCAGGCATCCCATGTCTAGGAATTTATCCAAAGGAAATGAAATCAGCATATGAAAGAGTGATCTGTATTCTCATGTTCATTTCAGTTCAATTCACAACAGCTAAGATATGGAATCAGCACAGATGTCCTTCAACTGAAGACTGGATAAAGAAATTATGGGATATATGCACTATGGAATACTACACAGTGGTAAAAAAAATGAAATCCTGTTGTTTGCAACAAAATGGATGCAACTGGAAACCATTATACTTAGTGAAATAAACCAGTCACAAAAAGACAAATACTGTACAGTCTCTTTGATCTGTGATAACTAACAGAGTGCCTAAAAAGTAATCTATAGAGGCAAAGTCAACACCTTGAGATGTGACGATTTTGAACAGCCCTTGTCTTGACTGTTGAGGAACAAGGTTTTCCTTGTTCTTTTTTTCTTTTTTATTCATACAATTTGGTGAACTCTCTGCTTAGTGTAGGGTTAATCTCCTGAGGATAAAATTAACTGAAAATTGATCTTTGTAAAAAAAAATAAGAGAGGGAGGAGGGAGAAGTGTGGAAGTATGGGTGGGAGGGAAGTGCAGGGGGAGAATCACTATGTTCCTAAGTTTGTATATATTAAATTCATGAAGTCTGTATTCCTTAAATAAAATTTTAAAATGCCTTTGATACAACCCCTAAAAAAATAAAATGTATTTCTTCTCTATTGCTACATAGGAAATGACCTAAAAAATGTAGTGGCTTAAAATAGCAACAAGTTCAAGACACTGGACGAGTCAGTGTCCAGTGAGGGCCCATTTCCTGTTCATAGAGAGCACCTTCTCGCTGTGTCCTAACATGGAAGGAAAGGCAAACCAGCTTCCTTGGGCCTCTTTTTTAAGGACACTAATTTTATCTTGAAGGCTCCATTCTTATGACCTCATCCCCTCCCAAAAGTCTGACTGCCTAATGTCATCAACATTTCTAACCTTGGAACTTATATCCCATCCCTTTTGCCATGTTCTGTTTGCTGGAAGCAAGGATTAGGCACAGTTCATTATTCTTCCACACTCAAGGGGAGGTGAGCACACAGGAGTGTGAGTGCCAAGAGGAAAGACTGACTGGCAGCCATTTCAGAAGCCGCTTATCACACAAAACACAGTGGAAGCCTCACAAAAACAAACTCTGCTCCACAGCATCGTGGAAGAATGAGAGGAAACTGTATTTCCCAGGATATGATCCATTACAAGGTTTTATTAACTTTTGCTGAGGACAAATTTTTGGTTAACTTTTGAACAGTGCTAGGCTAACTTCTCGGCTGAAATGCTTATAACTGAAAATGATTAATGTAGCCATGGTGCCCAAAGCAGTTGGTTACAAACAGAACTCCTTGAAGTTTTATGCTTTGTCACAAAAATTCACATGAATTTTGCATTCTAGGCCATCATATATGTATTCGTTTGAATAGAAAATCATAAAAAATGACTTACCAAGGAGCAAAGCTGATTTTCCAAGGCTGGCCAGCATGTGGCTTTAGTTTAAAGAGCTGACTAAGAGTCCATGGGCCCCAGTTCCCCTTTGTGGGTCATTCTGCTGACTCATTGGTGCCCATTTCCTCTGGGACATAGGGAAGCTAACATTTTCATCCGCTAACAGGAAAACAAATGAAAGAGCTTGCAACATCTATTTGTTTCGTTATTATTATCATTATTTTAGGAACACAGCCTCCCAACTTGCTAATCCTGTGTGGTCCACACTCCAGCCACGTTAAACAACCACTTGCTCTTCCCTGAGCATAACAGCTCTTTCTTGCCTTGTGTTATGTGAATATGTCTTTCTCTTAGCTCCAATGGTCATTTCCTGCTGTGTCTCCCTGTGTGGTTTTTCCTGTCCTTTCCCAGAGCTTGGGGAGTTAGGGAATGTCTCAAAGAAACAGTGACACATCCTTTGAGTTAAAGGCTACACCTGCTCTGTGCTCCCAGAGCCACCCTTGTATGTATTTGTGCACATTCATTTGAGTGTGAAGACAAATATATATACAGTGCCTGCATGATAGTTCAACAGCTCCTCCTCTAGGCAGGAGCTCCATAAAGACAAGGACTCTGACTTTTCTCTTTCGTGCCCTGCCTGTGAGTGTAAAATACCCAGCCAGTAGATAAGAGGTGGTCAGAGAAATGGCTGGGGATTGAATCCAAGATTCTCAGAATTTTGGTCTTTGGAAATCTTTATACTCTCAATATGTATTGAGATCTCTAAATTGCTTTTGTGTATGCTATATGAGAGTACTGTAAAAAGTAGTGGAAAAATGGAAGTAAAAGGAAAGTTTCTTTTGGTGCAAACATTTTCAAAATCTCTGCTTAGCTTTTTCCTAATATGCATTTTCCACAAACTTTTTGAAGAATCCTCATATGCAGGGACTTCAAAATTTTTTGCACCAAAATAAACTTATCTTTAATTCCATTTTCACTAACTTTTTGAAGCACTTTTATACTTACTACATCACAAATGAAAATGTAAAAAGAAAATATATTTGCTAAAATGTTTATTATTAATTTATTAAAAATAACAAAAATCATTTCACATTAGCTGAGTAATATTTTTATAGAAAGAATTTTTCTAAAACAGAAAGCCAGTTTAGTCAGAAGAATGACACTGCTGAACATTTTGGCAAATCCCCTTAATGTCTGCCTTAATAGGCTAACTGGATTCTCTTATCTGCTTCTGCATTTAATCTGTTGTGATATGTCATTATGGTTGAAGTACATGAAGAAAATTTGGCCCCAAACAAGCTTAGTAGTTGGAAAAGGGAAGAGTATCTTAATGTGCTTTTAAAAATAATTATGAATATTCTTTATTCCTACACCAAAATGTGTGAAGTGGTATTTTCTTAAAGGTTATTTCAGCATGGTATGTAAAACTATATAATTAATTTTTCATACTCTGTTACAATAAAAATCCATTGGTCTGTCTTGAGATTTTAATGGGTCTTTTACCCATGCATGATTTTCTGATATCATGGAAAATATTACTTACTGAGTTTATGCATATCATCCAAATATTGACACATTTCATCAAATGATAAAAATCACATTTGTCTATATCACCACTGATCTCACCAGAAAAATTCTGAAGTACTAGGACATTGTCAAGCTCACAGTGGTAGAATTTTTGCAAATTCAGATTTTCAGCTGAGAGTGTAAATTTTTAAAAAAATATTTATTTATTTATTTGAAAGGCAGAGTTATAGAGAGGCAGAGGCAGAGGCAGAGAGTGAGAGAGAGAGAGAGAGAGGTCTTCCATCTGCTGGCTCACTCCCCAAATGGCCACAATGGCCAGAGCTGTGTCTGCCAGGAGCGAGGAGCTTCTTCCAGGTCTCCCACGTGGGTGCATGGGCCCTAGGACTTGGGCCATCTTCTACTGCTTTCCCAGGTCATGGCAGAGAGCTGGGTTGGAAGTGGAGCAGCTGGGACTAGAACCAGTGCCCACATGGGATGCCGGCACCACAGGCGGCGGCTTTACCTGCACCACTGCGCTGGCCCCTAATTTTTTTTATCATTATTGAAATATGCTTCCAGTTACCTCCCTTAAAGCAGCAGCAAACCTCATTAAATATAGTTTTGAGATAATGTCTGCCAGAGTCGCTACAACTTACTTGCCATGATTACGGGCTGACTTGTGTCCCCTGCAAATGCATACGTTGAAGCCCTACTTCCCAGCACCGCAGCCTTTGAGTGTATTTGGACATAGAGACTTTAATGAAGTGACTAAGTTAAAATGACGTTGTCAGAATAGGCTCTAATCCAATCTGATTAGCTTTCTTCAAAGAAGAGGAAAGTTGAACTCATAGAGACACCAGAGCTGCACACACAGATGAAAGACCGTGAAAGAAGGCAGCCCTCCGTACGCCAAGGAGAGAATTGAAACCTGCTGACAGCCTGGTCTTGGACTGCAAGAAAACTGATAACAAACTTCTGTGGCTTAAGCCAGCCAATCTGGAATACTTTAGACATGGCAGCCACAAGCACACTGATACGGTAGCATAGAGGGAACTGATGACTTTGGGTGGAGGGACCAAGCAGCTCCAGAGGGAAATTCATGGAAGAAACCAGGGAAACACACCTCCGGGGGCTCCTGTGGTCCTAAACAATTGGAAGCCAGAGGAGGCGGAGCCTGTGACAGGAGCCAGACAAGTCAGCCTCCCAGGGCCAGGGGAAGCCGAGGGAGAGCCAGCTGGAAGGGCGCTAGATGCCGGCCATGCCTTTCTCATTAGGCGTATGCTGGAAGGAAACCTGGAAATCCTGACATCTTAGTTACTTGTGGTTGTATCCTCTCCTTTATGGAAATGAATAACTAACATTTATCGATTGGTTACTTATTAGGTACCAGGAAGAGTGCTAGACATTCTCAGCGAGTAGTCTCAGTTCTTACAGCAATGCTATCTAGTGGGTACTATGAGTATTATTGGGGGAAAGTAATATTTTGAATATTCACAGCTATTCCCATCCATGCCTCCCATTCCCCTGGCTCCATTTTCTGGGCTTCTTGACCCCCTCTCTCCTTCCTTCTACTTCTCCTATCCAAGTAGCTGGGCCAATTAATGACCTCGGGAAGGGAATTGAATTGTAGATAACAGAGAAAAAAAGTTGTTCCCTGGCCTTTGTGTTATAAGAGTCTGGGACTTTAGGGGAGGCTAACTTTTCATGGTAGAGATGAAGGATTTGGAAGGAAACATAAGTCAGCGCCAAGCATCAGTTTTCCTGCAGGAACAGTTCTCGAGGGCTTTCAGGGGTAGGTTTGAGGAACTTGGAAGTGTTGATGTTGGTGAATGCCTGGGCAGGAGATAAGCCCAGGGATGCGAAAAGCTACAGAGAAATGTGTATAAATCCAAGTGACCAAGCTGCATTTCACAGGTGCAGTGTGAGAGCTTCAGATTGAGGAGGAGGAGGAGGAGGGGAGAGGGAGAGAGAGAGAGAGAGAGAGAGAGAGAGAGAGAGAGAGAGATGAATATAATGGGTCTCAGTAGGTGGTATGTTGT
Source organism: Oryctolagus cuniculus (assembly GCF_964237555.1). Lineage (NCBI taxonomy): Eukaryota > Metazoa > Chordata > Mammalia > Lagomorpha > Leporidae > Oryctolagus > Oryctolagus cuniculus. The sequence goes on from NC_091432.1 coordinate 30,417,194, forward strand.
GGCTTGAATATGATTTGTTCTCCAGACTCATACAGACTTTTAATCCCCAAAGCCTCATGCTGATGATCACGTTAAGAGGAGGTAATAATGTGATTATGGTGTTTAGAGGTGGGGTCTTTGGGAGGTGATAGGCATTGGATTAGGTCATGAGAGTAGAGCCCCATGATTGGATCCTGGTGGCTTTATAAGAAGTGGGCACATGGGGATGGTGCTGTTGTGAAGGAGGCTAAGCCTCCGCCTGTGGAACTGGCATCCCATATGGGTGCCAATTCACGTCCTGGCTGCTCCTCTTCTAATCCAACTGCCTGCTGATAGCCTGGGAAAGTAGAGGAAGATGGCCCAAGTGCTTGGGCCCCTGCACCCATATGAAGGACCTGGAAGAATCTCTTGGCTTCTGGCTCCAGATCGGCTTAGTTCCAGCTGTTAAGGTCATTTGGGGAGCGAACCATCAGATGGAAGACCTTTCTCTCTGTCTCTCCCTCTCTCTGTCTGTTACTTTACCTCTTAAATAAATAAATAAAATCTTTAAAAAAAGTGGGCACAGATACAGACAGACATGTATGTCTCCATCTCTTGCATTTGATACCCTGGACACCTTGGACTGTGCCAGCAAAAGGCCACTGCTGAACCAACAGGGACCAATCATGAACTTTAACCCCCCCAAAAACATGATCTTAAAGAAACTATTTTCTTTAAAAAGCTAGCTTGCCTTGGTATTTCATAACAAAAGCTAATACAGTACCTTAGGTGGCTTTGCTATGTTTTCCAGGTTCCAGAGTATCCTGGAAACAGGAGACTGTTTCCAGCACCCAAATGTGTCAAGAAGTTGTGAGAAGAGTTCCAGACAAGGTGAAAGGCTGTGTTCAAGGAGATTTGGCTGGCTGATTGATGAAGAATATCATCAAAGGATCAATATTTTTGTAGATATTGGTATGGACAGAAGACATGGGGACCAGAAGAGCACTGTGTCAGTTAGTACTTTATAATCCCCCTGAAACTTGTTCATAACCACAAGGAGAAAAGGGAGAAGGCCCTAAGTTGATGGAAGTAAATATTTGCCATTCAAATACAAATTGGCATCGTGTCACAGCAGATAAAGCTGCTGCCTTTGATGGCAGCATCCCATATGGGTGCCAGTTCAAGTCCTGGCTGTTCCACTTTTGATCCAACTCCCTGCTAATGCACCTGGGAATGCGGCAGAGGATACCCCAACTATTTTCCATTCATAGGCTTTTTGGACTAGGTTTTGTCCTTGTCACAGCCATTTTACAGATGAGGAAACTGAATCTTAAACACAGCAAAGCACTTGCCCAAGGTAGAATAATTAATAACTTGGCTGAGACTCACCAGAGCCCAGTTCCTAACCTCTCTGTTATTCTGTCTCCCAGAGGAGTAAATTCAAGGTCAGAGATACCCAGCATCCAAGGTCACATACCATTTTGGATAAACTTTGGGATGGAGCCGTGTCTGTTGACTTCTCAGCCTTGCTCTTTCGTAAGACAATGAGAGTCTGTATTTTGAAGGAGTGGGATGAATTCCTGCAGAGAATTAAGCTGTAAGTGAACTTCTGCTGACTTCCCAAAAGACCATGAGAAAAATCTCAGTTATTTTAATCATGGCTTTGTAAATTATGAAACTTGAAACTTTGGGAAAGTGAATTAAGCTGTTTCTTCTCAATTTCTTCCATAAAAATGGAGCTTGTAATGTTTACCTCCATACCCTTTAAGTGTGTGCTATGGCTATTGCCTTCCTTCCAAATACTAAAGTAAGGAAAGGAGGTAGAGCATCAGGAGACAGCCAGGGATCAGAAATAGAGCTAGAGGAAACACACCACCACAGCCTTCCCCAGGGCTGCCTCTGAAACTCCACCACGGCCTGCAATCCAAGGCCACTAGTGTAGAAAAGCCATCACCCAGAACCTGCCTGCTGGAGATACCCAACGTGGCTACTGTGTCCCAGAGATGGTCTATGGCTTATTATAACATCATTATAATAGAACTACCATGACTGAAACTCTTATTCCCATGATGCCCCGAAACCAAAAAGGCTAGGAAATGGGCAGTCGCTGAATTCCTGGAAGTCCTTGGGCTTTCCTGGAAAACTCTGCTCAAAACACATTCCCCTACGACTCCAGATCACATAGAGGGTGACCCTGAACCCTGTGGGTTGCACCTCACTCTAGGGCATGCCTGCACTCCCTCATGAGTGTGTACTTTCACTCTGATACAAGAATGGCAAAGGATCTCTGTGATCTTCATCCCCCAAACACATAACTCTCATGATTTTTTGGGCTACTGGAACAAAATACCAGTTTACACTTTGGCTCCAAAGTTTCGATCATTGAGTGTGCCGAAACAAACTGACAGGAGACATGTTAACTGGAGAAACGGCACCCAAATTCATTAACATGCACATGTGCATGGAAGCCACACGCCACATGAAACTCAAAGGTGGGCCAGGTGGCAGAGACTTACATATCCTCCTTGTGGGGGGTGGGAGAGAGGGAAGTGGTGCTGCAGGCACTTTTAGAAAGGGAATAAGTGGGACCAGCATTGTGGCTTAGCAGTTAAGCCTCCACTGTGATGCCTGCATCCCATAGGGGCCCTAGGTCCAGCCCAGGCTGCTCCACTTCTTATCTAGCTTCCTGCTAATATGCCTGGGAAAGCAGTGTAATATGGCACAGTGCTTGGGCCCCGGCCACCCCTGCAGCTCCTGGTTCCTGGCTTCGCCCTAGTCCAGGCCTGGCTGTTGCAGCCATCTGGGGAGTGAACCGGCGGATTAAAGTTCTGTCTCTCTGTACCTATGCCTTTCAAATAAATAAATCTTAAAAAAGGGGGGGTGGGGAGTAAATGATTGTCAGGGGATTTAACTGGGTGAAAAGACCATGGCCTGGGACAAAGCTCCTCTGGGCTCTCTGTGTGCTGTTTGGTTTTGTCTCTTCCTCTGTGATGTGAGTCTAATCTTCCTTGGTTAATGAAATTTCAGTAAGGAGACTGAAAGCAATTGTGTTCTTTGATGGATCTGGTCTTTAGGTAGATAAGGGAACTTCAGGGAAAGCCCTCTCCTGCCTTTCTGGAGAGAGAGAGGATTGAGACAGGTGGGGAAGGTCAGAGAGACCTCGAGGCTGCTGCTGTGGCTCAGAGGCTTTGGGGCATCATGTTCTTAAACAACAGAAATGTATTTCCTCATCGTTCTAGAAACTTATCAAGGCCCCAGCAGATTCCATGTCTGGTAAGGGCCTGATCTCTGACCCTCACTAACTTTTTTTTTTTTTTGACAGGCAGAGTTAGAGAGAGAGAGAGAGAGAGAGAGAGAGAGAGAAAGGTTTTCCTTTTCCCTTGGTCACCCTCCAAATGGCCAATATGGCCGGCACATCGCGGCCAGTGCTGCGCTGATCTGAAGCCGGGAGCCAGGTGCCTCCTCCTGGTCTCCCATGCGAGTGCAGGGCCCAAGCACTTGGGCCATCCTCCACTGCCTTCCTGGGCCACAGCAGAGAGCTGGACAGGAAGAGGAGCAACCGGGACAGAATCCGGTGCCCCAACCAGGACTAGAACCTGGGGTGCCAGCGCTGCAGGCAGAGGATTAGCCTAGTGAGCTGTGGCGCTAGCCAACTAACTTTCTTCTCACTGTCTTCGCATGGTGGTAAGGAGGACAGGTCTCTGTCTTGCCTCTTTCTTATGGGCTCTTATTCCATTTATGAGGCTTCTGCTTCTATAACTTAATCACTCTTCCATGGCGGGCTGGGGGCGAGGGGCACATACATTCATGCCCAACACCCAGGCTAATCACGACAAAAACACCAGACAAATCCGAGCTGATGGATTTTCTGTAAAATACCCGACCGGTTTGCCCCACAGCAGTCAAAGTCATCCAACACCAGGAAAGGTCTGAGAAATGATCAGTTCAAAGAAGCCCTAGAAGACGTGATGCCTGCAAGTAATGTGTTCCCTGCACTGGAAGAAGACACAGGGGAGAGACAGAAAACCCCGAGGAGAGCGTGTCCCGCGTACCAACAACGCGTGAACAATTTAGTCATGAACTGTGACACTCATGCGAGAGGGTCACGCAGGGAAACTGGGTAGAGAGTGTCGCTCCCCCTCTTCGTGGAGGAATGACACAGGACCCTGCACTGTTCTTTTGTCTGCTCGGCCCTTCCCGGGTTTGCTGCTGGTTCTTCCCGGGTTGGCTACCGACCCTTCCACCTCCGTGGAAGGGCGGTTCCCCCTGCCACTTTCCCCACTTCCGCGGGGGAGCGGCACACCGCCGGCCGGCTCTCTCGGGGTCTGCACAGGTGTTCCTTCAGATAGATGTTCCCTGGTGCATGTTGTCTCTCTCCTCCTTTATAGTCCTCTTCCACCAATCCCAACTCTGCTACCCACACACCGAGTACGCTGCTCTCCTCCAATCAGGAGCGGGATCAGCTCCTGCAGGTTACTGGTTGAACTGGAGGCAGCTGTGTAAAAGTTGTTTTTACTCCTCTCCCAGCACCATATTGTGGGAGAGCAGATGCATAGAATAAGTCTTAATTCCAGTAACTTAGTCTAGTCTGAGTTGCTCCCCACAGGAGAGTGTCTGGGACCTCTCTCTACTCTTGGAGAGTTAGCTGAGCATCTAAAGCTCTTACAGAAGAATATATTTCAAAAGAAAGAATGGATATTGGTAGGTGAGAAACTAACTTTGGCAAGGAGATATCTTTGAATATGCTTTATTTGGTTAAGAGAAAACTGATTCTCAAACTTAATTATAATAATTTTCAGTAATAAAGGCCCAGTGACCTACCTGTGGGTCAAGAAACTTGACTTCAAAGTGCGGGGTGCATGGTGTCTGTGAGATGCTCTTGGGCAACTCCTGATTCAGGCGTCTGGATTCAGACAGTCAGATAGTGCCTGAGGCTCTGTCCTGAATTCAATCTCTAACTAGTATTCAACTCCAGTTGTAGCCACACTTCGCTGATTGGTAGTGTTGTAGAAAGACTTAAATAGTTTGTAAAAATGAATTTTAATTAACCTAACATTCCCAAAGCATTCCCTTTTAACATGTAAGAGCAAAAATGTTAATGCATTCTTTTACATCTTTATGCTAAGTCTTAGAAATCTGTTCTATATTTTGTGCTTATAGCATATCTTGATTTGTACTGGCTACATTTCAAGTGCTACACAGTCACTTGTCAGTTCTATGCCATCATTTAGTAGAAGTGAGGGTACTATGCACATAGTCATGCTATCTGAATTTTTAATCAATTAATTTATTTCAGAGGCTGATATATAAAGAGAGAGACTGAGAGGACTCGCATCTACTGGTTCACTCCCCCCAAATGCCTGTGCTGAAGCTGGGAGCAGAGAACTTAATCTAGGTCTCCCATGTGGATGACAAAAATCCAATTTCATGAGCCGTCACTGCTGCCTCCCAGGGTCTGCATTGGCAGGAAGCTGGAGTCAGGATCTGTGTCTAGGAACCAAACCCAGGCACTCTGATGTGTGCCATGGGCCTCTTAGCCACTAGGCCAAATGCCTGCCCCTGAATTTTAACAAAATGAATATAAACTTGAAATAAAAAAATGAGCTACCTTGTCCTTCATGGACTGTCTTTATTATGAATGTATTTAAGTCTATAATGGTTTGGAGACAGGTGTTTGGGAGTTAGGCACAGGGTACGTAGAGTTGCATAATGGTTTTTGTGACTGCAAGCCTACACCTGTGTTGGTCCCCCTCTCCCCACTCCCAAACCCCTCCTCCCTCCTGGCATTGAGCAGCTCTTATTGAAAACCTACGTTGGGTCAAACTTCCCTAAGTGCTGGGGCCACAATGGTGAGAGTGAAAGGTGAGTCCTGACTGCCTGGTGCTTCCAGTCTACACAAATGAGAGGTTAACTACAAAAGGAGCAGTGCAGTGGTGATGGGGGTGGAGTGGGTGCAGGTAGTGAAGTGTACTGGCTGAGAAAATTTAAAGCAATAATAAAACTGATTGAAACTTGTTCTGCTTTTTATCATCACCATGCACCTGCAATTCTAAGCCATGTCAGTGATAAAATACTTCCTCGAAGAGTTCCAGAGTAGGTCACCATAGCATAAAAATTATTTTGAGCTGAAAGCATTGGTTCCTGAAATTCTTTAACTGCCTAGAAGCAGAGCTTCCCAAAAGAACTCCGTTTTATAAATCCTTCACTGGGAACAATCTGGGAGAAGTGACTTTTATCACTAGAGCTAAGAAGTCCCTACCACACTCAAGCAGACATTATCACAAAACTAGCATCTCTCTCAATTCTTCTCCTAAAGGCTCATTTACCTTTCCAAAAAGTCCTTTGTTTTCTTTTAGGTGCCCTTTCTTCCCTTTTCCCTATTAACATAGCGTATCAGCTCCCAATTCTAACCATCCTCTTGAATAATTTTCTTTGTGAATTACTGTGACTATGTGATTAAGTTTGCCGTGTGTGTGTGTGTGTGTGTGTGTGTTAATCTCTTTTATGTGTGTGATCTGTAGGCTCCTAATCACTAAACCTAAGAGAGTCAAAGAAAAATTTTTCCCTAGGGATCAGTGTTGTAGTTTATGTTTAGTGGGTTAAGCTACTGCCTGCAATGCCGCCATCTCCTATGGGCACTGGTGGCTGCTTCATTTCCAGTCTGGCTCCCTGCTGGTGCAGCTGAGAGTGTAGTGGAGGATGGCCCAAGTGCTTGGGCCCCTTCACCCACATGGTAAACCGGAATGAGACTCCTAGTTTCAGTCTGACCCAGCCCTGTTGTTTTGGGGGAGTGAAACAGCAGGTGGAAGATCTCTCTCTCTAAAAAATAAAATGGGGAGGGGAGGAGAGGGGAGGGGAGGGGAAAGGAGGGGAGGGGAGGGGAGGGAAGAAGGGAGGGGAGGAGAGGAGAACAACAGGTATATTTTCCTCTTCACAAACTCCTCGCTAGAAGACTTAAGCACTCAAAATAATGTGCCTATCTCCCACCCAGCTCTAGGGAGCTGGCTCCCACATCTGAATGGTTAAGGAGCTTCCCAGGTGAGCCTGATACTCATCCAGGTTAGGGAACTTGGAAAAATTTACTTATTTCATTTTGTTTCAAGGAGCTCTTGATTTAGACCATGGGTAACAAAGTTCTTCTGCCATGCATGGCTTTAGAAGGACTTTGATCCCTGATGGGAAGGAATGTACTCTGATGGACTAGTGATGTCTATCAATCAAGGGCAGGTAGAATGAGGAGGCTGGGGGAAAGTATTTGCCATCCCCATAATTATTTAAAGTATTATCACCTATTTTTATTGGAGGGGTCTTCTCTTCCTTTCTGGAATTATAGTCTTGATATTTTAGCAAATTCTCGAAGAACTGTACCCCTTTCTGTTGTGGTCAACAGGAACCCTGGGTTATATTGTGGGAATTGAGTTGTGGTGAGTCTCGGAGAGCCCAGCCAGACTCTGTCTGGGTTCTTTTCTGCATGTACAAATACGACTGGGAAATGTAGGAAGAGGTGAGAAGGAAAGCAGGATTTATCAGAAGGCAAGGGGTTAGTGCACACTGGGAAACGAGCATGGGAAACCTCACGAGGGGGAATTGCCCCTCCGAGGCTGGGATCCTCCTTTGCAGGATAAGGGGTGGTGCTCAAGGCAGGGCCCGACTGAATGTCTCAAGGAGCCGGGGTTTGGGGTGGGGCTGCAGCACACGTGGTGGTCTCCAGGAAAGTGTCATGGCATCTTGCGTGATGGAAAGTGGGGCTTAGCTGTGCGATGTTGAATCTGCATGAAAGGCCATGGGATTTGCGGGTTGCACGTGGCTTGGGTGTTGGGAGTCCTTAGCTCCTTGTGCGTCACTGACTCCCTGCCTAGCCCACATCACTTCCTCTTGAGTCACACAACCTCCTTGGGTTCCAAAACACACGCGGAAGAGCAAGACTCTCTGTCTACATTCGCCCATTGGACTTTTCCTTTTGGTTTAATCTGTGTTTTTCTTTTTAAAGATTTATTTAATCAATTTATTTAGTTAAGGCAGAGTTTTACACACACACACACACACACACACAAACAGGGAGAGAGAGAGAGAGAGAGAGAGAGAGAGAGAGCGCGAGATGTTCCAACCACATTTTCACTCCCCAAAGGGTCACAGTAGCCAGGGCTGAGGCAGGCTGAAACCAGGAGCTTCATTTAGTCTCCCATGGGGGGAGGTGGCAGGAGCCCAAGCACATGGGCTGTCTTCTGCTGTTTTCCCAGGAGCATTAGCAGGGATCTGGATTGGGAGTGGAACAGGACTTGAATTGGCACCCGCATGGGACACTGGCATTGGAGGCAGCAGCTTTCTGTGCTACAATGCCGGCCTCCTACCTTGCCTTTCCACTTCTTCTCCTTGGGGTTTTGGGTAAAGCTTGGGAGTGAGTCATCAGTCATATGTTCTAACTTTAAATCAAAAGCATTTCTGGCATTAGCAACAACAGAAGGCAGTTAGCATGTGATGGTGCATTCCTGTCTTATGCATGCAGCTGCTCCTTCTGAGCACCTCCTAGGGGTCTGTCTTTCGGCTGCTGTGCATTTAAGAGCCATAGATAAATGGAAGAGAAAATCCTTGTCTTTGGGGAGTTCCAAGTCAAACATGAGTGCCAGATTTCTTATCAGCTCGGTACAGTGTGTGTAGTGCTATCACAGGGGGTGCTCAGGCAGCACAAAAGAAGAACTCATCTCTGGAGGGGACGACTGCGGGTTTTCTGAGGTGCTAGCCATACCCCTCCCCCCTTTTCTGTTAAATAATTACTGAGCACCTCCTTTGGGGTACATCAGTGGACAAAACAAAGATCCCTGCTCATGCAGCTTGTGTTGTTAACAGAAGGACCACATGAAAAATAATCCAAGTGTCCAAGAGGGATCAGCATATCAGACTCATGAGCTGGGAAAAGGGGATGGGAGGATGGGAGAACATGTTGTGGATGCATGATTGGAATCCGATTGGTCCCTCTTCCCTTTCCCTCCCACCATCTGCAGAGAAGGTGAGACTGGCCTGTCCTACCCAGCTCAGACCAACCTACTTTTAGAAGGCTCTGACCTGAAAACCAGAGCTTTTCCCAATCTCTCTGTTCAGAAAAGCCACTCCTTCTCGCCGAGAGGGATGTGTGTGGATGGTAGTGGCAGGGGCTGAAATGGAGAAAGGGACAGAAATTCCTGACTTTGAGCCTAGAGTGAGTCAAGGTGGGGTAAAGGAAGCCTCCTTCACTGTAGCTCAGAAAAAGCCGCAGAGGAAAAGAACTGGATGGAGAGGAACTGTTCACTGTGCACACAGGGAAAGACAGGGAAACATCACAGCAAAGATCTTAATTGACTGCATTTTCAATGCTAGGATTGGGCATCACCACAGTCCCTGACACAGAGGAAGTGTTCCAATGAGCCAGGCAGAGCAGATTGGTTTCATAGACAGAGAAAGGCTGAAGAAAGCAGAAAAAAAAGAGCACTCAGATTGGCCATTTCAAAGTCACTTTCTTTGTAAGGAAGGTACAAGCAAAAAGATTGGGGCCAGTGCTGTGGCATAGTGCATCAAGCCAGAGCTCGTGATGCCAGCATCTCACGTGGGCGTTGATTTTGGTCCCAGCTGCTCCACTTCCAATCCAGCTCCCTTCTAATGCACTAGGAAGGCAGCAGAGGATGGCCCACATGCTTGGGCCCCTGCACACACATAAGAGCCCAGATGAAGCTCCTGGCTCCTGGCTTCAGCCTTGCCCAGTCCTGACCATTGGGCCATTCAGGGAGTGAACCATCAGATGGAAGATCTTGCTCTCTGTATCTCCTTCTCTCTGTAAATTTATATTTCAAATAAATAATCTTTTTAAAATTATTTTTATTTATTTATTTGACAGAGTTATAGACAGTGAGAGAGAGAGAGAGACAAAGAGAAAGGTCTTCCTTCCGATGATTCACTCCCCAAATGGCCACCACGGCTGGTGCTGCGCCAATCTGAAGCCAGGAGCCAGGTGCTTCCTCCTGGTCTCCCATGCGCGTGCAGGGCCTAAGCACCTGGGCCATACTCCGCTGCCCTCTCGGGCACAGCAGAGAGCTGGACTGGAAGAGGAGCAACTGGGACTAGAATCCAGTGCCCATATGGGATGCTAGTGCCACAGGCAGAGGATTAACCATGTGAGTCACGGTGCTGGCCCCAGTAAATAAATCTTAAAAAAAATTATTACTCTTAGGTGTTTAAATTTAAGTGAAAAGTGATCTCTGTTAAATATAAGAGTGGGAATAAGAGAGGGAGAAGATGTACAATTTGGGACAAGCTCATGCTGACTTGCCCCAAATAGTAGAGTTAGAAACGTGCCAGGGGATTCCAATTCAATCCCATCAAGGTGGCATGTACCAATGCCATCTCACTAGTTCAAGTGATCAATTTCAGTTCACAATTGATCATACTGATAGGTCTAAGAGTCAAAGGGATCACACAAACAAGACTAGTGTCTGCTAATACTAACTGATAGAATTAAAAAGGGAGAGAATGATCCAACATGGGAAGCGGGATATGCAGCAGACTCATAGAATGGCAGATGTCCTAAACAGCACTCTGGCCTCAGAATCAGCCCTTAAGGCATTCGGATCTGGCTGAAGAGCCCATGAGAGTATTTTAGGCATGGAAAGCCAAGACACTCTGGCAAAAAACAAAAACAAAAACAAAAACAAAAACAAAAACAAACCACAACCACCTAAATGAAAGATCTCTGTAAGTGAGATCCCAGTGGAAAGAACAGGTCATCAAAGGAGGTACCTTTCTCTGAAGGGAGGAGAGAACTTCCACTTTGACTATGACCTTGTCTAAATATGATCAGAGTCGGTGAACTCAAAGGGCTTCCATAGCCTTGGCAACTCATGACAAGAGCCTAGGGTGATTACTGACGCCATAAATAAGAATGTCAATTTGTTAAGTCAACAACAGGAGTCACTGTGCACTTACTCCTCATGTAGGATCTCTGTCCTTGATGTGTTGTTCAATGTGAATTAATGCTATAACTAGTACTCAAATAGTATTTTACACTTTATGTTTCTGTGTGGGTGCAAACTGTTGAAATCTTTACTTAATTTATACTAAACTGATCTGCTTTTTTTTTTTTTTTTTGACAGGCAGAGTGGACAGTGAGAGAGAAAGACAGAGAGAAATGTCTTCCTTTTCCGTTGGTTCACCCTTCAATGGCCTCTGTGTCCAGCATGCTGCGGCCGGCACACTGGGCTGATCTGAAGCCAGGAGCCAGGTGCTTTTCCTGGTCTCCCATGTGGGTGTAGGTCCCAAGAACTTGGGCCATCCTCCACTGCCTTCCCGGGCCACAGCAGAGAGCTGGCCTGGAAGAGGGGCAACCGAGACAGAATCCGGCTTGAAAATGAATCTTGATGTGAATGGAATGGGAGGGGGAGCGGGAGATGGGAGGGTTGCAGGTGGGAGCTAAGTTATGGGGGGGGAAAGCCATTGTAATCCATAAGCTATACTTTGGAAATTTATATTTATTAACTAAAAGTTAAAAAAAAACTGGATTGGTTTATCATCAGGTTGCTCTAGGTTACCTTTTTTGTGTGTCACAGCTAAGGTTGGGGGCAGCTTCATTATCACGCTGATGGAAATTGGCCTATTTTGGGAAATTTGGCTGTTATCTTTCATTTTTTCTGGTTTCTTGGGAGGTCAGAGATACAGCTTCAGTTTCAGTTTGGTGATATAAAACGTTGACATGGGTGACTCCATTTTGGTTGTTATTCTGGTCTGTTGGGGTACAGAGCAGGAAACTAGTACAAAACATTGACCTACTGTAATGTTTATCTAACACCTCATTGCAAAGAAGAAGCTGCACTGGACACCTCTGGTGCTCTGTCCCCTATCCTCTTGACCCACCATTTGTCCTGACTATGGCAGTGGGCTTGATGTAGGTAAGAGTTGGCCACGCCTCTCTTGCTCTCTTGCTCTCAGTGTCAGGGGTTCTCAAATGTAGAAAGCCTACAGGAACTCATGTTTGCATGGTCGAGGAGTGACTATGCCTCTGGGGAGGATGGAGCACAGGGAGAACCATCCCTCCTCTCTCCCTTGAGCATCCAATGTGGCCCTCAGAAGACAACTGCACATTTGGGCTCAGTCGTCCACAGCGGTGGCCAGCTCCAGAGCATCCCCTGGCAATGGCTTGTTTCTCCTCTTGTTGTATTCATTTGTTTGTTTGTTTGTTTATAGCTCTCAATCCTTTCTTTAAGCCATTTCCCAAACTCTCTGCATGAAAGCTGTTGACCAGGCTTTGCTTTTGAGGAACTCCTTTTATACAGAAAGTATAGTGCAAACGGGAGCAGTAATGATGCCAGAATGCCACAGAAAGAGTATGGGAGAAAAGGAATTCAACCCAGGGCTGACCCCAAGAACCGGCCCTTTCCTCCCCCCATCTCATCTCTCTCTTCTATGTGTGCTGTTTGTGGCTGAAATACACTCACATTCTCTGGTTCTTCTAGGAAAAGGCTAAAATAAACCAGAAGTGGAAATGAATAAGATATTTTATAAAGTTTCAACACATGAAACTTAGATTTGGTAACTGGTTTCTTGGAATTTTGAGAGCCATCGCCATCAATGGTTAAATTTGGAAAGTATTTCAAAATGCTGGTTTGGGAATGGTTTTGTTAAAATTATTTGATTTGAGATCTATTTCATGTGGTTTTCATAAAATGTAAGTGGTTTCTTAAGACAGTACAAGCCTGTTTGGTTTCACATTATTTTTTGAAACCAGGCCACTTAGGTAAAATATTTTTTGCAACTTTTTATACTACTTAAAAATTAAAGAAATTTTAATCCAAATAATTTGAAATTCTTTATTAACCAATTTATGGGTAACTTTTTAAAAAATTATTTATTTATTATTTGAAAGTCAGAGTTACAGAGAGGCAGAAGCAGAGAATGAGAGAGACAGAGAGCTCTTCCATCCGTGGGTTCACTCCTGAGATGGCCACAACAGCCAGAACCATGCTGATCCAAAGCCAGGAGCCAGCAGTTTCCTCTGGGTCTCCCATGCGGGTGCAGGGGCCCAAGGACTTGGGCCATTTTCTACTGCTTTCCCAGGCCATAGCAGAGAACTGGATAGGAAGTGGAGCAGCCAGGACTCGAACCAGTGCACATTTGGGATGCTGGCACTGCAGGTGGTGGCTTTACCTGCTATGCTGCAACACTGGCCCCAGGTAGCTTTCACTTTATTTAACTTCAAAACATTTAGTCAAAATAGCTTGGATCCAGGACAGATTTGAAAGCTGTCTACTTCCTAAGGGCTCCTCTAGACAACGTGCAAAGATATATGAACCATTTTATTATCTCAAAACATTACTCTCCCATCACATAAATATGGGCTTCGACAGTAACTTCATGTTATTACAAGAGCGGCTGTATTTTTTTTAATTAAAACATCTGTGTGATGTGCAAATTGATTGAAATGTTTTCCTTATCAATAATCAGGAAACTATTTTGCAAAACTTCTAGCCCGGTCCCTACTTTCCCTTCTGTAGAATAATGATTGTGTAAATTGTGGATTGTTGGACATAATCAGCATTCTGTGGATTAGCCCTGCACTAAACTCCCTTACTCTTTCAAAAAAAGAACACTTTTAGGATCAAAAATGGTTTAAAAGAACTTGCTGAAAATCTTAAATTTACTGAAGAGCACAACAGGTTTAGGGACTCTGTTTGGCTTCATAATTCAAGTTCTTAACAGGGTACTTCTTGCCTTGAGCCAACATTTATAACTTTAATTTATGGATCTGTTGCATCTTATCTGTGTGTATAGCCCCTCATTCTCTTTGTTTCAATAGTTCTCAGCCAAAGAAATGCTGTGTACCTGCGATCAGTGACAAGATATGTTTCAAGTCATTTACCATTGATAACACTGACATATGATTTACACTGAGAAATTAGCGTGGATGCTGGATTATCTGTAAAGGCCTATTACTCCTACAGGTTTCTATTTGTATGTTCTTCTTGAGTAGGGGACAAGGGCAAAGGTGTGCTTAGACAATAAGAAGTTATATACGGCAGGGATAGGCATTTGGCAAAGTGGTTAAGATGCTGTTGGGGCAGGCAGCTCTGTGGTGCAATAGGTTAAAGCCACCACCTGCAGTGCTAGAATCCCAAATGGGCACCGGTTCCAGTCCTTGCTGCTCCACTTCCGAACCAGCTCTCTGCTATGGCCTGGGAAAGTGGTAGAGGATGGCCCAAGTCCTTGGGCCCCTGTACCCATGTGGGAGACCCGGAAGAAGCTCCTGGCTCCTGGCTTCAGATCAGCTCAGCTCTGGCTGTTGCGGCCATTTCGGGAGTGAACCAGTGGATGGGAGATATCTCTCTCTACTCTCTCTCTCTCTACTCTCTCTCTCTCTCTCTCTACCTCTACCTCTACCTCTGCATGTAACTGTCTTTCAAATAAATAAATCTTTTGAAAAAATAAAAATAGATGCTGTGGGATGCTCACATCAATATCAGAGTGCCTGAAGTTCAAGTCCCGGCTTGGCTCCCAATTCTAGCTACCTGCCACTATGCACTGCAGGAGGCAGCAGGAGACGACTTAAGTGGTTGGGTCCAGATTGAGCTCCCAGCTCCTGGCTTTGACCTGGCCCAGTCCTGGCTGCTGTGAGCATTTTCAGAGTAATCTCTTTGTCTTTCTCTTTGTGTGTATGTGTCTGTCTTCCAAATAAGTGAAATTAATAAGAAAAACAGGAAAGAAAGGACATGAGCCAGATGGAAGGAGGCATGTGTAGCCGTCTCCAGGATGACAGTGATCAGTGATCCTTGGCCAAGAATGTAACGCTCACCTTACTGATGGCCACTCTGAAGTCTAGACTGGATCCGGGGGAGGTAATTTACGGATGTACCAGCTACCTGAAGGACACAATTGGAAAGGGTGAGGAAAGATTCCATTATTTATGAGAGAGATGGCCTCATAAATTGAGTATTATGAGAAAAAATAAAATATTCTCCTTATGGGATGACTGTGCTGAGTCTGAAATTGATATTTTTTTCTTTGGCAGTATGAGCGGATATGTTTGATTTTGACAGTTAGGAGCCGAACAATAGGAAGAATTATGAGGTTTGTCCCTAATTTCCATTCATGAGCCAGTTCCAAAAGCAAAGCAAAGCAAAATTTTCTGGGCCTCAAGTGCCTGGAGGACAGGGTTGAGTCTTGCAGGAGCTCACCCCACCCCCACCCCCCATGCAGACTAAATGAATTTGACTTGGATACAGCAGTCTGGGCAAAAGGCAATGGATCCAGGACAAGACCAGTTTCTTTGGAAGCGGGTAGGGTTGCTCCTAAGGTTGACGAAGAACTTTCTAGAAGAGAGTATCAGGAGGTATTTTCTCTGACAGTTACAGCAAGGACACTGGGATGTGTTCGCAGGACACTCCCTTGGGGCCTCAAACACAGGATCCTTCAGATAACAACTTGTTTTCCCATGAATCCATGACATTTGCCTCTTGTAGAGCAAGAGAAGAAGTCCCTGCTCCCAAATTGAACCCTAATTAAAATAATTAGTCAGGCACATATACATCTTAACTGCTGTGTAGGGCTCATCTACCAAAAATTACATAAGTTTGCCTCTTACTCCATATAAATATGTTAAATTAAGTGAAGAATAAGGACACGTATGCAAATAATTTATCCTTCAAATATAGCTTTTCCCTGAAAATTGACCTAATCAAAGCCAAAAGTTGTGATTTTTTTTTATTAAATTTTCTCCAAGCTAATTTTGGGTTGTGTTAACTGAGCCACACGCTGCCTGGGAGAAGGGAATATACCGAGTGACTGGCTACATTTCCATATTCTAGGGGAAGGCTCATTCAGTACTTGAAATCTCACCATATTTAAACTTAATTTAGCTTTAGAAGTGGCTGTCTCTTCTGCAAAGGGAGTTACCTGGATTGGCTGTGATAGGCCTTTCGGACTGAGAAAAGAGAGGCCCCCGGGGCCTGAACATGGATGGGCAAGTGTAAGCTGCTCCGGGTATATGGTCTGGGAGCCAAGAGCTGGAGCAGAGTAGAGGTGGTCCCCTGAGGAAGAGGAGGACACAGAATAGGGAAGGAGGCAGGCACCCACACTGGAGGAATTCTCCCCAGCAGAGAATGGCCAACAGGGCCAAAATGCCAAGTATTCATTCTTGGAGATGGTCCTCATGTTTGTTTTGCTTTTGTAAAGGAAATATGGAGAACACAACCAATGTAAATATTAAACATAACACGACTATAGCAGGATCTAGACCAAATCCAAGTGTTGATTCAGGAGCCAAACTGCTTTTGTTGAATTCTGGGCCCCACACCTGCTGGCTGTGTGATCTTGGGCAAGAGAGTTAAGCTCTCTGGCTTCAATTTCACCATCTATAAAATCAGGATAATGGCGGGACCTATCTTACAGAGATATTAAGGAGAATAATTGTGTTGACATGTATGTAAAGGGTTAGGGCAGCATTTGGCCTATTATAAGCACTTTATAAGTACTATATATTTTTATTAAATATTAAACATATTTTTATTTGGAAGTCACAGTGCCAGACACCTATACGCACACACATGCACACACACAGAAAGAGAAAGAGAAAGAAAGCTCATATCTACTGGTTCACTCTCCAAATGTCCATAATAGCCAGGATCGGACCTGGCTGAAGGTGGGAGGCAGGACCTCAAACCAGGTCTCCCACATAGATGGCAGGGACACAACCATTTGAGCCATTATCACTGCTTCCCAGGGTGCGCACCAGCAGGAAGCTGGAACAGGCAACAGAGCTAGGACTCAAACTCAGGTACACCATCGTGGTATGTGGACATCCCAAGCAGTGTCCTTCACCCCTAGGCCCAGCACTTGCCCCTAGGCCCAGCATCTGCCCCTAGTATTAAATATTTAGAGATGCTTCTCTTAACTGTATTTTATCTGCTGTCCACTGAGCTATTTCTTTGATTTTTTTTGCAGCAAAACTCATTACAGCATTGCTTATCTTCTCTGTCTCCAATTCCTTTCCTCCTATTTTCTTTTTTTACCAGAGTTTCTCAAGATTTTTTTTTTATTATTGTCCTCCAGCAGAGTGTTTCTGCATACTTTTTTAACCGCATGTCCCACTGATGAAATGTTAACACTGCAGATGTCCTGTGTGGCCGTTTATGTCTTATCTAAACTAACTGCCTCAGCGACTTCATCTGGTACCGGGGCTGCTAGTTCATTTACGTGCCAATGGCTCCTGACTGTAAGTCCTCACCAAACATCTCTCCAAGTTGATACCTCCACGTGGGGTGTTCTAATGGACCTCCTCTCATGAACCTTTCCGAGATGTACCTTGAAGTTTCCCCCATCCACAGTCTTCCCCTCCTCTACTTTCCTCACCTCTCGTGAATCCGTTAGGAAATTCTGATGACAAAGCAAATTCAGATCTGCTACCAGCTTGGTGGGAGCCACCACCCCTTGAAATGATCTAACTGCTTTTCAGTTGGGCTCCCTGCTATGGTCTTCCCTCTCCATAGCCTATGTGCAGCCTGAGAGTGTCTGTTGAAATGCAAGTCAGGTTGTGCTGCTCCTCTACTCAGAAAAGACCCAAAAGTCCTGATCACTGCCTTCTGGGTCCTACCTTCCTTGCCCACTAACCTCTCGTCTCTCCTATGCAATGTCTACTTCCACCTCCCTGCTGTTTCTGTAATGCACAAAGCACACACTCCTGCCTCATGGCCTTGGCACTGGCTGTTTCCTCCTCTGGAACACTCCTCCTCCAGGTCGCCCCGAGTCTCCTCCTCTATTTTTTCATAGCATTTATCTTTCAGTATACTGTATAGTTTACTTACTTAGGCATTGTTTATCTTAGCTCGCCTCAAAGAGATAAAATCCATGAAGACGGCAATGGTTCCGTGTTTCGTTTGCTGATGGATGCCATGGAGCTATGTTGCTGGAGACAGCTGGAACACAGATTCTTGCCTTCACATAAGAAAAGAATTTCAGAGGAGAGACAGAGATCAAAAGTAAACATGTTAGGAAAGTTTAATGAAGAGAACACACCTGGCCTACCAGGTGGGCAACTCGGCAAAGAATCAAGAGCCCAGTCTCCGTTCAGACTGGAATTTTTGTGACAAGGGGTACCTTCACTCCTCGATTGGCACAAGGCTGGGAAGATTCCCCTGAGGTGTCCCCCTGGAACCTCCCTATAAGGTTATCAGGCGTGGGCAAGACTTGTGATGTGTATATGCTGGGCTGTTTCCAAGGCATACTTCTATGCTTTTTCCCTTAATCAACCCCATGAACTTCCTCTTTGTTTTTCAACCCACCACACACATGTAGACTAATGTCTACCTTCCTACCTAACAGCTAGAACAGTGCTTGGCACATATGAAGCACTCATTCAATATTATCAGGATGAGCGAGAGTTTCCCTACTACCCTAATTCCATGTCACTTTGCATAGTATGTGTTTCCAGGAATGTTCTATGCATATATGAGCATATGAGATTAAAATTTAGGGCAATGCTTGTGTTTCTCTATGCTGTAATTCTGTTTCTTTCAATCTTTAGTAAAAGTCTACTTTGCATAACTTTCGAGTATTTAGAAGGATTGAAGGAATGGAGT
This sequence comes from Oryctolagus cuniculus, assembly GCF_964237555.1. Lineage (NCBI taxonomy): Eukaryota > Metazoa > Chordata > Mammalia > Lagomorpha > Leporidae > Oryctolagus > Oryctolagus cuniculus. The sequence goes on from NC_091432.1 coordinate 30,435,742, forward strand.
GATTGATCAAGTGTTGCAAGTAGGAGAGAGTAAGGACAAAAATCAAAGGAGCCTAGTCATGGGATGGAGAGAAAGAATTCGACAGAAACATAAAATCAGGGTGAGAGGTGACCAGGAGAAGTATAGGCCCTAAAGAATCCTCAGTCATTTGGCTAATGACATTGACTCTGGTTGCCTGCTCACCTGCTATTCCACTGGAATGATAAATGAAAGAAGGTGATCTCTGATATCTTGATGAGAATTGAAGCATAGCCCTGATTTTTAATCTTCTTATGCTGATGTAGCTATCACTAGGGTCAAACTCTCAAATGACTTGTCTCAAGGTTTTAGTTTTCCTCCTCTTTGTTCTGTTGCTGTTGTAGAGACCATCTCAGCTCTGATATCTGGCACCAGATGTGCCTCCAAGATGGAAGAGGACGGGAGATTGTGGGATTGGATAAATTCTTCAAGAGCCTACCCTGCTTTGGCCAGACACAGGCTCCACGTGCTCTAGTGATTGAAAATTCTGAAACTCAGACTCCCACCGCAAGGCTGGCCTTCCCCTCTGATTTTACAGAAGGAAAAGGACATTTCCTTCTGTCTGAAATGCCTGGGATTGCAGGTCTGGAACTTGTATTAGTGGAGTAATGTCTGGGGAGAAAAAGACGATAACATGGAAACACTGAGTGCTATGGCAACCGCTGGAATAATAAACAACTTCTATTTCCCTAGCAAAATCATAGTGTTTGGCCTTGTGGCAACATTTGGAAGGCAAATATGTAATACACAAGTTTGATTTTTTTTTTTTTTTTTTTTTTTTTTTTGCATCTGGGTTGAAGAGATTTGCTAAGTGCCTCACTGGGCAAATGGAGACAAGTCCATATCACTTAAAACCTCATATACTTTTTCAGATTTTAAAAAATAAATAAACAAAAGTGACTCAGAATGTGTGAATTGAAAAGTCAAAAGTCACCCCTCCCCCTTTTCATTCTCACTCTTCTGATACAACCACCACCATGAGAACCATCACAGAATTCCTATATGGACAGAAACATATGACTAACTGGTTGAGCTTTTAAAAATTGAGTGTCACTGAGTGAGTGGGACTTAGTAGGGTACAGACAATAATTAGTACACTTTTATTTTTTTGCCTAGTGCTTTAAATGTGTGTGTGTGTTTTTTACAGGCAGAGTGGACAGTGAGAGAGAGACAGAGAGAAAGGTCTTCCTTTTGCCGTTGGTTCACCCTCCAATGGCCCCCACGGCCGGTGCGCTGCGGCCAGCACACCGCGCTGATCCGATGGCAGAAACCAGGTACTTATTCTGGTCTCCCATGGGGTGCAGGGCCCAAGTACTTGGGCCATCCTCCACTGCACTCCCTGGCCACAGCAGAGAGCTGGCCTGGAAGAGGGGCAAGCGGGACAGAATCCGGCGCCCCAACTGGGACAGAATCCGGCGCCCCGACCGGGACTAGAACCTGGTGTGCCAGCGCTGCAAGGCAGAGGATTAGCTTAGTGGGCCGGCGCCGGCCTTAAATGTGTTCTAAGGAATTCCCTCTTTAATCTCTTGAAAGCTTCTTGGATGATCCCATAGCTTCCTTGTAACTGTCAGCTGATAAGAAGTCCAGTCTAGTATCATCAAGTCTTCAATCTCTCATATAATTACAATCTCTTCCCTACCACCCCGCCAACACCTCTGAGCCCAGCTCAGTCCTGAGTTACTGAGTAAGGAAAGGTGGGAGTTTTACAACCTCTTTTTTCAAACTTCCTACATCCCCACGTCCTTTGTGACTTTTGGCTCTTCCTAGGCAAGGAAAAGGGAATTAGAAGAAAAAGCAAAGTCTTACTGCACTTGTACCATTGTAATCTGTGTGGCAGGTGCCCAAATCCTGGATATTCAGGAAAATCTTCTCTGTACTGTTTCATGAACTTATTATCCCCCAAACCTGGGCCCTGGCCCTGAGGGTTCATCCTGGGGTCAGCTGGTCTCCCTGCCCTACTCAGCTTCCACAGAATTCACTGGTCCCAGTACTCACTTTTTGGGCAGGAAGGGCATTGACCTTGAACCTCATGCTTTCGAGGATCTTGCTCTTACCTTCTTTCATCTGCAACTCTTCAACTGGATGAGGACTTCAGCCTCTCACCTGGAGCTCAAAAAGTCCTTCCATACCTCATCATAAGAAACAAGACTCCAGAATTCTTTGCCCAGATAACTTTAAACCTACTTCTCCAGGTTTACCTGGGCCTCACTGCAGGGTCTACAGCCCTAGGCCCAAGAGAGGGCCGAGAGGTGCTGCTTGCTGGGGATGGAACTTGCGCATGTGTGAGCCTGGCAGGAACCTGAGAGTGGGGCAGAGGGGAAGCTTGGCAGGAGCAGTTCTCACAGTGCCGCTCCACTCAGAAAAGAACTCTTGGGCTGGCGCTGGGGCACAGCGGGTTAAAGCACTTCCTGGAGCACCAGCATCCCATATGGGCACCAGTCCTGGCTGCTCTACTTCCGATCCAGCTCCATGCAAATGCAACTGGGAAACCAGTGGAAGCTGGCACAAGTCCTTGGGCCCCTTCATCCAAGCAGGATGAAGGTCCTGGCCCCTGGCTTCAGCCTGGCCCAGCCCTGGCTGATGTGGCCATTTAAATAGTGAACCAGTAGATGGAGGATCTCTCTCTCCCCCATCTCTCTGTCTCTCCTTCTCTCTCTGTAATTCTGCCTTTTAAATAAATAAATGAATCTTTAAAAAAAAAGAAATGAACTCTAAGGATTATGAGAGTTCTCTGAATCTGGCTTTCAAGGTTGTTGTGAAGATGCATTTTCAAGGTAGGCTGATAGGATATGTTTTATTTAGCTTGATTTGCACTTTTAAACAATGTAGAATAGGGTGCGTGGGCCTCCATTTGTACTCTTGATCTGGGCTTTGGGACTATTAGGGGTGACTATGACTACAGCCATAGGAAAACTCATGCCTCCTTGAGCCACTCTGCCTTGCAGGTACAGGTGGGTTTGGCCCAGATTTCTCTCCTCAGCATCACAGGTAGCTCCAAGCAGGCTCCCACTTATACACTTCTCTGGGCCAGAAGTAAGCATTTCAGTCTCCCCATCCATACCTCTCAAGCCAGTGTGGCTACAATTCATGCTCCCCCAGAACTTGATTGTGATCTGTTTGAGTAGCAGCACCATGTGGTGGACTTGTGAACTTTTGCCAGGACACTTTAAGCTGGAAGGTGAGATGTGGTTGCCCCTCTTGGCAGACAACTCCAGACACCATGACTGGTTCCCCTGGCAAGCATCACCCTTAGTTTGAAGGAGAAGTGAGTAGAAACGTGACTGGTTCTCAACTCCTACAAATGGCCTTCAACACAATCTTCTCTGTGGATCTCAACATTTCCTTCTATGACCCAGAGATAGGGGAGGGAGCTTGATAGTGGAAGACCTCTGTGGATCAATGTGTCCAGACAGTGTCTTTGGCAATTACTTCACACTCGCTGTTCTCAGCTTCAGGCACTAGTAGAATTCAAAAGCAACTGGAAAAGCTGCACCTGGTATTCCATTACACACCCATGTACACTCATTTTTAGGACTCAACTTGCCTTTTTAATTTGTATGCATTTCTACAATTCTTCAATAGCTACATAACCTATGGTACCTGTGAATGCACCCTAATTTATCTCACCATTTGAATAGATGTTTAGATGGGTTTCTGATACTATAAGTAAATGCTGCAATGAATAATCCTTTAACATATATCCTTATGCCCTTAAGTAAATATTCCTAGAAATGTGATTGCTGAGCCAAAGGGTACACGCATTTTACATTTTGATCAGAAGCTCGTTCTGTGTTCTGATAGATGGAGCCAAATTACCATTCAAAAAATTGTAGCAATTTACAGTCCTACTAGAAAGATAGTCGTTCACCATATAATGACATTTCTCTCAACAATGGACTGCACATGCAACACTGGTTCTTTCAGATTGTATCACCTACTGTCTGTCATAGCTGCCTTAATTTGTGTAAGTATAATTTATTATGTTCGCATAACAATAGAATTGCCTGAAGATGTGTTTCTCACAATGTATCCTCCTCATTATGCAACACATGACTCTCAGGAAAAGCTCTTTTCCCTAAGCCCTTGCCTACATTGAATGCTGTCAAGCTGGTTCAATCTACTTTAACTGGCAAAAAATTATGCCATTGCTGTTTTAATTTGCATTTCCCAGATCACTAATGAAGCTGAACATCTTTTCCTACATTTAGTAGTCATTTATAATTCTGTGAATTATGTCTATATCCTTTGATAATTTTTCTTGCTGTATATTTATGACTCTTTGTTCTTTAGTCTTAATAACTGCTTGACTGTAAGATATATTGCAAATATTTTCTCACCAGCTGTTATTCTCAAGATGCTTTCATGAAAAATAGATTCTTGAAGCTAAAGGATTTTTCTCTCTCTTGAATTTACTTTAGGTTATTGTCTAGAAAGTAAAGTAATGAGTTATACGGCTCAAAGTAGGCTTGCTGCTATAACAAATTATCTTCACATTTCTGTAGCATAAATTAGTAAGAGTTTGTTTTGCTCTTTTGCAACAGTCTGACATGGTTGTTTGTGGTTGGCTGTTTCCCAAGAGGTGATTCGTAGACCAAGAATCCTTCCATCTTGTGTCTCTGTCCTCTTCTACATTTTTAATCTGCCATTGAGCTGGCAGATGAGGGGGTGGGGGAGAGAGGGAATGTCACAAGATGTTTTACAGGCCAGATGTAGAACAAGCATACATCACTTTCTGCTGTGTTCCTTAGAAGAGGTCTACCCAGGAGCCTCCCGGAAAAGTGAACACACATTGTGAAGAGTCAGATGGGTAATAGGTGGTCCCCTGGCAGAAATTTGGAATTGTGAGGTGCTTGCTCCCCACAAAAGGTTATCTTTAGCCGATCAAGGTGTCCTGCTTCCTTAGGAATCTCCAAATTTACAAATTTACCATGAGAAAATCAAGGGAGTGATGATTCCTCCCCCACCCTTTTGTTTTATAATAAGCAAGGATGGAGAATTATAAATCAGGTCTTTTGTTGAGTTTGCCCTCATCTTATTGATTGACAGTTTGGTCCCCAAGATTGTACTTAAAATCCTGATTACCACCAGCCCTTCAAGTCTTCCTCTTTGGAGCCCCCTCTTTGCGCCTCTGGCAAGAAGTTTCCAACTTGAATAAATCCTACTTTACTTTCACTGTTGTGCCTGCATGATAATTCTTTTGCATGAGACAAAGAACCAAGACCATCTCTCTGGTGCCTTTTCCCCCTGACAACAGCAGTCCCTACTACCGTAAGTGGAGCAGACTAATGTGGAGCAAATAAACTTATCCAAGGCTCACCGAAGTGTTGAAGAGCATCTAGGATGATCCCTACTGATGAATTTTCAAAACACGGAAGACTATTTGGATGCCAAGAATTATGATTCTGTTGGTCTCAAGTTCTGACTATGTCTATTTCTTGTGAAACAAAATCTAAGGTCTTCTTCAAAGAGATAGAGCTTCTTCTGAATGCTTGTACAGCAGTAAAAGGTTATCTCTGAATTTTTTTTAACTTTTATTTAGTAAATATAAATTTCCAAAATACGGTTTATGGATTACAATGGCTTTCCCCCCATAATTTCCCTCCCACTCACACCCCTCCCATCTCCCTCTCCCATTCCATTCACATCAAGATTCATTTTCAATTATCTTTACATACAGAAGATCAATTTAGTATATATTAAGTAAAGATTTCATCAGTTTGCACCCACACAGAAACACAAAGTGTAAAATACTGTTTCAGTACTAGTTATAGCATTATTTCACATTGGACAACACATTAAGGACAGATCCCACATGGGAAGTAAGTACACAGTGACTCCTGTTGTTGACTTAACAATTTGACACTCTTGTTTATGGAGTCAGTAATCTCCCTAGGCTCTAGTCATGAGTTGCCAAGGCTATGGAAGCCTTTTGAGTTCGCTGACTTTGATCTTATTCCAACAGGGTCATAGTCAAAGTGGAAGTTCTCTCCTCCCTTTAGAGAAAGGTACCTCCTTCTTTGATGGCCCGTTCTTTCCACTGGGATCTCACTCACAGAGATCTTTCATTTAGATCTTCTTCTTTTTTTTTTTTCCAGAGCGTCTTGGCTTTCCATGCCTAAAATACTCTCATGGGCTCTTCAGCCAGATGCGAATGCCTTAAGGGCTGATTCTGAGGCTAGAGTGCTGTTTAGGACAACTGCCATTCTATGAATCTGCTGTTACCCTGCTTCCCATGTTGGATCATTCTCTCCCTTTTTTATTCTATCAGTTAGTATTAGCAGACGCTAGTCTTGTTTGTGTGATCCCTAAAAATATGGAATGCTTCACGAATTTGCGTGTCATCCTTGTGCAGGGGCCATGCTAATCTTCTCTGTATCGTTCCAATTTTAGTATATGTGTTGCCAAAGCGAGCATGATCTCTGAATTCTAACGAGAAAATTCTGGAGGGTCATCTGCCCTTCTCAGATGCAGAGGTCTGTCTGCAGAGGGGGGTGATTGGATAGAGGCTGGAATCAGGCAGCCCCTGGCAGGTTTGGAGCCAGGCTATCAGAGGTGGGGAGGTGGCTGGCCGAGAGCTCACAAGCCAATCTAGAACTGGGCTAGAGTTGAATCAATAGGTATCTACCTTGGTGAACTTCTACATGGGGCTTGTGTAAGGCTTGAGAACGTGACTCTCTTCTTTTTTAAAAAATAAACTTCATTTCAACAATCTGTTTTGTTTGTTTGAAAGGCAGAGTTACAGAGAGAGAGATCTCTGAGAAAGAAGGAGAAAGAAAGAGAGATCTTCCAACAGTCGGTCCACTTCCTGTCACTTCCTAAATGGCCACAACTGTTAGAGGATCCAGGAGCTTCATCCAGGTTTCCCATTCGGGTGCAGGGGACCAAGCATTTGGGCCGTCTTCTGCTGCTTTTCCAGGCACATTAGTAGGGAGCTGGATCAGAAGTGGAGTGGCCAGGACTCAAATTGATACCCTTGTGGGATGCAGGGGTTGCAGGCAGTGGGTTTACCCACTCCAGAACAGTGCTGACTCCCAGAATGTGACCTTTCTAAGGGATGACCTTAACAGCAGATTGAGACAGAGGGAGGAGAAAGACAAGGACAGACTGCACTCAGACTTTTTAATTCATGTGCACAATGGCGATGGGAGGCAGAGATGCAGAAGCCTATGGTGGTGCTAGAAGCAGCAATCAGAACGGCTCTCTCATTGTGGCAAGTGGGATTCCAGACAAATGAAACATTTTATTTGACTGTCTTCAGCAAACTTGACCCTAGGGCAGCCCTTTCACACCTTTTCTAAACCCAAGCCTCCAGGGTGTTGGAAGCCAAGCTTCCTTCCCGCTTCCCCATTGGTAGTCAACCTCTTTCAGGGCTTATCCTGGGGCTGCTGTTGGGTGCTGGGGGTCTGAAAGTATCTGGCTAGGTGGGGGAGGGATCCATAGGCATGCATAACTAGAACAGTGGTGAGGTGGGGACCTGCTGCCCCATTTGTCAAATGAAAGGGCTGATCCAAGTGACTTCAGGACGCTTGGCTGAAGTGCGATGGGACGCTGAGGCCGCCAAACCTCAGGTTCTCTTATTTTAAAAATTATTTCATTTGATTTTTAAAGACTTCTGAGAGAGAGAGATTGAGAGTGCTTCATTTACTGGTTCACACCCCAGTTGGCCACAATGGCTTGAGCTGTGCCAATCTGAAGCCAGGAGCCAGGAGCTTCTTCTGGGTCTCCCTCGCGGGTGCAGGGGCCCCAGGACATGAGCCATATTCTGCTGCTTACCCAGGCCATAGCAGAGAGCTGGATGGGAAGTGGAGCATCGGGACTTGAACTGGTGCCCATATGGGATGTGGACACTGCAGGCGGCAGCTTTACCCACTACGCCAATAGCACCAGCACCACAATTCCATGTTGATAGTCCCCTTTTAATTTTGGTTCCTTGTCCTATAACTGCATCCCTCATTCTCTCTTAAATAACATACAAGCCAAAGCTCTTAATTAAGTCCTAACTATTCCTGCTCAGAGTCCCAGGTGTCCAGGGGGAGAGAGATCCTGGAGAATTACTGTGCACCAAAACACTTGTTTTTGTTTTTCTGTGTGGCCAAACTTCGGAGGGTAGCAGATAGTGGTTAAGTGACCTTTAGCTCCCAGGACTGATTCCTGGAGAAGGTGAAACAGTGGCCTCTCCATTGACTGGGAATTTGATAGTGGTATGACATGCTCACAATGTGGCTTGGAACTAAGTGATTTAATTAGAGGAGTTTGACAATCAAATATACATTGGAACAGTCAACAGGGACTTGGAGCTGGACAGCGGCTGGAGGAGCTCCTGGTCTCTCAACATTCACAGATGCAGATAATGCGTGTTATTACCAAAGCATCAGACTGCACAATTTCACATCTCCCACAGGCCTGGAGGTGGTCAAGATGCTGGACCAGGATGCTGAGCCTGTTTTTTCTCACCCCATAAAGAGCTTCCTAATTCAACAAGCAGGGATAATAGTTATTACAGGAAGTATTCTGTTGGTTAATTAGCTTCTTTAGAATGGCTAATTCAGTTCTCAGCTGAAAGCACGCTCCATGTTGACCAGACCTTAATTTCTTCCATTTTAAAAGGACACATCTGGGAGAGAAAGATGAATCTGACAATGCAGAGGGACAACTGTGGGAGCAGAGTTTGCAAAGGGCAGAGGTAATCTTCTCCATGATTGTTCCTTTGGGAGCCCACTGTAGGCTGTGGCAGCTTAAGAGAAAGGTCCGTGTTTCTCTCATCATTGTTTTCAGAGTATGTTAGGTAGCAGCATCTGGAATGAATGAGTGAATCCAGAGCTCCCCCCTACCCCTGCCAAGGAATATCCATAGTGGATGCTCCCAGGGCTGAGAAGCCACCCTACAAGAGTGAGGTCCCCAACAAGCACCCCACAACTTGATACATCCTATCCCATTGTTGTTGTGCTCTAGATCTCAACCTGTCCCTGACTTTTTTCATTTGATATGGTTTCTGAGATCTGTTCTTATTCCTAGATGCAATTGCTATTTACAACCGTTGTATAATATTTCATTACACATTTATATCAAACTATCTAGAGATACAAGGGGATTTCAAAAAGTGCACGGAGAATGTATATTAGGAAGAAACTGTGCATGGATTTTTGTTTTCCTTTGCAGCAAAGTAATTTTTTTTTTTTTACAGGCAGAGTGGACAGTGAGAGAGAGAGACAGAGAGAAAGGTCTTCCTTTGCCGTTGGTTCACCCTCCAATGTCTGCCACAGCCGGCGCGCTGCACTGATCTGAAGGCAGGAGCCAGGTGCTTATCCTGGTCTCCCATGGGGTGCAGGGCCCAAGCACCTGGGCCATCCTCCACTGCACTCCCTGGCCTCCGCAGAGAGCTGGCCTGGAAGAGGGGCAACCGGAACAGAATCTGGCGCCCCGACTGGGGCTAGAACCTGGTGTGCCGCTGCCGCAAGGCGGAGGATTAGCCTAGTGAGCCGTGGCGCCGGCCAGCAAAGTAATCTTTTAATTCCATTTCCATGACAGTTGAAAGGTCCCCTTGTAGATTTCAGGTTGCCTCCCACAACTAACTGCAATTCCACCCGTGCTGCCTCTGAAAGCACAAATGCATCCTTGTGCTTATCTTCTCCAGACATGCAGTCTTCACTTGTTTGGGGTTCAGGCAAATGGATTTCAATTACTAATCCATTGCCTTCCTCACCAGTTTGCAGGTTCCCCTGCAGCTGCTAACAGACCTCACATCACGGGGTGGTTATGGGCAGAAATGAGATCACGTGTATGATGAGCTGAGCACCTGCTCTGGCAAGCCGCAAATTCTGCATCGATGATGTGACCTCTCCAGAGCCTGGGACACATTAGGACTTCAATGAATACCACTAAAGCCATGAAGGCTTGATTAGCTCTGGTGACCTGGTGTCTGCCTCCTCACGAAGCTAGGGATATGTGAGCACATCTCGGGACACGCAGAGCACGAGGTGTTAAGGAGATCATGATTACGACGGTCGCCATTAATCCTCCCAAATTATTCCCCTTTTGCAGATGATGAAACTGAAACTTAGCGCCTATGATCATTCAGCGTGGCTGTGGCAGAACTGGGACTCAAACCCCGGGCTAACTCCAAAGCTTTTGTTTAACTATTTTGTTGTATTGCCACCCTGGGGAAGTGGGCTGGCATTGTTACTATTTCAGCAGCAATGGCATTTATTTTCTTTCAGTGTGGGGAATACATTTAAGGTAATAATTGAAGAGTCAATGAATGTTTACTGAGATCTAACATGCACTAGGCCAGGGCCATTTTTCAGGTATATTGGTGCAAACTACTGGAAGACACCCCCTCTGGGTAGATGCAGCTGCGGGCTCATGGCGTGGTCAGTAGAAGCTGGGCTGGATTATGGCCAGGCCACGTAAAATGCCCAGCTGAACTGGGTTCCCTGGGAACGTGCCGTGATGTTGAACCCATTTCTCCACAACAGTCCTATGGGGCAGGTATGGTAGTTCTCTTCCACAGATGAAGAGCCTGAGGTTCAGACTTGTGCCATTTCCAAGGCTACACAGGTCTCTGCAGATCTGGCATTCCTATTGGAGTTCTTTTGTCTTCAAACCCACAGACTGGTTAAACATAAAGAGAGTAAGGGGTGGGCAGCTTTGTGGCACCCAGGGTTAAGCTGTATGCCTGCGGAGCTGGCATCCCATATCAGGACACCAGTTCTAGTCCTTGCTGCTCTGCTTCTGATCCAGCTCTGTGCCAATGCACCTGGGAAAGCAGTGGATGATGGCCCTAGTGTTTGAGCTCTTGCCACCCACAGGGGAGACCCTCCTGCCTGTGGAAGTCCTGGCTCCTGGCTTTCGCCTAGCCCCACCCTGGTTGTTGAGGCCATTTGGGGAGTGAAAAGGCAGATAAAAGAGTGCTCACTCTCTCTGTCTCTCTTTTTGTCTTTATCACACTGACTTTCAAATAAATAAAATAAATCTGTGTGTGTGTGTGTGTGTGTGTGTGTGTGTGTGTGTGAAGCAGAGAAACTTAGGTCATTCCGGAGGAGTCTGGCCTGGAATTCAGGAGGTAGTGGCTGGGACCTGCCAAATTTGACACTGGCTGCCGCTCTTCCCGCCTTCTTGCCTTGATGTAGGCGCCTCTCTGGGGACGGATAGGGGTGGGCCCTCTGCAGCGCTCCAGTGGAGACAAAGTTCCAGGCAGGCTGCAGCCATCTGGTGAGAAAGCACCACAACCTGGGACCGTGGAATGCGCGTGCCTGCAGGGCGCCACCTGCTGTTGGGGCGGGTGAGGTGTCGGGCTTCATTAATGGCCCTGGGCTGCTTCCACACGGGGATGGGCAGCTGTGCCCGCCGCACAGAGAGCCAGCAGGTTCTGCGAGTGGCAGAGAGGCCTGGGCTGAAATCTGACTTGGCCCTCAGTAGCAAACCTCTCTCAGTGCCTCCATCCCCTCAACTCTTCCCTGGTTCTCCCTTGCTGTCTCAGGTCCTTGGGAGGCTGGGTTTGTGATCTCCCTGGTTTTAGAACATGGTTTGAAAATACTCAGGATATTTCTGCCCCTGAAGGGGATGTACTCTCCTTGCATTTGGATGGGCCATTCATAATCCATTCCTAGTAGACGTTTCCTCCGTCCAGTGTTACAGGGAACATTTTCCCATCAAAAAGCTATCCGAGGTGCTTGAGAGATCACAACAAACTTGAGAGAGTCACAGCTCAAAGGACGGAGGCCAAGCAACATGCATTTATATTCCCATGTAACAAGAGCTAAAGTCAGCACTCACACACTCTGGGGGGAATCAGAGAAGACTTCCTGGTGGAAGTGATGTTGAACTTGAGCCCTAAATGATGAGTAAGAAGTGGAGAGGGAAGGCAGTGTCGGGAGGAAGGAGTTGTGTGTGCAGAGGTCCAGGCAACTCAAGGCCAGCTTGTTTGAGGAACAGAAAAGCCAAGAGACGAAGATCCCTCAGGGTGATTTTTAAGCCACAGTAATGCAGTTGGACATTCTCTTGAGGACAAAAGGAGGCCTGGAGGGATTTGGAACAGAGGATTAAGCTGCTCTGCAGCTGACAAAGATTGGCTCTGGTCCTGCAGAGATGGGAATGGGGTGGGGGTGCTGGCGGCAGTCAGAGAGACCAGACAGAAAGCGGCTCTAACAGTCCTGGTGTTGGTTCCGCAGCCTCGCTGTGCCCACCTGCAGAGCAGACTCGGTCCTCCCACATGAGCAGGTGGACTGAACCTGTCTGCCTCTGGCTCTCTGAGGTCCCCGAGGGAGGTGAGCACCTGTCCTCCCATTTTCCTGGTTTCCAGACCACCGCTCTGCTCCGAAGCTTCCTCTCCCCCAGTCCCGATCACTTACCCAGCAGCCTGCAGCCTGATCAGCCTGTGCCTCAGCCTGGGCCCTTCCACTCCCCTTCCCACACCCCTTTGATCTTCTTGTGACCTCCCCATGGCAGGGCAGGGATAAATCTGCTGGCTTCTTGGCTGGGGAGTTGGGCCTTGCTCCTGGCTCTGCCCAAGACATCAGCTCAGCGGGACAGAGCCTGCCGGTTCACCTTAGCCTGGAGCAAGGCAGAGCCATGAAGGAGCTCTGGTGGTTGGAAGCTCTTGCAGCAGATGCGAGAAAAGAAAGAGGAACCAATTCCGGTCCTCCATCCACAGTTTGCCTGTCATGGTGGCTCTCAGCCCTGGCTGCACATGGAGTCACCGTGGGGCCCTTTTTATTAAAGTGCTTGCTTCTCACCTCAAGAGATACTGATCCAATTGGCACAGTAAGAACCCAGGCCAATATAGTTTTTTTTTTTTTTAAGATTTATTTATTGTATTTGAAATGTAGAGTTACAGAGAGGGAAAGGCAGAGAAACAGAGACACAGAGAGAGAAAGGTCTTCCATCTGCTGGTTCACTCCCCAAATGGCCGTCACAGCCAGGGATGGGCCAGGCTGAAGCCAGGAGCTAGGAGCTTCATCTGGGTCTCTCACATGGATGCAGGGGCCCAAAGACTTGGGCCATTTTCCACTGCTGTCCCGGACACACTAGTAAGGAACTGGATGGGAAGTGGAGTGGCCAGGACTCGAACCTGTGTTCATATGGGATGCCAGCCCTGCAGGCAGTGAGTGGCTTAACCTACCACATCACAGTGCCGGCCCCCACCATAGTTTTGAAGCTGCCCAGGTGTTGCTAACATGTAACCGGGATGCAGAAGCACAGCTCCATCAACATCAGAATTCAGAGAGAGGCCGACACGAGGAAAGGCATCCAAGCAGGAGCTTCAGCTCTGATCGTTTTTTGCTGGGTTCGCCTCTGACACATCACGGCTTCTTGGAACCTCATCAATTTCCTCCTGTGTAAAATGAGGGGGTTAACAGGACTTACCCCTTAAGAGGGCTAGGGGACCCACCATGCCGTGCTTCTGCATTGGCTGGTAATGGAGCCCAAGCATACGTACCAGCTGGCCATTTGTCTTATTTTTATGCCGTCATGTTGGGTACTGCCCTCTTCCACTAATTCTTTCTTCCCCAGCACGCATGTGTGATGAGATGATCGGATTTCTAATGCTCATCTGTGAGGGGGGAGGTACTAAGTGAAGGGGAAAGGCACAGGCTTAAAACTCTTGGAAAATAATTAAACAGAACACGCTCATCTCCAGAGACTTTCCACCAACCTCCATGTCCTCTCCTTGTGCTCAAAGGTTTATAGACAGGATCTAGGCCAACAAAAGTATTTCAGTACCAAGCATGCAGCCCCATTGAGGAGCGAGAGGGAATTCTGGGAATTTGCCCTTAACTAAGTAGTTTCAAATGAGAGAAGACTGCCCGCGACTTTCCTGCTAAGGATGTCCCATCGACTCCGAGTCACCTTCTGCTTTTCTTCCGGCTCCCTTGGGTGGGTTTGATATGCGATAGATAGGCAGCTAGCTGGGTCTGCCAAGCTGGAAGTCACAAGCCCTCATGTAATTCTATCCTCCTACCTGTCAATCAAAGAGGCCCTTTTCCGGGGATATATCAGCTTCATCCGGGTCCTAAGGGAAACACCATGAAAATCTGGATGTTGAGCTCTACATGGAGCTTGTGGAGGTGCTGTGACGCCTGTAGGCACCACTCATAAAAGAGTCTAACAACGAGGAGGAGGGGCTCTCTTTCCCTCCTGACTGCTGTAGACCATGGCTGGAGGGGCTGCCATGAGCTCTCTCTCTCTCTCCCCTTCCCCACGCCTTCTCCTTCCAGGAACTCATTAGGCCCACTGCCTGCTCGTGATGGGCATTTCTCTGTGTGAGGCAACCCATGCTCTCTGTGTGTGTGTGTGTGTGCGCGCGTGCGCGCTCACTTTCTCATCTTCTGAATACACGTTATCATTTTGTGCAGCTTATATATGTCAGCACTTAGCAAGTTTGTCCTTGTGCATGAAGAGCCTGGCGTAAAAAAAGTTAATTTCCCCCTCACCCACATCAGATTGAAGAGGGCTAATGATATCTAGCAGGGAAGGGGATGAGTGAGCCCTCTCTATCACTGTTGGCTCTGCAAAGAACTCTGTCCCCTATTCTGCTGGGCACAGCACAACTGTCAGTGGAGAAGAGAAAGGTTGAGCAAACTCATCCCCACTCCAGAAATATTACCTCAAAATACCCTCTTCGTAACAAAAGTGGTGATGTGTCTCTCTCAACGTTTGGGACTCTAAGAATTAGGCTACATCGCTCTGGGACTGCTGAAGCTGAGTGCTGGAGAGAGGCCCAGAGAACCAAGTGATGGCTGATGGGCAAAGCCCAAGCCTGCGTGTCAGGAGTGATGGGATTTCCAGCCCAAAGGACACCACCTTGCCTTTCCATAGAGGCTGGCTCTCCATGAAGATGGAAAGCCAATGACATTTTCAAATAGGCGCCCTGGAAGGATTAAACTAATGACTAACAGCAATTCAATTCCTGAAAGTTAGTACTCTCTCAAGAAGTACAATTATCCCAAAGAATTTCTAAAATGCTTTTATAGTACCAGGAAGTCCTGTGCGTTCAATCACTTAATAATTCAGCAAACATTTGCTGTCCTCAGAAGCATCTGCTTCTCCTGTTTCACACCCATCCAGGGCAAGGGCAGACTGAATGGCAGTCACTGATGGGTGATGGAACTGATTCTCACACAGGCAACTTTGTGTGCGTGACCTGGGGGCAAGTAGCTTCAAAGATTTAATTAAATTCACAGATTTGTGTGTGTATGTGTCCTGATGAGTTGAATCTCCAATTCACTATGCAAAGAAGCCTTTTTAGCAAAACTTAAAACTACCATGACTTGGCATTAATTATTAATAATTATAAAATTATTATGACTTCAACATCAATTTTTATTGGTTCCATTAAACTTTATTTAACATTTATCCTAAGGCAACCTGGCAACACAGTGAATGAGATAAAACTTGTCCAGTGCTTAGCACACTGTCAGACATTTAGTAAGCAGACAAGAAATAATAGTTCTCATTTTATCGTAGGAAAGTTGTGATTTTCTCAAAACTAAAGCACTTTGGGAAAATTTTATTTTTTCCATAAGAGGAGTAACAATGTGTTAACTTAATTGTCAGCATGCTTATTAAGGAATCATCATATCCCTGAACCTCAGGTTTAGCTATTCATTGACATGGTTGTTTTTGATTGGTTTAACCCTTTCTTGAATGAATAATATCATCAGTAGCACCTATTACAACTATAACTATTATAAATATTAATATTCATAGTGATAATGCTAGGCATGACATAATTATAGCTCCCATCTGTTGTTTCTATTGGCCTAGGACTCCACCCCCTTGGATCTGGTCTTGGTTGGGGCATCAAATGTGCACCTTCCCTTAGAGAGTGACTCAGAGATGGTGACTGGCGGAAGCACTTGAAGACACTGCCATTTTTTTAAAATTTATTTGACAGAGTTAGACAGTGAGAGAGAGAGAGACAGAGAGAAAGGTCCTCCTTCCATTGGTTCACTCCCCAAATGGCCGCTGCGGCTGGAGCTACGCAGATCCGAAGCCAGGAGCCAGGTGCTTCCTCCTGGTCTCCTATGCAGGTGCAGGGGCCCAAGCACTTGGGCCATCATCCACTGTCCTCCTGGGCCACTGCAGAGAGCTGGACTGGAAGAGGAGCAACTGGGACTAGAACCTGGTGCCCATATGGGATGCTGGTGCCGCAGGTGGAGGATTAACCAAGTGAGCCATGGCGCCAGCCCCTGAAGACACTACCATTAGTTTCTGTGACTTGTCCTCCTGGGGTGTTCCTGTCCCCTGGTCTTTTCCAAAGCTTGACCACTCAATGGATCCTTTGATTCTGTCAGCCATCTCATAGTCAACCACTAGATTTGCTTTTCCTTTGTCATAAGTTTGCCACAGGTGACTTGCTTTGCTTAGTAATCAGAGAATGTTTAGCAATCAAAGAGCCAAAAAGGTAGGTAGCATTAATAATAGTTGTGTTGTCATCAGTGTTGACGCTACACTAGTATTAACTACTATATGCTCTATGAAGACTCTATTTATTATGTTCTGGGGATATTTTAAGTATTCTTTCATTGTATCTTCCTAAGAACTCTATTAGCAGCAGACATATACCCTTCTCCTTGCCTGTTGTAGATGGAGAAACTGATTTAGAAAGATCAAACAACTCACTAGTGTTATAGTAAGTGATAGAAAGCTCAAGATTCAAAGCAGCGTCTCCAACTGTGGTCCTCACACCCTCCCTCACCCAACCACCTTTCTTGTCCACGACTCCACGGTGGTGTGCCTGGCAATGTGTTAATCACCATCTGTCCATTGCCTCGTCTAATTTGCATAAAAATGATCACATTTCCTTATGGGTTCTGAGGGCAGCACTACAGATGAGGAAACAGGGGCTCAGGGGGGTTAAATGCTCTGTGCAAGATTGCTCAGCTACTAACATTCTGCACTAAGCCATCAGGCCCAGAAAGGTCTAGGCCTGTTGGGAGAAGGATGAAGAAAAGGGCTTTGGTCTGCCCAGGTAACAGAACAAAAGAACCTTTAAAAGAGGCCGAGAATTATTCTTCCTTTGGAGGGTTCCCAGGAGGTTTCAACAGAAAGAGAAAACTTCCCTATACAAAGATAACTTTGAAACACTCATGTCTAGGCCCGTTTTTTTCCCCCCTGTCTTTTTTTTTTTTTTTCTTTGAGAATTCCAGGCCTGGTTAGATCATGCTCTGGCCTTGAGCCGGCCAAGGGCCATCGTTTAAATCACTAGGCTCCTGATGACCTTACAAGAACATCTTAAAAGGATAAATCTATTTGTTTTACACTGAGATAATGGAAAATAAAGCTACCCGTGCTCCTCTCCGGGAGACCTTGCTTGCCAAGTTGGTTTTCATAACATACTTTTACAGTTGATTTATCCTCTCTGAAAAGTGAGACTTAAAGACCAAAAAATAAAGACGCACTTAGTAGTGCGTGTGCCAAAAATAAGCATGAAAGCCAGGAGTGCCGTCAGAGACCCTGTTACCAGAATGGGCAGGTTGATCCGCTTCCAGCCCTGCGAACAAAGACCCCAAATTACACCGAACTGGGGAACCTTTCAGTGGCTGTATTTTGTGGTCTTTGTCAGAAAGCAAACGATTGGAAGGCACTTCGGTGGCTGCTGTTTGGCCTCCTCCACCGGCATTTACGACCCCCCACCCCCAAACTCCTAGGTCAAGTGGGATAGAAATTTGGCATTTGTACCCGGGAAGTAGATTGGGTTTGAGAGCTCTGGCAGGGATGCATTTTCAGAGGCTGCTGATGGAGGTGGGGTGGGGGGTAATCAAGAAGATGGCTGAGGAAGAAATTCTTTCTGCTGTGCCTTTTAAAGCCGTTATTTCTGGACAAGAACTACCTTTTCCACAAGTCTCAGGAGCGTGGAAGGAGGATATTGGCATTGACTTAATGTCTCTGTGCCTCATATCCTCTTTTGCAGAATAGAGGCAATCTTTTTCCTGACTCGGCTGGATGGGAGCACCACTTGAGATGAAGCAGCCACAGTGCTTGGCACAGGGTAAGTGGCCAAGAACTGATATTCTATTGTTATCGTTGCGCTACTCCCAGCTGTGTCCAAGCGGAATCATCTCGGGGCTGCAGGCTACAGCTTGGATGCTGTTTGTCCCTGTCTTTGTCTGAGGTCCATGTGCTGGAAGCCTGATCCTCCAGGTGACAATGCTGAGGTGGTAGGACCTTTAAGAGGTGGGACCTAGTGGGAGGTCCTTGAGTCACCCAGCAGCCATACCTTGGAGATGATTGAGGTATTTTTCATGGGACCGCTTGGTATTGCTCTCATGATGGTTACTGCAAAAGCCTGACCTACCTCTTTCTTCGGCTTCCTGTATCAAGATGGGATCAGTCACTTGCACCTGCCTGTGCTCACACCCTTGCCATATGCCCTCACCAGAACTGAGCCATTGTTCTTGAGCCTCCAAAACTGTGCTATTCCTTATAGTGACAAAAGCTGACTAATTCACCATGTATGGCCACGGGCCTGCCCTCAGGGGGCTTATAGCCTACCTGGAGTATCTCCAAATCCCTTCCTGGGCTAACATTCTATTATCTGAGTCCATAAAACTGAAGCCCAAAATGATTAAGTGACTTGTTCAAAGTCACACGTTAGCAAATTTAATTCTGTTGCTATCTTTTATATCAGTTATCTGTTGCTGTGTGTAACATAACAAATTACTCTAAAATAGAGACACTTAAAGCAACAGACATAGGGTGGGCATTTGGCCTAGTAGTTAAGACACTTGTAAGGATACCCACCTCTCATACTGAATACCCGGGTTCAGTTCTTAGCTCAGACTCCAAGTTTGTGCTGATAAAGGCTCTAGAAGGCAACGTGTGATGGCTGGAGTAATGGAGTCCCTGGCACCCCATGGGAGACCTGAATTGAATTCCCAGCTCCTGGCTGCAGCCTGGGCTCTTGTGGGCGTTTCAGCTGTGAACCAGCAACAGGAGGTCTCTTCATCAGTCTGTTGGAATGTCTGTCTCTCTGCCTCTCAAAAACAAACAAACAAACAAGCAAAACCTCAAAAGCCAAGGAGCATGGATCATCTCCCATGATTTCGGGGGTGTCAGGTTTCAGGGATCTAGAAGCGGCTCACATTTGCGGGTTCTGGCTCAGAGTCTCCCATGAGGTTGCAGTCAAGTTGTCAGCTGGGGCTGTGGTTTCTGGAGGACTGACTGTGGCTGGAACACCCATTTCCAAGAAGACTCCAGCGAGTAGCAAAATATGTCACCCCAAAATATGCTGCCCTGGCATGGGGATTATTTTGAGCTGGCAGCAAATGAGAAGAAGCAGAAACAAGAAGAGCTCTCTGTGCGCTCCCTCTTCGCTTAACAACAGGATGTAAATGTGCAAGTGTCTCTCCTCTCCTTTTTACCTAGAAGGACAGAAGTTAATCTCTGGAGGCAATTCTGCACTCCTATTAGCCTGAGGAATGTACGTTCCCCTGGAGGAATCTGTATAACAAAACAAACCTTATTAATTAGCTTTCCATTAGTTCCTCCATATATTTGCCATCCCATCCCCTGTTGACCCTACGACTTAGCCTTGTCACGTCTTTCCACGTGCATTGTTCTTTCGTGAAAAAATGCAATGTAAGCCCAAACTCTAACCACCCTTTGGAGTTATTCATCACTGGGTGCCCCCGTGAGTATGCGTCACGTACAGCATAGTAAACTTGTTTGTTTTCCTCTGCTTAATCTGCATTTTATCAGTCGAATTGGCAGGGCCTCAGCCATGGCCTTGGCGTGGGTAGAGGGAGACAGCTCTTCTCCTCTCTGGCTGTTCGGAGGGTTGCCGTCTGGGGCTTCGGGGTCTTGCCCATGAGCCTCTCTACTGGGTTGCCTGGGGCCCGGCGTGCGTGATCCAAGACAGCGCTGAGGGAGGCTGCAGCGTCTTTCAGGACCTGCTCTCAGATGGCTGTGCAGTCGCATCTCTGTCCTGTCGTGGGTCACGCTGTCGACAGGGACTACGCAAGTTTCCGACTGCCGGTAGTCAGAGGTCGTCGGACACCTTCCCGGAGGCTGCTGATCAGGACTTCTTAAGCTAAAGAGCGCGTTCTTAGCGTGCCCACAGAGAGCTGCTCCCCCACCAGCCTCCACTCCGGCAATGCTCCTTGTTGTGCTCTGGGCACTTTTTCAGTTCCTCACACGCACCATGTTCCCTCGCAGCCGCATTTGTGAGTGATTTGCCACTTCGCCATGGATGCTTCCTCTCCTGAAGCATGAATGCATCACTCTGTTAATCTCCTACACTCCTCTTCATCCTTTAAAGCTCAGCGCCACCCACGCTTCCTCCAGGAAGCCTTCCGAGATCCCCTGGACTAAGTCTCATCTTCTGATCACATGCACCATATTGGCAATAATCAAGTTATTGATTATTGAATAGCTATCTCCTTTACAGAAATGCACTTTTCACTTGTTCTTTGTGGGCCACCAGCAGGGGGAAGAGATAATAAAGTCGGGTTCACATTTAGGCTCCTTCCCTGAGAATCCTGGGTCCAGACTCTTAATAACCACTTTTAAATCCTCATTCCTAAAGGGAGAAAATAGCTGTTCCTGTGCCTTGTTCTTATGTAAGGCTCTTCTCATTAGTTCTAAACATAGGACCATGCAGATTTTCCACACTGAACCTCTAGACTCTTTCGGCTTCCAGGGCCCCGACATTGATCACCAGAAAGCACTTTTTGCACATTTTATCTCATTCCCTGGTCCATCTGATTATTCTTTGCCAGAAGTACAGTGTTAAAGTCACTAGCAACACTATTTGTCAGGGCTTTCTTTGGAGGTTGAGTCCTGATTCTAGAAAACACTGCAGGGAAGTGTTGGAGAAGAGAATTCCTCGTTTCTCTTGGTGGTGTGGCTTGGCATACTGAGCAAGCTGCTTGGAAGGGCTTAATCCAGTCTTCTGTCGGTCAACACACACACACACACACATATGCATGTGCACAACACACTCCGCTTGCATTTGCTATGATGATGTAATTCATAGACTTGCGTATCCACATATGTGTATCCCTGTTGCACGTGTGTGTGTGTGTGTGTGTGTGTTGGGACGATGAGACGGTCTCAGCTGAAATGGACTTCGTAGCAGTGGGAGTGGTGAGAGATCACCAGGAGGTGATTTGTGGGAAGGCAGTCCCACCCCTAACCGAGAGGAATGATGGGATGGAGCAGCCCATGGGATCAACCACAGCCAGCTTTTGAGTCCTGCAGAAAGGGTATCCTTAAGGGTGAGAAGGAGAAACTCTTTGTGTGATGGACTCAGTGCAGAGCCTTTTGGAGGCCTGGGGGACCCCACATTCTGCTGAATGTGGAGGAGCGGCTGTCTCTGAATGGCCCAGCACATCCTGCTGGCACCTAGGGACCCAGCCGGGATGGGAGCAGCAGCAGGCAGCCCCTTCATGGGAGACCTTGGCATTGTGGCAGAGTGGCATCAGCAGCATCTGGGAGGCACACACTGGGAGCTCCCCAAGGGGCTTTAGATGCAGGTGACGCAAGCAGGGTGGGAGGGAGACAAGAAC
This sequence comes from Oryctolagus cuniculus, assembly GCF_964237555.1. Lineage (NCBI taxonomy): Eukaryota > Metazoa > Chordata > Mammalia > Lagomorpha > Leporidae > Oryctolagus > Oryctolagus cuniculus. The sequence continues at coordinate 30,457,269 of NC_091432.1, forward strand.
GAGCCAGGGTCTGCCGCTGGATGCCTGGGGTCTGTGGTGAGTGACTGGTGTATGCATACCAGGAGACACCCCCAGGGGATGCCAGGAAAGCAAGAGACAGACTCCCTGGGCACTGATGTTCTCCACTGTCTTATAGGAGAAAAGCCAGTGAACGGCGGGGAAGGCTGTGACAGGCTGTGACCTGTTCCTACCCACAGATGGGAGAGACCCGAGAAACTCAAGCGCCCACGTAGATAAACGCATTGAAGAGATCACGCGGTCTGCCGCTGGGCTTTCCGGCGGAGGAAGCTGAAGCCCGGGGTAAGGGCTGGTTTTCCCAGGGCAGAGGGCAGAGACGGATATCGGTTGTAGCCTTGCTTCTAAGAGAGTTTGTGGAACTCCATAGATCGCCAGTATTTCCCAAGCACCACTGGCACTTGGAGGGGTGGGCTGATGCGAAGACAGCAGGCTACCAGGTTGGCTGACTCCATATGTTGTGACAATGAGGGCAGAAGAAAGCCAGCCTGCCCGAGTTGCGTCCCTTGATGGCACAGCCTGGGTTCAGGGCCATCCTCCATAGTGGTTGTTCTGTTGGTCCGAAGCTGTGAACTCAGCAAAGAGGAGCAAGTGCCCTGACAAAGACGGACAGTTCCTGAGCGACAGGGCTTCCCAAGCAGCCATGGAAGAGGGAGTGGAGACAGGGGCTGAAGTTCACAGCCCTGGCAGAGTGGGCAGTCGCCATGAGTGACAGCATTCCTGCCTGAGCCTGGGAGGGGCAGCCCCAGGCCACCAGGCAAGGGTAACAGATGCTAAAATGGGGAAGAAGTGCAAGTGGAGGTCACGGACAAAACACCGCTTCCCGATTTTACTTGGAGGCCTCCAGCCAGGCTCCCTGGCTTCCTCCAGGCAGGACTCCGTGGTTTCAGGTGGTATGAGGCCACGTGTCCTAACATCTCCTATCCCTGTTTGAGAGATGTTCCAGCCTGATCCACGTTTAGGTTCTTGGGTCTTCCCTGCAATTATGGGATGGGGGTAAGGACAGGAGGGGGAAACAAAAGGGAAAGAAAGGAAGAAGAGAGAATGAAGGAGGGGAAAAAGGGAGGGTGAAGGAGGGAAGAGAGACAAACATATGGAAGAGAATGAGAAACACACGTGCACATCCACAACACACAAGAAGAAAGAGCAGACAAGGGCAGCAAGTTGCTTCCAGGGTGTAAGGGACTGAAACGCCCACTTTCTAGACCTTCGGAGACCACTGTTTAACAGCATCCAGCTGCCTGGCAGGTGGACCTCTCACCTGACTCCCACGAGAGCTCCTTGCCTCTGGAAAGCGGCATGATTTACGAGTCCCTCTGGGCTCCCAGCCAGACGGCCACTCCCACCCACCACATACAGGCTGACCCTGCAATGCCCTCCTCGGTGCACGTGGTCCAGCAGGTGGATTTGAATTTCTAATGAGGGCAGGCACCTGTGCTTCCCTGAAGCACTTGCCATGATGATGGAGAGCAGACCCAGACTCTGTCCAAGAGGAAGCGCCTAGCAGAGGAAATACACAAGACAGACTTGCAGGAGGCATGCAATATGTGAACGTGAGGTCGCTGCTCTGGGTCATGAACTGTTTACTTTTCCCGGGCTGCATTTTACTGCTCAGAAACAGAAGGGGAAGCATACACCGGGATGAGATCAGATTTTCCAATGAAACATGATAAGAGAAAGAGTCCAGAGCCAAGTCACAGGTAAAAGGGCCCAGTCCACCAGAGAGACATTGGCCAGGGGCTGGGTGTCAACACAGCCCCAGTCCAGTCTGACTTATGGCTGTCCTGAGGCTCTCGGGGGCCCACTGTGAGGGACAAGGGCTGAAGGAGGCTTGCAGAGCCCAAGGGAGGCACGCGTGGACATGGATTTATGGGGGCCCCTGACAGATCCCTCCTGCCTTCTAATTTCTTTGGAGAGCAGCACACTTCCCCTGATAACAATTCTACTGTAGCTCTCATGGAGACTCAAGATGGAAAGTTTAAGGTTCATGGTCAAGCCAGTGGTGCAGGGGGAAGAGACAAGACTTTGCTGAAAATCCTAAATCTCAAGAGGCAACATGATTCATGCTACTCATCTCGAAGCTGCCTGCCATAGAGTAACCCCTTCCTTCCCAGGGAGCCCTCCTCGAGAGACTGCCTAATCAAGTCAGGCCAAGGGCATGGATGCCAGCTTCGAAGTCACAGCCATCTCTCAATGCTGCTTAAAGGGAATATTGTTGTCTGCTAACTATCTCCATGCCTCTCCCTTATAGCCTGTTGAAAGAACTTTCTCTTCAATCACTATCCAGCCTCTGACCTAGAAGGAGGTAACTTCTGCTCCTTTAGGTCCAGACTGCTCAAACTTTAGCCCATAGACCAGCATCACTGGTACTATTTGAGATCTTGTAAGGAATCTGGTCCTTGTCTCAGTCCCATTAGGTCAAAGTCGTGTATTATCAGGAGCTCAACAAGGGCCCCGTTGCCTTCAGGTTGGATGTTCAGAGGTTACAGTAGTCAGACTGGCCATGGGCAGATGGCAGATGGCCATGGGCAGAGGCTGCTGTTCCATGGGTAACTTTATCTCAGCTACCTTGACCATTGCATTCATGGCCATCATGTCGGCTTTGGGTGGCTGATGATAAACATGCACTAACGTCAACTCAGTTGTTCAATGTCTCATCCAGCGTGGATGCGCTCTTGTCCACCTGTAGCACACTTTCTGGTTACACTTGCTGCCCACCCCCATACGCCTATCAACATGCTTCTACTCTGCACCTTGCCTGCAATTGTTTGGTCCATTTCATTTCAGGCTCATGAGCAGCCAGCAAAGTCCTTCACTGGCTTCTTTGAATTGACTCATATTCCCCCAAGACAGATGACCCATGGGCACCACTCAAAGCTCTAGTCGTTGGAAAGATGAACCCTTAACAGTGTCTTCCAAGTCCACTCCTGGATGTGGCCGGGATGCACCTCAGCCTACACTACATACCATCCCGTTTCATCCACAAAGCAACCGGCAAGGGAATCCCCTTAACCACAGGGCCATATGTGCGAGGTGAGAGGAGCCTGGAACATCACAGAGGATGGCATGGGAGGCTCGAGTTTCTGCTCACCACTGTGCCCTCGGGCCGTGTTTGGCCTCAATTTCAGATGGACTGTTCCCATCTTTGGAAGGACTATTGAGGGCCTATGCATCTTTGGCACTGGGAGGGTCTGCTGGGTCTCAGCTTTTAAGGGGAAGTTCCATATTCCTGGTCATTTGATTCTTCAGAGCCAAGTGTTCTGTGTGTTCACCAAAGTACAACACTTCAGGGTTTGTTCCTTGGAAAGCATATAACTGTGTGTTGCAGATGGCATGACTTTGGTCCGGAAACTCTGGGCCCTGTGTTGCTTCTGGGGCTTGGCATAAGATCCGTATCACATCTTTCCCCATCACTGACACCTCCAACCCCAGGTGGTCTGTCTGCCAGAGCTTATGCTCCAAGTGGCAGAGCTGCCTGAACTGGAGTCTGGATTCGCTGCAGATGCCTTTCTTATACCAGGCGCCGAGCAAAGTTGGCTACCTTCCAGGGCTTCCAGGGTATGGGCTGGAGAAACATGACTGGCCAGAGAATATGCTGCCTACAGAACTCAACCCAAAGGGGCCTGACAGACATGGAACGTCAGTCTTTGAGGTGGAGGATGTAGGAGGCACTGATTTAATGTTTACTTTCAACAGGCTCTCTCAGCATGCCCCTCCTCAGTAGATGTATAATCATCTTATTCACATGCCTTGTTCTGTGGCCTCAGAGGGTTTCTCTCTCCCCGTCTGGTATGAGTTGCTTTACCAAGATCTCCAGTGTGCTGGCCACCTCTTCTTCTTCCTGCTTTGTCATTAATGGGGTGGATCAGTGTGATATTTGAAAGGATGTCCACATGGTCTAGGTTTCTTTGGACTCTGTTGTGATAAGAACATAGGACATAGACCTAGGACAGTTCAGGGCATGCATGTTATTGGCCATTGCACACGAGCATAAATTATTTTTGATTCTTATTTTTTTAAAAAAGACTTCTTTTGGGCCAGCGCTCTGGCCCAGTAGGTTAATACTTTGCCTGTATCCCATATGGGCTCTGGTTCTAATCCTGGCTGCTCTTCTTCCATTCCAGCCCTCTGCTATGGCGTGAGAAAACAGTGGAAGATGTCCCAAGTGGGAACCTGTACCTGCATGGGAGACCCAGAAGTTCCTGGCTCCTGGCTTTGGATTGGCTCAGCTCCAGCCCTTGAGGCCATTTGGGGAGTGAACCAGCAGATGGAAGACCTTTCTCTCTGTCCCTCCCTCTCACTGTCTGTAACTCTAACACTCAAATAAATAAAATCTTTTATTAAAAAGATTCATTTTACTTATTTGAAATGCAGAGTTACAGAGAGAGAGAGGGAGAGAGAGAGAGACAGAGACAGAGATAAAGAGAGGGAGATATCTTTCATCTGCTGGTTCACTTCCCAAATGGCCACAATGGCCAGGGTTGGGCCAAACTGAAGCCAGGAGCCAGGAGACTCTTCCCTGTCTCCCACATGGGTGCAGGGGTCCAAGGACTTGGGCCATCTTCCATTGCTTTACCAGGCACATTATAAAGGAGCTGGATTGGAAATAGAGCAGCCAGAACTTGAACAGAGGCCATAAGGGATGCCGCCATTGCAGGAATGGCTTTACCAGCTATACCATGATGCAGCCCCATGATTCTTATTCTTAACAGATGCATACCACGTGCCTTCTGTAGGCAGCCATAATTGAAACTACTGCTTGGTTGAGTATGTGGTAGTCTACGGTCATACACACTGCAGGGCCAGACTGGTGAACTGAATGGGGATAGGGAGAGATGGAAAAGATGACCAGCACTGCCTCACTAGATCCTCCAACTCTACCAACCCCCTGGAATGGGAATTGGTTTTCATTCACTGTCTTGCAGGGGTTGGGGGTGGGGATGACAGCTTCAGAGGCTTTTACCCTGAACCTTCATTGACCGGGCTGCCTGGGAAGAAGGCAGATTTGACTCAAATCCAGGTCACTTTTGGATAGACTTCACATATCCTAAAATTTGCTAGCAAAAATTGATATAGTTGTGTATTTCTCTAGGACCTATAGCTTTCTATTGAATTCTCAAAGGATTCTCTGATGCCTGAAAAGTAATATGCCAATGATATAAAGCTTCACTAGATTGTCCTAATGATTTTCCCCGATCCTCTTCATACTCTGTCTTGTTTAAAGAGTTGTTTAGGTGCAATAGTAATTTAGAAGTTCATGGAAAATTTGTATTATGAAGAAAATACACATGCATTTCAAAAATTTTTTTTCATTAAACTAAAAATATCTTTTAATTCCATTTCCCACTAACTTGAGAAGTGCCTTAATTCTTTTGGACCAATGACATTTGCCTTCTTTGTTATCCTAAAACTCAATAAAGGCATACCCAGCTCAGGGCCTTTGTATTAGCTGTTCCCTCTGCCTAAAACACCCTTCTCGTAGGTGCTCCCATGGCTGTTTTTCTTTGGTGTTGTTTTCTTAATCTCAGATTCCCATTTAAGTATTCCCTACTCAGAGAGGCCTATTCTGATTCTACAAACCACAGTAATGAGTCACTTTGTAGCATATTCCCATTTCATTTCAAGTAATACATCAAAGTTAGTTTTAAAAAAATTTTAGTTTATTTAAAAGGCAGGATGACATAGAGGGAAGGAGAGACACAGAGATATACATCTTCCATCTGCTGATTCAATCTCCAAATGCCCGCAGCAGCCAGGGCTGGGCTAAGACAAAGACAGGAGAGTGGAACTCTGGGTCTCCCATGTGTGTGGCAGCGGCTCAAGTACTTGGGTCATCTTCTGCTGCTTCCCAGTAGCATTAGCAGGAAGCCAATTAGCATTAATTAGCATTAGCAGGAAGTTCAGGGGTTACTCAGTCTCAGGCATTCTGATATGGGAATTCCAAGTGGAGGCTTAACTCACTGTACAACAAGACTCCACCATCTCTGTTTCTAACACAATACTCTCACCATCTTGTCTTCCTTATTTATTAGATGAAGAAGCATCATTGTCCAGTACTATGTAAAGTCCATGAAATAGGAACCCTCTGTCTTGCTCATCGCACTGTTCCTACCACCTGGAGTGGTGCCTGACAGACATTCAAAATGTTTTCTTCAACAAGATAATTTTTAAGACGTTCTTGGCTTCTCCACACATTAGGAAATATTTCCCACATGCCCCCTCTTATGTCATCCTTACAGCACTATAAAATATAAATAACTCAAACATGCAAAATAGTCCAGACACCTCCATATTTGACTCCAAGATGAATGAGATGTTAACATTTTGCTTCCATTACCTCCGACTTCACCTCTCCTTCTTCCATATTTTACCTGAGATGTCCTAGCTGTCGCTCCTCCACTCACGGAGGAGCGGCACCGGACCAGACGCTGTTATTCCCTTTCAGTCGGTTTTTTCTACAGTAAAGCAAGAACAAGTAAAGAGAAGAAAGAAAGAACGAGGTAACGAACTCCCCAGCGAGCTCTCCAACCAACTCTCCAACCCACCAACCCCAACCGAGACGTCGCTCTCTCCCTTTATAGTCCTCTCCCACCAATCCGTGCTCCGCTGTCCACGTGTTGAGCACGCCGTTCTCTTCCAATCAGAGGTAGGATCAGCTCCTGCAGCTTCTTAGTCAAATTGATGAAGCAGCTGTGTAAAATTTGTTTACTTTCCTCTCAGCGCCATGTTGTGGAAGACAGGCCCTGCCTCCCACACTAGCCCCTTTTCAGTGGGAATTGCTGCCTTGAGGTTAAAGAGTTATTTCTTTTATGTGTTTTCATAGTCGAATGGGATGTTTGCATTCGCATACAATATATCCTAATTTTTCTATATTTGGAGCTGGTGGGTAAATGCTTGCAGGCTGTTTGTATCTATTTGTATCTTTTGGTCGTTTGTGTGGCAGTATTTAACATTGCTCTCCAGCCGCAGAATTGAACAGCTCTGCAGCCACCCCACTGGGGACTTACTGTCACGGGAGATAATAAAGCTGCTCATTATTTGGGGCACATGAGTTGGGCTGTTGTTCTGAGCAGCTGGAAGCCTGCTAACTGTGAGTCTTCCTCTTTGGCATTTCTCACCGTGGAGTCCCTGAGCTGCAGATGGGCTTCCCGGTCCCATTTGGCTGCAGGTTTCCTGGGGTGTAGGCAGTTTTAGTTTCTTCTCCAACTCATATTTGCTTTTGCATTTGTCATTTATTGTCATGTGCTATGGTCTGAGGGTTTGCAGACCTCTCACATTTTTGTTGAAACAACACAAAGTGATGGTGTTAGGAGATGGGGCTTTGGGGAGGTGATTAGGCTGGGAGAGTGGAGCTCTCGTGAATTCAGGATTATTCCCATTATAAACGGCTGTCTCAATGTGCTTGGGTTGCTATATCAAACATGCCATCAATGGGGTAACTTATAAGTCCAAGATGAAGGGAGAAGCAGATTCCATGTCTGGAGGGTGCCCTCACGTCATGCCCTCGGGGCTCCTTGGTAAGGGCCCAAATCCCACTCCTGGGGGCTCTGCCCTCATGATCCACCCATCCTCAAAAGGTTCCACAGCTTAACATCAGCGCATTGGAGATTGGGTTTCAATACATGGATTTTGTTTCTGCGGGGGTGGGGGTGGATGCAGTGGGCACAGACATTCAGAGCACAGCAGGGACCTGAAGGGATCAGAGTTTCTTCCCTTCCACCACATGATCACACAGCCAGAAGTCGCCATCCTGACCCTGGAAGTGATCAACTCAGCGGAAATGGAACCTGCTGGCCCCTTGATCCCAGCCTTCCCAGTCTGCAGAACTGTGGGTGTATTTCTGTTGTTTAGAAGCCACCCATTTTATGGTCTGTTGCTGTGGCAGAGCAAATACACTAAGACTCTGTGTCAGGAATTCGGCACCTTAGAGCAACATGGTTTGTTATTATCTCACACGGTTTCGGAGAGGCGGGAATCTGAGAGCAGCTTAGCAGGGTGGTCCGCAGGTTAGGGTTCCCTCCGTAGTGCTCTCCAGGGCTGCAGCACCGGCTCCCGAGATGATTTACATGACTGTTGTCAGGAAGCTTCAGCTCCTCTCCACAGGGCTTTGGTAAAGAGACAGGGAGAGAGAAGGGGTGATGGGGGGGGGGGAGAGAAAGAGAGAGAGAGAAAGATAGCTTCCATTTACGTTTCACTCCCCAAATGGTGCAACAGCCAAAGCTGGGCCAGGCCAAAGCCAGGAGCCAGGAGCTTCATCCAGGTCTCCCACATGGGTACAGGGGCCTACACATTTGGAACATCTTCTTCTGCCTCTTCTAGGCCATTAGCAGGGAGCTGGATAGGAAGTACAGCAGTTGGGACTCGAACCAGTGTCCATATGCTATGCCAGCATCTCTGGTGGCAGCTTTACCTGCTCCTCCACAACTCGGGTCCTGAGAGTCACCTTGACTGCTGCTCCACTGTTACCTTCCACATGCCATCAATCATAGAGCCATCTTTAAACTTCAAACAGCCACTGTCTGCCCTCTGATTGCTTCCTGCTCTTCCTGCTGCTCTTCTACAATTCTTTGCTTTCAAGACCTACCTCCATCTACATGGTCCCTTCTTGTCTTCTGTCCTCTACTCTCTCTTCCTTCATTTTTTTATTAGGTCTCAAGTTCAATGTCACTTCCTCAAGGAAGCTTTTCTGATCCAGACAAGATTGAGCCCCCCATTACTAGCTTCCAGAACATTCTGTTTTTGCTAGTCCTGCCCATCACATTTACTCAATGTCTCATTGCTATCTGGTGTGTGAGTCCACACGTGGGGGACCACACAAGTTTTATACATAGCTATACTCCCAGGACTTGAAATGACACATGTCAAAAGCATTAAATAAATTGAGTTCAAGAAGTGAATGAATGATGTTTACCTAACAAGAATCTGAAATTTCTCTTTTATTTCTTTTCACAGAAGGAGATGGGTTGCTTTATACACAAACCAGTGACTAATGTGGCAAGATTGAAACAGACATTTGATGCAAGGACCCTCCAGGGGATTCTTCTGGGTCCTGGGCTGGTTCCAATTAGAACAGGCCTCTGAGTTTTACCTGCAAGCAGACACACTGCCTGTAGACCTCCAAGTGGAAGCACACAAGTATAATGCAATATATTTTTCAGACATGCTTTTTCCCCCAATCAATATAGCAAACTAAGTTACATTATGCACCTGAGGAAAACAGCACTGATTTTAGTTTAATTTTAGTTGATTACCTGAAGGCAGGATTTTTTGAAAACTGCAAGGTAGGGTGTTCACAGGCAGTTGCAGTAATAGTCAACATTGACTGCTGTTATGTACACCAGCCTCACTTGAATCTTCTCACCAAAATTATAAGGTAATCACTACCTCCTCTTTATAGATGAGGAAACTGCACAACTTGACCTGAGGGGCCAGGGACCTTGCACAAGTTCCATGTCCACTAGGAGCCTTGATCTTTACTGGGGTCTGTTGACTGTAGCACCTTTCTTGTGCCACTGTACCCTGTTCCCCTGTCTTACTCTTTTTTTTGTTTGTTTGTTTCCTTCCCTACTTTTTAACTCTTGAGCTAATCACCCAGACTGTGGTCAACATTTTGTGTGTCTTTTGTAAAGCTTGACAATTCAGTTGCCTGGCAGACAACTTTTTTACACAAAAACTTGAAGCTTATAAACATACATATGGAAGTCAAGAGCAGGTTTCCCTGAGTGGTTCAGGAGCATTTGCCCATGGAGCAGGGAAGCTTGCTGGATTTCAGCAATTTGCATGAAGAATGACATAGAGCAGAAAGAATGTGGCCAGAGAAAGACCCACAGACGCACCTACCCCCTTGCCCGGCTCCCTGTGGAAAGGCAGTGGAGCTGAGCCAGACCTGGAGGCAGAACACGACTGCTTGGTGTGTAGGTGAACAGCCGGGATTCATTAGGGCTAGCGACGTTCGTGGTGGGGCCAGTTAAGCAGGCTCCAGTGGAAGAGCCCTTTGTCTTTCCCACAGGCTACCCTTCTCCATGTCTGGCCCTGCTTGACTTGAACTTTGTGTTTTGTGCAACTGCTGAAAACCAAGCTTAATTACCAGAGGTCTGGGATGCCTCTCTGGGTTTGCAGACCAGTTTCCCTCCAGCCTTCTTTCCTTTGGTTTCTCGAGTGTGTGGTTGTGCTCAACTGCTGATCTGCATGAGTTACAGTCTGGAGATGCAGGAGCTGTTGGCACTGACAAGCCATCTCTACTGTGCCTCCCTGATGGCCCTGGAAAGATACAGGTTTTGTTTAGTGACTCATTCTTTCCTGTGAAAATTAGTGGGTATTAGGACTTGCAATTAAATGGGTGGCCTGACTCCATCGACCACAGCCAGTTGTCGATTTTTGATTGTAAGTACATAATTCTTAATTCCAGGTATCACTCCCCACTTCTCAGCATGCCCCTTTGCCTTCTTCACCCACAATCTCTCTTGTGATTTAGTTTTTCCCTGATATGTTTGCAATAAGTATGAGTGAGAGGAGGAGATAAGCTTAACAGAAATAGCGAACGTCGGAGGAGGCACGTATCCTAGTTCTTAGGATGTCTGTGGCTCACGTTGGAGTGTCCAGCTCTTGACTCCAGCTCCCTGCCAATGCAGACCCAGGGAGGCAGCAGTGAGGGCTCAAGTGATTGGGTTCTGGTTCGCGTCCATTGCTCACTCCTTCCTCCAGGCTTCACAATGGTCCAGGGTGATTTGCCTTCCTGGGGCTTTGCTCTGGGCCCAGCACTCCTTGCTCCTAAACCACTAGGAGCCTCCTCAAAATAGAGAATAGAATTCAAACACGGGCCACATGGAGAGTCTTTCCCTGATCTCTGCCATGACCAAATCACACATCCACATTGTCTATTCTCTTTTCTGGCTCTCCCCTCACCCACCTTCTTCTTTTAAAGATTTTTTTATTTATTTACTTGAAAGGCAGAGTTACAGAGAGAGTTACTGAGTGAACCATCCACTGGTTCACTTCCCAAATGGCCACAATAGCCAGGACTGGGCCAATCAGAAGTCAGGAGCCAGGAGCTTCTTCCAGGTCTCCCACATGGGTGCAGGGGCCCCAGGACTTGGGCCATCTTCTACTGCTTTCCCAGGCCATAGCAGCGAGCCGGATCAAAAGTGGAGCAGCTGGGACACAAACTGGCGCCAATATGGGATGCTGGCACTGCAGGTGGTGGCTTCACTTGCTACGCCACAGCACCGGCCCCTGGGTTTCTTTCTTCAGTTGATTTTGCCCTGCATATCTGCGTCTGTATCTATGCCTGCCTTTCTATTTATCAAAACTGTTTAAAATGCATTTTAATGGAATACATGGCCACAGATCTTCTGTGGCAAAGTCTGGATATAAATTATGATATAAACACAGAAGCACCCACTATTCCTCAGTGGCTCTGGCCACTTGTCTCCTAGAAAAACCTCTCTACTCTCCACGGACAGAGCAACTTTCCCTCTCTGAGTGCAGGTCAAGACGTCCCGCTCCGGGATTCCTCCCCACTAGCCCTGTCCCCAAACAGTCACTCGCTTTTCTCAACTTTGGTCCTTAATCTGACAAGACCAGCTGGGGCCCTCCGTGGCCCCACGCCCCAGCTCTGGGTTGCACCTGAGTGTGAGTGTTGCCTTGTCACTTCTAGCCGAGTGATCTTGAGTAAGTCGCCTAATCTGAGTCCTCAGCTCTGCATCCAGGATTCGTGGATGGTACCACCTGGTGCACCGTGACTGTAAGGGTTCATTACAATCCTGTATACACAGTGGCCTAAGAAGCTGTGTAGGCAGTGGCCACAGCCTCTGCACCTAAGCCTCCTGAGTTCAAACCCTGGCTGTGGTCCTTGACCTTCTGACCCTTCACTGGCTCAATATCCCTATCTCTCTGGAGAGGACAGGCTCACTGTGAACAATAAATGAGTTAATGCAGGAAGATGCCTGGACACTGCAGGGGACATGCCTGGACACCTGGCACAGAGAAGCTAATCTGAGCAGTCTCCTAGCATCTTGTAAAGCATTCTTCCTCACTTCAAGATGTCATTTGCTGACTTGTACCCTCGTCCTGACCCCTCCTAGTGGAGTTGGGGTGGAGTTGGGGACCTTTTTTTTTTTTTTAAGATTTTATTTATTTATTTGAGAGGTAGCATTACAGAGAGAAAGGTCTTCCATCCGCTGGTTCGCTCCCCAAATGGCTGCAACCTCTGGAGCTGAGCTCATCCAAAGCCAGGAGCCAGGAGCTTCTTCTGGGTCTCCCACATGGGTGCAGGGGCCCAAGTTTGGGCCATCTTCCACTGCTTTCCCAGGCGATAGCAGAGAGCTGGATTGGAAGTGGAGGAGCCCGGACACCAGCTGGCACCCATATGGGCAGAGGGTTAGCCCACTATGCCACAGCGCCGGCCCAGAGCTGGGGACCTTTAGCCCTTGGCCTGGTGGCCTGCCTATCCTGTGCTCAGGGGCCCACCTTCTTGGGCCTCGTGGGAAGAGGGGGAAGTTTGCCAGCAGCCTGTATTGCAAAGCACCCTGATTCCAGCCTGTGTTCATTTGGAACTAAGAGACAAGGAGAGCTTGAGGATGGAGAAGTACTGGGGTGGGGGTGAGGGGCTCAGGGGGGCTCTCTTTCTCCTGCCATCCCCCAAGCCCCCTCCTCCCAGGCCACACTGGATCAGGCAGTCAGAGGTGGCACAACCAGCTCCCAATGGGGGGCTCCCAGCCTCACCTGTGCTGTCCCACAGCCCTGCCTTCCTCTGCCCCACCTAGGGCGCTGCTGGCTACACCCCCTCCTCCCCGACAGAGGGAGCCCTCCCTGCCCGGTGAAGGCCTCGCAGCTGCCCTTCCAGCTGCTCTTCCAGCCCCAGCCTCCGCGCTTGGCCGGCCGCCCCTCCCGGAGCCGCGCAAGGGTTAAGGCAGCGGCGGCGAGCAGAGGTTCTGGCTGACGTCGTCGCTCTGGCTGAAGGTGGCTCCCCGCCGCTGAGGATGGGAGAGCCTGGCGAGCTGAAATCCGAGCTCCCGCTCAGCTGGGGCTCGGGGAGGTCCCTGTAAGAGCCGCCTGCCCGCCGGCAGCACGCTCGCCCTCCGCTCGCGTCTCTCCCTGGCAGTCGCTCGGGCACCGCCGCCGCGGGGAGGATGGAGCTGGGATGGTGGCCGCAGCTGGGGCTCGCGTTCCTGCAGCTCCTTCTCATCTCGTCCTTGCCAAGAGGTACTGTTCAGCGTCCAGGACGGCCCAGGAGGGGGCGGGTTCCCCATGGGGTGCGAGGGTCCCAAGGCTGGGCGGGGAGGGGGGGGTGTGGCTTTCTCCAGTGCCAGCTTTGGGGGCTGGGCTGGTGGTGCTGGGACGCCTGTTGCTTCCCCTGAGATGGGGCTGGGTTTTGTCCTCCCTAATTGTGGGACTCCGTTCTCTCGGGGATGGGACCGGCTCCAATTTTATTTGCTCTTTGCTTTTATCTTTTTTTTTTTTTTTGAAAGTACCACATTTCCTTGGAGAATCAAGTCCTTGTGAGTTCCCCATCTGACTTTGGAAAGCAAAGTTTCCCCTAAAACACGCCCCCCTCCCCCCAGGTGAGCAGGAAAGAAGCAAGGGAATGAAAAAGCGAGTGCAGAGTGCAGGGCAGAGGTGGCAGGGGCGTCCATCCTGGCCCGTCCTGCTAAGTGAAACCTGGGGGGCTAAGGGACCCACTCAGCACATCCACACCCCTTCCTGTAAGGCTGAGGTTAAAAGTGTAAGTTCTTGGGGGTGGAGTTGGGGTGCATGGGTGGGGTGATGCCCTGTGATTGACTGGGATCTGTTCTAGCTTCTTTAACAGGTGATTCTCTGAGCTGCAATCCCCAGGTTAAATGGACTGGGTTGGGGGTGGGGCAGATGAGGCTGGGGTGTGGCCCAGACAGCACCCCACCCCATGGAGACCTTTGACACAACTCAGGGCAGAAGCCAGGGACACCCAGGCTTGAATTGTAGTCACCAGCTGGCAGGCAGCACAGGGGGACTTCTCAGGAGCCTTGGTCCCTATGTGCCTTTAGGGTTGCGGTATCAGCAGGTGAGCAGAGGCCTCTCAAGATGGGGGGGGGGCTGAGATGCTCAGGTGGGAGCAGTCAGGGCATTTGGCACGGGATCAGGGCCCATGTTAGCTTTTGCTGCCTGCCTCCTGTACTGGCCACCTGTCTGTCCCCTCTGCTCTCCTGAGAGGTGGGTGTGCGGCTGCTGCAGGTGGTGGCCACGTGCCTGTGCCTGAGAATGCAACAGGGTTGGGGGGGCACAGCTCGAGGCACGTGCCTTCAGGACCAAGTAAACCTGGAGACCCCTGACCCCACCCCCACAGCCCACCCTGGTTAATTCTTGCCCTCTGCCGAGAACCCATCTGCCCCCACTGAAGCCTTCCTCAGTGACTCCTACCAAGAATTCGAGTTTTGCTTCCATGACATCTGGAGGGGCTGCTACTCACTGGCTAGACGCCTGCCCCGGGGGCTAAGTGACGACTTTGCACCCAGACTTCCCGATGTTCCGGCTCTGACATTTGGAACCAAACCTCCAGGACGGGGCGGGGTGGCCTTGGACCAACTCCAGGGGACTTGGTTCTTCTCAGAGCGCCAGGGCTCCGCGGAGTCAGTGCCTGAGGAATGCATTCGTGCTCCCAACGTGGCAGGTGAGGCGGCTCAAACTCATCCAAGTGAAAAAGCACCACTCAGCTGCTGCTTTTTTCCTAGTCCAGGATCTGAAAAAGCCATTTATCCCTGACCTGAGAAGCTCTCTTACCTTTCGCTCTGGAAAAGCTCTGGCGAGGGGTGGGTGGGTGTGGCTTGCTGGTCGTGTGTGTGTGTGTGTGTCTGTCTGTCTGTCTGTCTGTCTGTCTGTCTTGCTGGTCAACCCTGAGCTGCTTCTCGCGTGCAGCAAGGAGGTGGTGGTGGTTGTGCGTCCCCGGGCTCGTTGACAGGGAAGGCAGAGGGACAGGGTAGGAAACTCTTTACGAACAAGTCCACTCCCTGTTGGAATTCCGAAGCTGGCCCTGTCAGGGAAAGCCTGGAAGCCTCTCATCCCCTCTAATTAGTTTTCTAAAAAAGAGCATTCGATGACATGTAAACATCCGCTGGGATGTGCCGGGAGGTGGCTGTTGCTCACGGGCATGTGACAAAAGTTGGAGAGTGGGCCAAGCGATAAACTAACATCAACAGCGTGGGCGGGGGGCGGAGGGAGATGGTGGGGGGAGGACCCAACTCTGCCAGCGTGACTCTGCCTCACAGGAGAACCTCATGGAAGAGATGGGTCTCCAGGGAATACAGCCCCGGACCGAGAACTCCGCATTGGCTTGTGGGGAAGGGACACAGCCGCCCCAGGGGAAGAACCGTGGAAGTGCAGATACTCAGTGGGCAGGAGCAGCCGGCTGAGCCAGGGAGTGTGGAAAGCAAGCAGGGGCGAGGGAGTGGCAAGAAAAATTAGATGTTAGTTTATAATGGGATGGGCTAGCAAATTCCTCGCGGAGAGCTATGAAAATTGGGCCTTCGCGGCACGGGTGGATTTTTGTGGGGTTCGTGAAGAGGGTGTTGCCCTAATATATACTCTGGGAGTTCCTGGCTTCCCCGACAGGAGCATAATTTCATGGTGGGATCATGGATTCTAGGAGCTGAGAGAGACTTTAGAGTTTTTTTTTTTTTTTTCGATTGAGGTCATTTTAACTCGTCCTTGACTGCAGAGGAGAATGAAAGTAAACATTTTGCTGGCATTCAGTTAGGTGCTGTCGTCGTCCCTGCTTTGCACACGAGGCTCAGAAGCAGTTCTAGGACCAGCGCAGGCACACATCAGCATGGTTTCTCAAAAAATTCAATGGGGCAGTTCCCCTTCCGGTTATTGACACAAAAGACTTGACAGTGGGAACTTGAACAGATATTGGGACACCAGTGTTCAAAACAGCATCGTTCCCAAGAGCCAAAATGTTCATTAATCTTTTTTTTTTTTAATTTTTTTTTGACAGGCAGAGTGGACAGTGAGAGAGAGACAGAGAGAAAGGTCTTCCTTTGCCATTGGTTCACCCTCCAATGGCCGCTGCGGCCGGTGCAGCCAGCGCACCGCGCTGATCCGATGGCAGGAGCCAGGTGCTTATCCTGGTCTCCCATGGGGTGCAGGGCCCAAGTACTTAGGCCATCCTCCACTGCACTCCCTGGCCACAGCAGAGAGCTGGCCTGGAAGAGGGGCAACCGGGACAGAATCCGGCGCCCCAACTGGGACTAGAACCCGGTGTGCCAGCGCCGCAAGGCAGAGGATTAGCCTAGTGAGCCGCGGCGCCCGCCAAGAGCCAAAATGTTCATTAATGGATAAGCCAAACTATCTATACATGCCCTGGAATATCCGTTAGCCTTAAAAATGAAGGCAGTTCTGATACATGCTGTCACGTGAGTGCAATGTGAAGGTGGTGGGCTAAGTGAAAGAAACTAGGAACTAAAAGACAAATGTGGTGGGATTCCACCTGGGGAAGGCACCTGGCATAGTCAAATTGGTGGAGACAGAAAACAGAAAGGTGGTTGCAAAGGGTGGGAGTTGGGGGGAGGCAGTGGGGATTTATTATTCAGTGAGTATAGAGTTGCAGTTTGGGGTGAGGAAAAAGTGTGCAGATGTGTGATAGTAATGGCTGCCAATCAGTGTGGCTCAGAGGCAGGCATTTGGCATGGTGGATCAGACTCCACATGGTGGGGCTGGTGCTGTGGTTAAGCCTCTACCCACAGTGCTGGCATCCCATATGGGCAGGGGCTCAAGTCCTGGCTGCTCCACTTCTGATCCAGCTCTGTGCTGTGGCCTGGGCAAGCATTAGAAGATGCCCCAAGTGCTTGGGTCCCTGCACCTGCATGGGAGACCTGGAAGAAGATCCTGGCTCCTGGCTTCAGATTGGCCCAGCTCCAGCCGTTGAAGCCATTTGGGGAGTAAACCAACAGATGGAGAATCTTTCTCTCTCTCTCTCTCTCTCTCTCTGCCTCTGCCTCTGCCTCTACCTCTGCCTTTCAAATAAATAAATCTTAAAAACAAGACTCTATGTGGGACTCCTTCATCCCATACCAGGGTGCCTGGGTTCAAGTCCCACCTCTGCTTCCAATGCAGCTTCTGGTCCATGTGTACTCTGGCAAGCAGGAGGTGATGGCTCCAGTACTTGGGTCCTGCTCACCTATGTGGGAGACCTGGATTGAGTTCCAGGCTCCTGGCTTCAGCCTGGCCTGACTCTGGCTGTTGTGGGCAGTTCAGAAGTGAACTGGAAGATCTGTCTCAGTGTCTCTCTGCCTTTCAAATAAGTCAAAATAAATTGCTAATAATAAAAAAATAAAGAATGTAACTCAATGCTATAGAACTATGTACTTAAACATGTTTGGAAGAGTAATTTGCTATGCATGTTTTTCACAGCAAAAAAAAAAAAAAAATTCGACATAGCTAAGTAGGACTTGTGAGAGTCAAGACTGTGTAGTTTCTGAGCCCAAGTTCACCTGTCACCTGGCTGATATATGCTCACATCCAACACGTGGGTTGATTGTGCTGGTGCCCATCTCACCTTGGCAAGGTTTCAGGAGACAAAGGATGCAGGATTGAGAGAGCCCTGGATGACCTGTTTTGGCAGCACTGTTGCTCTGTCTTGGCTGGCTGTGCCAAAGAGGGAGATTATGAGCTAAGGACAGAAATGGGCAACCTTTGGGCTACAAGTCCCATAGGAGTATTTAGTAGGATGCAGTGTGCAGAAATATTTTGAACTTGAACACCTTGAGGTTGGATCCTCTCTTTGATCTGACATTCCATCTTTTCATTCTGCCTGTGATACCTGTGAGAACTTACCAGCATTTGAGGATTTTTTTTTTTGCCTTTTTTTGTTTGTTTGTTTTTGTTTTGTGTGTGTGAGAGAGTTCTTTTATCTGCTGGTTCACTTCCCAAATAGGTGCAACAGCGAAGTCTGGGCCAGGCCAAAGCCAGGAGCCAGGAACTCCCATCCAGGTCTCCCAGGTACACTTGGCCATCTTCTGCTTTTTCAGGTGCAGGTAACTGGATCGGAACTGGTGCAGCCATAACTGGAACCAGCATTCCAATATGGGACACCAGTATTGCAATCAGGGACTTAACCCGCTATACCACAAGGCTGGTCCCAGTATTTGAGTTTTTGATCTCCATTCCTGAGTGTGAGAGAAAGAGAGAAAGAGAAGCTGATGGTATAAGTATCTGAGGCTTTTTTAAAAGAAAATCTATTTTATTTGAAAGGCAGAGTTATAGAGAAAGAGGGACACACACACACACCCCTTCTATTAGTTGGTTTACTTTCCAAAGGGCTGCAATGGCTAGGGCTGGGCCAGGCCAAAGCCAGGAGCTAGGAGCTACATCTGGGTCTCCCTCGTGGGTGCAGGGGCCCTAGGACTTGGGCCATCTTTGGCTGCTTTCCTGGGTGCGTTAGCAGGGAGCTGGACTGGAGGTGAAGCAGCAGGTACTGGAACCAGTGCCCATATAAGATGCTGGCGCTGCAGGCCGCAGCTTCACATGCTGTGCCAGAATTTGAGTACTTGCTCTCCATTCCTGAGTGGGACTAGGCAGAGACTAAAAGAGAGAGGGAGAGTGCATGCTGAATGGGGAAAAGTACAGTGGGTCAAAGTACTAAGGACTGATTGGCTAACAGGACTTTTAAAAGCATCCACTGCATTAGCATCTAATTTATAAGCATCTAGTATACTGTCATGCACATTTTTCTTGGCGCATAATCTCACCTTTGTGACCTCCAACTCTTTAGTAAGATCTTTTCTTCTCTTGAATGCCCTTTAGCGTGAACTTTTGGTGGAAATGAGATGGGCTGGAGCCGTGGCTCACTAGGCTAATCCTCCGCCTGTGGCGCTGGCACCCCAGGTTCTAGTCCCGGTTGGGGCGCCAGTTCTGTCCCGGTTGCTCCTGCCTGGGAGTTCAGTGGAGGATGGCCCAGGTGCTTGGGCCCAGCAGCCGCATGGGAGACCAGGAGGAAGCAGCTGGGTCCTGGCTTCGAATTGGCGCAGCACGCTGGCCGTAGTGGCCATTTGGGGGGTGAACCAATGGAAGGAAGACCTTTCTCTCTGTTTCTCTCTCACTGTCTAACTCTGCCTGTCCAAAAAAAAAAAAAAAAGAAAGAAAGAAATGAGATGCGGCTAAGTGTTATGTCTGAGTTGATAGGCTGGGAGCACATAACTTTTGGGCATGGATACCCAAGACCAGAGGCAACTTAAAGCATCCATGTCCCTTGGGGATACCCAGACACCTTGGGGGAGGGCTTTGGAATGCCACAGGCCTGGATTCTGGGTTCACTTAATTACATCTATCCCTGGGTTACACTGGCAAGACAGAAATGGCCAAATGGTGTTGGGGCTGGGGAGGGGCTTATGACTGATTTCTTTAAAGATTTATTTATTATTTGAAAGTCAGAATTACACAGAGGGAGATAGACAGAGGGAGAGAGAGATTGATCGATCTTCCATTTGCTGGTTCACACCCCAGATGGCCACAACAGCTGAGGCTGGGCCAGGAGCTTCTTCCAGGTCTCCCACATGGGTAGCAGGGGCCCAAGCACTTGGGCCATCTTCCACTGCTTTCTCCAGGCCATAGCAGAGTTGAATCAGTAGTGGAGCAGCTGAGACTCGAACCGGCACTCATATGCAATGCTGGCATTGCAGGCAGCAGCTTTACCCATTACACCACAACACCTTTCCCCTAATGGGTGATCTTAAGTCAAAAATTATTTCCATCTGCCCCACTGGGGATATCCAATACCATGCAAAAGAAAATGTCTCTACTTGCCTCCCCTGAGAGCAGCTCTAGATGTGGGGTGTGCTCAAGTCGGGAAGTGTGCCATGGCATGGCTAAATGAGGGAAGGTTATATTCCATTCCCTCCTTGCGAGGAAGGAGCTCACACCTTCACTCTGTAAGATGTTTGAAAATCACAAGCACCCGACCTCCCTCCCCTCTTAGATTACTTTAAAGGGGAGGGGAATCCAGTGTTTATACATTCCAGGTCCTGAACTCCAGGGCAGACGACAGAGGCCAGCTGGGGTGTGGAAAGCTAACAGATCAGAGGCAGAGAGTCTATCAGATTCCAAACCTGCTCTGTGTCCCATAATTGTGTTTGTCAGTCTTCACAAGATTGGGGCCAAAGTTGCAGGTTGATAATGGAGAGAAATAAGCAGAAAACACAGGAGAGGAGCCAGCGTGGTAGTGCAGTGGGGTTCAGCCATGGCTTGGGACACAGTCATCCTATATAAGAATGCTAGTTTGAGTCCTGCCTACTCTGTTTCCTATGCAGCTTCCTTCAATTGTGCCTGGGAGGGCAGTGGAAGATGGACCAAGTACTTGGGCCCCTGCACCCTTGTGAGAGACTCAAATGGAGTTCCTGACTAGCTTCAGCCTGGCCATGTGTGGAGTGAACCAGCAGATGGAAGATCCCTCTCTTTCTGTCTCTCCTCCTTTCTCTGTTGCTCTTTCAAACACAGACACAAATCAATAAATCAATCTAGGGAAAACAACAGAACATACGGGACAAAGCAGACCTCATACCTGTAAGCAAAACCTCGCAAGTAGAGCAGAGAATTAGAGTGGCTGGAGAGATTCTGTTTTCTGATTCAGTGTGATTTTCTGCTACCCCCACCAAACTCTCCTTTTGTCTTTCTAGGTTGCAAATATTTGTGAGACAGACTCAGAGTCTACTTCAACTCTCAGGGTTGAGAGTGAAGTAGATAGGAGTTGCTCATCAAATGTTTGACCATTAGTGATAGAAACACCAGTGGTGGTAGCCTTTTTGAAAGGGTTTCCATCCTATGCTAAGAGTCCTAATGCTGAGTTTGACCACCCAAATAAGTGATTGACTTTGAGGAAAATGCCAGGCATTCTCTCTTAGGCTTTCTGTGTATTTATGTAATCCTCACAACAGACCTGGAAGGCCAGTACTGTTGTTGTCATCCCCAGTTCCTGCACAAAGGAACCTAGGCACAGAGTTTCAGTTCTTGCCCAGGTCACATGCTGGATGTCCATGTTTTGACACCAGCTGGTCTGCCTACATAAGTCGTGCCCTAAAACTCTACCCAATATTGCCACAGTAAGGAGCAGGTCCAGCTAGAACAGATGAGCTGGCTGTATTTTAGCTGAATGATAAGGGAACACTTCAGTAGCTCAGACTGGTGCAAATAAGGTCATGTACTCACCTTATGGGGGTGAGTGGAGTAGATGCAGAAAAGGAACAGAAATATCAATGTGGGGCCACATGGAACCCGAGAGGAGTCAATCCCTAAAGAAAAACAGGGGTGCTAAGAGGACCAAAAACCCAACCAGCTTATGAGCTAGCTGTCCCCAGTGTCGCATCCCTTACTCTGATAAGGTGTGGGATGTGCAAATTTCTTTGTACCATACTCTTTAAAATCCAAATCATGTGTCTGTATGCAGAAGACCAGAATTGAGGGTGAGACAGATTTCAAGTCCAGCCCCGACACTATGTGTCTCCATTTCTTTACGGCTTTGTTCTGTCAAGATCATTAATACCTAAACTCTTAAGCCATGAATTGGGTAGGAGCAGTCCTGGAATAAGTAAGAGGAAGCGCTTTTTTCTTCCTTTCTGGCATAACATAGTTGATGGAAATCACAGGGGATGGTAGCTCCATCCCTTTCCATTAATGGTAGGATGGGTTTTAGCCGGTTCATCCAGTGCTTGAATGAAGATCTGTTGTCCGGCAGACAGCAATGTCCTGGATCTTATGCCGAGTAGTTAAGAGATCCTTTTGGCTGGGCTACAAGTGAAAAAACCTGATTTAGTCACCCTTCTTGGATAAAGGCCTTTCTTCCCGCAGCCTTGCTGTTTGCATCATGCCCTTCTCTGAGGTCCTGGCTGGCTCCGAGGATCAACTTAGTGGTTTGGCAGCAGGTGTCAGTGTTAGCTGAAGCCTGGTCAGTCAGTTTGGTGATTGGAAAACCAGAGGTGCTGCTGCTGCCAGACCTATTGAACAACGCGTTCAGCTAACTTTAGCTCATGGGGAGACGCAACAGTTGTCCTCCTAAGCTAAATTTATGGTAGGTTAAAAAAAAATCCCAGCCAGTTTAGTGAAAAAACCACTGGAGGACAGTGGATACTGGCCTGGTTTGCTTCAAATCAAATGAATTGTTTGAGGACTCCAAGAAGCTAAAGTGTCATTGTTTTTCAAGCTCAGTTCTTCTTCTGTTTCAGAGAGTTGCTCTGAAGGGAATCATTTGTCTCCTGCTTCATGGGATTCAACAGGACTTCACAATGATGGGGTGGGGGGCATCTGAAATGTTCTAGGACAAGTTGCCTAAACTTAGCTTATGGCTGGTAACAGCTACTCCTGTATTTTCTAACACTCCCTTGGCTCTATTGGCTGCAAGCAGAAGGGAGGAATTGGCCAGTGTTGAAGAATCTTTGTTGCAGGACTTCTTAGTCTGATTTTTTGCTTCTTAGGGGGGTTGACTGCCTACTTCCAAATGGTGTTCAGTACTCCCATCTGTGCACACCTGGCTCCCTAGGACAATCCACTTACAGAATGAAATGGGAGGGGCTGGCGCCATGGTTCACTTGGTTAATCCTTCGCCTGTGGCACTGGCATCCCATATGGGTGCCAGGTTCTAGTCCCGGTTGCTTCTCTTCCAGTCCAGCTCTCTGTTGTGGCCCAGGAGGGCAGTGGAGGATGGCCCAAATGCTTGAGCCCCACACCCACATGGGAGACCATGAGGAAGCATCTGGTTCCTGGCTTCGGATTGGCACAGCGCTGGCCTTAGTGGCCATTTGAGGGGTGAACCAACTGAAGGAAGACCTTTCTCTCTGTCTCTCTCTCACTGTCTATAACTCTACCTGTCAAATAAATTAAAAAAATAAAAGAATGAAATGGGTAAGCCCTTGTGGAAATGAGATAGAAACTGCAATAAACAAACATATTCATCAGTAATGGACCCAATAGATTTCCGCATGCTGTACAATAGACTCCAAAAAGTCACAGCAATAAAGGATTCTAACACCAGTCATCACAAATAGCCTTCACCTTGGGATTCACACATGCCTCATCTGTTTGTGTCCATGTATTCATTCAGCAGCGTTGATCAAGCATCTCTTGGGGGCCAGACTTGTTCTAGATGCCGAGGCTATCAGATGAGTAAGACAAAATCATGTTCCTAAAGACACTTGTAATCTTTTAAGAGAACTCATAGTTCAGTCTGCCATTTCCCAAAATAGGCTTCATGGAATACTAGTTCTGGGAGAGAATCGATGAAAACAAACAGAACTGAAGATGCTATGATGAAATAAATCTAAGAGATGTGGAAATCGGCTGTGCATAAAGAATATTAAAGAATCTGCAAAGTCCCACAATAAAGACACTTTTAGCATTTTACAAAGTTGTTTGACCACAGAGCCTTTTATTGATAAGAACTTATGCCATCCAGTGGAATTAGTGCTTCATGGAACTCTTGCCCATAATGAATGACATGATGACTATTTCACCATTGCAGAGGAAAGATTAAGAAGGTGCCTCGCCAGACTTTTGCTGAGATGTGGGCTAGAAGACGAATGTCCTTACCACATAAGACTCCCTGGGGAGTTGAAAGAACCGTGGAGATGGTGGCACTTCCTCATTGCTGTGAATAGAGTCCTCACTAGCACTGACCTATGTGGGTCATGGAGAAAATTCATTTTCTGTGTTCAGCTTGCTTGGAGTAATGTCTGGGATCCTTGGGAAAACTGAGCATGAGTCCGATTAGTGACCATTCACAGTGATATGGCCGCTTTAGGGAGTGGTAAGAGCTGTGCCTTGCCTTCCCAATGAGATGTGTCCTGGGTGCTCCCCCCCCCCCCCCCCGCACCGAGTCGCCTTTAAAATAAGGAGACTATTTGGGCATTGTTTGACTCCCGAGGGGCATTGAATCTAAGGTCCATTCATCACCAGTTGTCCTTTCACCCTCTCCCTCCCCCATGGAGGCTTGTCTTCAGTATCACAGTGCTTGCTCCTGGGTTTGCCCATGAACCTGATTTGTACAACCTGGGAGTGGTTTGGCTGTTTACACTGGGGCTGTATGCCGTAGAGTCTGTACATGATTTTGAGTTGTTCTCCCTCACTTGTTTGCTGTTTCTGGGCCCTACTTTGTTTCTATCTCGGCTAAGTATTGTTCCAGTTGTCATGCAGCATGGTTTCTGGGCCCTGGCATTGTTGCCTTCTCTCTCTGGCTGGATTGGTTTTGCTTGGGATGACTGAAGTGGCAATGGGGAAGGAATAAAATCATTTGTTCCTTTAAAGAATATTCTTGGCTTTAGCCTGGCCCCAGGACTGGCCATTGTAGCCATCTGGGGAGTGAACCAGTGGATGGAAGGTCTCTCTTTCTGTCACTCCCTCTCTCTCTCTCTCTATAACTCTGATTTTCAGATAAATAAGTTAATATTAAAAAAAAGAATACTCTGCCTATTTGGACTTTAGGAACCAATGATCTCCACAAAGATTAATCCCCTGCACACAGTCTATATGGAATTATCTTTGGTGTATCTGTCTTGGTATGGTTGTACTCCAGTTTACATGTGCACACACACATACACAGAAACTAAAGGTGAAGATGTGGATTGTAGATATTTGTGTGTCTGTGTATGAGTGTCTATTGGCATGGAATATCGAGTATTACACAGGCAAGGATTTGAATCCTGGCTGGTTTTCTTTGGTGAGTTACTTGATCTTTCTAATATGTCCTTATCACCTTTCAGTCTGTAATGCAGGATCATTGTGTTTATAGAATAAGTTTATTGGGTGTATTAAGTGGGATAATCCATTTAAAATATTTAGCATAGTGTCTGGCAAAAAAGAGAGCACTCAGGAAGTTAAAGTTCTCTTCCACTTCTCTTGCCTTTTCCTACTAGTATAAGATCCACAAGGAATAGAGAAGGAGTGATGGGGTGTTTTCATCTATAGTAGCATGGAACCAACATGGTCCTATTGAGGCTCACTTCCTCAGTTCACAGTCTCATTCTAGTGGTTATCAATTACCTGTTGGAGAAAAAGAGGAAACCTATGGATTCACCATATATTGATTTATTGTGATTTGCTCACTCCCTCTGGTTTTATCGTGCATCCACCTTCCAGCCTTACAGAAGATGCCTTCTTTGTGCTGCGCCTTTGTATCTTTGTTAGAAAAGGGCCTTGTGCTGGTGCCGTGGCTCACTAGGCTAATCCTCTGCCTGTGGTGCCGGCACCCCAGGTTCTAGTCCCAGTTGGGGTGCCAGATTCTGTCCCGGTTGCTCCTCTTCCTGTCCAGCTCTCTGCTGTGGCATGGGAAGGCAGTGGAGGATGGCCCAAGTGCTTGGGCCCTGCACCTGCATGGGAGACCAGGAGGAAGTACCTGGCTCCTGGCTTCGGATCGGCGCAGCGCCAGCTGTAGCGGCCATTGTGGGGGTGAACCAATGGAAGGAAGACCTTTCTCTTTGTCTCTTTCTCTCTCTCTGTCTCTCTCTCTCTCTTTCTCTTTCTCCCTCTCTCTCTTTGTCTAGCTTGCCTGTATAAAAAAAAAAGAGAGAAAAGGGCCTTGTGGGTAGCAGATTTGTGCAGGGATTAGGAGACAATGTCTTGCAGGGTAGACGGTTATGGGCCAAAAATATTGCACCCCAAACACTGAGGCCTCTTAGAGATATGAAGATGAAATGTCGTTCATGCCCATCCACTTGTGATTCAAGGGTGAAGCTGGCCAAAAATTCTCAGTGGAAAGAAGCTCCCTTCCTCTTGTTCTGGCTTGCAGACTTGGAGGAGGTAGCTCTAATGAAGATGGGCTCATTACAGCTTGCAGAGCTGGGACGCTAACCATAATGAAGGCTAGCCTGCCTGGAGTTGCTGCCAGCTCAGAGCCTAGGGACCCATTGGACATACCATTAGAAATGCATCACCCTCATTGCATGTCCCTCTGCACTTGACATCTGCTGCTGGCCAGCTGCCAACAGGAGAAGGAAAATTTGGCTTTTGCCTGGTATCAGTGAACTTGGAAGTGAAGGTAGTAACGGTAACGCTGGAAGATCTTGGCAAAGAGGTAAGCTGCGGTAGATGGAGATCACCAGTGTAGCCCTAATGTACTCTGACTTAGAGGATTTTAACATGTGGAAAAACAGGAACAGGTGGGACAATCTGTAGAATTCCTGGGTCTGGGGAACTCCCTGTGGCATTTTTAGGGTGTAGCTTGAGCTTTAATAGTTTAGTGTTGCCATGCTAATGCTTCGGTTGATACAATATTGACTGAGTTCTGTTGCCAAGTAGTTTTATATGCATTATTGAGTTATTTTGCAGTCATTATTTCTATTAAAATAAGATCTATTCAACTCATATTCTAAAGTCTGAAGTAACTCAGAAGCAGCTGTCCTTCAAGGATTCCTAGCATCACAGTTGTTGAGGATAATGGCAACTGGGAGCTCCTCCAAGATGCTATAATTGGTGTTTTGTTGCCTTTAGCTATTAATGTGGAATTTGTGTCTCTAAAGAGAAGCAGCAGGAGGGGAGGCATGTTTTATAAAGTGGTGTTCAAAGAGAAGGTGCCACAGTCTGAATGTGTTCCCCAGAGTTCATATGTTAGAAACTTAATCCCTAAACTCATGTTGATGCTATTTGGAGGTAGGATCTTTGGGAGGTGATTGGGTCATGAGAACTCCACCCTAAAGACTGGATTAATCCACTGATGGACTCATGCATTGTTGAGGGAGTGACTCTGTTCTAAAAGGGAGCTCTCTTGAGCACACTTGCCCTGCCTCGTCCTGTGAGGCCCTGTACTATGATATGTTGCAGCAAGAAGGCCCTCATGGGATGCTGAGCAGGTCCCGACCCCATGCTTCTGGGTGTCCCAGCCTCCCATGGGCCAAGCAAATGTCTATTCTTTATAAATTATCTGATATCAGACTTTTTGTCATAATATCAGAAAGCAAATGAAGACAGGTGGCCTTCGAGAAAAGAGAGTAGGAAATCTAAAAGCAGGTGGGAGGAACCGAGAATGCCATGATACCAGCATGAGCAGCCTGCTTGCAAAGGCTGGGTGTGTGTGGGCTTCGGGAGGAGACACCATCGCTTGTCTCCTTTGCTCCCTTTGTCATCTGTGTCTTAGCCAAAGCCTTTTCAAAGACACGGCAAAAAAATGAAAATGTCTGACAAACATGCATTTTTTTCTTTCCAAAGCCCTTCATCCACATTACCTTCTGCAACTGCAGTGACATCGGCACTGTCATCTCTGAGCCTCCATCCTCTTGAGGCTTTGGGCAAATGCTGCAGCAGGTGTCTTCTCTGTGGTTGTTCGGTAGCATAAGAGAGGGGCAGATTCCACGGTAGTGGGTCCATAGTGTAGCCAAGGAGTTCAGAGTTCCATTCAAGGTCACTAAGACGTCAAGGTTACTGTGTTAGGAAGAGAGTTATAGGTTGGTGCCTCCTCACATGGGGCACCAAAATGTTAGGAGAAGAGGCACAGAATAGAGAGGAGGCAGTGCATGAATTCACAGCCAGACCGAATTTATTCAGAGAAAACAAATCTGTAGAGGTGGGTGACCAACTGCCCGTGTGCACACAGATGGAACACGGGGCACAAGGCCGCGACCCCTAGGGGCCAGGCCTTTTTATATTTTAGGATGGTTGGGGATGGGAGCGGGGTAGGGGGCAGCAAGCAGAGGTGAATTCCTGGAATTGGGGGGGGGGGTACTTGGGAACCTGGAAAAGAATGCAGGGGTGGGGTATGAAGGCTATAGGGTGTGAGACCCAATTAAGATCCAGGGCAAGGAATACATCCCAATGTTGATCTATCTTTTGGGCAATGAGTGAGAATGGCTGAGGCTTATGTCTTTGGTCTATCATATTGTCTTTAGACCAGAGCAGGGTGAGAACCGATCCAGCGACTGGAGGAGGGTGAATTTTTTTGTAACACATTTCCCTAGAAATAGTGAAAGCA
The DNA here is from genome assembly GCF_964237555.1 of Oryctolagus cuniculus. NCBI lineage: Eukaryota > Metazoa > Chordata > Mammalia > Lagomorpha > Leporidae > Oryctolagus > Oryctolagus cuniculus. The sequence goes on from NC_091432.1 coordinate 30,485,197, forward strand.
GAATAATAGGCCTGTGATTCTCAAGAAGTAAACTTGTTTGAAGGGCAGAGACCTAGACTCTGCATCAAGAGACTGTGAGGACTAGGTCTGGATTGGGATCCAGGAATATGACATTTAACTATTTTTAAAAATTTTATTAATATAAACAGAACAGATTTCATGTATTTCATAGGTACGATAACCATACTTGCCTCCCTTCCCCTCTCCCTCAATCCCGCTTCTTCCTTCTTTTCTTTTTTTTTCTTTAACTTTTACAAAGACATACTTTCAATCTACTCTAATCACAGGCTTAGTTCACCACCAACCATAATATTCAACAAGTAACATGGAGGAAGACCACAGTTCCACAGGAGTATAAGCAAGTGCTGGAAGCAACAATCATATAACAAGATGTCTGTTTCATTCCTATATATATCTATATCTTTATATATATATATATTCTATATTAACTGCCACATGTCAGAGAAAATATGTTTGTCTTTTTGAGACTGGTTATTTAGCTTAGCACAGTGGTTTCCAGTTGTGTCCATTTTGTTGTAAAAGACAGGATTTCATTCTTTTTAATGGCTGAGTAGTATTCCATAGTGTATTATACACCACATTATCCAGTCATCAGCTGATGGACATCTGGGTTGATTCCATATCTTATCTGTTGTGAATTGAGCTGCAATAAACATGTGGGTACAGATAACTCTTTCATATGCTACTTTCATTCTATCTGGGTGAATTCCCAGGAGTGGGATGGTTGGGTCACACGGTAGATCTATTACCATATTTCTGAGCAATCTCCATACTCTCTTCCATAATTGTACTCATTTAACATGCCCACCAACAGTGGATTCACGTACCTTTCCCCCCTACATCCTCACTGGCATTTGTTATTTTTCGATTTTTTGGGTGGTTGCCATTCTGCCTGGGGTGAGGTAAAGCCTCATTGTGGTTTTGATTTGCATTTCCCTGATAGCTAGTGATCCTGAGTATTTTTTTCATGTGTCTGTTGGCCATTTGAATTTCATCCTTTGGAAAATGCCTGTTCATTTCCTTTACCGATTTCTTAACTGGGCTATTTGTTTAGTTATTGATGAGTTTCTTGAGCTGTTTTTTTTTTTTTGGACAGGCAGAGTGGACAGTGAGAGAGAGAGACAGAGAGAGAAAGGTCTTCCTTTGCCATTGGTTCACCCTCCAATGGCCGCCGTGGCCAGTGCACTGTGGCTGGCACACTGCGCTGATCCGAAGCCAGGAGCCAGGTGCTTCTCCTGGTCTCCCATGCGGGTGTAGGGCCCAAGCACTTGGGCCATCCTCCACTGCCTTCCTGGCCACAGCAGAGAGCTGGCCTGGAAGAGGGGCAACCGGGACAGAATCCGGCACCCCTACCGGAACTAGAACCCGGTGTGCCAAACGCTGCAGGCGGAGGATTAGCCTATTGAGCCGCAGCGCCGGCCTTTTTTTTTTTTTTTTCCTTGAGCTCTTTATAGATCCTGGATATTAATCCTTTATCAGTTGTATAGTTTGTAAATGTTTTCTCCCATGGTGTCAGTTGCCTCTTCACTTTGTTGAGTGTTTCCTTTGCATTGCAGTAGCTTCTTAGCTTGATAAAATCCTATTTGTCTATTTTTACTTTTATTGCCTGTGCTTCTGGAGTCTTTTCCAAGAAGTGTTCACTTATGCCAATGTCTTGCAGAGTTTTCCCGATGTTTTCCTCTAGTAATTTGTTGGTATCAGGTCGTAGATTAACAAGCATTCCAGATGATTTCAATGCAGATGGTCTGGGGAGTGTGTAGAGGAGATCAGAACCTGGGCCTCTGATGCATACACACTGAATCCTGACTCTACCACTACTGTGTGCCCTTGATCAAAGTATGTGACCTTCTTGTGCTCCATTTCTTCATGTACGAATGCAAGGTTGGACAGCCATCGTGAGGACTAAATGAAATAACCTGAACAGAACTCAGCACTTTGCCTTGCTCAGAGCACATGGTTATTGTTGCCTTCAGAATGATGAAGGCAGCGGCTCAGAGCCAGATCAGTAGGCTGGTGAAGCACTGGACTCTGGAAACAGACTCTGAATTTGAATCCTATCTGTGCTTACACCCTGTGTTATCCTGGATATATTGTTCAATCTCTCCATGCCTGTTTCCTCAACTGTGAATTGGGGAGTGTTAGTTGTCCCTATATTATAGAATTGTTGTAAAGATTAAATCAGCTAATACAGGTGAACTGTGTTGCATAGGGAAAGTGCTGTGAGTGTCTGTTACTGTTATCTAAAGCAGGTTATTCATCAACACCATGTGATGGTTTCAGAGTACAAAAAATATCTTCCCTAACTTTATCCTTTGTGTCACTATTAGAATCAGAACTTTGTTCTGCATGGACTACTGATACTACCCACAGCCTGATGGTTGACCTTTTTTTTTTTTTAACAAAAATTATTTATTTTAAAGGCAGCTACAGGCTGTGGGGTGTGATGGGAGAAGAGAGAGATTGATCTTCTATCTGCTGGTTCACTCCCCAAATGACTGCAACAGCCAGGCTGGGCCACACTGAAGCCAGGAGCCTGTAGCTCCATCAAGGTCTCCCACAGCAGTGGAAGGGGCGCAGACACTTAGATCTTCTTCCACTGGTTTCCCAGGCACATTAGCAGGGACTTGGATCAGAAGCGGAGCAGCCAGGACTTGAACTGAAACTTACATATGGGATGTCAGCATCATGGGCAGCTGCTCAACCCCCTATGCCACAACAGCGTCCCCATGATTGTTAATATCAATCACAAACATAATAGTGACACCCGTATCTGAGCTCCCTGTCAGCCACTTTCCTTTCACGAACTCTTGCATTCCTCATCACAACCATGAAAAAGTAACATTAGGATCCTGATTTCGCAGATGAGAAAATCCAGGCGCAAAGCATTTCAGTGGGTCAACCAAGGCTGCATAGTAACCGCTGCAGTCAGGACTCACATCTAAGCAATCTGATTCCTAAGTGTTTATGCTTCGCCCAAACTCCTCTCTCCTGACACTGTAGAGGCAGAGGTTGTGAACTCTCAAGGATCCATGTATTGTGTTGCAAAGAAGGAGATTGTGGCCCCCAAAAGAGTTGAATGCTGGCCTTTTTTTAAAAAAAAACTTTTATTAATAAATAAAATTATTTAGAGTACAACTTTTGGATTATAGCGGTCCCCCCCCCATAACCACCCTCCCACCTGCAAACTGTCCCATCTCCACTCCCTCTCCCATCCCATTCTTCATTAAGTGAATGCTGGCCTTTTATGTGGAAGCTTGATGATCTGGGAGAATTTGTTTGTCATCTCAAACACCTCATCTGTTGAAGGAATAAAATAATCTCTACTTTGAAGTTATGGTGATTCAATGAACCGAAATGTGTCAAGAGCCCAGAAATGTCTGCAGGAGGTGCCGGGCCCAAGGAGTAGAGGAGGACGATGGAAGACCTCCAGGGTGGAGCATCGGACTTAAGAAGACAGACAGAAAGGAATTAGCAAGTCGATTTCTGTCCTCCCTCTGCCCTTCATCACAGTTCTAATTTTTAGGGACTCCTTGGAAAGTTTTATCACTCCTGGTCCCCAAAGGTGGTGATGCAGGCCTTAGCTTTCCAGAGATCAGACTCTTGTAACAAGAGGGCTGTGAGAAGAAGATTGAGGTCACTGGAGTTGAGACCGAGCCAGGCTGGGGTTGAGTGAGAGTCACTTGATGACAGTGGTACAGGGAAAATGGTGATGAAGGAAGGCAACCTCCATGCTTTTTTTTTTTTTAAAGATTTATATATTTATTTGAAAGGCAGAGTTGCAGAGAGAAAGAGAAAAAGAAAGAACGAAACACACAAAGAGATATCTTCCATCTGCTGGTTCACTTCCCAAATGGCTACAACGGCCAGGGCTGGGCTGATCCGAAACCAGAAGCCAGGAGCTTCTTCTGGGTCTTCCGTGTGGGTGCAGGGGTCCAAGCACTTGGGCCATCTTCTCCTGCTTTCCCAGGCACATTAGCAAGGAGCTGGATCAGAAGAGGATCAGCCAGAACAAGAACAGGCACCCATATGGGATGCTGGAACTGCAGACAGCGGCTTTACCTGCTACACCATAGCGCCAGCCCTGACTGTAATTCTTGTCTCATGCAGAAGAGCTTCCATCAGGCAGAACAGTGAGTAAAGCAAGATTTATTTAAGTTAGAAATCTCCCGCGGCAGCAGTCAGGAGAGGGGCTCCAAGAGAGGCCGACCCAAGAAATCTGTCAAAGTGGTGTCTGTTAAGCACAATTCAAGGGAGCAGAATAACAGCTAACAGTCAACCAGAGGGCAGGGATAAAACCCATCAGGAGGCCAGAGCTGTCCTAACCTGCTCATGATAAAGCAAAAAAGCCATCAGAAAGGTGGGGCATGTAACTTCATCTTGCTATTCTCATGATAAAACCAGAAACACAGAGGAGTGTGGTTGGTTGGTATTTTGTCTTGCTCAAGGCAGTTTCCGGGTAGAAGCAAGCATCTTCTCCACTCTTAAAGGGACTGCCCCCTTTCCCATTGCATCAGGGACCTGACCTGTTTATTGGCCCATCAACTTGTCACAACAGGATGGCTGTCAAAGCCTCAGGCGGAGGTTCAGAGTCACCAAGGGTCCCAGCAAGTGTCCGAGCACCCTGAGTCACGGTCTTGTCTTCCTGCCACCTCTGGCATCTGCACCATGGAGCCGAGGGTCGGACCCTGCAGCCAGCAGGAATGCGTGTGCTGCTGTGACGTCCACATGGGGAGCTCAGAGAGCCTGCCGGGAGGGGTGGAGTGGGTGGGGAGGGGGGAGGCCCTCAAGTTGCTTCATTCTATGTCTTTTTTCTCCTTCTGGTCTCAGAGGGCTTATAAAATGCTAGGTGGGTTTTAAAAAGCCAACCTCAGTAGACATTTTAATTAAATGTGGTTAAGCGGGAGGGTGCTGGGGCTCGTGGGAGACACAAAGGTGGGTTCTAAGATCTGCCCCTGGTCAGAATGTCTTTCTTCACCACCTTCTGGGGTGGTCTTGGCCTGGACCTCTGGTCTGACAACGGATGTTTCAGTCGGGTGTGGAACAAGCTGACCCTTGTGTTCAGACAGAATCCTCAGTCTTTTCAGCGTGATCTTCACAGCAGCCATCTGCAATGTGTTTCCTTGAGATGTGGTGTTGAATATGAGGCTAAGGCAATTGCCTCTCCTGCCTGCCTGCCTGCCTAGGGGAAGCCCCGCTGACCGAGGGGTCAGTGCTTCTACATCTTGACAACCATAGTAATGGGTCAGTAATGGACAGCCTTGAAGAGAGCCACCCGTTTGCCCTAGGCTGTGACAGTGGGTGCAGAACAATGACCATGATGATGATGGCAGCCAACTTGTTTCTCTCCTTCCTCATTCACCAAACATCTGAAAGCTGAGCCTGTGCCAGTGGATCAGCAGTGCTTTCAATGCCTTGGTGATCATGCTGATAGAACAGAAACACAAAGCTAGATGTCTTTTATTATCCGAAGTGAGTTCTGCAAGAGGCAGCACTGGGTTGATGTAACTGGACTTGCACTCTGGATAGGAGGTACCAGGGATGCTGTCCCTAAGCATGGAAGCTGAAGAAGGGCTTGGGGTGCCCACATCCCATATCAGAGTGCCAGTTCCAGCCTGGATGCTCCAGCTTTCTGTTAATGCACCCTGGGAGGGCATCCCTTGGGGGCTGAAGTACTTGGGCTCCTGTCACCCACGTAGGAGACCTGGATGGTGTTCCAGGTTTGCGGCTTTGGCCTGGCTCAGCCCTGGCTGCTGTAGGCATTTGGGGAATAAACCAGTGGATGGAAGATGGTTCTTTCTCTGTGTGTATGTGTGTGTCTTCCTCTCTCTGTAACTCTTTCAAGTAGGTGAAAATAAATAAACTTTAAGACAATTTCTTCTCTTAAAAAAAGTATATACTTGGGCTGGCGCCGCGGCTCACTAGGCTAATTCTCCGCCTTGCGGCGCCGGCACACCGGGTTCTAGTCCCGGTTGGGGTGCCGGATTCTGTCCCGGTTGCCCCTCTTCCAGGCCAGCTCTCTGCTGTGGCCAGGGAGTGCAGTGGAGGATGGCCCAGGTGCTTGGGCCCTGCACCCCATGGGAGACCAGGATAAGCACCTGGCTCCTGCCTTCGGATCAGTGCGGTGCGCCGGCTGCAGCGCACCGGCCGCGGTGGCCATTGGAGGGTGAACCAACGGCAAAGGAAGACCTTTCTCTCTGTCTCTCTCTCTCTCACTGTCCACTCTGTCTGTCAAAAAATAAAAAGTGTATACTCTTTCTGGGGGATGGGGAGGAGTGAGTAGGGAGAGCACAGCTATCGAGGCAGTGAAAACCCTCTGTACACTGCAGTAGGGTCGTGCACCTCTGTCCACAACCATAGAATGTACACGGAGAGTGGGCTCTAATGTGGACCGTGGACTCTGGGTGGTAATAGTGTGCCAATGTGGGTGTAATCCAGCCAAATGACCAAGACTTTGCTGCTGGCCTCTGGACAGCCAGTGCACCAGAGACGAGTTTTGGTAAGAAGAAAGGGGTTTATTTCAGCAAGTCAGCGGTCTCGGGGAAGAGTGATTTCTGAATCCAAAATGTGCTCTTTCTGCCCAACAAGTCAGCAAAAAGGATTTAGAAAGGGAAGAAGTAGCTACAGGTGGAAGTTGGAAAAAATAGTGAGTCCGGCCAATGGATAATGAAGCAGATTTTCAGACTTTGCCCTGTTAGTGGTGCATCTGGGAAATCCAGGGCAGCAGCCAGGTGGAGGTTTCTGGAAAATGAAGCTCAGTGTTCTGCAGCTGATGGTCCAGATTTTCTCCCTAGCTGAGTGTGAGGTCTGCCATTCCCAGGCATCTCCTGAAATTCTTAGGCAAACATTGTTATTCACAAGACCAGTCACAGGTACTTCACAAAATCAGTAGTTGGTTTTTGTTAATGAAGATATGAAAAGTCAAGGAGGATGCCTTCTCTGTGGTTCCATGGGTCCATTCTTGTACTACATGCATCACTCTGGTGGGGGACTTGGATGAGGATGCCTTCTCTGTGGTTCTATGGGTCCATTCTTGTACTACATGCATCACTCTGGTGGGGGACTTGGATGATGGAGGAGGCTGTGTACCTTGGAGGCAGGGAGTATATGGGACATCTGTAACTTTCCACTCAATTTTGCTGTGTACCTAAAACTGCTGTAAAAAAAAACGAAGGCTTAAAAAAGTATTGGATAAAGAGAAAAATCACTATTTTATCAATGGCGGAGTTAAGTTGTGAGTGATACTTGAAGTCTGTGAGTTGACATGGGCATGCATTTGATCTCTCCATGCCTGTTTATCCCAGAGCCATGCTGTGGGGGGGTCCCTTGTGCTTATTTTCTGAGAAGCACTGACCTCATTTGCAGCTTGTAAGACATTGTTTTTCAACGTGGCAAGCAAAGCAAGGTTTGCTCAACTCCAGTAGCTGGCTAACCCGGAGGTGGTCCCAGCCTGTTTCTCCTTCAGTGGCAGGTTTGTTCACCTCACCCCTAGCCCTGGAATTCTGTGGGCCTCTGTTTTTCCCTCCAAATTCATTCCTTAAAAAGGATTCTTGGTCATTTCTCTTTGCTGCAATAAATAAAACCACCTCTGCCCTACTTAACCTGTTTGTTCACTGGTAAAGTGATGGGGAGGGTGGGCTAAATTATTTTAACTTTAAAAAATGGATTACCAACCTCACTGGAGCATTTTAAAGGTTAACTTGCACAAAGGACATCAAAGCACTTTACCATACACATAAGAAAACCTTCAGTAACTTCCACCACTATTGGTCTTTCCCTGACTCCTAGTTTCTGGAACTGGCCCGAGCACCATATTGAAATTCCCTGAAATTTGCCCAGTGGAAGCCAAATGGCCAAAGTGCCCTTTCCACAAATGTAATTTTAATCAATTGAGAAAAATCCAGGACATTGCTCTTGTCTGCTTATTGAAATTTTAAATCTTTTGGCTGGGCAACTTGGAGCATTTATTACAGGATATTTCATATATCTCTATTATACATCTGATTTCAGGAAGTAACAGGGTCTTGTCAGCCTGGAGAGGAAAGGGCCAAGTCATCAAACCATCAAAACCCCTGCCTCCACCCGCCACCTCCATGTTCCTGGAAGTGGGCTTATTTTTGCAAATGGATCGATTTCTTCCTGTGAGTTTTTTCAAATCTTAGCCCTGTGGAGTCTGTAGGTTTGGTGTCAGTGCCCCTTCCTGCCCATTGATTTCTTCTTATAACGTCTTACACTGTCTCTATTGTAGGCTGTGAGCATGCATTGATGGAGTTATTCGACTGATGCCAATGCCTCTATGGAACTGGGGGCTCCCTGGGGTCAGGGATGGTGTCTGTTTTTCTCTCCATTGTATTCCAGCATGCAGACTCCGGCCTGGCATACAGTGAACACTCAGTAAATACTCGTGGAATGGGAGAATGAATCTGTCAATTCACCCAAGCTCTTGGCACTGTGCTCTGGGAACTCACTGCTTAGATGATTTGTTGCAGGTTATCCTTTGTCTTGTGAAGGCGTGGTGTATTTCTTCCCTATTGATGCTGTGACAAGTTACTGTGACCTTAGTAACTTAAAATGACACCTGCCTATTACCTGTGGTTCTGGAAGACAAAAGACAAGTGAATCTTGCCTCTAACTTTTTTTAAAAAAGGTTTTATTTATTTATTTGAAAGTCAGAGTTACACAGAGAGAGAGAAGGAGAGGCAGAGAGAGAGAGAGAGAGAGGTCTTCCATCCACTGGTTCATTCTCCAATTGGCTATAATGGCTGGGGCTGTGCCATCCGAAGCCAGGAGCTTCTTCTGGGTCTCTCACATGGGTGCAGGAGCCCAAGGACTTGGGCCATCTTCTACTGCTTTCGCAGGCCATAGCAGAGAGCTGGATTGGAAGTGGAACAGCCAGGACACAAACTGGTGCCCATATGGGATGCCGACACAGCAGGCGGCGGCTATACCCACTTTGCCACAGTGCTGCCCTCCTCTAACTTCTAATATCCAATATCAAGGCATTGGAAGGGCTGTGTTCCCTCTGGATGCTCCAGGGAGTGGCCGTTTTACTGTCTTTTCCCAGCTTCTGGATGCTGCCTGCAACCCTTGGCTCATGCCCATGGCTCCTTCCGCCATCTTCATGACTCATGACTACAACCTCCACTCTGTCCTCACATCTCCTCTTCTGATACTGAGCCTCCTGCCTACCTCTCATCTGAGTCCTTGTGGTTACATAATCCAGTGTCTCCTCTCATCTTGGGATTCTTTTTTTTTTTTTAAGATTTATTTATTTATTTGAAAGAATGTGAATGTGTGTGTATGTGTCTGAGAGAGAGGGAGAGGGAGAGGGAGAGGGAGAGGGAGAGGGAGGGAGGGAGGGAGGGAGAGAGAGAGAGATCTTCCATCTGCTGGTTCACTCCACAAATGGTCACAACTTCCAGAATTGGGCCAGTCTAAAGGCCAGGAGCTAGGAGCTATTCTGAGTGCAGGGACCTGAGCACATGGGGCATCTCCCGCTGCTGTCCCAGGCCACGAGCAAGGAGCTGGATTGGAAGTGGAGCAGTCAGGACTCAAGCTGGCGCCCATATGGGATGCTGGTGTTGCAGGCAGTAGCTTCACCTGCTATGCCCTAGCACTGGCCCCTTGTCTCAAGATTCTTAACCGTGGGATTGTTCCTTTACATTGAGATGGTGGAATAAGAAGGGCATAAGTTGGCTTGCTTATTGAAGTAAAGGGAATTGCTAGTGAAAGTATTTAAGGGAATTAATTCCTGGATAAAAGGGAGGCCACCAGTATTCCACAGATAGGTTGCAGGTGACCAAATCTGCAGCTGGGGAGAAAGGGGCTTTGTCAGCTGCATACTTGGCTTTCCATGTTGAAGGACAGAGTCTTATAAAAGATGCAAATGAGTTGTATGTCAGTGCCCACCCCTGTCCCCCCAGGAGTTACTAGTGTTCACAAATGCTTTAAAATCCTAGGAGGATGTAGTGTGCGCCCCCAGGTTAATGGTGGGGACAGGGAGAGGGTAAGACAGCCACTGCTCAGGCATATTTGCCTTTCAGGGTAGAGATAATGTAAGTTGGACAGGGCAGAGGCTGGAGTCGAGGAATATGGTGCCCATGGCTGGTAACCTGAACCGATAGTTCTAGGAACTTTTCCCCAGGGGAAGCCAAATGCCATATTTCTGATATCAGAAAAGAGGGGCAAAGGCAACCCTCTTGGCTTACTGCTCCCAGATGGACCCACTGGATGGAAATATTTGACTGTTGAAAGGAGGGTAGCTCGAGAAGTAAGGCCAGATTTGTCAATGGTATACTCTTGTGTGCCAGGCCCTGCCCTTGCACCTGTGAATAAATTAGATGTAGTTCCTATCAGCTTGTGGTCACATAAGGGAAATAGACAGTAAGCAAGTATAAGTGTCCCTGCAAACCTTGGGAGATTGGTTCAAGGACCTTTCACAGATACCAAGTCCAGATGTTCAAATCCCTTATAGAAAGTGGCATAGTATTTGCCAAACTGTTTCCTGTAGACTGTGCCATATTACATTCCTATCAACAGTGCATGAGGATTCCAAGTTCTCAACATTTTGCCAACACTTGTTCCCCTTCCTGCCCCCCCCCCCCTTTTATGGTTTGGAAGTTAGCCATCCCAGTAAGTGGTATCTAACTGTGGTTTTGATTTGCATTTCCCAAATGACTTGTGGTATTGTGCATCTTTTTATGTGTTTCTTAGCAATTTGCATATCTTCTCTGGAGAAGTACCTATTCAAATCATTTGCCCATTTTTAAATTAAGTCATTTGTCTTTTTGTGGTTGAGTTATAGGAACTTTTTTATATGTTCTGGACATTAAACATTTGCTAGTTATATGATTTGCAAATATTTTCCCTCATTTTGTGGATTGTGCTTGTACCATTTTGATAATGTCATTTGACACAAAAGTTTTAAATTTTGGGGAAGTCTGATTTATTTATTTTTCTTTTGTACTCATGCTTGTGGCCTTATTCCTAAGAACCCATTGCCATGTTGAAGATTTGGAGATGTATCTCTATGTTTTCTTCTGCTTTCCCTCACCTTTGACCATTAAGTTTCCCTATAGAGTTCAAAAGTCATTCCCATCATCAGCTGACATCAGAAACATGGGGAGCTCAGCTCAGTAAGTCGTGGTGGTCACTCTGCAGGGGCCCACAGAATAGTGGGGGGAACAGAACGTCGGAGGTGGCAGTGCTGTGGTGTTCTAACACCCGGGTGAGGAACTTGCCCATCCACAAATGTTTGTAGAAAAATGAATTTCACAAAGGAAAGTTTCCAGAAGACTAGATTTAGCCCATTTAAGGCGCTGTCCCTTATTACATAAGTGGTTTCTTTCTGACACTAGAAGCTTCTTACCTGAGGCTTGGAGTAGATGGAGATAGTTCCTTTAAATGACTCTGCTTAGCAAGTTAGGAGTGATCGAGCCTGTGTCAGCCTGCTCAATTTGGGTGAAGAGAGTGGAAAATCAAACTATGGGCTACCGGAGTTGAGAAACCCTCACCAGGGCTAGGGATGGCTTATGTGGGCCTGCACAGCCTGCTGGTGACCCCTGCTCGGGGTGTCTAGGGCAGTCTTCGCAGGGACACTGTCCAGCTCCACTTTCTTTCTCCAGTATCTGCTCTGTCTCTGCTTTAATCATCAGTGTTGTGCTAAACCTTTAGAAATGGAGACTGGGAAATGAGTAAATCAAAGCTAACAGGGTGATTGCTTAGCCTGAGTTCCTCTGGGCAGCCCCCGACTGATTCCTCTTATAGATTTTGCCAGATGGTTTTTCTTTTTACTCAAGGCGTATATAAAAAAAAGAAAGGAAGGAAGGAAAAAAAAAACCCTATTGAGAAAGGAATACTTTTTTTCTCATGGGAAAGAACCCTCAGTTGTACTTGGGGACTGAATGAAGTTGGGCTAATGAGTTCACCCTTGTAAAACATTGAAATTCTCCCAAACATACTAATTAAGGTACTTTTTGTTTTTTCCTGTTGGGTTTAGCTTTGAAGATACTACGAAAATGGCATGCTGTGAAATTGAGGAGCTGAGTCTGGAAGAAATGACATAGTCTCTCCTTGGCAATCAGCCTTGTATTTGAATGGCCTGCTTTACAGCATGGTCTCCAGATTTTTTTGATGGCCTTCATGGCTGGGCTGTGCTGCACAGTTGTGCAGTCAAATGGTTCCCTCTGGAGTTGTGCAGTGCACAACGTACACAGCTATAAGCAGTGGCCTGTATAGACCCCTAAGAATGTCGTCTTGTTTGCAAATTACATACGTATTCTGTTGTCAGTCTACTTCAATTATCTATTGAAGAAATAAGATCTTGTTTTTGAAAAATAGAAAAATTAAAACAAATAGCAGCGATAGCAAATTGCATCTGTGCCCCAGTGGACAGTGTTGGATACAACCTTAGGGTAGCTGCCTCCTGCCCAGGAGGCATTCACACAAAGATCTCTCATTCAGGCAGGGCCACCTGTTCATAGGCCAAGGCTGCTAGCAGTAGAATATTTAAAGTCCCTACCGCGTTCTGCCAAGACCTGTCTTCAGCTGCCTGCTGGTTTTCCATTGCAGAGTACACGGTCATTAACGAAGGCTGCCCTGGAGCAGAGTGGAACATCATGTGTCGGGAGTGCTGTGAATACGACCAGATTGAATGTGTTTGCCCTGGAAGGAAGGAGGTGGTGGGTTATACCATCCCTTGCTGTAGGAATGAGGAGAATGAGTGTGACTCCTGCCTCATTCACCCAGGTGAGTGTGAAATGGGACACCGCAGGCTGCCTTCCTGTTGTCTGAAATAATGAATGGGAACCTGCTGAATGCCGGAATGCTATAGCAGGCAGCCATCGGGAAGCTGTGGTTACAATTATTCTAAGTGACACGATTCAGCTCATTATAACTACAGGCAAAGGAATTAAAGGAGCGCATCCTCATTTCGGTGTTCAACTTGTAAAGGTGTGGATCTGTGTACTCATTCATTCCCTTAACAAGAAGACCGTGTCCCTTGTCAACTGCTGGGAGTAAAATGATAGAAATAAAGAAGGCACAGTCTGGGACTGGTATGGATACAGCAGGTTAAACTGCTGCTTGCAATACCAGCATCCCACATCAAGAGGGCTGGTTGGAGTCCCAGTTACTCAGCTTCTAATCCAGCTTTCTGACACACCTGGGATTCAGTAGAAAAAGGCCCTGGTACTTGTGCCCCTGCCATCAATATGGGAAGCCAGGATGGAGTTTCTGGCTCCTGGCTTCAGCCTGGCCCAGCCCTGGCTGTTGCAACCAACTGGGGAGTAAACCATCAGATAGAAATTTCTCTGTCTCGGCCTCTTTCTCTCTCTGTCTTTCTGTTGCTCTGCCTTTCAAATAAATATGTGATATTTACAAAAAAAAAAAAAAAAAAAAAAAAAAGAAAGAAAGAAAAAAAAGGACACATTTCCAGAATTCCCAGGACTTGCCACCTGGTGGGGGAGATGGCGAACAGGCAGCCATAATGCAGTGTTGTAAGTGCTGTGATCTAGAAGCACAGAGTACCATGGCCACATGGGAATAGGGGAGGGTGCACAAAACAAAAACAGGTCAGGGAGGATGTGTTAATGAAGATGAAATGTGCGTTCAAGATGAGACAGAAAACTGAAAAGGGTAGAGGGAATTTGGTAGGGAGCTCAAGCCACAGGAATTGTTATTTAGCTCATTTTGGCAAGAGAAAGTGTATAGGATCAGAGACAGAGTGATTGGAGACAGAGAGAAATCCCATCATCTGGCTCACTCCCCAAATTCCTACAACAGCTGGGGCTGGACCAGGTCTAAGCCAGAGTTGGGAGCTAATCTGGGTCTCCCAACCACTTGAGCTGATACTACTGCCTCCCAGGATCTGCATCAGCAGGAAGCTGGAATCCAGAATGGAGCTGGGACTTGAACCCAGGCACTCTGCTAGGGGATGTGGGTGTCCCAAGTGGCACCTCGACTGCTAGGCCAAATGGTCAACCCCCTTCCCTTTCTTTCTAAAACACAGGGCATGAAGCCTATTACTGCTGGAAGTGTCCTTTTTTTGTAAAATGATGGAAAAGGAAAGAAAATAGGGGTCAAGTCTACAAGTGATACCTTTAAGTCACCCTTCCTTCTTGGTGCATTGAGCTTTAAAATAGGTGAGATCTCAGCATAATCTTTGTGTATTTGACCCCAGAAAAGAAAACCATTGATGGTGGAATAAGGAGGGAGCTTACTGATCTAGTCTAGGGGATGATAGTTAAAATAAAATGGAGAGAGTGCAATCTCAGGGAAGAGTAAAGGAGAAAATTGCACAGAAAACTCCACACAAATTAGAGGGGCACTGTGGGCCTATGTGGGAGATGTGGACATGCACAACTCAGGACCCCAGTAGCTGAGAGCCTTGGCACCAGCTTTGGAGAGTTAGGTGACTGCAGCAGCCCAAGCCATTGACGATAAAGCTGCAAAAAGAGCCTGATATGAGTCCAGCTTGGAGCCCAGTAAGGGACAGTGTACCTGCCAACTAGAAGGAAAAAAAGAGGGGGGCACATTTCTCTCTCCCGGCCACCTGGCACTGGTGTCCTATAATTATCTGATAGAGGGCAGGTGTCATTTTGGACATATGTAACAACTGCACACACCCAGCAACCAGCCACGAGGAAATGCCTGAGTCTGGCTGGAAGAATTGACAGCGGGCTGGATGTTCATGACTGTGGGAGCCTTGTGTGCTGGGGTGGACAATGAAAACACTGTGGCTATATGGGAGGGTACAGGGTGTGACTGGGTCTCTGAACAGTTACCATAGGCAGCTCCACAAGGTCAGGGATCCCTGATTACCTGGTGAGAGACATTGCTGCAGGATCCATGGTCACACTGAGGATAGGTCCTTTATGTTGTTCCTGTGGCAAGGGGGGTGAATACTGCACCCACTGGGGCTAGTGACCAGGCACTGGTCTCCTTGGAGGAGAAGGGGTGAGTGTGAGACTACACCTTGGACACTCCCCTCACCCTGGTGCACTGAACAGAGCTCCCTGGCCATACCCAGCACACGCCTCTGAGTATTAACTGAAAGAGCAGACACTCTACTAAGCCACAGAGGCATAGTCTGAAGATAAAAGCACTACAGGGGGAAAAAAAAACAACAAATATCTCTACATATGCCTAAAATCAAATACAGAAATTCAAGAAACAAGAATATGGAAGACAACATGATATCCTCAAAAAACACATTTAAATAGTAGAATGTGAAGCTGAAGAGATTAAAGAAATGCCAGAAATGAAATTCAAAAAATTGATCATTGGATTATTTAGAAGTAATCAGAAGCAACTCCACGAATTAAAGAAATCCATACATGATATAATTTTTTTCCACGAAATAGAGATTTTAAAAATAAATCAAGGCCGGCGCCGCGGCTCAATAGGCTAATCCTCCACCTAACGGCGCTGGCACACGGGGTTCTAGTCCCGGTCGGGGCGCTGGATTCTGTCCCGGTTGCCCCCCTTCCAGGCCAGCTCTCTGCTATGGCCCGGGAGTGCAGTGGAGGATGGCCCAAGTGCTTGGGCCCTGCACCCCATGGGAGACCAGGAGAAGCACCTGGCTCCTGCCTTCGGATCAGCGCAGTGTGCCGGCCGCAGCGTGCCAGCTGTGGTGGCCATTGGAGGGTGAACCAACAGCAAAGGAAGACCTTTCTCTCTGTCTCTCTCTCTTACTGTCCACTCTGCCTGTCAAAAAATAAAAAATAAATAAATCAAAATGAAATATTGGAAATTAATAATTCAATACATCAAGTAAAAAAGATAGTAGAAAGACTTAACAACAGATTCAGTAAGGAAGAAGAAATAATATCTGAGTTAGAAGACAAATCTCTGGAAACTTCACAGCAGTCAGGAAGATCAAAAATAAATAAAATAGAAAACTAAAAAACACTGTTGGATTTATGGTATACTATCAAATTATCCAACATATGGGCCTTAGACATTCCTGAAGGCATGGAAAAAAGAGAAAGGATAAGAAGACCTTTTTAGTGAAATACTTATAGAAAACTTCCCTAATTTGGAGAAAGGGACATCCAAGTACAGGAAGCACATAGAACTCCTAATAGACTTGACCAGAAAAAATCTTGACTATGACACATTGTAGTCAAACTCTCCATAGTACAACATAAAGAAAAGATTCTAAAATGTGCATGAGAGAAATGCCAGATTACTTTCAGAGGATCTCCAATTAGACTAACAGTAGACTTCTCATCTGAAACCCTATAAGCTATGAGAGAATGGTGAGACATATTCCAAGTATTAAGAGAAAAAAACCTGTCAACCCAGAATACTGTACCCTGCAAAGCCTTCATTTATGAATGAGGATGAAATAAAGACCTTCCATAATAAACAGAAATTAAAAGAATCTGTTACCACTTGTCCAGCCTTACAAAAGATACTTAAGGATGTGCTACACACCCAATCATGGTCATCACAATGAAAGAAAGTGAAGGCAGAAAATCTCTCAGTAAAAGTGCAATGGAAGGCCGGCACCACGGCTCACTTGGCTAATCCTCCACCTGTGGCGCTGGCATCTCGGGTTCTAGTCCCAGTTGGGGTGCCAGTTCTGTCCTGGTTGCTCCTCTTCTAGTCCAGCTCTCTGCTGCTGTGGCCCGGGAAGGCAGTGGAGGATGGCCCAGGTGCTTGGGCCCTGTACCCCCACGGGAGACCAGGAGGAAGCACCTGGCTTCTGGCGTTGGATTGGCGCAGTGCTGGCCATAGCAGCCATTTGGGGGGTGAACCAATGGAAGGAAGACCTTTCTCTCTGTCTCTCTCTCTCACTGTCTAACTCTGTAAAAAAAAAAAAAAAAAGTACATTGGAAATCCAAAGTAAACAATAGGAATACATGATAGAAAAATGGCAGGGTCAAGTTGTTACTTATCAGTAGTCACCTTGAATGTAAATGGCCTCAACTCTCCAGGTAAAAGATACAGACTGGCTGAATGGATTAAAAAACAAAACCAATCTATCTGCTGCCTACAAGAAACACATCTCACCAACAAAGATACATGCACACTGAAAGTGAAAGTATGGGAAAGGATATTCCATGCTAACAGAAACTGAAAGAGCTGGTTTAGCTATCCTAATATTGGACAAACTAGACTTTAACACAAAAAATGTTAAAATTGATTAAGGTAACAATTCAACAGGAAAATGTGACTATAATAAATGTATATGCACCTAATTACAGGGCACCTGGCTATTTAAAAGAAATGTTAAGGGATTGATCCCATTTAGAATAGCTACCAAAAGACTCAAATATCTTAGAAGAAATTTAATCAAGTATGTCAAAGATCTCTACAATGAGAATTACAAAACATTAAAGAAAGAAGTAGAAGAAGATACAAAAAGTAGAAAAATCATGTTCATGGATTAGAAGACTCAATATCATAAAAATATCCATACTACCAAAAGCAATTAAAGCAGTTTAAAGATTCAATGAGATACTAATGAAATTGACAGGGACATTCTTCTCAGATCTAGAAAAAATGATGCTGAAATTCATATGGAAACAAACACAGGAGACCCCCAAATAGCTAAAGCAATCTTATACAACCAAAACAAAGCTGGAGGCATCACAATACTAGATTTCAAGACATACTACAGGGCAATTATAATCAAAACATCCTAGTACTGGTACAAAAACAGATAGATAGACCAGAGGAATAGAATAGAAATGCCATAAATCAATCCATGCATCTACAACCAACTTATCTTTGACAAGGAGGCTAAAATCGATCCCTGGAGCAAGGACAGTTTCTTCAACAAATGGTGCTGAGAAAACTGGATCTCCACATGCAGAAGTATGAAGCAAGACCCCTGCCTTACACCTTACACAGAAATCCACTCAAAATAATGGAAGACCTAAATCTATGACCTGATATTGTCAAGTCATTAGAGAAAATTTGGGAAACCATGCAAGACATTGGCATAGGCAAGGAGTTCTTAGAAAAGACCACAGAGGCACAGGCAGTCAAAGCCAAATTTGACAAATGGGATTACATCAAATTGAGAAGCTTCTGTACTGCAAAAGAACTACTCAACAAAGTAAAGAGGCAACCAACAGAATGGGAGACATTATTTCCAAACTATGCAACCAATAAATGATTAATAACCAGAATATATAAAGAGATCAAGAAACTCAACTACAAGAAAACAAACAACCCAGTTAAGAAATGGGCAAAGATTTAAACAGGCATTTTCAAAAAGAGGAAATCCAAATGGCCAACAGACACATGAAAAATATTCTCAGGATCACTAGCATCAGGGAAATGCAAATCAAAACCACAAGGTTTAACCTCACCTCTGTTAGGATGGTTTCATACAGAAACCAACAACAAATGCTGGTGAGGATGTGGGGAAAAAGGCACCCTAATCCACTGTTGGTGAGAATGTAAACGTGTGAAGCCACTATGTAAGACAGTATGGAGATACCTCAGAAATCTGAATATAGACCTACCATATGACCCAGCCATCCCACTTCAGGAATTTACCCAAGGGAAATGAAATCAGCACATGGAAGAATTATCTGTACTTCCATGTTTATTGCAGCCCAATTCACAATAGCTAAGACATGAAATCAACCCAAATACCTGTCAACTGAAGCCTGTATAAAGAAATAATGGGTTATGTACACCATTGAATACTACACAGCAGTAAAAACAATTAAATCCTGTCCTTTGTGACAAAATGGATGTAACTAGAAAAAATTATACTTAGTAAGATAAGCTAGTCCCAAAAGGAAAAATACCATATTTTCTCCATGATCTGTGGTAGCTAATAGAACACCTAAAAGGTAATGTGTAGAAGTGAATTGGACACTTGGAGATGCAATGACTTTGAATAGCCCTTGTCTCGACTGTTGTGGAACAGTTTAGCTTTTCTTATTCATTGTTGAACTCTTTACTTGGTATAGAGTTAATCTCATGTGTTTAAAGTTGATTGAAAATAGGTCTTAGTAAAAAATAAGAATGGAAATATGAGAGGGAGGAGGTAGAAGGATGGAGTGTGGGTGGGAAGGTGGGTATGGTGGGGAGAATCACTATGTTCCAAAAGTTGTACTTACGAAATGCATGAAGTTGTATACCTTAAATAAAAGGTTTCTGGGGAAAAAAAGAAAAACAAAACTATTGCCCCAGTGATGGTTATGTATAGTTTGTAGGGAAATGATTTAATAATGCTTTTTTTCCTGGGATCTCTCAACTCCTGTGCCTAAATATGCTCAACCTAGAAGGTGATAGCCTGGCTCCTACCATTGACTCTGGGAATGCTGAGAATATGTCTTTTTTTAAAAAAACCTGAATTATCACACAGTTATTCTTAAGTGTTGAAAATTAACTGAAATGTGATCCCTGTTAAACATAAGAGTGGGAATAAGAGAGGGAAGAGATGTATAATTTGGGGCATGCTCGGGCTGACTTGCCCCAATTGGTAGAGTTGGAAACATACCAGGGGATTCCAATTCAATCCCATCAAGGTGGTATGTGCCAATGCCATCTCACTATTCCAAGTGATCAATTTCAGTTCACAATTGATCATAATGAAAGGACTAAGAGTCAAAGGGAGCACATAAACAAGTCTAGTATCTGCTAACACTAACCGGTAGAATAAATAAAGGGGAGAGTGATCCAACATGGGAAGTGAGATGCTCAGCAGACTCATAGAATGGCGGATGTCCTAAATAGCACTCTGGCCTCAGAATCAGCCCTAAAGGCACTCGGATCTGGCTGAAAAGCCCATGAGAGTATTTCAGGCATGGAAAGCCAAGACACTCTGGCAAAAAGATCTCTGTGAGTGAGATCCCAGTGGAAAGAACAGGTCTTCAAAGAGGGAGGTGCCTTTCTCTGAAGGGAGGAGAGAACCTCCACTTTGACTATGACCGTGTCTAAACAAGATAAGAGTCGGAGAACTCAAGGGGCTTCCATAGCCTTGGAAACTCATGACTGGTGCATAGGGAGATTACTGATGCCATAAACAGGAGTATCAATTTGTAAAGTCAACAACAGGAGTCACTGTGCACTTACTCCTCATGTAGGATCTCTGTCCTTAATGTGCTGTACACTGAGGCTTAATGCTATAACAAGTACTCAAACAGTATATTTCACTTTGTGTTTCTATGGGGGTGCAAACGATTGAAATCTTTACTTAATGTACACTAAACTGATCTTCTGTAAAAAAAAAAAAAGAAAGAAATTATCAATTCCCAACTTGACTCTCACTGGGATTAAACATGACAATAGGTCTGATCTGATTTCATCATCATTTAAAAAAAATCATCTATTATTTTTCACTTTATGTTTCTGTGTGGGAGCAAACTGTTGAAATCCTTACTTAAGGTATACTAAGCTGATCTTCTGTATATTAACATAATCGAAAATGAATCTTGATGTGAATGGAAGGGGAGAGGGAGTGGGAAAGGGGAGGGTTATGGGTGGGAGGGACGGTATGGGGGGGGAAGCCATTGTAACCCATGAGTCGTACTTTGGAAATTTATATTCATTAAATAAAAGATAAAAAAAAAAACTGCAAAAAAAAAAAACTCAAAAAAAAAAAAAACCTGAATTATCAGTATATGACATGGAAGAGACTATCATAGGCCCTCTACTAGGAGGCCTTGGCAGTGGCATGGAAATTTTTGAAGAATTTTGGGTACTTTCAAATACCATGTGGTATTGTTGGGTAATCACCAGAATGGGGCTGTGGGTTTGTGAGATTGCATAGGGTCATCTGATAGGCAAGAGAAGTTTATAGGTGGTGTCTTATGCTTCCTGTTACCCCACACAGGAGGCACCCAACATCTGTAGTCTCACTGCAATGATTTCAGGAGCCATCATTGCATGTAACTAGTAAAGAACTATCCCACGTCAATCAAGTGGTTATCTGGAAAGGGGAGTCTGTTATTTTTAGAATAGTGAATTGATGCCTCAGCAGCCATCATTGGTGATCAAAGAGGCTTCTCTGTGTACCATTGTGAACCTCTGTATTTGTTTATAGATGAGGAGTTTTCAAAGAGTTCATGGAAAATGCATATTATGAAAAATACTATGCATGGATTTTAAAAACTTGTACTAATTTGTTACAACATGTCTGAATAGGATCTAATTTGAGACAATAAGAAAGGTATCAACTTAAAAAGAGCCCATATCAGAGCAACAGGAGTTCTGTCATATTTGAAGTAAATGAATGTCAAATTTAAAGTGAGGCTTAGGAAGAAAAATGGTAAAATCTTTGGTGCTTTACAAAATAAATCAACAGTTTACAAATGGGTAACTCACTTTAACCAAGGGTGGGATGATGTTGCAGATGAAACCTGCAACAACAAATTATACAAATTGATTGTCAAGGAAAAAAAAATCTTATTCATGTCCTACCTGAAGAAAATCAACAATTAATAGCAGAAATAGCAGCTGACATCATAGCTACTTCATGTGTTTCAACTCAGATGATTCTGAGTGAAGACTTAAAGTAGAACGAACTTTATGCTCAACAGTTGCTAAAACTGCTGCACCAGATCACCTGCAGACAAGCAGAGCTTTCAATGGAAATTTTTCATAAGTGGATCAAGATCCTGAAGCATTTCTTCAATGAATTGTGAAAGAACATGAAACATGGCTTTACTTGTAAGATCCTAAAGACAAAGCACAATCAAAGCAGTGGCTACTAAGTGATGGAAGTGGTCCAGTTAAAACAGAAGCAGACTGCTCAAGAGCAAAAGGCATTACAGCAGGTTTGAGGTCATGACTTTTCTGGAGTATGAAAGAACAATAAAACCTGCTTATTTTGACAGTGTTTGGAGTAAGCTTTAGCAAAAAATATACATGGGAAAGCTTCACCAAGATGTCTTTCCCAACCATGACAATGCTGTTATTCACTCCTCATGTCAACCAATGACAATTTTCAAGAGTTTCCATGGGAAATCATTAGGCATCTACCTTACAAACCTAATTTAGCCACTTCTGACTTCCTTTTGTATCTTATCTTAAAAAAAATCTCTTCTTCAGTTAATAATGCAAAAGAACACACTGACATTGTTATGTTCCAAGAACCCTCAGTGGATGGACTAAATGGCTGATATCACATAGAAAATGTTTTGATCTTGATAGGGCTTATGTTGAGAAGAAAAGTTTATAGTTTTAATTTTTACTTTTTTTTTTGACAGGCAGAGTGGACAGTGAGAGAGAGACAGAAAGGTCTTCCTTTTTCTGTTGGTTCACCCCCTAATGGCTGCTGCGGCCGGTGCGCTGCGGCCAGCGCACCGCACTGATCCAAAGCCAAGAGCCAGGTGCTTCCCCTGGTCTCCCATGTGGGTGCAGGGCCCAAGCACTTGGGCCATCCTCCACTGCACTCCTGGGCCACAGCAGAGAGCTGAACTGGAAGAGGAGCAACCGGGACAGAATCCGGCGCCCCAACTGGGACTAGAACCCGGTGTGCTGGCGCTGCAGGCAGAGGATTGGCCTATTGAGCTGCGGCACCGGCCTAATTTTTACTTTTTAATTCCATTTTCCATAAACTTTGTGAAGTTTTCTAGTATGTAATTTAATCCATTTCCATCATCATTCGTTTTAAATCATGCATCAGCCCATGGGAGGACACTGGGAGCCCTTTTATGTCCTGCTGACATGACCACACTAGGTTTTGAAGGATTCTTTGATTCTTTTTTTCTGTAAAACATTTCAAATTCTTCGTGCTCATTTTCTGCCACAGGTCTGGGTCAGTCATTTCTCCAAGGAACTCTGAACCTGGCACCATAATCTAACCACCCTATTGGACTGTTACTGTTTTTAGGTGATTTTGTGTGTGTGTGTTTTAGATAGTTAGGAAATAAGTATTTTGGAAAAAAGAAATCAATAAGTTTTCCTGATACTCAATTTCAAATTAATATTACAAGTTTACTTATTTAATTTCTTTGATTTTATATCTGTATTTTTCTCTCATTCTCTTTTCTCTATTATTATTTCCTATTATGATTAATTTATTTGCTTTTTCTTATGACATAACTGTGAAATAACAAAAGCACTGTTAGGACTAACAATAAGGCCACTGAATGATGACTGTTGACCTTAGAATCCAACACCCACTGCATCTGGACAATCAAAATGCTGTGTTTTCAAAGCATTGATATAGTTCCTTTATGTGTGGTGTTAGGACACCTAATCAGGATTCAGATAGGCTTGCTATTTTCATTTTTTTTTTTTTGTACTAGGGTACATTAAAAAAGTTATATAAAAAAGAATTAGGCCGGCACCGTGGCTCAATAGGCTAATCCTCCACCTAGTGGCGCCAGCACACCGGGTTCTAGTCCCAGTCGGGGCGCCGGATTCTGTCCCGGTTGCCCCTCTTCCAGGCCAGCTCTCTCCTGTGGGAAGGCAGTGGAGGATGGCCCAAGTGCTTGGGCCCTGCACCTGCATGGGAGACCAGGATAAGCACCTGGCTCCTGCGATGCGCTGGCCGTACTGGCCATTTGGGGGGTGAACCAACGGAAAAGGAAGATCTTTCTCTCTGTCTCTCTCTCTCACTATCCACTCTGCCTGTCAAAAAAAAAAAAAAAAAAAGAATTAAAAGATAGTACACATTGTCTATGCAAACTTCTGAAGTGGTCATATATTTGAATGTATAAGCAAACACACACACACATACACACATTTATCTTTATTCTTGTTATACACAAGATAGCATACTAAAGACAATACAAACTATCTTGCTTTTTTCCCTTAACAATCTATGCTAGAGATCACTGCATGTCAGTTTAAAGCCATCTTATGTTTTGTTTTTACACATGCATATACCTGCATTGTCATTGTGTGGATTACCATGGTTTATGAACATTTGAATTATTTCCAGCTTGTTCCTGTCATGAACAATACTACTATGAATACCTTTAGACATGTACCATATAATATTTTTACAGTGTATTTTTAGGTACATTTCTAGAAGAAGGATTGCTGGGTCAAAAGGAGGTGTTTATGTCATTTTCCAAACTTTAAATTTGGCACTCCACCACTGTATGAGAGTACTGTTCTCCCAAAGCCTTGCGCGTGCACACACACACACAGAGTAATGTACTATCTGGTAGTTCATTTCCCATATGCCTACTATAGCCAGAGCTGAGCCAAGACAGTGGTGGGAGCCAGAAACTCAATCTGGGTCTCCCAGGTGGTTGGCAGGGACCCAAGTATATGAACCATTACCTGCTGCCTCTCAGGGTAACTGTTATCAGGAAAAAAATCAGAAACAGAGCTGGGACTCGAACCCAGGTGCTCTAATAAGGGATATGGCATTGCAAGTGGCATCTTAACTGCTGTACCAAATGCCCATCCCAGAATGTGTCATTTTGAGTTTTGCTAATCTTACAGGTGGGAAAGGGGGATCTTGGCATAGTTTGTGTTTCTGTCACTGTTGTAGATGACAGTCATGTCTCTGCTAGGGGCATTGGTACAAGGAAAATCCAGGTGCAGACATTGGACCAAAGGCAGGTTGTCAGTGGTACCTCCAGTCACCAGGGCCCTCACTGGTCAATATTCTTTCCCGTAGTCTAGGGTGTGTAGATCTTCAGTTGGTTCCTTGGCCCCTCTGGCAATTCTTGAAGCCTCCTGGTACCTTTGTAACACAGCCTCGTTTATCCTATCAGCAGCTTGGATTTCGTGGCTTGTACCTAGGAACCCTGTTGTGACTGTGCCAGGAGATAGAGTTGGTAAAGCCATTGAGTCCATGCTCTGAGTCCATGTGCTTCCTCGGTGACATGGCAGATGGAGAATTAATTGAGGGTGTGGATTGGCACATGAGTGAAGATGGCCCTTGCAGTCTACAAAGACCCCACCAGGATGCCAGATGAAGTTTGCCAACTACTGGAAGTTGGCAGAGTCACATTAGCAGCCCACATTCTCAAGCAGAAGGCGGCACAGGAAGAGCGGAAGCAAAGTCAGGGTGGTATAGAGAGAGTCTCCCCTGCAGAAGCCACACATATGTGTCCTGCAGGCCAACCAAAACCAAACTTCAGCTGAAAGCAAGGAAGCATGCCATCAGCTCAGAGGAACACTGGTGATCTCAGGCAGCTCAGAAACTTGGATCATTCATTCATTCATTCATTTCTATAGGCACTGAGCACTGATTGTGCCAACCACCATATTAGGTGCTGAGGATATAATATTAAACAAGATGCAGGCCCTGACTTGAGTCCCTCATAAGAAAACAGGAAATAGACATATGAAATGGATCACAATCTATGCAATGGTAGGAATAGCAAGTGAAGTATGGGAAAGTGGAATGAAAATACTGAGTTTTTTTTTTTTTTTTTTTTTTTAAGATTTACTTGAAAGAGAGAGAAGGAGAGGCAGAGAGAGAGAACCTTCCATCTGCTAGTTCACGCTACAATGGCCAGGGCTGGACAACGCCAAAGCCAGGAGCCAAGAGCTTCATCCAGGTCTCCCACATGGGTGCAGTGGCCCAAATACTTGGGCCATCTTCTGCTGCTTTCCCAGGCTCATTAGCAGGGAGTTGGGTCTAAAGCAGAGTAGCTGGGACTGGTGCCCATATGGGATACTGGCACTACAGAGGATGGCTTTACCTGCTACACCACAGCAATCGCTCAGATACTGAGAGTTTATATTTGGGGAGTACTCATTGTGTGTGAGGCATTTGAAATTTGTTAATATTATAAAGCAGTCCTATTAGATAAGTATAATTTTTCATCCCAATTTGACAGGGCGTGGAGGTGCAGAGAACTCAACACATGTGTTCCAGGACACACAGCTGAACAATGGCAGAGCCAAAACTTATCTATCCATTTTGATCCATGAGATTAAGTTTTTCTACCTTTTCTCATTGTCCTCTGCCCCCTAAGGAGACCTTGTTTTCAGACTGGTCCATGCCCAAGTATGGCCTAGCTCCCTCTGTAGTGGCTGCTGTTGGCACCTTCCAGGGGGAGCCGAGTGTGAGGCACCAGGGTTGCTTCCAATGGTATCCTTTGATTATGGAAGTATACGACACGGAAGAATAGTTAATTCCCCAGGAAGATATTTGCTCTGTATTATTAAAGTAGGAAGTGAGTGAGTTACAGAAGCAGAATGTTCCGTGTGGAGTCTAAGCCCAGCTTTTCTAAAGTGCCCTGGAATGGGGTGGGCATTTCACAGCGCAGCTTCAACCACTGCCTGCGATGCTCACATCCCGTACCAGAGTGCCTGGGTTGAGTTCTGCCTGCCCTGCGTGTCATCTAGCTTCCTGCTGATGTGCATCCTGGGAGAAGCTCAAGTACTTGGTCCCTGCCACCCACTTGGGAGACTCAGGTGGAGTTCCTGGCTCCTGCCTTCAGTCTGGCACAGCCTTGGTTTGTTGCAGGCATTTGGGAAATGAAACAGAGGATGGAATCTCTATCGCTCCCTTTCTCTCTTCCTCTCTCTGTCTCTGTCTCTGTCTCTGTCTTCCTCTGTCTCTATCTCTCTGCCTGTCAAATAAAATGAAAAGAAATAAAAAACTTACACTTAGAAGAGATATTATCTATTAAGTTAATGAGTTACAAAAATGGAATGTACAATCTATAGTATTGTATAAGCCTAACTTAAAAAAAAAAAAAACTGCAGAGAAAAAGTGTTAACAATAAAATTCTTTGGGTGACAGGATTTTAGGTGTTCTTGTTTAATTGTATTTGCTTATCAGAACCTGCAGAATGTGCAGAATCAGCCTTACACCTCTCTGCTTGGGAATGTTTCAGGTTGCACCATCTTTGAAAACTGCAAGAGCTGCCGGAATGGCTCGTGGGGGGGCACCCTGGACGACTTCTACGTGAAGGGCTTCTACTGTGCGGAGTGCCACGCGGGCTGGTACGGGGGCGACTGCATGCGTAAGTAGACCCTGCACTAGCGCCAACTCTAGAGCACTCTGCTTTAAAGTCTCAGCACACAGCGAACTCGGGCTTAATCTCCTTGGAATCCGAGTTGTGTGCACAGCTTGTGGCCCGAGGGCTTTCGAGGTACGACTAAAAAACACAGAAGGGTTTCCATCTGCTGGGTGTGGAGTGTGGACATCTGTTTGGAATGGTTGGCCACCAGGGGTTTGTATTTGTGTCTATGCCTCCATCTCCTCTTTCTCCTAAATGAAGCCAAGACATTCTGCACACAGCATGCCTTGTGTTCCTTGTGGAACCAACTGCATGGTAGCACTCATACATGTAGTCTATAGGGTGTTTCGCTTATGAATTTCTGTTGGAACATTTCAGAAATCCTCAGTTAAATTCCTGGAACCCACAGCAGATCTCCCGCAGGCCATTTGTCCTAGGAAAGGGACTTTTCTTTCTGGGATCCACTTGATCTCAAAGAATTACTTAGCCTTTATTAGGACTCCCCTGTGAGTTTCAATGATTCTTGGAAAATTGAGCGGAAATCTAGCTTCTCCCTTGGTTTACAAGGGAGCCTTGACAGGGGAGTCTCCCCAGGGGAGTCTGTATCTGCAGCAATGTGCAGATTGCTATTATCTCCTTAAGCTTATTTTCTATGCTTCTTACCTGAATCAGATGCAGTGAGGATGGTCTTATGGGCAGAGCAGTTTCGCTCATTCCAAGTTTGCAGAGACAGAGATGGAGTGCTTTGCTGTTCTTTGCCTAATCCAACCTGGAACCATATGTCACAGGTTTCAAGACTGTCGGGCAAAAGATGGGGTATAAGATCTGCTGCTGAGGACCTCGACTCTGCCCAGGGACAAGGGGCTTGCTGGCCAGGCAAGGTAGACCCTGGGAATTAAGCGATCCAGAATAGTGATAATTTTTAAACGGCTGCTCTTGGTTGCAGATTTCAAACTTCTGTGTTAGGTGTCTTCTCTAACTGTAATGTGGTACTTGACAGAGTATGTTCCTGGTAGTTTCACTGCAAGATTTCATCCTGTTCTTCCTTTGACAGCCATCCTATGAAGACGGTGTAGCATAGCCATCAGAGCACAGGCTCTTGGATGGCACAGGCAGTTTCTGTCACCACGCTTTGATGCTGGACAAGTCATCCAAACTTGCTGCTATCACTATTCTCTTTTTGTAGAAATGCTAAATAATGCTACTCACCTCACAGGGCTGATGTGCAGATTGAATGAGATAATGCATTGAAGCACTTGGCAATAGTCAAAGCTCAATTGAGGCAGTAAATATATCACTGCTATTTTATATGCCCCTTAATGGTTGAGTTGGTAGGTAATCCAGAGATAAATCCACTTTCAATAAGAGGTTAAGAAAGACACAGACTTATAGGGCATAGCCTTAGATTTTGTGTTGGCCTTTGGATGCTGTAAGATGGCTTTGGGGTATTCCCTTGCTTTGGGACATATGGAAAGGTGTTCCTTCTCTGTGTGCATGAATGGCAAGGGGAATGGGAAAAGGTTAGAGGGGCAGACGGGGGTCCAGTGATGTCTTGTAGGTGAGTAAGTTAGGTGAAAAAAAGTTAGATGTTATTCTAAGTGCAGTTGTAAACCATGGAAGACTTGTGGTCTGGGCTATGAACCAGGTACTCTGAGAACACAGGGAGACAGCCTTAGGGAAAGTTTCAGACAAGAGGTAATTATTGAGATACGCCTTTGTTCAGATGTGGCCAAAACAGGTCGCTACTCCTAGGACAGGAAACAGAAGGGGCAGCGTGTGCAAATGCAAGGTGTGTTCAGTGACGTATGTGACAGGAAGCATCATCAGTGATGGTATTGTGAGTGAGCCTGGGCAAGCAGGGAAGATCAGACTGTGAAAGGCATGGTGTGCAGGACTCAGGCTCGGGCTTTACTCTGAGGGTGATGGATGATGGGCGTTCAACAGATCCACTAGTGGAGTGATCCTTGACAGATAATTCTAACAGCATGGAGAATACACTAGAGTGAAGTCAAGACCATAGCCAAAGAGAGCAGTTAGGAATGCCAAGGATGGAAGAGGGACAAGATGTGAGAGAAGTGTAAAGGAGGGACTGATAGGACTCAGTGGCATGCTCAAGACGGGGATGAGAAGCTTTTCAAGTTCCTAGTGTGGGCAACTCCGTAGAAGCTCTTGTTGTTAAGTGAATGAGACAGAAGAAGTTTTGTATGTGAAGTCGCTTCCTTTTGAGACATGTTAGAATTTGAGCATCAATAAGAGACCCTGTAGTCATTTGGAAACAGGTGTTTGCAATGCAGTAGAACCTTGGAAGCATGGGACATACATTCAGGTGTGAGCTTCAGTCCCTTGGGGAGATGAGCAGAGAGCCAGGGGTGGAGGAAACAGCAAAAACATAAAAGGAAAACAAAAGAAAATCTGGAAAGAGATGAGAAAAGACCAGGCAGAGAGATAGGAAAATAAAGAAGA
Organism: Oryctolagus cuniculus; assembly: GCF_964237555.1. NCBI lineage: Eukaryota > Metazoa > Chordata > Mammalia > Lagomorpha > Leporidae > Oryctolagus > Oryctolagus cuniculus. The sequence goes on from NC_091432.1 coordinate 30,514,530, forward strand.
GGAGTAGGGTTTTGGAAGCTAGGAAAGAATGGTTTGACGGTAAAGCAGAGGTCAAGTGGGACAAGCGTAGTAAAGAGGTCTCTGTATCTGACAGCTAGCAGTGGCAGTTCCATGCATCTGCAGAAGAAAGATGTGACGGGGGAAATGGGGGCAAAGAGTAGTTTTAAACAAACTTGATCAACCATGGTTGAAAAAGGTGACAGCTGCTTAGAGTAAATAGGATTAAGTCAAAATAAGTGATTATTATGGGAAATACTTCAGTAGATGCTTTGGTTTGGATACGCTTTCTGTGTGTCCTCCAGGGGTTCATGTTGGAAACTTGGTCCCCAGGGTGGTAGTATTGGAGGTTGTGGAACCTTTAGGGGGCAGGGTTTAGTGGGAAGTCATGAAGTTATTGAGGTGCTGATCTTGAACGGAACTGATGGAGATCTCGGGGGATCTGGATAGTTCACAGGAGAGGGCTTTTATAAAAGAGCCAGACTGACTCCCTCTGACCTGTCTGTCTCTCTGCCTTCTACCTCTTGTGTGTGCTCACACCATTCACCATGAGGCCGAGTGGAGGCCAGTGTTGTGCCCTTGAACCTCCTGAACTGTGGGATCAGTTTACCCCTTCTCTTTACTTCTCTGGAAGTACCCACTTCAGGCTTGTCCTTATAGTAACATACGGAAACGACATAGATGCATTTGTAAACTGATGCCAGGAAAGTGTCAGGAGAAGGAGCGAGTGGAGCTATGGGGGTGAGAATAATTGAAGTCAAGACAGAGTTTGTTCCAGAACAAAAGTGAGCATTAAAGGAGAGGGATTTCTCTGTTTCTCCGCTACGCTGATATGCGGGAAAGAATTTTTACTAACACAGAGCAAGTTGCTAATTATTATATGATTGGAACTGTGCTAAGCACACTTTGTTTATTGCACACCTTATGTGCAGTATCTTATTTTGTCTATACAATTAATCTCATCAAGTCTGCACTCCCATTTTGTAGATGGTGAAAAAGCAGCTTGCCCAAAGTCAAACACTTAGGGATCAAGCCCAGGGAAGCAGTCTGTGTGATTCCAGACTGCTTGTTCTTATTCTTAACCACAGTACTATCCTGCCTCCCACTGGTGAACTCTCCCCTGTTAGCTGTTTTCTCTGGGAGGTAGGATGTAAAATCTGTTCTGAGTGTAGAGAAGAAGGGAGGGTGGGGTTTGGGATGACCACATGAGCATCAAGGAAAGGGACCAGTTAGGGATCAGCTAAAACATGCCCGGGCAAGAGGGAGGAGCCGCGGAGCTGGAGCAGCTGTGTAGGTGATGCAATCAGAACAGGTGGACAATGCCGGCTAGTAGCATAGTGGCAGAGGAGCAGAACACCAGCTGTTTGGCTGTCCATGAGTTGTCTAACACCCGAGTGACTGGAGATCCGGGTTGGGAAGGTAATGATTCCAGAAACAGCCTGGTAGAGACAATGGGGTTAGGGGGTCTTTGTTAGGTGGGAAAGCAGGCTCAGTGCTCATAAAGTAATGAACATGTAGATGGAAAGAGTATTGTGTTCAGAGAATTGAATCTCTAAGTTGAAGCTTTCAGAGGTGGTGGTGATAATATATTCATATACATTAGTCGGTGTTAAAAGAACAAATGTTTATTTTTTCTCTATCTTGAGTGTGTGAGCTGGCAGGGATTGCACTGTTTTCAACCTGGCTGGTGTAAGTTGAACTCCAGACTGCAGATCAGGCAGAAAGAGCAGTAGCCACTTGGGGCGTGTTCTTCTCAGGTGGGCTATAGGAGAATAAGAGGCCAAGCCAAACACACAGCCCCTTTGCTCACATCATGTTCACTCACATGCCTGTGGCCACGCGTGGCGATGCCCCAGACCATTGAAGTAGGCAGGCAGACTCCATCCCAATGGGAAGAGAGGCAAGCCTCCCTAACAGTGCTCCTGTTACTCCATATGAGTAAGTGGGTTGGTTTAGGGGACAAGGGAGAAGAAAAGAAGGACATTTGCATGCAGAAGTTCAACAAAGCAGATAACAAGACAGAAGAATAGTAGCTGCCCAAAGATATCCTGTACACCTGCCTTTCCAAATGTCCCCTATTGGATGAGTCTTGGGTTGAGCAGCAGTGGAGGAATTGGCTGTGTGAGGAGTTTAATGTAGCTGGGTCAATGCTGGTGTCCATCTATAGGATTAAGGTCTTCCAGGACAGCAGAGCTGGCCTAGGGCAAGCAGTCATCCTCGCTAGGAAGCAGAGCAGAGAGTTCATACATTTTTCATGAATCTGTTTATCTGAATAGATGCTCCCAGGCACTAGACATACAGTGATAAGCAAGACAGATGTGGTCCTTGGCATCTGGAAGCTTGTAGTTTAGAGAAGAGAGACTCGCTGAAAATGTAATAACAATTTAGAATGTGGTCAATGCTAAGAAGTGAATAGATGGTCAGAATGCTCCCTGATCCCTTGTTGAGCCAGCTGTGCTTGGTCTGAAAGCCTTGTTCCACACGGTGAAGGTTACCACAGCCACGTGTGTCAACAGAACATGTCTAACAGAGCCCTGGGCTTGTCACCATGGAGCACGATGAGCCCTCCATGAGCTGCATTTCTTCTATGGAAATAAGACTTGATCGTAAGCAAGTGTCAATGTGCTACTATTTGATTCTTACTACCTCCACATCATATTGGCATTAAACCATGGAGGGAATTCATAGGAGGAAGACATTAATTTTGCAGTCTGTAGTGTGCCTGCCTGTGCCTGGGCTCTACCCTGCCTGCCTGTGTTAATAGGAGCTGAACACCGTGACCTGTGGATGGCTGGGCGCAGTGCTGGAGCCCAGTGACAGTGCAAGCATTTGCCCAGAAGATGGCGCCCACGCAATCCTTTCAGATGGTGGAAGAAGGGGTTCCTGGTGAGTGCCATATAGAATCTTAGAAAGAGGGACAGGCAAGTAACAGGGAAGATCATAACAGTTTTATCTTCGGATTCTAGAGTCTTCAGCACTGAACAGTTGCAGTGGCACCTTAGTTTGCTCACCGCTCTGGACAATGTTTGTGATAATATCAACTCAGCCTATGACAGTTTTAAAAAACAGTCATGATGGGATCAGTCCAGTCATCACCATCGGGGGATTGTGTTCTCGGGGAGACCCCAGGAAGGACCTGTGGGCTGTTGAACCCAGGAGAGGATTGGATTATATCTCCCTGCCCAGGAACGTTTGCTCAGTAGTCTCAAAAGACACAGGCGTGGGCAAGGAACTGATTCTCTCTTCCTTTTCCCAGCTGTTAATTATGATAAGTTTCAAATCCACAGAGTGGTAAAATGATGACATAGACACATACCCTTGCTTGGATTCACCAATGATTGTCATTTTCCCACATGTGGCTTTCTGTTTTCTGCACTATGGACGTATGGATTTAAAAATTTTTCCTGTATTTCATAATGTTCTTGTTTTCCTGTACCAGATTTTCCCTGGGAACACCGGTCAAGCTGGCTTCACCAGGCCATTCTTGTACTTCCTTGATTTCTTGCTTCCCAGAAAGATTTGAAGTTCACCTGATTTTCTTTTCTTTTTTTTTTCTAAGATTTATTTTATTTATTTGAGATGCATAGTTACAGACAGAGAGAAGGGGAAGCAAGAGGTCTTCCACTCACTGGTTCATTCTCTAAATGGCTGCAATGGCTGGAGCTGAGCCAATCTGAAGCCAGGAGGCAGGATCTTCCTCTGGGCCTCCCACATGGGTGCAGGGGCCCAAGCACTTGGGTGGTCCTCCACTGCTCTCCCAGGCCATAGCAGAGAGCTGGGTTGGAAGTGTAGCAGCCAGGACTTGAACCCGTGCCTATATGGGATGCTGGCACTGCAGGCGATGGCTTTACCTGCTACACCACAGCGCCGGCCCCAATTTTTTATCATTGTTGAAATATACAAAGCTTTGCGCAATTGATTCGTGTTGTACCCTCCTGGGAAACGGTGGAATTGCTGGGGGTGAAATCACTGATAACTGTTTCATTTTGCTCCAGTCCCTTGTGTTCTGACACTTCTAGGGAAAGAACAATGCCCAGATAGGTACAGACTGGACATGACATTATGTGGTGATTAGCAACCTGGGCTTGGACCCAGTAGGACTAGATTTGCATGTCCTTCCATGAAGTTGGATAAGGCTACTCAATCTTTGGAAGTCTCAGTTCCCTCATTTACAAAATGAGGATAATAACCATAGCCCCATGGGACAGGTGTTTGGCACTGCAGTTAAGATACGGCTTGGGCTACCCACACCTGAGTCCATAGGTTTGAGTCCCCATTCTGCTTCCAACTCCAGCTTCCTGCTAATGTATACCCTGTGGCAACAGATGATGGCTCAAGTACTTGGGTCCCTGACACCCCTGAAGGAGATCTGGATTGAGTTCTAGCTTTGACCTGCCAGTCCTGACTGTTGCAGGCATTTGGGGACTCAACCAGAAAGATCGATCTCTCTCTCTCTCTCTCTCTCTCTCCCCCTCTCCCTCTCCCTCCTCCTCCCCTCCCCCTCCCCCTTTCCCTCTCTCTCTCCCTCTCTCCCTCTCTCCCTTCCTCCCTCCTACCTTCCCTCCCTCCCTCCCTCTGTGTGTATCTCTGTGTGTGTGTCTGTCTCTATCTATCTCTATCTTACTGTCTCTCTTGCCCTGCCTTTAAAAAAATAAATTACAAATGAATTTTAAAAAAGTAATGGTGACCCTTCAGAGGGTTTTCTGAGGGTTAAATGAAGTATGGTAAAAAAATCCCTTAATGGGGTCTGGCACTTAGTAAGGGCTTAATAAATGGTGCATGTTGTTCTTGGTACCAAACCAGAGCCATGAAATGAACTCTTGTTTGTTTGCTTATTGTGTTTTGATGTGGGGGGAGAAGGGAAGAAGCCAATCTAGGGCCAGGAAGGAATGACAATAAAAGAAGAATTTGTCAAGGGGACAAAGAATATTTGCCGACACGAGGAGGTAGTTTTGCCAGGATAAGTATTGCACAGAAGATATATTTTACATTTTATGTCTGAAAAGCCCTTTGACTCAAGTGAATTCATGTTTGAGACTTTGTAGAGGATTTTATATTGTCAAAGAAGTCATCAATTGTAGCCCAGTTTCTGGACAGGGTCTAGAAGGACTTGAAAGCTCCCCCCCCCCCCACTGAAACATTAAGAAATCGCTCTGTAGACCAGGGAAAGTCCAGTTTTCTTTAAGACCACCAAATGTCTGTGAACACAAAATCTAAGACCATATGCTAGAGGGAAGAGTTCTTCCTGGGTGCTGGGGCATCAGGGATTCAGGATGCTTCTTACCCAGGCGAGCTGTTGAGGTTGGGAACAGGGCAGGTGAAGGAAGGGGCCTATGGAGAAGAAAGAGCAGACCAGGTTTGGGATGACCCTGTGGGCTGACCTGTGGAACTGAAGTCTAGAAAATTTCCAAAGCAAAGACAATCCCTGCCACCAAGTATTTGATTAAATGGGATTTTGCTAAGAAAGTAAGGGTGGGGTTGGGCATGAGGACAAAGTAGAAGACCTTGGGACTGCATAGTCTTACAGGTCTTGCTGTCTTACAGACTCACAGTCTGCTGGTCTTGTAGCCATAGCTGTGTAGGACATAGGGGAAGGAGGAGCTGAAAAGCAAAAAGAAACTTCCTCAGGTTCTGGTGTCTGAATGTTAAGGCCTTTCTGGTGGGTTTACAGCCTCTGTCCTGTTCTAAGCCAGCTTAACTACTCATTGGGTCAAATTGCTGAGTTCTTTTTTCTGTCTACCTAATAAAGAAAAGGACAATCCCAAACAAAGGAAATAATGTATTTCCTGTCGTGAAGAAGCAAGAGTACTGACATATAGAGAGTAATGACCCATAGTCAAGAGAATAATCAGCCAAAAGAACTAGACCATCAGTGACAAAATACCGGAGTGTTCAGACAAGAATTTTGAATGATTTTAAAATAAATACATGAAAGGATATAGAAGATAACATGAATTCCATGGGTAAAGATATGAGACGTGTCAGGAGAAATTTGGAAAGCACTAGAGCCAAGGGGAAATCCTAGAACTGAAAAATAAAACACCCGAAATTAAAGTGACTTGATCAGCCCTTGTCCTGACTGTTGATATACAACTTAATACTTTATCCCTTTTAGTATTTTTTTGTTCTACTTAATACTATTGGTTTGACTCTGTAATTAACACACAATTATTCTTAGGTGTTTAAATTTAACTGAAAAGTGATCTCTGTTAAATATAAGAGTGGGAATAAGAGAGGGAGGAGATGTACAATTTGGGACATGCTCAATCTGACTTGCCCCAAATGATAGAGTTAGAAACATGCCAGGGGATTCCAATTCAATCCCATCAAGGTGGCATGTACCAATGCCATCTCACTAGTCCAAGTGATCAATTTCACTTCACAATTGATCATACTGATAGGTCTAAGAGTCAAAGAGATCTCATAAACAAGACTAGTGTCTGCTAATACTAACTGATAGAATTAAAAAGGGAGAGAATGATCCAACATGGGAAGCAGGATACACAGCAGACTCATAGAATGGCAGATGTCCTAAACAGCACTCTGGTCTCAGAATCAGCCCTTAAGGCATTCACATCTGGCTGAAGAGCCCATGAGAGTATTTCAGGCATGGAAAGCCAAGACACTGGAAAAAAAAAAAAAAAAACCCTAAATGAAAGATCTCTGTGAGTGAGATCCCAGTGGAAAGAACGGGCCATCAAAGAAGGAGGTACCTTTCTCTAAAGGGAGGAGAGAACTTACACTTTGACTATGACTTGTCTAAATAAGATCAAAGTCAACAAACTCAAAAGGCTTCCATAGCCTTGGCAACTCATGACAAGAGCCTAAGGAGATTACTGACACCATAAACAAGAGTGTCAAATTGTTAAGTCAACAACAGGAGTCACTGTGCACTTATTCTTCATGTAGGATCTCTGTCCTTAATGTGTTGTACAATGTGAATTAATGCTATAACTAGTACTAAAACAGTATTTTTCACTTTATGTTTCTGTGTGGGAGCAAACTGTTGAAATCTTTACTTAATATATACTAAATTGATCTTCTGTATATAAAGATAATTGAAAAATGAATCTTGATGCAAATAGAATGGGAGAGGGAGCGGGAGATGGGAGGGTTGTGGGTGGGATGGAAGTTATGGGGGGGGGGGGGGAAATGCCATTGTAATCCATGAGCTGCACTTTGGAAATTTATATTTATTAGATAAAAGTTAAAAATGAGGAACCCCCCAAAAATAAAATTAATTGGAAGAAATTGAGAGCTTATTGCTCACAAGAGAAGAAAACTAAGCCAGAGGAGAAGAAATCAAGCTGACTGAGGCACAGAGACTGACAGTGGGCAGCAATTTGAATGCTTTGTGTCACGCTAGCCCAGTTCCTGGCTTCTGATAGTAGAGCTATCCTTGCACTTTTTGGTGAAGACCCTGGCAAGTTTAAAGCTAAAATTGCTGTGGCAAAGTGGTACACACTCTTCCTGCTGGACAACTGTTTGAACCGAGTGGACAGGGCATTTGATGTGGCGGGAGTTTAAATGGTTTGCTAGGGCAGGGCGATGTTTAATTACTTACCACGGTCTTTCATTCAGTTAACAATTAGGTGAGCAGCAACTCTCTGCATGCAAAGGTGTGAATAAGACAGTGTCCATTCTCTCATATACGGAGTCATGAGGGAGTCACTATAAAGTTCCCAACTGATTGAAGTTTAGGCCAAATCACAAGGGGAGCTGTGGAGTCACTCCTGGATTCAAACCCAGCCCAGATTCAAGAAAAACAACCATACTTGTTACCATGCATTGAGCATTTTAAAGTACCAGGCATTAAAGGCATTGCATACAATATGTCATTTAATCCTTAAAACAAACAAACAAGAAAAACCCAGGGTCCATAATCGAGTCCAATTATTCTCATTTCCAAATGAAAAGCCCTGATTCAGAAAATACAGTGAACTTGTCTCAGGTCACAGGGCTGGGAATGGGTGAACGGAGACTCGGACCCAAGCTGGCTTCATGGGCTGAGCCCTGCCTCTGGAGGGCTGCCTTTGAAGCAGGAAAGAAAATGCAAATGCCCCTTTCTGTCTGAATGGGCTTTTACAGAAAGTCCTCGTTTTTCCTTCTAAGAGAAAAGATGAAAGGAAAAACAGATGCCAAGCACTTCTCAGAAGTTCCTAGTGTTTCCTTCCTGCCACCCCTTCGCACCCCAGCGCTAGAGACACCTGTGTGAATGTTCAGATGGTCATTGCGATCGATCGGGAGCCTCCCAGCCCTCCTACCAAGATTGCTTTTCTCAACCTTGTGGTGCTGGAGCCTCTCCAGGTACCCTTCCTGCCTTGGCCTCTGGCAATGGGAAAGGCAGCGTGCCTCCAGGGTTTGACAGCGTCGCTGATGGACGCCTGTCCTCACACTCGCATGCACGCACGCACGCACGCACGCATACACACACACAGCCCGCTCCCCCTGCTGCCAGACAGCGTTGCGGAGTCTGAGCACATCTTCTGGGCCCTTTGCCCTGCTCTGTTCTTTCAGGCTGGGGACCACCTGCTTGGTTGGCTAGCGGCACTTCCTTGGCAGGGACACCCAGTGTGTTCAGTGTTCTCTCCTGGACAGGGAGGTGTCCTTAGTCAGCCCCCTGCACCCAGGTCCGCCAACTCCCTGAGTCCAGGCAGGGGTGGGGAGGGAGCTGAACCAGTCCCTTGATGTGGGGAGGAATTGGGGGCTCCTTCCTCCTCTTCCTCTTTGCCCAATACCCCTTCCTCCAAGCACATTTCCAAGAAGCGGCCTCTTTGTCTCTGGTTGGTTGGAAATTGGTCTGCATCCTGAGGCCAGCTCGGCTGTTCCCTTCACAGTGAGAAGGGACAATGTTAGGGAGGATCGAGCAGTGCCGTGGGTCCTGGAATCTGGGCTACTTCCGCAGGATGGCCCTGGGCCTGTAGGAACAAGTGGTCCAGCACATCACATGGCCAGAGGCTGGTGCCTGGGAGGCTGCACAGGGGTGCGGAGGAGACTCCAAGCCCTCCAGAGGTTGCATGAAACCCTAGGGTTTGCCAAAGCCCCAGTGCACCGGGCAAAGACACCTGTGTGGTTATGGGCACCAGCTTCTCTTGGGTTTGGGGAGGAGCCCAGGGGCCTGGATGTCTGATTCCAGCTTCCAGGGGGAGGGAGGAAACTGGAAGCAGGCTGGCAGCACATGCTGCTGGTTCTAACTTGGGATTCCCAGCGAGAGCTTTGCTTGAGGGAGCTGGGACTTAACACGTTTCAGGCTGGAAAGCTGCCAGGCCCCGCGGGCTGGGGGCTGTGCGGGAAGACTTCTTTTCTCGTCTCTCACACCCAGCGCTTCACTTCCGCCGCCTCGCAGCAGATGGGCAGATGTGGGCGATGCGAAAGTGCGAGGTGTGCAGGAAGAAGGAACGTGCATTTCCCAAGGCGGGAGCGAGATTGCATGTCTGTCCTTTGGGAGCGGAAAACTCCTGCTGCTTCATCGCTTCGTCATGGAGTGAGCCAGGAACCTCATCAGACAGCTTAATGGTCTTCCCAAACAAGACCCAGCCTCGGCAGCAGGCAAATCCAAGTTCAAACCCCTGCTCCGCTGGCCGCTTCAGAGAGCCACAGTGAGCACTGACTGATTTTTCTGCTAAGGATCTTCCACACGTAATCTGATTAAAGCCTGACAAGCCGCGTGAATTGGTGGCACTTTGATTCACATTCAGTGCAGGTTTACCCAGGTTCTGAGAGACAGAATCACCTCCCCAGGCTGCATAACCAGTGGAGATCAAGCTGTGTTCCCAGCCAAGGGCTGTGGCGCTCTACAGTTCCTGCTCTGAGCCCCTGTTTTACCAGGAGGACACTGATTTGCAGCCTTCTGGCCTCTGGGCTGTCGGAGCTGGGGAAGTCACTTCGTTTCTCCATCCCTAGTCTTCTGTATCTCGGAAATGTGGAGGTGAATGTTGCTGTACTGGGTTTGTTAGGAGGATTAAAGGAAGTAACATTTGTGAAGGTTTTGGCCGGTGCCTGGCCTTTAAGATCATCGGTCATTGGTTCAATAAATATTTAGCAAGTAGCAGGTCACCACTCTACCAGAGGGAGTAAGTAAATAAAGTAGATAAATGCATTTCTGTTTTTTCTTTGCATTTTTAAAAATGCATTTTAGAGGCAGACAGAAAACATGAGAGAGAGAGACAGACAGACAGACACATGTTTCTATTGTCTGGTTCATCCTCCGATGCCCACAATAGCCAAAGTTGGACCAGGCCAAAGCCAGGAGCTGGAAATTCAATCGGGACCTCCCGCATGGGTGGCAGGAGCCCAACTTCTTGATCCATCACCACTTCCTCCCAGCGTCTGTGTTATTAGGGAGCTAGACACAGGAGCTGGAGTTGTGTATTGAACCCAGGTACTCCAACATGGGACATGGGTTAGTTAACTGGCCTCTTAACTGCCAAGTGCCTGTCTCCAGTTAGCTAACTGTAGATAGTGATGTCTGTGATGAGGAAGGCAAAACTGGGTAATAGTGGTGACTGCAGAACTGGGAGGGCCTACCTAACTGGATGCTCCAGGAAGGCCTCCGAGGAAGGCGCAGTGGAGTTTAATTCCCAAAGGGAGGAGACGCCCTCTAGGGTAAGAGAGCAGCCTGCTCAGGGCCTGCAGTGGGAGCAGAAGGGAGCTGATGATGCGGGGGCAGTGTGGGGGAGCCGGTGAAGATACGCAGGATTGGGCAGGGCTAGGCCTCGGGAGCCAATGAGGCAGTGCCGAGAACGTCCAGGAAGGTGTTTCACCGTGGGCAGCTTGCAGGCGGCTTGGATGAGAGACGAATGCTCTCTGATGGCTTTATTTTGAATAAATAAGTCAACACTGCCTTGGCTGCCCTGAGCTACTCCTTGGCTGCTAATGCACCAGAATGTTGGGGGCAAGGATCCTGCAAGCGGAGGGAGGAGGCCAGGATTCCAGAGGGGTGTATTGTAGGGGGGGGTAGACATAGAGATGAGGAGGCTGGCGCTGGATAAGAGCCCCAAGTGGAAAGCAGCAGGTGCTTCCCCTGGGGCAGCTGCAGTAGAAGTCTTAGTATAAAAGAGACAAGTACCTCGCAGCACAGTAACGAGCCTCAGGGCACACTGCTGGTCAGAAGGAGAGTCTGGGCTCTTTTTTCTGCTAACACTGTACAGTTATGCCCACTGCCGCCTTGCCGGGAAGTGGCATCCACTGACACTCATATTTTGTTTGAGCCATGGGGTTCTGTGCTTTATCACGAATTAGGGAATGAAACTGCCTATCCGGAGTTTATGCCATCCTCTGGGTTTCTGTGTAGAACTGAAGTAAGGTTTCTGCAAATGGGCAGATAGTAAGCATTTTCATTTTTGTGGGCCCTGTTGTTTCTTGTCATCACTGCACAACCATGCCATTTTTGCACAAAACAGTTCTAGAGAACGCATCAATGATTGGGTGTGGCTGTGTTCCAATCAAACTTTATTTCCAAAAACAGGTGGTGGTACAGTTTTGGATAATGGATCATAGTTTGCCAGCCCAGGATAGAAAATATCATTTATTAATAATAACTCAAATATATTTTTTCTATAAAATCACTTCAAGGCATTTACCTCAAACTTTTTGTAAAAATAAGATACATCTGCCATATCCATATTTTTATTAATGCTAGAAAGTATGCTATAATTAAGACTATTCAGTCCAGTGATTTTTCAGATGTTGGGGATTCCTTGAAAGTAATTCAGAGCCAGCGCCGCGGCTCAACAGGCTAATCCTCTGCCTTGCGGCGCCGGCACACCGGGTTTTATTCCTGGTCAGGGCTCCAGATTCTGTCCCAGTTGCCCCTCTTCCAGGCAAGCTCTCTGCTGTGGCCAGGGAGTGCAGTGGAGGATGGCCCAGGTGCTTGGGCCCTGCACCCCATGGGAGACCAGGAGAAGCACTTGGCTCCTGCCATCGGATCAGCGCGGTGCACCGGCCGCAGCGGCCATTGGAGGGTGAACCAATGGCAAAGGAAGACCTTTCTCTCTGTCTCTCTCTCACGTCCACTCTGCCTGTCAAAAAAAAAAAAAAAAAAAGTAATTAAGGGGACCAGGTGAAGGTGAGGATGGAAAGCTTTGGGCCTTTGCTTCTACTTCCATCATGAGTTCCTCATTAATTCATGTTTTCAAGAATTTTTAATTTTTGTTAGTGATCTTCACAAGAGTTTGTACTAACAGGGTTGGAATAAAGAAAAATAAATTTAAAAGCACGAGTGCAATCCAGTGGGTTGATCAGCTCTTCCAGGGCAGTCCTGGCGAGGCAGGGTGGTATGTGACTGTGAACTTGGACGTAGCTAGGCATGAGTCTCTCCACTCTGCCACTTGCTGGGTGAGCTATTTGTTTAACTCAAGCTGCCGGGTGGATTAAGAGAATTAATTCCTACAAATTGCCTAGCACCTTGCTAGGTGCTTAAGAAATACTAATTCCTTTCTTCCTTTTCCTTATTCTGTTCTCAGGGATGTGGGATGAGCTCAGAGACCCTTTGAAACTTCTTTTATCTCTTTCCCATTGATCCAATATCCACTCCAATCTTTTATTCTCTCCCCAGGATGTGGCCAGGTTCTCCGAGCCCCAAAGGGTCAGATTTTGTTGGAGAGCTACCCTCTAAATGCTCACTGTGAATGGACCATTCATGCCAAACCTGGGTTTGTCATCCAACTAAGGTAAGGGGCTGTGGCCAAAATTAAGGAGTCTGAGGTTATAAGGAAACAGTAATGGGATGGAGGGCCCTGGACCCTGGGCACCAAGGGCCAACCACCAGCATGGAATTCTTAGAAGCATAAAATGTGTATTGGAGCCTTTCTCTTTGATTCTGTGGGGTAAGGCCTCAACAGAACTACAACCAATTAACCTCTTGTCATTCACTGCTCTGGGATGATGGGGTTCAGAGGATTTTGAACCAATGAAGCAAATTCCTGAGTGCCACCTACCCACACTCACATCGTTCATGAGGTTTCTTAATTACCTAGCACTGGGCTGAGTCCTAGGGGAGGGACGTGAAAAAAAAAAAAAAAAAGGCACAGTCTTAGCTCTAGGGAGTTTATGCTCCAGATCAGGGTTCATGCTGGTCATGGCTGTCTCAGGAAACAGGAAGTACTCACAAGAAATAAGCTCATTCTCTCACCTGTGTGGGAGATAGGCTGTTTTCGCTTAAGGAGCATTGAGATCCTCACGAATGTTTAATTCACACTGTAGTCCAAAGTATAGGCCCCATTTTATTGTAACTGTTGGTAAACCTTACAGGAGAGACCTGTTTTGTAAAAATCATTTGTTATTGCATCCTGGTATATTACAGATGATTGAAACAGATGTTGAAAGAACTGCTTTCTTGGCCAGCGCCGTGGCTCACTTGGCTAATCCTCCACCTGTGGCGCCAGCACCCCGGGTTCTAGTCCCGGTTGGGGCGTCGGGTACTAGTCCCGGTTGCTCCTCTTCCAGTCCAGCTCTCTGCTGTGGCCCGGGAGTGCAGTGGAGGATGGCCCAAGTGCTTGGGCCCCTGCACCTGCATGGGAGACCAGGAAGGAGCACCTGGCTCCTGGCTTCGGATCAGCACAGCGCCGGCCGTAGTGGCCATTTGGGGGGTGAACCAACGGAAGGAAGACCTTTCTGTCTCTCTCTCTCTCTCTCTCACTGTCTAACTCCGCCTGTCCAAAAAAAAAAAAGGACAGCTTTCTAACTGCGGTGTCTCCTCTCTCCTGGAAAGCATGCTCTTCTTTGCTCTCCAGGACAGCAGAGTGGCCCACCCACTCCTGGCATTTCCAGGGTCATTGTCCCCTTAGCTTGGCCCTCTTCTCCCCGGTTGGAGGGAGGGGTGGAGGTGATTGATCCTCTGGGGCACAAACTTATGGTAAGAATTTTCTGCATGGATCAGTGCATGCAGTGGTGGGCGCAGGCCAGTTGGCTCCTAGGATGGCTCTCTGTCCTCCGGAAGAGACAGCACAGTATCTCAGATTGGAAGAATCTGGAACAGGTCCCCTTCTTAATCCACCTCGGCAACTGGTCCTTGGTAGCTGGTGTCTCCACTCTGTGAGGGCCTGAGGTTGGGAGTGAGACTCGTTTCTTGGGCTTTTCTGGAGGAAGCCTGGGTCACAGTGCTCTGCTTACTGGGCTCAGGGGCTGCTAAAAGCAGGTGTTACATTGAGCATGTCCCCCAGAAGCTCTGACAAGCCCCCAAGATGGGGATACAAATCCCAGGAGAGCAGCCCAGTGGAGGATCGAGAAGTGTCTCCCGTGCCCAGAGAAGGGCCCCAGGGAGGCAGAGAAGTGTGTTGATTTCTTTCTGACTGGTTAAACCTGGCCTCCTGCCCAGGGTAATGATAATGCTGGGAACTTCTGGGATCAGGTGCAGAGTGTTCAGCCCCCAAGTTCCTCAGCTGTCCCTCATGCCCCATTTCCACCACCTACTGGTCAGGCTACCGAAACACCTAGTTTCCTCCCTGGAAAGTAATCTCAAGGCCACTCACATCTCTGCTCACTTGGCACCATCCGACCTCAGGCCACCACCATCTCCCACTGGGACTCTGGTGGCTTCCTGCTCCCACCGGTGCAGTACTGCCGTCTCCTTTCTGCAGTGATCCTTTAAATGCCTAAACCCAATCATGGTCTCTCATTGAGTCCTCCCAGTGGCTTCCTCCTGGGTCTGAATTACAGCATGAACTCTTCAACCATGCCAAGTTTGGCTCCTGCTCCCCTTGCTGACTGTGGCTAGCACTTATCTCCCCGTCACTCACCATCTTGCAGCATCCCCAGCTTTCTCTCAGTTCCTCCCACATGCAAAGCACGTCACGGCCTCAGGGCCTTTGCACTTACAGATTCCCCTGCCTTGACCACTCTTCCCCAGGATCTTCACAGGGCTGGCTTCATTGTGGCATTTAAATCTCTGCCCAGGTATCACCATCTCAGAGAGATCTTTCTTGACCACCTTGTGTCGGTCACTTTACTCTCTGGCTTGCTTGCTTTCTTTCTTTCTTTCTTTCTTTTTTTTAATATTTATTTGTTTCTTTGAAAGACAGAGTTACAGAGAGAGAGGGAGAGGTAGAGAAAGAGAGAGAGGTCTTCCATCTGCTGGTTCACTCCCCAGATGATTGCAATGACCAATGCAGGGCCAGGCCAAAGCCAGCACCCAGGAGCTTCATCCAGCTGGTTGCCAGGGGCCCAAACACTTGGGCCATCTTCTGCTGCTTTCTTGGGCCTTGAGCAGGGAGCTGGATTGGAAGTGCAGGAGCTGGAACACGAACCAGCACCCCTATGGGATGCCAGAATTGCAGATGCCAGCATTAAACCTACTACGCCACAACACCAGCCCCTTATTTTAGATTTGTTTTTTTTTTTTCACTCTGTACACTCTTAGCTGGTTTATTTCATTCATAGTGCTTCTCCCTCTCTGGATTTGCCTTGTCTTTTGGTCTCCTTGCTTATTGTTTGAACTCATTTCCAGGGGGGCAGGCACTGTGTCAGGTTGGCAGTTGGGGTACTGCTGTGCCGGGGCACCTGGAACATGCTGGCATAGAACCAGCCTCCAGAAATCCGTGTTTGGTAAATGAAAAAAGAAATGAATGGATGCACAAATGCAAAGGCAGGTTGTAGTGTCTCCTGTCAGCTTGAGAGACAGCTGTGGGCTCTCTTGGGTTCAGGCAAACGCACTGAAGCCCAGAGAGGGAGCAGGTTCCTCGAGCCCCAGCGTGAGTACATGGTAGGATCTGGATGTGAAGTTGGGCATCACCTTGGATGGTAGAGCCTGTAGCACACAGGGTGGCTCACAGGACTTGCCTGCCCCAAAAAGCTTTGGGAAGATTCTTTGCATGGACAACAGCCCATGCATGTACATGTATGTGCAAATAGTATCCACACACGTGTACAGCCTGCTGTCTAGGACCATCCTCTGATCCGATCAGGCCAATGCACCATCCATCCCCACCTGCTCCTCGTGTGGCCTTGAACATGACCGGAGCCCCCAGTACTGCCTGTGGCCCACCTGTTTCTTCTGTCACCTTCTCCACCTGCAGGTTTGTCATGTTGAGCCTGGAGTTTGACTACATGTGCCAGTATGACTATGTTGAGGTCCGTGATGGAGACAATAGCGACGGCCCCATTATCAAGCGTGTCTGTGGCAATGAGCGGCCAGCTGCCATCCGGAGCTCGGGCCCCGCCCTGCATGTCCTCTTCCATTCCGATGGCTCCAAGAATTTTGATGGCTTCCATGCCGTCTTTGAGGAGATCACAGGTAAAGGCCATGGAGACACATGTTGCGGTGTGTGGCTTCCTCCAGACACGTCTCTCCTTGCTGTGTGCTTCCCACCTCCCAGCTCAGCCCTCATCACACCCAGCAGGTGGGGTTCTCAGCAGCAATCTACACTTTGAGAAAAAAAGAGAGAAATTGCAAGGCCTACTCCAGGAAGGCTCACCCAGAACAAGAACTAGGAGTTATTAACTCTGATTCAGCTGGGGAGGCAGGAACACGGAGACACGGAAAATTTGTCCAAAGTTATACAGCGACATAGGTGGACAAGGGCTTTGTGCCCAAACAGTTTGGCTCTGGAGCTCCCATCATGGGGCCTCTCATGCGTAAGAGAAGCTTTGGATCCCTGGCAGATAAAGCTGTGTGGCCTTGGAAAGTTCTTCTACCTCTCTGGGCTTCAGTGATACAGGAGCAGTGATAGCTCCTGCCCTATTAGGGAGGCTCTGGGAGACAGAACAAATGAAGTGCTTGGCATAGCATCCAGGGCATCCACTGCCCAAGCTCAGGTCTACCCTTAGCCTCCATGTGTATCTGGAAAATGGATATAAAGTCTTCAACGTCAATGGCAAATGCCGATTTGTGATGAGTAATTCTAAGGCTAATTCTACTCCTGCTCTCTCTGGTCATAAAAGGAAGTAGGATTTGGCCAAAATGAACAAATTATTTTTTTAAAAAAAGATTTATGTGCTTTATTTATTACAAGGGAGATGGTGGGGTGGGGAGAGAGAGAGGGAGGGGGAGAGAGAAAGAATGAATCTTTCGCCCATCTGCTAGTTCACTCCCCAAGTGCCCACAACACCCCGGGCTGGGCCAGGCTGAAGCCAGGAGCCAGGAACTCTTCTGCTGCTTATCAGTCACATTAGCAGGAAGCTGGATTGGAAGCAGATCAGAATCAGGACTCTAACTGGTGTTCCTATATGGGATGCTGGCATCACAAGTGGTGGTGGCTCAACCCACAGTGCCACAGCACCTGTCGCAAATTCTTAACTCTGCAGCCAGTGCCGCGGCTCACTAGGCTAATCCTCCACCTTGCGGCACCGGCACACTGGGTTCTAGTCCCGGTAGGGGCACCGGATTCTGTCCCAGTTGCCCCTCTTCCAGGCCAGCTCTCTGCTGTGGCCAGGGAGTGCGGTGGAGGATGGCCCAAGTCCTTGGGCCCTGCACCCCATGGGAGACCAGGAGAAGTACCTGGCTCCTGCCATTGGATCAGCGCGGTGCGCTGGCTGCAGTGCGCTGGCCGCGGCAGCCATTGGAGGGTGAACCAACGGCAAAGGGAAGACCTTCCTCTCTGTCTCTCTCTCTCCCTGTCCACTCTGCCTGTCAAAAAAAAAATAATAAAAATAAAAAAATTCTTAACTCTGCAGATGAACAAATTCTGTAACTCTAAGGAGTCACCCCAGCTCTTGTCATTCTACGATTGGATTGTTTCAGGTTTTCCAAAGTAAACTCAAATTTGAAGTTAAAATTTTTAAAATCCTGAATCTTAAAAAAACCCACAACTTGTATGGCGTTGTGATGATCAAGGCTTCCTTAGGTGTAAGATGTGACATTGAAGTCTTGGGAAAAGAGCTGGGTGGCCTTGGAGTCCACGTGGAGTCAGTTTCACAGTCCTGCCCATTCAGCAAAACCGGCAGAGCCTGCCCCAATCTGCTCTTCCCTTAGCTGGATGCCTGCAGGTGCTCCCGTCTCTTGCAGCGCACAGCCCTAGTGTTGCTTCTCTCCCATCCCCTGGAAGTCCCCTAGGAGTTCTAGATGCTTTTTTGCTGTGGGCGTGTTTGCCTGTGGCTGACTCTTGGTGCCCGGGTGATACCTGGCAGATGCAGGCTGATTAGGAGCGCATACAGGATTCATGGGAGGGTACTTAGGGCGGTCAGCAAGAGCCAGCTGTCAGGGAAGCCAGCTGGGGGCAGCGAAGGTTCACCAGCTGTCGCCCTGTGTCTGAGGCAGAGCCAGGAGAATCTCTTCAGCCTCTGAAATATGCCCCTGAGCCTCCCCTGGAGAATTCTGGGAAACACTGCCCTGTACCCATGCACCTCTTGTTCCTCAAACACCATCTCCATCTGCTTTTACTCACGGCTGAAGTCCTCTGTCTCAGACCTGCACATCAGCAGCCACCCTCCAGGGGCCACATTGCATTGTTTCCTGCTCCTCCAGTGAGCTGGGCTTTGCTCTGTCAAGAATGTCTTGCTGCACTTTCTCTTCTTGCATTGTAATCCATCCAGGCTATAGTTGTTGTAAACTTCGTTTTTCAGATAGCTTTGATCTGGTAAATAGGATGTCCTATTCACCTTTGTATCTTTCCAGCACCTTCCACAGGGAAGTACTCAATGCATTTTTGTTGAACAGAGCCAAGGGATATGTGTATATTTCTACATCTGGAAAAAAGAACGTAGGAGCGATGGATCACATGTAGTATGGTGTTGCCCGATGTGTTTTCCATAGAGAAAAATGTCCCCAAGATGCCCTGTGAACTAAGCTTGGGAAAGACTGAATCTTAGGTGGAAATTCACAAAGCAATTTAGGACACCAAATTGAGAGGTTCTATAGTAAAGAAATCAATTAATTACCATTGAGTTTCGGCAGCATTTCCATCACATATTTGAACCCAGAATCCTTATTTACTTGAGCACCTGTCAACGTCCTAAGCGACTAATGTTTACAGAGTGCTTGTTTGAAAATTCTTGCACTCAACTTAGTGTCATAAAGATCTTCTTCCAGTTGTTTCTCCCAGTGCTGGGGATGTTGAGCTTTTTTTTTTTAAGATTTATTTTTATTTATTTGAAAGGCAGAGTTACAGAGAGGCAGAAGCAAAGAGAAAGAGGTCTTGCATCGGCTGGTTCACTCCCCAGATGGCCACAATGGCCGGAGATGTGCCGATCCGAAGCCAGGAGCCGGGAGCTTCTTCCAGGTCTCCCACTTGGGAGCAGAGGCCTAAGGACTTGGGTCATTTTCTACTGCTTTCCCAAGCCATAGAAGAGAGCAGATGGGAAGTGGAGCAGCCGGGACTTGAACCAGTGCCCATATGGGGTGCCAGCATTGCAGACAGCGGCTTTATCCACTATACCACAGTGCCAGCCTATACTGAGCTTTCTTGAAAAGAGATAACCTAAAGCCACCCAAAGATGACCTCTCTACGAGCCTGGCTCTGCCCTCACCACTTTAGTGTTCCTGTATGTGTCTGCTGTATGCTCCTCATGCCAGAGGTGTCTTGAGTATACTTTTTGAGCTATCAAAATATCAAATAATATCTGCAAGAACTGACATTCCAAGGGTACCTGTTTGAAGCATTCTCTAGTGGTGGTAATGTGGATTCAGCAAAAGCCATAAGAATTTGCAAGAAGGATCCTGGTTGGCTTAGTGGTTAAGATGCCTGTTGGGACTCCCAGGTTTTGTATCAGATTCCTGGCTTCCAGGCTTTGCTTTCAATTCCAGCAGGAGAGGACTCAGCTGGGCCCTTGCCACCCACAGGCAAGACCTGGGTTGAGTTCCTGGCTCCCACCTCCTGGCTTTGGCCTGGCCCAGGCTGGGCTGTGGCAGATACATGGGGAAGAAACCAGCATAAGGGGGCTCTCTCTATCTCTCTCTCTATCTACATGCCTCTGAATTACATAAAGTAAATACATAGTAATTTTTTTAACAATTGCAAGAAGACTTTAATAGACAAGTAAAAGGCTCAGGTTAAGGCTGAGTCTAGACTTGAGAAATAAGTCCACTGCCGAAAGGCACTGAGCGATGCCTTTTGTCTTGCAGCGTGTTCCTCGTCGCCTTGTTTCCATGATGGCACCTGCCTCCTAGACAAAGCCGGCTCTTACAGATGTGCCTGCCTGGCAGGCTACACCGGGCAGCACTGTGAAAATCGTGAGTGTGCCTCCTGTGTGGGAGTCGAGGTGTCCACGGGGGCTGGTGTGGAGAGGGCTTCGACCCTTGCAGGGCCTGTTCTTGGTGTCGGGGACGATCTGTCCAAGATGTCATGCAATGTAGACATGCGACGTGGGCTCTCAGAAGGGCAGGGCTACCTCTGAAGTTGTCATGAACTACCCAGGTTTGCCCCTTGACATTACTAGCCCTCACCTGCTGGAAATGCCTTGAATGATATGAAGAGCTTGCAGCCCTGAGTGAGTCAAGGTGCATCGTAGAATGCCACTACTATCCACTGTGCAATGACTCAGGGCCTGATTTCCCTGTCCATCCTGAGATCTGGATCTTAGAGTTATGCTCCAGGGCACCCTTTGTAGACTCCAGGAATTAGTGCACAGTATGAAGCACTAATTTATTGAGGGTGACGGATACGTAGGGTGACCATTCTCCCAGCCATAGTCCCAGTGTGTGCGTTTTGTCTGGCCATAACCACCAGTCACACCGTCTTTCATGCTCAAACTATCCTGAATTGGAGGACACATGACAATATCATCCTGTAAGTATGGGACGAGATTAGGTAAGCTATAGGCTGACCAGCAAACATTGACTGAAGGGCTACTGTGTATCAGGATCTATGAAAACGCAGGAGAGAAGGATACCTTGCAAGACAAAAGGATGCCCCTGGAAGTGCATTATCCTGAGTTGGCAAGACCCACTCCATGCTTCTCATGTTGTTCCTGAGCAGGCCTGGGAAGAAACCGTGTTGCAGGGTTGGGACACAATGAGAAGTCCTGGCAGAAAGAAACTCTTCCATTATGGAATTCCACAGCTGACTGCCATTAGCACATGCTTCTTTTGCTCTGATCACTCCAGCCCTATCCCAAAGCTTTTTCCATGATCCATATCCTGGCTGTCCCAAGCTCTCCTAGACAGTGGTCTGTGGGGAGCAATCCGGACTGGACTGAGTTACTGGAATTAGGACTTATTCTATGCATCTGCTCTCCCACAATATGGCGCTGGGAGAGAAGTAAACAGCTTCCGCACAGCTGCCTCCAGTTCAACTAATAAACTGTAGGACTTGCTCCTGATTGGAGGAGAGCAGCGTACTCGGCGTGTGGGCAGCCGAGTTGGGATTGGCGGAGGAGGACTATAAAGGAGGAGAGAGACGGCATGCACCAGGAACATCTATGGGGAACATCTAAGGGAACCCGTGTAGCCCCCGAGAAAGCCGGCCGGCGGTGTGCCGCTCCCCAGCGGAAGTGGGGAATGCGGCCAGGGGGAACTGCCCTTCCACAGAGGTGGAAGGGATAGTAGCCAACCCGGGAAGAACCAGCAGCAAACCCGGGGAGGGCCGAGCAGACGAAAGAACAGCGCAGGGTCCTGTGTTGCTCCTCCACGAAGAGGGGGAGCGACAGTGGTCCAAAGCAGAATAATAGTAGCCCCCAGGAACCTGGGGTTATCCACACAGTGGCAGCAAGGGGAAACCAACTCAGACAAATGACCCAGTCTACAGCAGGCAAGACTTCCTAATGCATGTTGAAAAGGAAGGACGTGACCCTTCTCTGGTTTTAGGTTCAAACTTTTGCCAGGGGAGAAAGAAACTAGAACTTGCCAAGTCTAGGCATCTATCTGATGGAGCCAATCCTCTGTACTTGGGAAGAGCACCTGCCAGTCACTCTACATGGTGGTACAATAGTTGTGCAGTACCAAGGATTATGCCACTGGCAAAGAGGAACTCAACTTTCATGACCAGAAACCATTGCTCAAGGGTATCTGGTACCAAGACTCTGACATGTGTCATAATAGAAGTATGAGGCCCAAAGCAGGTGTCACTGACAGCAGCCATCAGCCTGGAATGGGGTGTGCAGAAACAGAAGAATCACACATTCAGAGGGAGCTAAAGAGGACAGATATTGTCTTCTGCAGGGTTCCCTGCAGAGAAGATCCTGAGATGGGGATGTGTGTGCAAGTGACGAATGAGGGAGAGTCCTAGAAGTTTATAAGGAAATGGGGAGGCTGGCCTGGGAAAAAAAAGGGAGCTGAGTAAGGGTGTGGATTCAGCAAAGACCCCGGCCTCGCTGGTGGTGAGACCTGGTGTGTGAATCCTTTCTCAGCATATGTCCTGCTCTGCAGACAAGGAGGCTGGGCTTTCCTAGCCACCCGGTGCAGCTGTCACTGGCCACGCCTGCCCTGGGGGAGTGGGAGGGCATAAACCCCGGGCACACCCAGCTCTCTGTGCAAGTGGGCAAGGTGACCATCACAACCTCTGAAAGAGGCTGCGGGCACAGGCAACAGGACAGAGTGGGGAAGTGGGGAGGGGACCTCCAAAACAGTGAGGAGGGCAGAACACCCATGTGCGTGCTCTGCCACTTCTAAGCAGCTCACACAAGTACTCTGTGGTCACTGCCATGGCCCTGGCCTGACAGCAGTCCCCAAGTTCACACGTTGTTTGGGTTCATTTTTGCTGTTCCCTTGCAAACAACACAGACGGGAGCTGTAGTTTCAGCAGGGAGTCCCTGTGTGTGCCCTGAGCCCTACTACAGGCATCACTCTGTGTCTTGGCCCGGCTGGCTGAGTGCAGCTGTGCGAGAGACGCACACGGTGCTGTTCTGCGTTGCGAGCCTGCTGCGTTGTGGGTAAGGCAGAGCAGGGAAATGTGGCCTTCTCTTTGCTTCAGGCACTTGTCTATGAGCCTTGAAAAGTTTGACGAAATGTGTAGTATGAAAAAACTGTGCTGAGATTTCTGTTTTTCTGTGCACTTACTGAAGTTCCCTTGTAGACTCTAGACTTTTAATAATAGCAAATCCCTTCAAGGGAGAACAGAAAAAGGGAAGGCTTAATTGCTCAATGAATTTTTACAATATTAGGGCTTTGATAAACAAAGATAAAGTGGGAATGGAGTCAGACATCACCAAATAAGCCAACATACCTTCAAGAAGCTGGGTCAAATTAGGGGAGTAAAATAAGTTATTCCAAAAGTTGTGACTAAACTATGCATGGGTAGCTTGAGAGTCCAAAATGGGATTGTTTGGGATCATTATTCTATCGAGAAAAAATGACCATAATGAAAAAAGAATGTAGAAGAAGTCATGATGAACTGATTCATAAATCGCCTCAAGTCACCTCAACCACCAGCATTGGTGGCCAAGAGAACTTCTGGCTTGCCAATTTTCAAAGTATTGTTCAAAAACTGTAGCTCCTCAGTCCCATGGAGGTACAGCGGAGCGATGATATTGGTGGCAGGTGTCGGGTATAGCATTTGCTAGCATTAATAGGGGGAGGCTAAATGCTCCTTATTTTCCATAAGGCCCAGGGCCATTTTTTTCCTGCTAGGAAATTTGGCGTGAGTTCCAGCAGACTCAGAGGGAGGCATCACAAAAAATCAGCCTTAGCGATTTCTGAAATTTCTCCACAGCCCTCTCCCATTTTTTTCAGAGCAATCTGTCAGCTCAGAAAGTGAAAAAGAGACAAATGAGAAATGCTGTTTTCCTCCTGAGGCTGTCAGGCAACTGGAACAATCTCCCTGGAAGAAATCCTTTCAAAATTAGAAAGAAACTCAAGATGTCTCCGATTCTCCAAACTCAGAAGTGCTCACATTGACTAGGCAATTATTTAAAAAAAAAAAAAAGGCTGTAAGAGCACTGACAAGGCTAGGGATGAGGGTCCCGCCTTTTATTTGTGTGGCCCCTATCTGAGGGGAAGCCACTTCACTGGGATGTTTTAGTGATCTAAAGTCTTCAGTTCAAAGGCAAATGCTCGCTTTTTGCAGCTGAAAAGATTCGAAGCAGAAGGTGTGAGCCTCTGGTCTGCATCAGAGTCAGAGCCAGTGGCCGGACTTGCCCATTGCCCTCAACGTGCACAGCATCTTGGACATGGTTCTGAGACTCGTGGCTTCGTGAGACCGCAGCTGATGGATTGATGAGCTCGGGTCACTGGCATTTCCCATTAGTGAGTTCTCTCAAAGGACATCGCTGCCCAGGTGTGGGGAGCAACTCGGACTAGACTAAGTTACTGGAATTAAGACTTATTCTATGCATCTGCTCTCCCACAATATGGTGCTGGGAGAGAAGAAAACAGCTTCTACGCAGCTGCCTCTTGCCAACTTGAGTGATGACCTCCAGGAGCTGATCCTGCTCCTGATTGGAGGAGAGCAGCGTACTCGGCGTGTGGGCAGCCGAGTTGGGATTGGCGGAGGAGGACTATAAAGGAGGAGAGAGACGGCATGCACCAGGAACATCTAAGAGGAACATCTAAGGGGAACACCTGTGCAGCCCCCGAGAGAGAGAGCTGGCCGGCGGTGTGCCGCTCCCCAGCGGAAGTGGGGAAAGTGGCCAGGGGGAACCGCCCTTCCACGGAGGTGGAAGGGACAGTAGCCAACCCGGGAAGAACCAGCAGCAAACCCGGGGAGGGCCGAGCAGACAAAAGAACAGCGCAGGGTCCTGTGTCGTTCCTCCACGAAGAGGGGGAGCGACATAATGGTGCCGTGACTCGGATATGAAGCCTAGGCAGGGTTTAGTGTCGTTCCTCCACGAAGAGGGGGAGCGACACCCAGGCAGGCTCCTCTGCTTCTGTGTTCCAAAGAATGTTCTGCTGGTTCTTGATTGAGGAAAAAAAAAAAATATATATATATATATATATACACATATATATATATACATATATATATATATATATATGTTCTTGTTCAGACATTCTGATAGTACAGAGGTGAATGCAATAAAAAAGGAAGGGTGTTTTCCCTGGGCTGTCCTGCTTCCCAAAGGAACCACTGTTAGAAACTTGGTATGGATCCTTCCAGATGTTTTCTGTAGTGTGCACACCTATGTTGTCTATAAATCATTATTTAAACCAGTGGTTCTCAGATACCGGTGATTCTACCTTCTATCTACACACCCTACCCCCTACCCCCAGAGATGTTTGGTGACATCTGGAGACAGCAGTGTTGGTTGTCATGACTGGGGTTGGGGGGGGGGGTCCTGCTGACATCCAGTGGGTAGAGGCCAGAGATGCTGCTAAACTCTGTGCAATGCCCAGGATGGCCCCCACAACTAAAGGCTCTCTGGCCTAGGGGCCAGGGTTAAAAAACCTTGCATTAAACAAGCATGGATTCTAGTCTACCTACACATTTGCAACTTAGTTTCTGTGCTCATGTCCTAGATGCTTTTTCTTAGGCAGGCCTATATAGTCTGCCTCCTTTGAGAAAATGTTGAGTATTCCCTTGGGTAGATCAGTGTACAGCCAGGTGTTCATCTAATTCCTTAAGAGGAAGTTGATAATTGCTTTTAATGTCATCTTATATGAAGAGGATAACAACAAATATCCTCAATGTATTTCTTCATCTGCAGAGATATTTTGTATTTTGTAAAATAAATTCTTAGGTGTTGAACTGTTGGTTCCAAATATCTATACCTTTAAACCATGGAGAATGATTGCAGAAACAAACAAAACCCCCCAAAAAAAAACCACTGAGAAGTTTTACCAAATTATAAGATGAGCCATTGATTATAAACACCAGTCTTCAAGGCAAGTCTATTCTTGTCAAGCTGGAAATGTGTTTATTTTCAAAGGAAATCTATCAGGCTGGGGAGATACTTCTTCAGATTTTGTGAGGTGGGAGATACAGAAAAAGAAGCAATCAAGGAAGCCTGGGCTCTGTCCAGTGGTCAAGAGGGTGTGGGAGCCCCTGATGGGACAGTCAGCCAGCGCCACTGTCCCCAGGCCTCACCCTCCCTAGATTGTTCAACAAGGAGAAAAACTTTCCTCTGCTCCCGAGTGGCCTCCTGGGAAGCATAACACGGGGAGTGGCCCCATGCCTCGCCTTGGGGCCAAGCTAGCCTCCTGCCAACACCCTCCACGACCTCCAGCCTCCCTGGGCCCCATGCAAGAAACCGGGGCCCCGCCCCTTCTTTCCTCTGAAGTTTCCTGTTTCTTTGTATGGAACACAGCGACTAAATAAGTCCTTGAGTCAATGGTCGGAATCTTGTTTTGAGAAAGTGGAGAGCAAGGGATTCATCACCCGCTCCAGTTTCCATGTTGCCTTTGTTCTGCTGGCCCAGTTGACGAAGCCGGGGCTGCACCCTGCATTCTAATGAAAGAGGATGAAACGAGCTCAAACTTGGGGCACAAAGCTCACCCTGCGGATTCTGATGCGCCTTTGAACAAAACAAGCGGCCTCCACCAATTACAGAAAAACGGGGAATCTGGATTCATTTGGGCTTTGGAGCCTCCGAAGGTTTCCCACTGGCCCGTCCCAAGGACTGGGAAGAAAAGAGCCCAGGATGAGAGGCACGCTTTATACTTCAGCTTCAAAGGGCCGACCCAAGTTTCTCTTCCGAGTAAGTGACGAAGAAGCTTGGGGTTTCCGTGGAAGCATTGACGCCGATGCAGTGAGAATATGCCAAGAACCCTAGTGGGTAGCACCCATCTCTCCCATCACAGGCAGATGAATAATGTGCTGCAGGTTCAGTGGGATGAGTGCTGATTGTTCTAGGAGCTCTGGGGTGAGGCGTTTGAAAAATGGAGTTAGTCGTTGCCTTTTTTTCCCAACTATAAAAACATATCTTCAATACACAGGAGACAGGTACATCTTTGTCCATCGTGAGCAGGTGCATCCTGAGGTCAGAAAGACCTCAGATGGACACGGGACGAGTCATTGACCTTGAGCAAGTCATTTAACTGAAGCCTATGAGCTTCAGTTCCCCCATTTATAAGGTCCAGAAAAATAATAGCAAATACCTCTTAGAGTGCTTTGCAGGACAGAATGACGTGATTGCCATAAAGCACTGAGTTGAGTAGTAGGAACCACTATTGCTGCTTTTGTCCCCATGTTATGCCATTTAGAAGTCCAGCAGAAATCTGGAGATGCTTGGGATAAGGGGTTACGATAGCAGCACTAGTTTCTACAAACTAGGTCACTTTGATATCACATCTCAGGATCCTAGGGTATAAGAAAGCTCCCCCAAGACTTAAGTGATGTCCTTTTTTTTTTTTTTAAGGTTTATTTTATTTATTTGTAAGACAGAGTTACAGAGAGAGGTAGAGCCAGAGAGAAAGAGAGAAAGAGAGAAAGAGAGAGAGAGAGAAAGAGAGAGAGAGAGAGAGAGAGATCTTCTTCCCTCCACTGGTTCACTCCCCAAATGACCACAACAGCCAGAACTGAGCTGATCTGAAGCCAGGAGCCAGGAACTTCTTCCAGGTCTCCCACATTTGTGCAGGGGCCAAAGGACTTGGGCCATCTTCCACTGCTTTCCCAGGCCATAGCAGAGAACTGGATTGAAAGTGGAGCAGCTGTGACTCAAATCAGCGCCCATATGGGATGCCAGTGCTGCAGGCTGTGGCTTTAGTCCACCCTACAGTGCTGGCCCCCTCTAGGTGTCCTTTGCAAACTGACCTTCCCAAGTCATTGCTGGCCACTAAGTTTTGCTACCACCACACTGCCAGACAGGCAAGAAGGATCCGGTTCTGAAATGACAAGAAGATGTTGCTAATTTCATTGTTGTAAAGAAATCCTGGGTACCAGAAGACACTTACATTGAATATGATGAGTGCCACCAGGGCAACTAGGAGGCTATTGGAAATGATGAACACAAATGTCAAGGAGGACATCCAGAGCAGGTTACTTAGAGAACCAGGTTATTTGGTCAACCTCCCTTTTCTTTTCTTTCTTCTTCTTCTTTTTTTTTTTTTTAGAGAGATTTATTTATTTATTTGAAAGAGTTACTCACAGAGAAAAGCAGAGAGAGAGAGGTCTTCCATCCATTGGTTCACTCCCCAATTGGCCACAATGGCCGGAGCTGTGCCGATCTGAAGTCAGGAGCCAGGAGCTTCTTCCAGGTTTCCCACACAGGTGCAGGGGCCCAAGGACTTGGGCCATCTTCTACTGCTTTCCCAGGCCATAGCAGAGAGCTGGATGGGAAATGGAACAGCTGGAACTCGAACTGGTGCCCATATGGGATGCTGGCACTGCAGGCAGTGGCTTTACCCACTACACCTCAGCGCCAGCCCCTCAACCTCCCTTTTCTTCATGAGTTTCAGTAGTCAGTAATTGAACATGCAGTGGGCTTGGTGGCCAATTTGAAGGTCAAGGCTTTGGAACATTGTTTTCTAGAAGGACAGAGAAAAAGAGAATGAGTCATCTGCCTTGAGTGGGTGTGAGGAGTATAGAGAAAACTCCATGGAGGGCAGTCCCAGGGAGTCCATAGTTATTTCCCATAAGCCTTAGGTAACTAAGAGCTTTAGAGACTGGAGGAGCCACAGGAGGACCATTAGCTGGTGGGCTGCTAACTTCATGCTCCCGTTGACTGACCCTCCCTTACATAGAAAGGGATCTAACTTCATGCTCCCGTTGACTGACCCTCCCTTACATAGAAAGGGATCTCCGACATCCTTCTTGGTGTATTTAGAGGATTGCAATCCAAAAAACAAAATCTACTGAAAAAAGTAGAAACTACCCTTGTATAGTTATCAAGGAGTGTGTGTGTGTGTGTGTGTGTGTGTGTGTGTTTTAATTCAGGGTTGTAAGTTTTTATTTTTATTTTTTTAAAGATTTATTTTATTTATTCGAAAGACAGAGTTACAAAGAGGCAGAGAGAGAGAGGTAGATCTTCTATCCGCTAGTCCATTCCACAATTGGCTGAAAGGGCTGGAGCTGCGCCTATCTGAAGTCAGGAGCCAGGAGCTTCTTCTGGGTCTCCAACATGGGTACAGGGGCTCAAGGACTTGGACCATCTTCTACTGCTTACCCAGGCCATAGCAGAGAGCTGAATTGGAAGTGGAGCAGCTAGGACTCGAACGGGTGCCCACATGGGATGCCGGCACTCCAGGCCAGGGCATTAACCCACTGTGCCGCAGCGCCAGCCCCAGTTGTAAGTCTTTTAATTCAGATCAATTCTTGTTGGGTGAGCCTGAGTGCTCTACTAAGTGACATCTTAACATTGGCTCTGTTGGGCTCCAGGGTGCCCATAGTCTCTTAACCAACGCATTTCCATGTCTTATGCAGATTTAGATGCTTGGGGATTGTCCTCAAAGAGATATGTTTTGTTAGTAATTATCTCAGCATGGGCAGCATTCCAAACAAATAGCAAGGAGACAGGAAGCCCACATCCACAGTTCTCCAGTTCATCCAGAATTGAAGCCCCCCGTTGCACGGAAGCCCAGAGCCATGGCTGTTTTGCTGAGGGTTTGCTTCCACTTGCCTGCTCCTGGCTGAGACCCTCTTGGCTTCTGCTTTGGTAGATGAGGTCATGAAGGCAGGGCTTGACGCAAAGAGCAGGGTTCAGATGGGCTCCAGTGGAGAAGTAAGCCATTTTAGAGCTGGGACAAGCAGCTGCCTGTTGAGGGGTGAAGGAGGAGGAAGCAGGGAGCAGAAGAACCAAGAGAGCAAAGCAGAATCAACTTCTAATGGGAACAAGTGTCCCTGCTGTCGTGGGCCCTGAGATGACCGCCGGCTCCCGAGCAGAGGCTACAGACCCTGTTTTTCCTTAAAGACTCCTGCCACGTGGGGCATTCACCACCTGTCCCTTGTGCTGCTTCAGAAGGTGAAAGCTCTCTTTTTGCAAAACCACAAGGCTTTCTTCTTGGTATCCATGTACCAAAAGCAGTAATAATAGCTATTATTCTCACTGTTCCTGATGTAGGCTTAGTGCTTTGTGTGGCACTGTCCATTTAAATACCTCCGCATTTGCACGGGCAGCTACTTAGATCATCTCTACTTCACAGATTCATCTGAGGGAAATTTTTTTGGAAATAGGTCAGGGCCATTCAGTATAAAGCTCTCCTGATAAAGCTATAAAACAATCCCAGTCTTAGTCCTTTTCTGGTGCAGGAGCCAATGTCATGTGCCCACGACTCCTCTAATACGACCTTTAGTAACAGTAACCTGGGGGCAAGAATTATTAAGTGATTCTTGTAGGCCAATCTCTGGGTGGGATTGCCTAGAATTCAGATGTGCTTGGCAGGTTCAGAACCCTCTTGCAATATCATTCTCTTTGTCTCCCAGGCTAACCAGAACAGAATTGCCCAGCTTGGTCATTTTCATGTGAATGTTCCTTATATTTTGCAGAGTTGACTATGAGTACCACTGGAGGACCTTCTCACTCTTCTCGCCTGGTAGTTTAGACATAGTACCCACCTACCCAGGACCTGACAAAGAGACATCCTGAAATTCAGGGAGCCACGAGGAGACTCTTATTACTAAGTTGACCCAGTGGGACAGCTAAGTTTCTACATGGGTCACTCATTCACTCTCTCCAATAGAGATATGTCAGGTTGATTTTGAACAAGAACTTAAAAAACCAGGAATTTCTGAAAAACTGTCCAAGTTGACCTATCTCTTAGGCAGAGGGAGTTTTAGTGGTTTAATAAAATAGGCCATCCAAACACCGGAAAAGTGTTATTGGAAAGACACAGTGTACCAGGGCCAAAGACAATACTGATTAAGATCAAATAGCTAATTGTAAGCCTCAGCCTCCAAATTGCTGCTGGACGAATAAATAGCAGTGTGTGCAATCCATGCATAATTTTGCAGGGATACTGTCTCATTCACTCATTTCTGCACAGGGCTGGAAAACCCCAGGGAAGCAGGATTCTGTAGGCTGGAAAGGGATAGGAAGTTTTCAGTGGAGATTACATCAAGTTGGTATCATTGCTCCTGGTGGGTGAAGACTTCCACAATAGATAAACGTATTGGGTTTGGTCCAGGGACACCAAACTGAAACCTAAACAGGACAAAAAAAGAGTGAGGAAGAAACGAGAGGCCATCTGATGGTTGTCTCTGAGCGTTGGCCTCATGTTAGGTCAAGTTTCCAGGATGAACAAAACACTGGTGAGCAAGTTAATGCCTTTGCCAAACGGAGTCAAAATTCTGCCACTAGTTTTTTCCTTGAGTTTGGTGATGAATGAGTTTGCGTGGATACCAAGAGTATGTTAAGAATTGCACCCAGCCTCCCTTCCCCCCACCCCAGCATCCCCACCGCCTCCACCAGCTGCATAATACAATGCGTTTTATTGATTTTGGGGTCAGCTTATCTGCTGGAACTCTCAGCTGATCTTAGGGTTCTGAAATCAGCTCTTATTGAACAGACAGAATAGTCTCCTGCTTTAGTTCTTTTTGATGCCATAAACATTTCATTAACATGACATTTATAAAGGGAAACATGATTTTTATGCATGATTCTGTAAATCATCACAAGCCGTATCTGAATGCAAGCAGGGCATAAATAATAATTAAATTAAAATAATTTAGAGGCAGAACTAGAGCAATCAAAAAGAGAAGAGTAGCAGATGAGCTGGAAATGAAAGCAAAGTAACACAAGTTCATTTGGAGATGAAAATGTTGCTTTCATTCTATTCCTTTCTTCTTATCTAAGGATTGGTGCTGAGGTAATGTTGGTCACTTCAGTTTTATAAGCTGTAGAAGTGTTAATTTTTTGATTTCAGATCTTTCTAAAAATGAAATACTTCTCCCTCTCTTGGGAAAAAAAAATGGTGGCTGGGCTTGATCTTGTTTACACCATTCCTGTGCGTGTCAGTCCAGCTGACTTCCAACCTCGTGCTCCTTCACCTCTGCCTCAGGGCTTCCTCTGGCTCTCAGGACCCACCGGCTCATGTATGTGGGCAGACTTGGGGTGGGAGGAGTTAGAATTCATCTCATCATCCTTCAGTAACTGATGGATGGCGGTTGGTAGGTACTGACACACATCCCTTGCCCCTTGAGTGGGGTAGTCCTGAGGTACGTTCCCTACTGACTCCCAAAGTTGCTAAATGGCATGGAGCGTCAGTCGTCCCCACTGGTTACTTGCTTGACAGTGCAAGCTTGCCTGTCTTATTTCCCCCCTCTATGACTGGCCCTTCTTAAGATTGCCACCTAAGTAAATTAATTGCCCTCAAAGCCTTTTCTAATAGGCTATTTCTGGGAGAACCCAATTTAAGGCACTTTGTGAAAACACTTGTCTAAAAAGCTAGCCCCCTGAGGTCCAGATCTTTGTTATCAGTCAAGGCTGCCCAGAGAAACAGAACCAATTGTTCATGTAGTCATCTCTAGATATGTGATGTAGGCTCACAAGACTAGGCTGGGAAGTCCCACAGTTATCATTTACATGGTAGAGACCCAGTGAAGGCCACTAGTACAGTTGGAAGTCCGGAGAACCAAGGGTGTAGATCATTGCTTCGGTGTGAAAGCCTGACAACAAGGAGTGCTGAGAACAGAGGTCAATGTCACAGGACGGCTGTCCATCAGAGAGAACCTGAATCTTCTCTTCCTCTGCCTTTTTGTTCTGTTCAGGCCCTCAATGGCTTGATGATGCCTAGTCGCCATTCACACTGGCGAGGGCACTCCCCTTTGTTTATTCTATCCCATTCACAAATACACCCAGACATAATGCTTAGCCAGAGAGTGCATCCCCTGATCTAGTGAGGCTGATCCATAAAATCAATGATCACAGTCAATTACATCACCATTTAGCTTCTTCTCTAAAATGTTAGATAAGGCTTTCATCAATGCTGAATAGCAATTTAGAGTAATATTATTTGAAAGACATTAAAATATGAACCATCTGTATTAATTAAAACCTAGTTAGACCCAAGAATTCTCTCTCTCTCTCTCTTTCTCTCTCTCTCTCTCACACACACACACACACTTGCATGCTTCTCTGTGTGTAAGAACCAGCCTAGTCCTTTATAGGATAGGGTCATGGGAGTGAGTGGAGACCACAGTGATGTTTGTGGAGAGAGCCAATTATTTCTCCCAAAGGACTTGGACTTTCATAAAAGATTTGCTCAAACTCTGCTATCTGGCATTTTTCAGATGTGGATTGGACAATAGCTGCTCCCATCATAAGGAAGCACCTCCTGATCGTGTCCTCTTTGTAATGATGCCCCTTGTTGTCTTGCCAGATGTGCCACATGTGCCCTGGTGAAGTGGCAATCTCAGGATCCACAGTTCTGTCTGGTACCACAGGGAGAACACAAATGAGACAAAACTGAGAATGCCAATTCCAGCACATCCCCAGTGGCCATTCCACGCAGACTCATCTAAATGGGAATCTGGTTCCAGCTTCCTACTTGTAGATTAAGAGGTTTTCTTTCAGATAACAGGTGGGCTAAATGGTATCTACCCAGTCCAGCCAACTGTACCTGATGAAATCTTTGTTGCAATCCAGGCCACAGTCAATTTCTAGGGTTGGCTGGCATTAGCTGAGATCTCCATGCCCTACTCAGATTCATTTAAGGCCTCCACAGTGACCATTACCTCATTCCTTGGGGAGAGTCCTATCTTCTGATGTGATTTTGAAGCGAATCTGGTAAAGGTATTGATCCTTTGGGAGGCATTAGTGCTCTTTACGCGTTCTTCTCTTTTTTTCTGTGTCAGAAAGAGCCAAGCAGGTCCACAGAGGTAAGATTGAATTTCCTGCAGTCACGTTCCTTAAAGTATTAGTTGAACTGTTAACCCTCATTTTTGGTTAGAAAGATTTTGTCTGGTTAGAATTTGACCTGAGGAATAAATAAATGGAAGGAAGGCCTCAAACCATTTTTTAAAATAAGTATTTAAGTGAGGCTGGGGAGAGCTTTGAGGTGTCTAAAATACCTTCGTAGAATAAGCCTGAACTGACATCACTTCTATTTTTGGGTTTAAGTGAAAAACCTGCATGTTCAAGATACAGAAATACATTTGCTAATGTCTTATTCAACTGGGCACAGAGGAGGCACTCATTAAATATGTGATGGTACAGGAAATTAATTAATCAAAGCAATAGCCTACGGCACTTCATCAACCTTCCTCTACAGGGTGACACGCTGGACTTCTGAAAGGCAAAGCAGTAATTGCGCTCCTTGGTTCTCAGGGACTTTTTATAGCTCTTGTTTCCAAATGTGAACTTCCAACATAGAGATCTAAGCAAAAGGAAAAGACAAATATTCATGGGAGAATGATGTAACATGTTAAAACTGTAGAATCACTCAGACAAGGGTATTACTGTTATGAACAGGGCTGTCGTGGTGGGCAGTGATACACTGGGGAGGATTCTGTTGCTGTTTCACACCAGGGCTCTGCCCTGAGTCTGTGGTTAACAGAGAGTGAAGAGGTGAGTCCACTCCCTAGGTTAAGGATGGAGAGTCTGGAATTTTTTTTTTTTTTTAGGTCACATGCAGTATCATTGATTTGAGGTCTAGAAAGGCAATGGCATTAGCGGGAATTAAAGAATCGCTTCTCCTAACAATATCTCCATCGTGTCCCTATGTACTCCCTGTGTTGCCATCATCAGGCCCACTTCTTACAGAGTGCTGAACCTTGTTCCCTCAGCAGGCTTATACTGAGTCTGACTCTTGATGAAGCAGTCAGATAGGAGACAGCAAGACAGAACTTTATTTGCTTTAAGTCAGCTTAAATCTCACTGGATCTAAGACTTGTGATTCAGGCTTGTGAGAAATTCAGTTTCAGTCATTGCTGGGCCAACCTCTGCTCATGGTTGCGTATGTCATACACACAGCTCTAAGTCAGCAGGGAGGGTCCCCTAATGGCAAACTCCAGGTCCACACTGTCTGGCTTGAGGCAGCCCCTTGTCTTAGATGACCTGATCCCTCCAGGTAAAGGAACGTGGCTGCAGCATTGCTGGCCTGGGGTCTGAGAGTATGTGTGGGGGCTGGAGACCCTCTCAGAATGATCTGGCCTTTAGTTGTCTGGCCAATCATCCTCCTTCAGATCTCATCATCACCCGAGTGCTGAAGGACATGTAGGGCTGGATGGCTAAGCTAAGAAAACTGCCTTCCTGGAGTCCTGTCACTCCTAGGCATACCCACGAGGAAAGGCACACAGGGCCCCGATTTATTAAAGGAAATACTCCCAGGATGAGCCAGTAAGGCAGCTGGGGAAGCAACCAAGCAAGAGTGCTTTGGGCTAACCTCTGAGACTCAGCTGATCCTAGGAGGGTTTGGAGGAGCATGAATTAACACAAGCAGCAAGAGCTTAGCTGTTGTACTTGCACACTCTTCTGTCATTGGCTACAGGCCATCTGAGATGCGTATAGTGGAGGGAAGAAAGACTCAAAATTCTCCAAGGAATTTTTCAGCTTTCCATTTGGTCAAGATTGTGCCCATGCCCAGGGGCAAGCCTCTGAGGAGTGCAGGTGCCAGCTCCTGGCAGGCAAGCACACGTGCAGAAGTCAGGGAGTGGGCCTGCTGAGCTGAAGGATACGGGGGACATGGAGGGGACACCAGGGCGTCCCTGGCAAGAGCCATCACCTGTGCTTTGGAGAAGTGGCATCGCCATGAACCATCTCATCCAGCTGCTCTGAGAAAACAAGGATGAGATTTTTCTTGAAGTGTTGTTTAAATAACACTCCAGAGAAATGCCTCTCCAGTTACTATTTTTGTTCACATGATAGCATGTAAGGGTATTGCTAAACTCAGTGTGCTTAATGTCCCAAGGGGGAGTCCCCAAAGTAACAGGGAAATATGCTATTAATTATTAATCACAAAATACTTTACATAGCAAGGCCGGAGCCAGCACTACTTCATGGCAGAGATGTAGATGTTTTAAATTCTCATTTGGCTTTGCATGAAAGCATCCGTCCCATGGAGGAGAAGCGAAACATAAAGCCCTTGAAAAGTCAGATAGAAAAGAATCATGAATCTGTTCAGTAGGGGGACTATAAAGGGTTCTAAAAGGAGAACGCATGCGGGAAAAGCAATCACTTTGAAATCTAACCGTGGGGAGGAGCTCTGATGAGATCCAGATGCCTGCACACCCACCAGGTAGATGTCTAAACTGGGAGCAAAAAGCATGGATGGAGAAAGTCCTTGAATTTTCTTCAAAAGCATCATAGGAGAGTGTGCAGCTTTGGAAAATGCTTGAAAATAAATGAGAGAAGAGGGAATAATGCCCAGGGATTGATACAGGGATATAATTTTTAAGGCTTCATTGTGCAGGATTAAAAGAGAGAAATGTAGAGACACTGTGGTTGGTCCCCAGTAGTCTAAATCAACATACTGGATGCAGGTCTGGGAACCTATTATGGACACACATTACTGGGAGCCCAGAAAATGGAATGGAACATTGTGTTATGCTTGACTAAGTCCAATAAGGGGCCTTTAGATTTCGCTGTGGGATTTTCTTTAAGGTGTATTAAATTTGGGGAAGTGGTGTTTAAAGGTAGTTGGATGTTTTGTAAACAAATGCAAACAAGGGAAAAGGAAACTGTGTTATTTCAATTACTCTTAAAATGCAGCTAGCCAGGTAAATGTTGTTATTCCTGTTTACAGATGAGGAGAGCAAGGCTTGAAGTAATTAGGTAATTTTGCTAGGCCTAGTTCATTAAGTAGAAGAATGAATAAAGCTAGCCGTTTATCCATTCCACCCACCAAAAAATATTGACTGAGCACTTACTGTGTGCTAGTTTCTGAATACTAAGGAAACAAATAATTATTGGAACCCATATCTCTATGATGCTGGAAGCCATTCTTTTTCCACCAGAGACTAGTGAATAGATTTTTTAAAATAGCTTAATGAAAAGTTACATTATTCTACGATTATGCAAGATATGAAAGTGATTTGCACAGGGGGAGTATACAGGAACACACGAAAAAATATCATTAAGGATTTGTAGGTTTGATTTGCTAAGCAAGGGGGACCCAAGTTATTTTGCTGGATATTTAATAGGAAAATAAATAACAATAAAAATAATAAATAAGTGTATGGATACATTTTATGATTACTTCAAGAGAGTACGAAGAAGCAACAATCATTCCTAATGACACAAGGCAGAGATAATGACTGTAATTATTGTAAAGTATGTTGTTCTATCTTCCTCCTCCCCATCTTGGATGTGTTAAAATATATTTATGTGCAGTTTCTTTAATATTTATCCAACTTGGGATTTTGTGAACCTATGGATTATGTCTTTCATCACTATAGGAAAATGACCAGCTATTACCTCTGTATATTTTGTTTCTCCTCCATTCTTTCTCTCCTCTTCTTTCGGCATCTCAATTACCTGTATTTATTAGCTTTCTCACTGCATATGCCATGCCTCTTACATTTTCCTGTGCAGTTTTTACTTTTTGATGCTTCGGTCTGCATTTTCAAGTTTTCAGTGTACTAGTGTTCTTCAGCTCTATCTGACTTTCCATTGAATTTGTTCACTGAGATTTTATTTTCTTTCATTGTATTTTTCAGTTTGGGGTTTTTCCTTTGGTTATTTTTTTAGGGTTTTCAGTTTTCTGTTGAAGTTCTGAATCTTGTCTTTTATTTCCTTGAATGTCTTCAACGTGAGTATTTTAGGTTGTGTCAGATAACTACATTATCAGACTCATTGTTTCTTTTATTTTCTTGATTTTCAGCCACATAGTCTTTCTGTCTTAGTCAGTTAGGGCTGTGACAACAGAATACCACAGACTGGGTGACTTAAACAACCAACATTTATTTCTCACAGTTCTGGAGGCTGAGAAGTCCAAGACCAAGGCACCGGAAGATGCGTTGTCTGGTGAGGGCCTACTTCCTGGTTCCTAGATGGCTTTCGTTCTTGCTGTATCCTCACATGATGGAAGGAAGGCAAGAGCACTTGCTGGGTCCCCTCTGATAAGGGTGTTAATCCCATTCATGAGGGCACCACACTCATGGTTCAGTCACCTCCCAAAGGTACAACCTCCTAAAGCCATGATATTGAGGGGCTTAGGATTTCAATGTATGAGTTTGGGGGGGAGGGGAACAAAAATTTAGAAGACTGCACCTTCCATTGGATCCTGACTCGGAAGCATCACTTGGCTTTACCCTAATGACATTCCATAAGCAATAATTGAAAAGCAAACAGTAGTTCTCAGAGTTGTCCAGTCTAAGACATCATCAAGTTCTTGGAGACCCTTGATTTAACTGTACCTTTTCTGGGGTTGAAAGCAAGGAAATAGTACATAAAAGTAAACATGTGACCTAATTTCAGGAAAGTCAGCACACACATCTCAGAATTATATAAATATAGCAATATTCCTCTGCTTTAGCCAGAGATGTTTGCGTCTCCAAAAGTCACTGTCTCTTTAAGTCTTCTTTAAGCCTCTGTGGTGAGAAAAACAGAGGACCTGGATTGCTGTAAATCTTTGTTATCTCCAAGGGCTCAGGAACCATCCAAATTTCCTGTGAGTTAAATGCACATTAGATTTAACAGAAACATGATCCCTAAGAACCTTAGGATGACCAGTCATGAAGTGGTAGCCTGGCAGAACACAGGATCACTTCCTTCCAAGAGAAGAAAAGCAATTTTCAGACTAAGCATCAAAACCCATGAAAGAAAGCATTTCCTACTTTCTGCCATGGTTGATGTAGCTGGAGTAGACTTCATTTTCCCTCAGTGTTCTAGGACTGATCTCGAATATCACCCAATCTTTCTTAACCATGAGCTTTATCAAAGCTCAAAATGGATAAGGAACTACATTTGAATTACACGAATCCTAGCCCTCTGTTAGGCTATCTGGCCATAGTTTCAAATACTTGCTTGAGCCATAAGTAAGGGCTAAGGCCCAGTTAGGGATACCTATCTAAGCAGGGAGCTACTTCTCAACTCCAGTTAATTGTTGGTATGTAGGAACACAGACACAGGACTTCCAGAAACAAATTGTGTTAGAAACTATTTAACACAAATTTTATGTAAAATCTCCTAATTTTCATCTTTTCAAGTATTCCACTTTTTAAAAT
The DNA here is from genome assembly GCF_964237555.1 of Oryctolagus cuniculus. Lineage (NCBI taxonomy): Eukaryota > Metazoa > Chordata > Mammalia > Lagomorpha > Leporidae > Oryctolagus > Oryctolagus cuniculus. The sequence continues at coordinate 30,553,307 of NC_091432.1, forward strand.
TAGCAGGTATAGCACACCTTGATTCTAAAGTGATTGCAGCAGTCTGCGATTCTCCATGGGTGCCTTCTGGACTACACGTTCAGAATTGAATGAGTCCATACTGTAAGAAGGAAGCCCCAGCACTAAAGCAACACAGACTGATTTCTCTGCCTCTTCCCCCCACTGGGGTTTTCTGAGTTTACTTGGAGTGTCAAAAAATGCTTTGCCCTTCCTATACCATCTCAATAGTTTTAAACAGCTTTTTTGGTGAAGTCCCCTTTTTACTGTTAAAGGTAGGGGTTTTTGATTCATACACTTGTGAAACTGCTTGTAATACACAACCTAAGAGCACACAGAATATCATTGAGACCATCTGCCACATGGTCTATAGGCAATCTTCGAATGTGCAAACCAGTAATCGGCTTATTGTAGCAGTTTTGCCAAGGAGCATGTAGGAAAGTTATTAACTTATTTTTGATGCTCAAACATTGTAGACGTGTTATCTGAATGGAGATTCTTTTCTTGCCTGAAGTCAAGCCAGTAAGTAGTGTGGGAGGTAATTGTGACAGTTACAGGAATAAAAGTATGTCAAGGGCATAATTGCATTGCATGGGGACTGTTTGATGGGGATGAACCTGTGTCTTAGAAGAAATGATTAAAAAGGAATCAGGGAGTCTGACACAGCAATTGGTACCCAAATTCAGTAATTAAAGACTGAACTCTTTGGGAGCCTCTCTCTGTTTCCTTAGGCAAGTCATTTTCAGTACTATGTCATGATCGATTTGAGAAAAATGTCTTCCCTATCTGATAGAGTATTCCCAGACTATATTTAAAATCCTGTTCAGTCCTCAGAATAGCTGGTGATGCCATTTCTACTTTAAAGTAGCTGTCCAAAAGGAGTTAAAGAATAGAACTGTCTCTGTAAGGAAAATTGAGTGTTTAAGTATTCCCACGTTTATATCTGGTGATCAGAGAGAAATGTGTTACATCTATTCAATTGTATTGTATTCTCCAGTAATTCTTAATTATAACTCTCAACCCACATGTATCTCATTCCTGCTGAGGAAATATAAAATCTAAATTCATTGTATATATGCACTCTTATTTCTAATCAGTTCTTGGTTTTGGATACCACACAAATAGGAAACAAACTACTCTAATTGCCCAGGCTTTAGGGAACAAAGGAGATGATACACCAACACTGGAAAACAATGACCCATAGATACTGACAATAAAATCTAGATGAATATTTGTTTTGTCCAGGCCTGCCCAGCTCCCTGAATTCAAGGGAAAAAATGAACACAATCCTATGAGAGCCAGATTTGGTGTCAAATTTAATTATACAGAGAATGAACTATTTCTCGATTTAAAAATACAGCATTTACAACAAGGGAAGACATGTCTAATACATGTATTTTCTATTAAGAGACTTCTCTTGGTAATTCTTTTCAGCACCACTGTTTGCAGGCTCTATGCCACTATATTTTTAATTCATTGAAATATGAAAAGATTATATTCTAACTCTGGATGACTCAGACTTTCAACAGTTCTTCTTTTCTCCTCTTTTCACTTTTAGTCCTTGAAGAAAGAAACTGCTCCACTCCTGGGGGCCCAGTGAATGGGTACAGGAAAGTCACAGGAGGCCCTGGGCTTATTGATGGGCACCATGCAAGAGTCGGCACTATTGTGTCCTTCTTTTGTAACAACTCCTATGTTCTCAGTGGCCCCGAGAAGAGGACTTGCCAGCAGAATGGAGAGTGGTCAGGAAAACAGCCCATCTGCATCAAAGGTAGCCTACGGATGCTTCTGAAATCGGTAGATAGAGATGGGGTTGCTGGACTTTCTGAAAGACTACGTGAATGGTTTTAAGTCCCTGGAAAATGATTAAATTATTTTTCTCCCTTAAGTTCTCCCTGGAACCCTGAATAACTCTTAGGTTGGAAATTATCCCTAAAAACAGTTTCTTTTCTTGGTGCTTGTAGGGGGTGGGGGGATGGGTGGGGAGAAAGGATTTCAAGAGGCCCTGCCTACCCTAATCACAGCATCTTGAGGAAGTCAAGAAGAGTGCTGTGGTTATCAGAGGAATTTAGGAAAGATGATGGTACAAGGTTTTATATATGCAAATCCAATGATAGAATTGAAGCAATTTCTAAGCCACATTTATTTATATACTATCAGTGCAATAGGAAGCTAGTGCTAGAAAGAAAATAGACAAGCCAGCCTACGTGAGGGGAAGTTTGAGATGTTAAAATGTTAAAAAATACAGACACTAATTCCCTGAGCATTCAAGGAGTAGTTGTAGGAACAGGTTAGCAGTGTCTGTTCAGAAAAAAGAATCAGCGTTCCTGAGTTAGGGATAATTGCACAAAGCCAGTACGATCGGGGCCAGCTTGGAGAGCTAGGAAGGACTTGGAGATAGGAAGATGGGAGAATGTTGCAGATGAAAGGCTGAGGAAAAGAGATGCAGACAGCAGTGAAATCATCAAGGTGGGGCCATATGGAAATCTAGGAAGTAAATTAAAACTGTAGGTTGGAACCAGAAGACTGGAATGTCATACAAGGAAGCTGGGACCTTGCACACTGGCAGTAGGAGTGTGTAGTTCCTATTGCAGGCATGCACGAGTTCCCTCAGGTTAACTACTCCTCTCTTTGGGGGCAGGGAGCAGTCACAATGATCTGCCTGTTTACTGGAAAGAAAAGCATGTTCTTGTCCTAGATTATCCAGATAATTGCCCAAATCCTCTACTCTCCCTTCTGGGTGTTTGTCAACAAACTGAAGCATGGGAAAAGCAATGAAAGAGAAAGGTTTGTGAAAGGAATGAATCACTTGAGACTTTAGTCAGAAGCGACCTTCGTCCTCACTAGCACAGATTCTAGTTTTTTATTTCATTAAGTATGGGAATGGCGTTACGTATGTCCTTGGAGATTTTTGTCAACTCTTCCCTTACAAATTAATACAAGCAAAGTTCTCTAGGTTGCTAATTAGACAAATGTTGGCTGCTTGATTGGGAAAGTGAGATGGAACGGCTTCCTTTTCACTTTTGAAGAAAGAAAGACTTCAAAACAATGGGACTGGGTTTTGAGTTGCCTGAAATGATTGTTAGGGGCGTTCATTACAGGGAAAGGACGTGGAAGAATCAGTTACCCAAGACTTATGTGTGGCTGACAGTGCTGTGTGGTTTCAAATTAGAACCTTCCAATTCCTTCTGTGGCATTGATTTTATAACATTCACTTTGACATTTATCACATTTTGATTCAGGCTTGCTAATACTAGTCGCAGAAAGAGATAATCTGAGCTATCAACAGCCATTGTCCCAAATCACCTAGGTAGAACACTGACCCTAGCTGGGTTCTTAGGAGGGGTTGTCTGTGTGTGTGAAAGGCAGCACACTCTTCCTCAGTGAGCTGCTCAACCCTGGCTGGCGTGTCAAACATTTAAAACCTGGGGACCGTGCAACTGGTGTCCATATAAGGTGGTCAGGTATGAAACTGAACTTGGTGATGTGAACAGTGAATATGGAAAAGGATTACACAGCATTGTCTGTTTTTCCTAGCCTGCCGAGAACCAAAGATCTCAGATCTGGTGAGAAGGAGAGTTCTTCCAATGCAGGTTCAATCAAGGTGAGGTTGAAACACTGAACTCTGCTTCAAAGGCTAGTGTTTTCTCTCCCATTCCCTTTCCCTACTTGTGTTTGGCCAAATACAGTCTTGGGGGTTTGTAGGGAGATTTGGTGCTAACAGGTTATAAAAGAATAGGGTTTGTTCAGATGCACACTAGGAAGCTGCCTTTAGCCAAGGGGTAGCAGCTGTTGGAAGATGTGCCAATTTCATGGGATCATGGGAAAGTAGATGGCTGATGGGGATGATCTTTGAGTAACCTGATTTTAATACTTACCTTCCTGAAATTACTCTGTGTTTTTTTATGGAGGCTTCTGGGGAGAGGACATGTATACGGATGTGGCCAGCCATCATTTAGGAAGATGTTTTTGGTAGTAATGACTATAGATGAGCCAGACTGGCGGAAGCCAGGATCTAGACAGGGATGACCATCTCTGCTGAGGGGTGGGAGCCTTCATGAATCCCCAGCCTTTTCCTGGGAAAGAAAGAGGTGGGGAGAGAATATTCCCATTTCTTCTCATCTCTCCTACCTTCTCCTCGCTTTCCACTACAGTAATGTGTGTTCTTGGGTTTCCCACCATCACTCTAAGCATAATTCTACTTTGAAAACTGTGCTCATGGCTCTTTGTATCTGGCTTCCACTGGAATCAGTGAGGCCTACTGCTTCCCTTCTTTTAGTTCTCTGCTCCAGGGTTTGCCTATCAGAGATTTTTCCCAACCATTCTGTGTGAGATAGGAGCCTCACCTCCATTGTGAGGGCCAAGCTGACTCCTTTTTACCCACTGTTCTCTAGTCTTCAGCATGCTTCTCTTTTTATCTTTGCTTCCCTCTCCACCTCTTTTCTTACATATATCGTTTTGGTTTATTGCTTAATTTCTCTCTTCCTTTCCATTCCCTCAAAATGTGAGAGTTATAAGTACAGGAACGTTATCTGTTTTATTCATGCTGAAGTTCTAGCACATGGAATGGTGCCTGCTACATGTAGGTACCCCATATTTATTGAATGAATTAGTTTGATTGACAAACAAGGATTCAAGATCTGGTTTTGCCTCTTTAGTCCTGAGCTGAGTATTCTTGGCCAAGTTCGTAAACTTGCTATGCCTTACTTTTCTCTTTGAAAAAAAAAAAAGTAGCAATATTCATAATGTCTCCAGGGATTGTTGTTAGGATTAAATGCAACATGAATATGAGGGTCCTTCAAAAAGCTCATGGAAAATGAATTAAAATTTTTGTGCAGAAAGATTTTGAAATCCATACACATGAGAGTTTTTACAAAAGTTCATTAAAAATGTGTATTATATTAAAAACTATGCATGTAGCTCAAATTTTTTTGCACCAAAATCAACTTACCATTTTAATTCCATTTGGCCATTAACCATTCTGAAGTACCCTTGTAGCTAGTATTTACTGCTGGTGCTATGTGCTGCTTGCTCTTCAGAATACTTCATTAGTTCAATTTATTCTCACACTAACCTGTGAGATGGATGTTGTTACCAATTTATTACGTTACTATAATGATGATTTTCTTATAGATTTTATGACTGATGGGTAAACTGAGACTCAGAGAAGTGGAGTAACTTGCCCAGGGTCACATTGCCTGAAGAAATGGCAAAGTCAGGACATAAATCCAGTATCTGACTTTAAGGTCTACTCCTGCATGCACTAGGCTTTAGGCCTTACCTGAAGGACTTAGCAAAGCACTTTGCACATATATTCACCTGTCCATGGTAGCTTACATTAACAGTGAGTCCCAGTGGCCAGAATGGACTCCAACCAAGTGACCTGGAACTTTGATCAGTCAGATATCTTCCAGTCTCTCATCTTTTCTCTGCTTGTTTCATTACATTTTAGTCTTTCCTTTTACCCGTGAGGCATTTCCATAAGAACCCTAGCAGCAGAATTCAAATCTTCCCCTTTTGGTCTCTTTGATTGCCTTGGGGTGAACCCTCCCCTAAGTGAGATCAATCTATTCTTCTCAAGAATCTATAGAAGATCCCCTGGGCTAGTCAAAAAGTCCTCTGGACTTCCTCTTTTAAAGCAGTTTTGTGGGAGATTAGGTGGCAAGGTGTCAGATGTCTCATGTAAATGAGAAAGCAAGCCGAAAACATGGTTGTAAGGGTCTTTCTGCAAGACAGGAGTCAGAGGTGGGGGGTGTATGCCTATTCTCAGCTACCAGGGCTCACCTGGGAGCCTCCAAAGGCAGGGGAGACCTTCAGTGACCAGGAGATGAGTTTGTTTGCAAGTTTGGAAATTCCCTGAACTACAGACCTTGTTCTTTCCATGAGATCAACATTTGCTGAATGAAATAATATGAATGGAATATTTTGCTTTGAACCAAGCACTGTGCAGTAAATAAATTTCTTTGATTATAATCAATGGGGTGGAAATTGTGATTGCTGTGTCTGTCTTGGGTGCCACCTTCCTTTACTGTGTGTCCTTGAGCTCTCTCACTTACCTCTCTGGGCTTCCTCCCTCCACTCATTAAACAGATATGAACACATCAGTTCTTAAAGGAATTTCAGCTTGCCACTGACAGTCATTATGCACCAATCTAGGGTGAACTCATACCGTACCTTGTATGCTCGTATACCCTAAGATTCTTGGAGTGGCCTCTGGGGCCCTCAAGTTCAGGGCTCATTTGATATTCCTTTTCACATTTCATACACAACCCCTTGTCTTTCTCTCAATCACTGTTTCCCTAGAGAAAATTCTATTCTCTGAGGTGAACTAATTACATCTGCTAATTGCTAAATCAAACCACTGTATCAACATAGTTTAGTTCAAGTCAATTCCTAATATTGCCTCATTATGATAATGTTTAGAGAAATAAATATGCCTGGATTTCTCTCAAGCAAATGGACTCCCTTTTCAGTTTAATTTTATAATTATTCTGATGTATGTGTGTGTCTGCATGGATAATGTACCTTTGGATAGCAGCTATTATGCTAGATATTATCCTCTTTGGTTAAAATCCTTGGCAGCTGGACGCATGCCAGGAATGGAAATGGAGGAAAAAAATGAAGATTGAGATGGGCAAGGGAATTTGCTCAGTGATAGAAGTGAAGTGTTTAGGAGTCAGAAAATGAGATAAACACTTTTTCTTTCTCTGTAACCAAATATCTACAAGGGGACTGTCATGGGTGTTCAAGAGCCACAGTGACCATCTTTTGCCCTGCTTTGTCTCTGGGCCAGGGAGACACCGTTACATCAACTCTACTCAGCAGCCTTCAGCAAGCAGAAACTCCAAGGTGCCCCAACCAAGAAGCCGGCTCTTCCCTTTGGAGACCTGCCCACTGGGTACCAACATCTTCACACCCAGCTCCAATATGAATGCATCTCACCCTTCTATCGTCGCCTGGGGAGCAGCCGGAGGACTTGCCTGAGAACTGGAAAATGGAGTGGGCGGGCCCCTTCCTGCATCCCTAGTGAGTCGAATTCATCCTTGGTCTTGGAGTATTTTCCATCTTCCATGGCCATCGTTGATCAACCATTAACCCCACTGAGGACTTCCTGGGAAAGGCTTCTTGTCCAAAGCAAGGGTCCTCCCATGCCTTCTCTAGTTTGATAATATCTGCCTGGTTAGGGGTTCCTCCCTTGGACTTAAACTTACAACCTTAGAGAAACTGACTTACTATATCTTAGAGGCATATATGAGGACTTCCAAAAGTTCATGAAAAAAAATGGAATGAAAACATGGGAATTAAATAATAATACACATTTATGTGGAGTATTTAAAATACCCTCATACTTTTGTGTGGATAATTCTACCATATTTACTTGGAGAAAAGAAAAGAGAAGTTATTAAATACCAAGTGGGAGAAGGGTTAAAGGTGCCACAGGACCTCCTGTTGGAGCCTCAATTTTCACACTCATTGTCTCATTAGGTTTCTTTCATGATTGTTATTAATTATCCCATAAGGTTATGGTGATGATTCCTGAGACAATATGCATATGTGGAAGCATCTAGAGTAGGGGCTTGCATATTCTAAGCTGCCTTCCGCATCCTGTTTGTGAAAGGAGAATAGAATAGTTGAGTTTGTTGTGGCCAAGTTCATCATGAGAGCCTTGTGTACTTTGATCCACATCCGTGCATCTTCTCTTTCAGTCTCCTTAGAAACTCTTGGAAATGATTGTTATGGCTCCATTGATTTTTTTTAAGATTTATTTATTTATTTGAAAGTGAGAGTTACACACACACACACAGAGAGGTCTTCCATCTGATGGTTCACTCCCCAGATGGCCGCAACAGCCGGAGCTATGCCGATTTGAAGCCAGGAACCAGGAGCTTCTTCTGGGTCTCCCACGCGGGTGCAGGGGTCCAAGGACTTGGGCCATCTTCTGCTTTCCCAGGCCATAGGAGAGAGCTGGGTCAGAAGTGGAGCAGCTGGGTTTCAAACCGGCACCTATATGGGATGCCGGCGCTTCAGGCCAGGGCATTAACTCACTGTGCCACAGTGCTGGCCCCATTCATTGATTTCACTGGTAAGGAAACTGAGGCTATAACATATTAGGCAGCAATCCTATTGATATAATAAGTACCTGGAATCAGAAGCTGGTTTCATTTCATGGAAAAACCTCCAGTTTTAACTAGATTTTTATGGCCAACCATGCCAATGGTGGTTGATTAGTATTTAAAGGGAGAAGAAGAAAACCAGGTTAGATAGCTTCATGGCCATCCTACCCATGGTAGTACAGGCTTGGGTTCTGATTAAATGACACTTTTCTCTTTGGGTGGGAAGATCTGAGTTTGTCTTACTGAGCTGGTGTTTTCTCCACAGTCTGTGGAAAAATTGAGAACATCACTTCTCCGAAGACTCAAGGGACACGCTGGCCATGGCAGGCAGCCATTTACAGGAGGACCAGCGGGGTCCATGATGGTGGCCTGCACAAGGGCGCCTGGTTTCTGGTCTGCAGTGGCGCCCTGGTGAATGAGCGCACAGTCGTAGTGGCTGCCCACTGTGTCACTGACCTGGGCAAGATCAACATGATCAAGACAGCGGACCTCAAAGTTGTCTTGGGGAAGTTCTACCGGGATGACGATCGGGATGAGAAAACCATCCAGAACCTTCGGGTGAGAGAGCGGGAGCAAGCTGGAAACTGGGGCTATGGCTCAATTAGCTCCGAGCACAGGAAAGCAGTGACAGTGTCAGCCCTGTGGCCTTAGCTTGTCAGCAGCCAGCCCAGAGAAGAGCATGTGCCAGGGGCTCCGTGTTTCACACTGACAGATACTGGCAAAGGGACATCTGGGGGCTCACATCTGTGACACATCTTAAAACACAGTCTTTGGACACTATGAAGCATTTGTTCCTTTAATAGCTTTAAAAGTAAGAGAGAGGCAGTGATCATCTGTCATTGTGGTCATCAAAACTTAATTACCTAGAAGTAAAATATACAAGTATCTCTCCTAGTACCATGGATTATAAATTATAATGAATCAAAGACTTGGGAAATTACTCACTTAATGGCTGGCCGTGCCTGAATGCATTTGCCTCACAGATGTTGTGTGTTGTTATTGCACCCTTGTAGCCTAGTACAGTGCCTAGTTCCAAGTGGCTTACTAGTCAATATTTCTTGAGGAATAAAATTTAATCACCTGCTACCTTTGGGTCTTTTTAAATATTTTTTATTTTTATTTTTTATTTATTTGACAGATAGAGTTTGCAGACAGTGAGAGAGAGACAGAGAGAAAGGTCTTCCTTCTGTTGGTTCACTCTCCAATTGGCTGCAGTGGCCGGAGCTGCGCTGATCCGAAGCCAGGATCCAGGAGTTTCTTCCTGGTCTCCCATGCGGGTGCAGGGGCCCAAGCACTTGGGCCATCCTCCACTGCTATCCCAGGCCACATCAGAGAGCTTGGACTGGAAGTGGAGCAACCGGGACTAGAACCTGGTGCCCATATGGGATGCCAGTGCCGCAGGTGGAGGATTAACCTAGTGCCCCACGGCACCAGCCCCTACCTTTGGGTCTTGCCTTTGTACCTTTGGGTACACAGATAAGTTTCATCTAAAACCCTTATAATCAATTTACAATCTACTTCTTTTTTAAAAGAAGCTTATTTTTATTTATTTGAAAGGCAGAGCAAGAGAGGAAGGAGAGGGAGAGGAAGAGGGGGTTGGGGGAGAGAGAAAGAGAGAAAGAGAAAGAGAGAAAGAGAGAGAAAAAACTCTTATTCACTGACTCACTCCCCAGATTCTCACAACAGTCAGGGCTGGGCCAAGCCTGGAACTCTCACATAGATGGCAGGGATCCAAATACTCGAGCCGTCATCTGCTACCTTCAATGAGTGTGCATTAGCAGGAAGCTGGGGTGAATATAGAGAGCTGGACTTGGTCACAGAGACTCTGATATTGGATGGAGGCTCCCAAGTGGCAGCTGAACCTGCAGCACCACAATGCCTGCCCATACAATATATTCCTCTCTTGACATGCCTCCCTCCCTTTCAGTCATTGACCCACTAATCTACCCATCCTCCCATCCCCTCACCCATCCATCCATCCATTCATCCATCCACCACTCAGCTGCCTATCCACCAATCCATCTCTCTACCCACTGCCCATCCATTGTTGAGCTCCTGCAATGTGTCATTCAAAGCAAATAGAGACAGAAAAGCAGAAGTCTTCTCTGACAAATCCAGGGGCTTGGGGAGTAATGGACCAATTTTTCATGATTAGTGTGACTCAAGAGGGGTTCCAAGAAATATACCCAAATGGAGTTGAAGTAGTAAAACATACTCGTATAAATTTAAACAATTATAAGATATCACAGATGTGAGCTCCTGGATGTCTGCATCAAAGAGAATAATCAGCAAAGAATGCATAATCAGGGAAGATTTGGTGGGAAAGTCTTGTGGAACATTTCAGGTGGGCTGTCTATCATGCTGACTTAAAGGTAAACAAAATGTTCACAGTAGGACAGAGGTTGCAAACTGGTAGCCCGTAGAGGTTTACCTTCGGTAGCACTTGGGTATATTTTCTGAATCAGTTATTTGCCAACATTTAAACATTAGGATGTTTTAGATAAAAATGTGGAGTCCACTCCCAGCAACGTTAAATGCTAGCCCTGTTTCTGCATGGCAATGGTTGGCTGGAGAGAATTGGCCACTGCACTCTCTGATCTAATGCAGCACCACCTGCCAGGCCCTGGTAGGCATATTGGTTACAGCCTTGGAAATAGAGCAGCTGTTTTGTATGATTCCTTGAGTAAAGTATTTCCAAATAATTGCAGCTGTATCTTAGACATTTTCTCCTGCCTCGCTTATTCCTGTCTGTTGCTGAGTTGGACGTTCACTACTTCCATTCTTTGCATTTGTAGATTTCCGCTATCATTCTGCATCCCAACTATGACCCCATCCTGCTGGACGCTGACATCGCCATCCTGAAGCTCCTGGACAAGGCCCGCATGAGCTCCCGTGTCCAGCCCATCTGCCTCGCAGCCGCTCGAGATCTCAGCACTGCCTTCCAGGAGTCCCACATCACTGTGGCTGGCTGGAACATCCTGGCAGACGTGAGGAGCCCCGGCTTCAAGAATGACACACTCCGCTCAGGGGTGGTCAAGGTGGTGGACTCCCTGCTGTGTGAGGAGCAGCATGAGGAACACGGCATCCCAGTGAGTGTCACTGACACCATGTTCTGTGCAAGCCGGGACCCCTCTGCCCCTTCTGATATCTGCACTGCAGAGACAGGCGGCATTGCGGCCATGTCCTTCCCGGGCCGGGCATCCCCTGAGCCACGCTGGCATCTGATGGGGCTGGTGAGCTGGAGTTATGACAGAACATGCACACACAGCCTCTCCACGGCCTTTACCAAGGTGCTGCCTTTCAGAGACTGGATTGAGAGAAACCTGAAATGAGTCGGCTGCAGGCCTGCCTGTGCAGTAGCTTTGCCATGTGGCCATGTGATAGGTATGCTGCATGACACGTGGTGGATCTGAAGTGTGATTTTGCCTGTGAACTTGGCTTTGCCAGTGCTTCTGCCTGAGGGACCTCACTCACTGGAGGATGAGCAGAGCTTGGTTTCTGGAGGTTTCCTGACTGCTTGGGAAACCATTTGGAAGACAACAGGGCTTGCAAGAACTGAGTTTTCAAAGAAGACCGTGTGAATAGAAAAAGAAAATCTCCCCATTCAACTGACCTGGTGGCCTCCCCCACCTTTCTGTCATGTGGTCATGATCAGCTTTGGTTGAAGGAGAGCTGACCCGAGGAGATCTTGGCTTCAGAAGGCCTCTTTCAAGGCTGCGATCAAACCAAGTTCCAGAGAGCTGCCTGCAGAGCAGCCGAGGGGAGTGGAGCTGGCACATGGCGCATGCCTCTGTGTACATTGCCATGGTACAATCTGGCCCTTTTCTCTCCCAATCTGTACACATTTTAATAAAACAAGGGTTAGCTTCTGACCTATAAAACAAATGTGCTACACTCTTATGTCTGTATGCTCTTCCTCGGAGCTACCTGGACAGGGCCGGCTCTTTAAAATAACAGTGAGGGTTGTAGTTTCCAAATGGTATTTTAAGACAAGGGCAATGTCACCTTTCTGACACCACCTGTGGGAGCTTGGTGAGTCATGGGCTGGGAGAAGAGGGACATGGGTGTTATCAGATATAGCACAAGAAGAACGAAACTCCAAGGATTCCATGATTTCTAATGTCCCCACTGGTTCTCTGGTTCTAGACCAAGCACAGACCCCAGCTTTGCACCTCCATAAATCTTTATGACATATTTTATAGGCTCAGTATTGGGGCCACATGCAAGTATGTCCTTGTGCTAGATTTAGATATGCCAAGACATTGTAGCTTCACTGGTTTCCATAGCTTTGTGACTGCCCTCTGAAGCCCTATCCCTACCTTCCATTGGGTAGTGGAGGAAAAAATGAGTTCAAGCTGGTGAAACATCTTTTTTGATTCATGTCTTTTCTTCCTTTCCCCTCACTAATTTTCTCCAAGATGGTGCCATGGAGACCTGTATGCCTTTGAGTCTTGAGAACATTCCGAGGACGCCTGAGTCCCTGCTGCTCTGGGAAGTGTGTGGTGGATTTTCCCCCCTTCCTGGGTGTTTTGCTGAGGTTTGGTGCCAGGGTCTGTATCTGGGGTAACTTGTGCTGTGTTTTCTCTGTTCTTCCATAGAGCTCTGTGGTCCTTCCCAATGACCTGATTCCCCTTTGGCACTTTTTTTTTAAAAGATTTATTTGTTTTACTTGAAAGTCACAGTTACACAGAGAGAAAAGGAGGGGCAGAGAGAGAGAGAGAGAGAGAAGTCTTCCATCTGCTGGTTCACTCCCCAGATGGCCGCAAGAAGCCAGGAGCCAGGAGCTTCTTCCGGGTTTCCCACGCAGATGCAGGGGCTCAAGGACTTGGGCCATATTCTGCTTTCCTAGGCCATAACAGAGAGCTGGATAGGAAGTGGAGCAGCCGGGTCTCAAACTGGTGCCCGTATGGGATGCCGACACAGAATGCGGCAGCTTTACCTGCTACGCCACAGCACTGGCTCCCCCCCTTTGGCTCTTGCAGGGACTGGTCTCCCTGACAGCTGGTGATGACTCCAGTTTGATCCTGGTTTGGGTGACTTAGCCTGCTGGCCACGTGATGACCTGATGGCCAGCCAGACGCTCAGGGACCCACTTCTCCTCCCTTGGAAGATAACGGGAACTTCCCCATCCCCCCCAGAGCATGGGAGAGCTGTGAGCCTAGGCCTGTTACAGGGCATCCTGGGAGCTGTTTGCCTCCTGTCCACCCAAGCAGGAACTTTGCTGGCTCAGAGAACTTGGATCTCAAAGATGTTAGCCCCTAGGCAGGAGGTAAGAACATGTCTGCCTACCACCCTGCCTCTCCATCTCCGTGTCATTCAAGTCAGAGGGAATTTCTTTTGCTTTCCCTCTTTGTCAGGCTTTCCTGGGACTTTCCATAAGTCTCATTCTCCTCCTGTTACCCACCCCTACCCCTACCCTCATGGTCTGATCTTGAGGAATGTCTTAGTTACCCTTACCAAGTACAAATTACCCAGTGCTTAGTGGCTTGAAGCAAGTATTCTCTCAGAACTTCAACGGACTGTTGAAGTGCAGCCTTATGTGAGGTTCCAGTCAACTGAAGGCTTGGCTGAGGGTGAGGGCTGTAACTCTACAAATGCTTATCAGGGAACTCAAAGGTTTTTTTTTTTTTTTTCTTTCCACTATGCCTAGAAACCTTGAATCTTGAAAGGTGTGATGGAAGTTGCATCAAAGAGATCTGGATTTGCATTTCTCTCTTTCACCTTTTCTAAGCAATGTTGGGCAAGTCAGCTGTCAACGTCAGCTTCAGCACCTGTTAAATTGGCAGAATAAGATCCTGGGATTCTATTGTGATAGCTGTGACCACTAGGTGCGGTATCATGTAATGCCGGTAGTACATGGTGAATATTCCGGTTCCAGCGATCCTAGGCAGGGCCAGGACCGTCCTACAGAGCCTCCATGGCTCCTCCATGAGCACCTCACACATGAGCACCTGGACTCCCTCTCCATTCCCTGGCTCTGTCCCAACCCCCACCTGGACCATCATGTCCCCTATACTTTCTTGGCAGCCCCTCTCCTATTTCATGTCATTTTCCATTCTTGCCTCACCACTCAGACGTGGTTTGCATGAGTGCCATCCCAGCTATGATGTTGATTCCTGCCCCTCCCAAGAAGGTGAATCTGACCCCAAATCCTGGAACCATCACCCCAGGCCGCTTGGTTGATAGTGCAAGGCCATTTGCTACCTGCTACCTGCTAGGGCTTCTACCCCAGCACTGCTGCCACGGACTAAAAATATTCAAGCAGACTGACCTAAGACCACAGCCAGCTGCATCTGACTACCGTTGGAATGTTTTCTATCTCTTTTTAAGACCCTATGGCTCTTGCATCCGAGGTTAGGACCCCAAGGATTGGAGTGGGTGTCTGTCAGGGGCTTTTTAGGAAACAAGAATTCTTAAAGGGATTATAATGACCACACACAATTGCAAGCTCTGAAGGCTAAGTCTGCCCCAAAGTTACTGACTTTCCTACTGATGTGGAAGCTGAAATCAACCAGGCCAGAAGCTAGGGAGGGAAGAGGGGTGTGAAATGGACAGAACAAGGGCAAAGTGGAACCCACAAAAACAAGCTTTGTCTCTTGCCTACCCCGCCTACCCCCCACCCCGGGTCTCCGTGGTCTCAGACCTGCAGGAAAAATTGGTGCCCTTTGCACGTAGCTGCATGGCGTCCTGGTCCAGGGTTCAGAGAGGCCAGAGAGGATTTCCAGTAGGTGCTGGAGGAGTTGTGGGCCTGGGTGCTGTCCACCCAGAACAATGAGGAGGCAGGTCTACAACACCGTGTGTGCTCTGCCACCGTGTCTGTCTCTCCAAGTGTGAAAGCAGCTGTTGCTTCAGTCTCTTTGCCAAGTCACATGTGAGTTTCTCTTGTACCTCTCAAATCCAGAGCCATACAGGAGAGGGAATTCAGCAACACAGTTCCAGTTTCCTTAAGCTGAACAAAGCCATCGCAAGTCCTGGATGGAATGTTAGTGCCAGGAAAGCAGTTGTCATCTGAGGACGACTCAGAGAAGGCTCCTGCTTCATCCAGAATAGATTGCTTCCAAGTCTGCTGTGGTGGTGATTTGGCCTTTATGCACATATATAGTCCCTGATATCTGACATTCTGTCAGCTCAGCCTTGGTGCTTAGCCATTGACCTGACACCCTAAAGCTAGTCTTTTATTTCTTTGTTGAAAACAACAATCGTTTCAGGCTGCTGTTGTGTCATAGCAGGTAAAGCCACCACCTGCAATGCCAGCATCCCCATGGGCACTGGTTTGCTGCACCACTTCCTATCCAGATCCCTGGTAATGTGCCTGGGAAAGCAGGGGAAGATGGCCCAAGTCCTTGGGCCTCTGTACCCATGTGGAAACCTGGAAGAAGCTCTTAGCTCCTGGCTGTGCCCTGGCCAGCCCTGGTCATTGTGGCATTTAGGGACTGAACTAGCAAATAGAAGATTCATGGGCGGCGCCGTGGCTCAATAGGCTAATCCTCCACCTTGCGGCGCCGGCACACCGGGTTCTAGTCCCTGTCGGGGCGCCGGATTCTGTCCCGGTTGCCCCTCTTCCAGGCCAGCTCTCTGCTATGGCCAGGGAGTGCAGTGGAGGATGGCCCAGGTGCTTGGGCCCTGCACCCCATGGGAGACCAGGAAAAGCACCTGGCTCCTGGCTCTTGCCATCGGATCAGCGCGGTGCGCCGGCTGCAGCGGCGGCCATTGGAGGGTGAACCAACGGCAAAGGAAGACCTTTCTCTCTCTGTCTCTCTCTCTCACTGTCCACTCTGCCTGTCAAAAATAAAAAAAAAAAAAGAAGATTCATATTCATTCTCTCTCTCTCTCTCTCTCTCTCCCTCTCTCTCTCCACCTCTCTTCACACACACACACACACACACACACACACGCTCTGCTTTTCAAAGAAATCAGAATAAACATTTTAAAAAGATGGAAACAACATGGCTGCATATCTTTTCTAATATCAGAGAAAACTGAGGTAACCCTGCAAACCATGCAAATATTTAACATCCCTCTCTCCTAGTTAATATGAGTGACTCTTGCTTCCCTCCCAATGACAGCAGTAGTCCTGATCTTCTCTTGTTTCCTTCTAGATGGGGTTTATTACGATGCCAATTTCACAACTACTCCCACTTCTCCACGGCATCCAGCCCAGAACATAGCCCCATTTCCTTGAAATCTCCCCAGTGTGAACAATGTCTAGCCCGCAGCCCTGTCTCGGGTGTTGGCTGCTGTGGTGATGGTGGTGGGTGGTGGTTCTTCAGGACCGGGAGGCTGAGAAACCAGACAGGAGAAGCACTATGCAGAGTGTGGAGAGGACAGGAATTTTAGAATGCTGCTGAGGTCCAAAGAGGTGGAAAAGTGGGGTCCACAACAAGAAAGTATGGGTAGAAATAAATGAAATCCAAGAGTTAGAAGAACCAAGAAGGGTAAGATATTGTTGTGTATGTGGTAATGATCTGGACAAATGTCTGAGATGAAGTACAAGGATACAGTTATTTTATGTATTATATATATATATATATTCATTTGAGAGGAAGAGAGAGTGAGAGAGATGCACCCTATCTCCTAGTTCACTACCTAAGTACCTACAATGGTCAAAAGACAGCAGCTGAGAAACCAATCCAGGTCTCCCATGTCAGTGTTAGAAACCCAACCACTTCAAACATTATTATCATCTCCCAGGGTCTGTACCAGTAGGTACTTGGAGTCAGGAGCTGGAGCCAGGCATCGAAACTATTCACACTTATTCTGAACTTAAGAATTTTTATGGTGCCAAATTCATCACTTGCTCAAAAAGGTAATAGGCTGTCCATATTCACCTCCTACGTCAGACTATTAGCCAATAAAACATCTTCAATCTTGAATTTAAACTTGTGATTTAATTGATTTTCCACGTCTTTTTTTTATTTTTATTTTTTGACAGGCAGAGTGGATAGTGAGAGAGAGACAGAGAGAAAGGTCTTCCTTTGCCGTTGGTTCACCCTCCAATGGCTGCCCCAGCCAGTGCGCTGCGGCCGGCGCACCGCGCTGATATGATGGCAGGAGCCAGGTACTTCTCCTGGTCTCCCATGGGGTGCAGGGCCCAAGGACTTGGGCCATCCTCCACTGCACTCCCTGGCCACAGCAGAGAGCTGACCTGGAAGAAGGACAACCGGGACAGAATCCGGCGCCCCGACCGGGACTAGAACCCGGTGTGCCGGCGCCACAAGGCGGAGGATTAGCCTAGTGAGCCATGGCGCCGGCTCGCATGTCTTTCATTCATTCATCAACACAAGTTTATTGAGCGCTTGCTTTATGCCCAGTATTGGGAACAGCAAATGCTGACAAAACAGGCTGGAGTTGTATCAGGGGAGAGTGTGATGAGAAGAGCGTGGGGTGTGAGTCTGGAGATGATGTCTCTTGATGCAGGGCCACTTTGGAACCTGGGAGCACGAGATGGGAAGGCACGTGCAGGACCATGCTGTGCACGGTGTGTATCAAACCCTCTGAATTCCTCACTGTGCACTGGGAATTATTGGTGTGGTGATCACGAAATCAACTGCAGTGCAGATCGGGGCTCTAACACTGGGTTTCTCTCTTGTCCTAACCTGGACCTGAATCTCATTGCACTGACACAACCACTTCTTAATGCCATTCTTCATCTTAGGGCCAGATGAGTAAGAAGAAGAAAACTGAAAGACATGCAAGATGCAAGGAATTGAGACATATCTTTGGTGCTGCTTGATTTTTTTCTCCTTTGTTCATATCCTGTGAAAATGTGGAGTGAAATACTGGGGGTCCCTAGGGCTGGGGGAAGTTTATCTTTTCAGGGCCATTGGAAAGATGAGAACATTTTGGAGTGATTTGGGAGCAATTTGGGGCCTGTCTTTGCTTTTCTTGGCAGTAGGACTTGCTTGGGCTGGCAGGGCTCTGCCCGGATGTGCTGTTGAGGCCCAGCATTTTAAGAAGACCTCTCAATGGCTCAGTCTTTTAGGGCTCACTTCACGTTTGTATTCCAATTCACTGCGTGTTCATCCAGACGCTCAGACTGGGTTCCATGGAGAGCTTTGTTGACAAAGAAAATGTAGGTAAAGTTAGGGCATTGCTTCTGCAGGTGAAAACGAGAGTCAAGATTGAATTCTTGGAGGAAGGAAAACAACTGTCATATTTCTGAACTTGTGGTTTTTAAGAAAAGATAATTCCATGCAAAAGAGAAAAAAAGAACCCTATTGATCCTTAATTCTCAATTCAGGAAAAGTTGTTTTATTGTCAATGGGAAGAAAAACAAAGTGTTGCAAAACAACAACAGCAACAGAAATACCCAAGATGTAGGTGCTAATAAACAAAATCGCAAGGTGAACTGGGCAACCTTTCAATTTACTGTGCTTATGCAAAGACATAATTTAGTTCTTCAGTCTTGGATTTAAAAACAAATCTGAGTGGATAATCTAAATTCAGAATTAAATTGCATAGTTGATGTCTCTCTCTTATTAAAGAGAATAACTTTATAAAAAATACCTTTGGTGTTTGACACACTGATT
Source organism: Oryctolagus cuniculus (assembly GCF_964237555.1). Taxonomy (NCBI): domain Eukaryota; kingdom Metazoa; phylum Chordata; class Mammalia; order Lagomorpha; family Leporidae; genus Oryctolagus; species Oryctolagus cuniculus. Next base: position 30,571,947 of record NC_091432.1, read on the forward strand.
CTCTTAGAAATTACCCAGTAATTGTTTAAAGAACTGAATAGAGAGAGCAGAACAAGGGTCTATCCTTGGGTTTTCTGAGGTCACCAGAGCCTGGCCTGTGTCCTTGATTCAGTCCTTGATCCAAATTGCTTAGCGGTTAACCACAGTAAGGTAGCACCAAGCAAAGAAATCCCCCTGAAGAGCAAAAATTTCCTTTCTCTCTTTCTGTTCACGATGAGGATATCACAACTGAATATTGTAATGTCCCAGAGGAATAAAGGAATTGAGAATATGGATGCCTAACTGGCCGTCTTTGCCAGGATTACAAGAAACCTGGGGTAGAAATTAAAATAGCAGCAATCATTCTCAGAGAGTATTTCCACGCTATACAGGATCAAGCTACTAAAAAAAGAGACAGTCGCTCTAATTCAAAATGTTATGATTTTTATGGTGGGCATAAAGAATGTGTTCTAACCTTGACATTCAGCCTCAAGTCATTTCGTCCTAGAAATGCTGATGTGGGGAATGATAGACAGCGCCGAGAGCTCCCCATTCATCTTTTCCCATTGTCTCCTTTCCTCTTTCACCTACGCTAAGTAGATGGAGTGAATCTGCACTCCTTCTGGTAGAATTTATCATGCAATAAGTATAACTACCTGGCATTTCAACCTTTTCAGAGTTCTCTATTTAATGAGATGCTTTCTGCCTGAAGAATGGATTATATTTAGACCAAGTTCTCAGTCTGAATTAAGATTTCTATGAAGTAACATCTCTTTTCTCATCAGCTTGGTGAGTGAGGTAAAAATAGAACTCTCACTTGTCTTTTGCTAATGAGTGTTAACAAGAAAAGAGTGAATGAACTCAGCTTGTGCCTTACGACTCCTGGCGGCTCCATCCTCTGCAAGTTGGATGGTTCCCTTTATTCAGTGACCACAACCAGACAAGCCAGGCCACAGGCTGGCTCATCTGTAGCTGTACTGTGCTGTTGGGTCCAAGGTGTTAGCACTGCCCTTTTGAGTTATGAGAGCAGTGGCAGGCAGAAAGCTGACCTAATAAAGACAATAGCTTGCCACAGTGTGCCAGGGCCTGTGCTAAGTGATTTATGTGACATCACCCCACATACAGGGTCCTGACCATACCCATTGGTGCCCAGAGAGCTGAGACAAACTCAAGGTCATTTGAAGTAGAAGCTCCAAATCTGATCGAGAAAGATGCTTCTCAGGTTGGTCTAATTCTGAAGTCCGCATTATAACTTCGGTGCCCACCTTGGCATTCTTGCTGCAATGATCTGGTGCTGCCACCATGAAAATTCCCCTGCCAGTTACTGCTCTGAACGCCCTTCTCTTTCTCAAATGTTCTTATTTTCGATGTGGTTGTGGGCTTCTATAGCTTCTCTCTTGCATGCTGATGGTTTCAGAGCCAGTGGTGTCAGCGAATAGTTTAGTATCTCTCCCCTAACACAGGAACACTATCTAATAGTTTTCATGGGCTGGCATCATAGTGCAACAGTTTAAGCTGCTGCCTGTGATGCTGGCATCCTATATGAGCACCCGTGGGGGTCCCAGCTGCTGCACTTCCAATCCATCTCCCTGCTAATGCACCTGGGAAAGAAGCAGAAGGTGGCCACAGCGCATGGCTCCTGCAACTCCTACAGGAGGCACCTGGCTTTGACCTGGCCCAGCCCTGACCATTGTGGCCATTTGGAGAATGAACCAGTGGATGGAAGATCTCTTTCTTTCTCTATCTCTCCCTTTCACTGTCTAACTCTGCCTTTCAAATAAATAAGTAAATCTTTAAAAAATGTGTGTTTCATTGTTCTTAAAAATAGTTCCCATTAAAAAATTGGCATACTCCTATCAATCGTCTTATGAGAGGTCCTCTGAAGTCCCTTATATTTTTTGCATTTTCAAAGACTTAATGTGTGTAGTCTCAGTTTCAGTGATTGAGTCAGTTTTGAAGACAGACGCAGACACATCGCTTGTAATTCCTTGGTTGTTAGGAATGCGTACAACAGGCATGTAGTGTGTTCACACAGTGTGCCAAGTCCTATGATAACTGTTCTACATATATAATTTTTGCAGCTACATAGAGTGCCTACATTTTATGGATGAGAGAGTTAAGGTTCAAAAGCACTGAATGATTTCACTCAACGTCAAGTGTCACGGATCTGGGGTTCAAACACAGCCCCTTGGTTCCTGAGTCCAGACTTTGCTTTCCCAGAAAGCAGCCACCTGGGAACTCTGAGAACACTCATTTGTTCCCTGAATGTCCTTCCCCAGGAGCTGAGGCTGGGAGATGATCTCATTACTCCGTTCTGGGGAGCATCAACAACCTTTTTCTCCAAAATTACCTTTTTTTAATTTTTAAGATTCATTTTATTTATTTGAAAGGCAGAGTTGCAGAGAGAGAGAGAGAGAGGAGAGAGAGCGTTTCCATCTGCTGGTTCACTCCCCAAATGGCCGCAGTGGCTGTGGCTGGGCCAGGTGGAAGGCAGGAGCCCTAGAGCTCCATCTGAGTCTCCCATATGGGTGACAGGGGCCCAAGTACTTGGACTTCCTCTGCTGCTTTCCATGGAGCATTAACAGGTAGCTGGATCAGAAGTGGAGCAGCTAGGACTGGAATTGGTGCTCATATGGAATGTCAGTGTCACAAGAGGTGGGTGAACCTGCTGTGCCACAATGCCAGCCCCAAAGGTCAGCGATCTTGAAGATCAATGCCAATGAAACAGTGATTGCATTTGGTAGGAAAAGTCAAATTCATATCCCTCAGATGTTACTGAGTGACAGTCCCTTTCTAGAGGGTAACCTTTGGGTCACTTAGATGTCATCCCTCTGTCTAGGTCACTTTTGTCTGATAAACTTTGAACATCGAAACATTTGTCCTCTGTTGTCATCCTGAGGGGAATAGCCTACTCAGCAGCCTTTTATGGGAAAGCACTGAGTGACGGTTTTCCTCTTCTATATTAGGAGTCTCCCATTCCCTTTCCTATGTGGGGCTGCAGTAGCCAATCTCAAGCAATCTTAAAGGAAAACCAAGAGAAGGAAGACATTCCTTAGAAGAGCACAATAGGAGGGAGTCTTTGTCCCTCCTTCAGTCCTGAGCTCCTGCAATAATAGGAACACATTGAGAATATTCTAGAATTTAGGACTGAGACCTTTGAGGCCACCTGGTGACCTGTCTCATAGAACAGACGTATTTTCTGACCTCGACTGAGTGGTCTGACCAAGTCTCTGCTGCAAGCCTCCATGATGGAGAGGTTTCTAGATGCTGCAGGACAACCGGCTCTAATACTGATGTCAGGATTATCTGTATAGGTTGCAGAGCAGAGAGGTCCAAGGCACATTTCTGCGGGGAGACTGGCTGTGCTCAAATCCCAGCTTCGTCCATGGGCTCTGGAGGCTAGTTTCTCCACTCTCTCCCCTTCCTGAGCTGTTCCCCTGGGGAGAGTGAGCTGCCCAGGTTGTCTGTGACTTGCTTCAGTGGATTCTCCTGCCCTCCACGTGCCAGTGGGCCTTGGCCCCTAGGGAGCCCTGGAGGGGAACGAAGGCCTGGAGGGAAGCAGAGGTGGAGATGCTTATTCCCTGGTCCCTTCCACTGGGTTGCTATGGCCACAAAGGTCTCGGTTGCTGTCAGGCGGCTTTCTTCACACAGTGCTCCTCTCTGGGTCTCAGAAAGCTCCCTTCAGTCTCAGAGTGAGTCACTATGATGCCCTGATTCCAGCCCAAAGAGTCTGCACTATCCCTGGATGTTAGCCAACAGCCTCTCATGTCTTTCTACATGGTCTATTAAACTTTCCACATTTTACTCCATTTGACTATACCATCTTTTGCTAGCTGGGACTCTGACTAATACAATCACTATCTCTGTCAACTTGGGCAGAGTCCTTAATCATGACTGGCCTCAGTTTTGTCCCCCGTTAAATGGGGATAATAATTCTATCTTCTGCAAAAGGTCATATTTAAACTCGAGTAGGCATTCAGCAAATGTTAAAGGAATGCTACAGCTATGGGGAAGTTGCAATTTCAACACTACCTTTATTCAACTCTCAGAAGTCGCTTTCTGTAGATGGCATTAGGTTTTAAGTCAACCACCAACCAGGCAAAGAGAAAAAAACTCAGTATAGTCAAGATGCATTTTAAAGATCACTCAAGTTGTCTCTCAGAGTACAGCACAGTTGCCTTTCTAGTATTTGGTCCAGTGGAAGGGTTCTTATTCATGTGGAAGTTTGGCATTCCATGGGCTAGAGCCGAGAAGGGCAGATCTATGTGCAAACGTCACAGTACCCCATTGCTCCTTGTGCCATAACTAAGGAGAGTCTCCCTCGAGGAGAACAAGAGACTCTAGAAAATTCTAAAGTGTGCCTGGCAGCCTGGAGGGTCAGCTTTGCTCTGCTCTCACACCAGGGCTCCGTTTTCTTATTGCTGGCTCTGTGCTGTGGTTTGGGGTGGGGATGCTGAGTTCTCAAGTGGTATCCGTGGTAAATTACATCGGGGACATGCTGCTGTGCCCCCAAGTCTTGGACGGCATTCGCGAAGTGCCAGGCTGAGAGTTAAGCGTTTTCCCACACATTACTCAATCCCCACGGCAACTGAAGGGCCCATTATTATCGTCTCTGGTTTTGAGATTAGCAAGCTAAGATCCTAACATGCACAGAACATGGTAGCACAGAGTATGGTAACACCGAGTTTAACCCACAGCAGGGGTAGCATTGAATGCACAGCTGTTGGATCCAGAGCTGAGTTCTTACCCAGCACAGCGGTAGGGCAGGGTGGTGGCTTACCCTCCATATGCTATGTGCACAATATAAACAGAGCTCTAGGTTTTTATAGCTTCTCACATTGGTTGCCTAGACTAACACACAAGTGTTTTCCTGGAAAGATTTTAATTCCCTGTATTTGAAGACAGCCTTGTCTATCACTTTCCAAAGGCTAAATATGTCAATTTGCTCCAGCTTCCTCCTGGAGCCCTGTGTCTGAACCCTTCTCCATCTTATTGAAACAGTGGTCCCCATGTTTGCACAGTGGCATTAATCACCTGAGGAAGTCTAAAAAACATCCAAGTCTGAGCGCTCAGGCTGATGAAACAGAAACCTCTAGAAAGTGGCTTGGGTATTGATTGTTATTTTCTAAGAAGCTCTCAGGATATTTTAAAGGGCAGCCAGTGTGGAAGGTCACTGTGCCAGCTTGCTTAAAAATGAACTGGTGCAGAGGATGGCAAGGAGCTTCTAACATGAAACAGAGCATGGTTTCTTAGAATCATCTGTGGCTTAGTCTCCATGATTTAATAGACTTGGTCTCTAAATGCCAGTGTCCCTCCAGTGTAGGATGTGACATCAGGGTTCTCAGACAGAGCCACTTACAGAGAGGGTGGCCAACCAGAAGGACTCCTCCCTTATCAGATCAAGCTGGACGGCACCTGAATTCTCTCGGGTTCTGAACACCGGAAACATAATTAGGAGTGTTTTATTTTTAACAGGACATTTTACAAACTGCCAACAATTCCCTCCTCTTCCTTTAACCCAGCCTCTTTCTGTACCGGGTGCCCTGCTCTGGGCAGTAAGCCCTAAGGAATTGAGCAGCTCAGTGCTCCACGCCTAAGTGCTATGCTGAGGAGCTATCAGGGAGTAGTTCATTCCTGCTCATTTGCAAGGCGATGATAACAACCAGGGGGTGCTGCTGGGATCCTCATAGGCAGGCCTGGGAGAGTGTTCTGTGGTGTTGTTCACAGGCTGCCTCCTTAGCAGACAGGAAAGGGAAGTCCTTGTATTGTGAAGAGAGAATGAGAGACGATGGCTTGACAGAAGTCAAGGCAGGAGAAGCGCCTGCTGCAGGTACGCAATAATTTCTAAAAACACCTTTATCAGATGAAGTAATAGTGTTTTCTTTGGAAGAGGAAAGGACCCAAAGTCAAATGAGATGGTTACAGCTTTTATTTCTTAAGAAAATGCAGGGGCTGGCGCTGTGGCATAGTTGGTTAATCCTCTGCCTGCGACGCCGGCATCCCATATGGGTGCCGGTTCTAGTCCTGGCTGCTCCTGTTTCCATCCAGCTCCCTGCTATGGCCTGGGAAAGCAGTAGAAGATGGCCCAGGTCCTTGGGCCTCTGCACCCATGTGGGAGACCTGGAAGAGGCTCCTGGTTCCTGGCTTCGGATCGGTGCAGCTCCAGCTGTTACGGCCATTTGGAGAGTGAACCAGCAGACCGAAGACCTTTCCCTCTGTCTCTCCCTCTCACCATCTGTAACTCTACTTCTCAAATAAATAAATGAATAAATAATCTTTGAAAAAAATAAGGCATTACTTATAAAAAAAGAAAATGCAAAGTTATAAGGACTCTAAAGGGTGCCAAGAGGAATAGGATGCAGATCTGGGAGATGAAATGGATGCAGGATGATATTTGCATCTAGCTTGTGGGAAGCCGGTGAAGCAGGGAGCTGGAAGAGGGTGTGTTGATTCATTGCTAACGTCTAGTAGGTCTCTTTCTTGTTCTTTCTCTCATCTGTCTAGTCATCCTTGCATGTTTTGCCCAAAAGCTATCCTTCACGGCCCCTTAAAACCAACTGAACATTTCTTCTAAGGTTACTGGGTGCCAGACTCTAGCTTAAGAACTTTGCAGATATTTTTTTAAATGTATTTCATTCAATTCCTTTCGCACCGAGAGATTGGAGATAATATTCCCATTCCGCAGATGGAAAGAAGAGAGGGTGAGGAATTTGGCCAGGATGACTCCTCTGGAAGGTGGTGAAAGACTGCAGTCCAGCGCCAGGCGTTTGACCACCAACCGGGCGTCCTGGGACCCCGGCATCCCTGGCACCGTGCCCGGGACTGCTCCTCCGGTAATCACGTGGCTCTCTGCATCCCAGCTTCCGACAAGATTCAGCTCAGTGCAGGGCCCAAGAGCGCCTCCTCCAGGGAAGAAGACTGACTGGAGGAGCAGGCAGCCAGGACACTTGCAGAGCGCAGGGGGCCCTGCGACTTCGCCCGGAGGAGCCTGGCAGGTGCCAGGAGACAGGCGCGCACCGCACCGCTCACATCTGCCAGGCGCGTTTACACTTTGCAAGTCTCTCTCGAGAGGCTGTGTAGTTCTCTCTGAGGCCCCGCAAAGGGGGCTATTTGGAGTCCCATTGTCTAGGTCAGGAAAGTGAGGCTTTGCCTTCACCGCGGCCAGAGGGTCGGCAGGTGGTAGAGCCGCGTGCGTCTGCCTAGTCCCGGGAGCACAGATAATAAAAGCTGTACGGGTCTCGTCATTATTATGCAAAGCCGGCCAGGAGGCTTGGACCCTCCCTTGCACCGGCCCATCTGTCTCCGCGCACCGCCCCCGGGACTCCGAAGCCTGCGGAGTGGGGAGGGTGGAGACGCGCCCCCGCCGCTAAGTCTGGGCCACTGCTCGGTGCCCTCCTGGCCGCACCCCTGAGGCCAACCTCTCCCCGCTAAAACAAAAACACAAACACCTACAGCCTCCCGTGCACCCCGCCCGCTGTCCCCTGAGAGCAGCATCAGTATTAATCTCCATTAATAATTGAAGGCCCGAGCTTTATGCGGGCCGCGGTGGGGGAGGGCGCGCAGCTGGGCCGCATCTCGACCGCGCCACCGGTCCGGTTCAGCCTCTGGCTTCCAGGGGGCTGGAAACCGCGGACGTGGGAGGATGGGGTGGGTGTGCCTGCCTGTGAGGGTGAGCTTGGGGGTGAGTGTGAGTCGGAACAGGTGTGCCCGAGACTGCGGGGCATCCCGGGTCTCCGCGCTGTCTCTTGCGCTTCGCTCCGCGCAGGGTGACCCCGGGGCCAGGCGGGCTTCAGGGGGAAACAATAGCGACTCCTTAGATCCTGGGCTCCTGCCAAAGGCTGCCCAGGCCCTCCCGGATGACCGGCGGGGCCTCTTTTCTTATTTGGGTAATTTATGGCGAGGGGCTGGGGGGGAGGGATGGCAGAGGAGGGACCGCGTCTGGAGATGGGGGGCGGGGGGCGGCGGTTAAAGGAGTCGCCGGAGGCTGCGGCGCGGGTGATGTCAGCTCTCGACGAAAATAGAGGGAGATCGCCTGCAAATCCCCAGCTCCAGCGGAGCTAAACCTCGCAATCCCTCCCCGGCCGGCGCCGAGCCAGGGCGCAGCGGCCTCCGCCGCCTCCCCCGGCGCGCACACACCCGCACACACGCGCACGCACGCACACACTGCCCGCACACACGCGCGCGGTCTTCCGCCTGCCAGCCCTCTCCGTGCCCGCCGCTCACGGCGCCCGCCTGCCCCGCAGCGAATCACAGGTGGCAGCGGCGGCGGAGGGGGCGCAGCGTCGGAGTGCGCCCTCCTGCAGCGCGGGGCACAGTGCGTCCTCGGGGACAGCCACTCTCCGATCCCCACGGCGCGCCGGGCCAGGCGCCACCGTCAGCGGTCGAGGGGAGCGCGGGGCGCCCGGCGCGGGGAGCTGAGACGCGGATTAGCACCTGCAGGAGCCTCCGGCGCGCGTCGAGGCGCTAAAGGGCTTACCCGGGAGGCGGGTGGAAGGGCGGGGAGAGGCTCCCCGTTAAATACCGCTCCGGGCCACACTCCCGCGCTCACCCCGGCGCGCGCTCGCTCCCTCGCCCGCCGCGGCCGGACCGCGCTGAAGAGGAGGGGGCGTTCCCCAGACCATGGCGGCTTCCGAAGGGTGAGGGGGCTCTCTCGGGACCCGTGGGACGCAGGGGCCGCGCGCGGGATGGATACCGAGACGCTCGGCCCGGAGCCTCAGAGGTGGTGACGGAGCGACGCTTGGCTGCGGGTGGGAGGGTGGCGAGGGGACCTGTTTTCTTTGGGGGAACTGGCCGCTTAACCCTTCGAGGAGAGGAGAGAGCGAGGGTCGTTTTGTTGCAATGAAAGGGGGATAAGGTTACGATGGAGATGTGAAAAAGTGTGCAGGAAAAATCCTCTGGAGGTGACTTTCGAGGTTCAGAAGCAACCAGGGAGTGCGCCCGGTGTGAGCAGACCGAGCCTCGGGAAGCCGTGCTCCGCGGGCTGCAAGGTGTGGAGCGGCCCGAATGAATGAGCTGGGGCTGGAGCCAGAGCCGGCGCGGGGCGGGGCGAGGAGGCGCGCGCGGCCTCCGGGGTCGCAGCAGCGGGCCCCCTCGGATAGCTCCTGGGCCCTGCAAGGCGGAATCTCCCTGGCCAGCTCTAAGGACGGGTGGAAGAGATTTGGGTGCTTCCCGGGAGGAGGCGGGAAAACGTGGTTTGGGCCAGGAGCTGGAGTCCCCGGACCCCGACGCGCGGGCGCAGCGCGGGCTTCCCGGTGTTGCCTGGGGCCCTGGAGTCGCCTCCTGTTTCTTGGGTTGGCATAAGAGAAAGCCCCGTCGAGAGAGAAAGAAGGACCGCTCTCTTTAGCAAGGGGCAGAAGGGGCTGCAGGAGGCAAAGGGAGGCCAATAAACAAAAACAGAAACAAACAAAAACACAAAACAAAAAACTCCCTCCTCAAAGGAAGGGGCCAGGAACAGTTTCTTGGAACAGTATCTCCCAAGAAACTTTTCCAGCGTCCTAGAGAATCATGACGAATTGATAAACCCTGTCCTTTCGTGTATTTACAAAATTGTATTAGCCTCTTGCAGTCGCATGTTCTGTGGAAAGCGAGCGTCAGGGGCTGCCTTGGGCATAGGTGGCTGCTGGCACTTCTGCAGTTTCTTCTTATAAATTCCACCGACTTGTTCGGGTGCAGTGCGTCTCTCTCAAGCAGGAGGGAAGAACTAGTGTCAGAAACCTGCACACCAACATCCAACAAAGGGACATATTTCTGAAACTGTCTGTCTCTGTCCAGGAGAAGGAACTCATCCTTTTTTCTGTCCCTTAGACTCCTGCCAGAGCGGCCTGGCATCTTGTCATAGCATGCAACTTCTGCTTCTTGCCCTAACGCTTTAGCACTGTGGACGGCTTTCATTATTATTTCTCCAAAAGGATGCTCCAGAGAGACACTGGTGTTCAAGGACGGGTGCTGAACCAGATTTCTAGAACTTAACGTTAAGAGCCCAGATGGTTCAACACCAGCGTCTCTCTGTTTAATTTGAAAGGGTTTCCTATTAGAAATGCCAGAGCCCTGCTCTTCAAAGGCTGGCTTGGAAACATGGGTGATGACCATCTTTTATGCACCCCATCCAACCTCCTCATGATTTTGATGGCCAGAGAGGGAAAGGAGAGGTGAGGACAACAGCAGCTCCCTTACTCTGAGTGTGTTTTTCTCCCTCTTGTCTTCAGTGAGAGCTGCCGGATCCCTTGACACTAAACATAGAGCAAACATGATTTTGGGTGTTTTCTAAAGACACATGCAGCTAACGCCATCTTTGTGCACTGGGTTAAGATTGGCCAGAAAAAACTTGTATTTGAGAGATGAAAGGATGGAAGACATTTGGAAAGCTGGGACACAACAGCAAAAAGTGATCTGTCATCCATTATGAGTTAGGGGTACTAACTGATACGCAGGTGACGTTTTTGGAAGGCCTGGTCTTCTCCGTCCTCTCTTCTTCTCTTTCATCTTTTGCTCAGAGACCATTTACTGAGTACTTGTTAGATAGAATTCTCATGCTAGATGCTCTGGTGGCTGAGGGCAGGGGCGAGGGTGGGGGACGCAATCTGGGAGCTGGTTTTTAGAAGACTGGCTCCAGTGTAACTTATTAGTAAGTTGTTGATGAGATATTCTGTTTCCCCTTCTGGTATCTGGGACTGATGCACCTTGTCACTAAGAATCCTCAAGTTGATCTCCTTTTGTAGCTCTCTAACAATGTTGAAACTGTTTCCTAGAAACATACAGAGCTGAGTAGGAAACAAAAACAATATAATGACATGCTTTAAGGTTTTGCACTTTCACTTCAATTCTGTTGAATCCAGAATGTTTGGAGAATAAGATCATGTGGTAAAGTGATCACTTATTTGGTGACATAGTTATTGTCAACATATGTTGGTTTGAGGAATTATTAGAAGCAATAGTGACATGTTATATTTATTTAACACCCTACTTTCAAAGCTTATTCGCATCCTATTGAATTCTTCTGATAAATGTGTGAAGTAAGTGGTCCCAGGAAAACAGACGTTAAGGATAAAATTGTATAGAATATAATGTCATCTTTCCAGGAAGGTGACAGGACACGGCAGAGTTTCGGGATCGTCATCTAGACAATTCAGGTATCAACATACGCACTGGGCATGGCTGGCAGGAACCTTGAACCTTTCGCGTCCATACTCTGCAAGTTCCTTTGGGGATATCCTTTTTATGCACTTTTTAATGTGCTTGGTCTTTGGCTTTGTAGAGTGTATCTGTCCAAGGTCTTGGTTTTTTATAAGTTTTCTGATTATTTGAAACCAGGGTTATTAGCATCCTGTTTCTATAAAAATCAACAGTGGATTCTTTGGTAGTTCCCAGCCCTGGGAGTGATTCTCCTGCAAAGCTAACTCTAATTTGATAGTTGAGCATTCTTTTCCTCTGAGTCCCCTGTCATGGCTAGAATTACAGAGATGGCTTTTAGGTCCCTGACCCAAATTGGAAAGAGATTATAAGTAGTTGGTGGCAGGCAGGCTAGCGTCCATTATTGACTGGAGCTGAAGAGACAGCCAGTTTAGAAATACGCTCTTGGGGGTAGGTGGCGGCTGGATCATCACATATGCCGCAGACCCAAGGCAATCTGTCTTCCCATCCACTCCCAGGAGCCAGGGGGTCAGGGCGAAAGCCAGTCAGGAGGGCTTGGGTTTCAGTTGTACGCAGTGAGCAAGGCAAACAGAAAAGTGCTGACAGCAGAAAAGCCCTGGCAAGGGAGACCCCCTGAATTTATTAGTTTTAGCAGACAAAGGCCAAGCATAGCCATTGCCTTCTCCCTGCCCCCCTGGGGAGTGAAGTTGAGATCAGCTAGAGGAAGAGCTCAGTGGCAGACTTACTGAGAGGTGAGGGGAAGGATTGAAGTTGGGGCGTCTAGAGGGGTTTGCACGTCACATGCCTCCTCGGGCTTTGCTGCGCGTTGCGTTCTTCATTTTCTCATTTTTGAGAACATAGAAATCAACTTCCTTGGGTAAAATTGACATTAGCTGGGCTATGAGGAAACCATTTCATGTTTACTAAGACAGCCTCTTGTGAGTAATTGAAAGCTTGATTTTCAAGAAATAATATTTAATCCAAATGAAACTTGTGAAGTAGGAATGCCAGGTTATTAAAATCCAAGAGACGGGTTTGTTCATCAGTCCCCAAGGCCACATGCTTTCCCTCTTTATGCAACACCATCAATTAAATGTTTTCTGTTTGGCCTTCGGCATTAAGAGGTGGATCAGACAAGGAAAAGTGCTTAGGGGAGGATGCTTCGGCTGCAAAAACATGCAATATTTAAGGGCCGGGGCTGAGATTTCTAGGTCAGTGTGCCATAAATCCTACAGTTCCTGAATTGCAAAGCTTTGTCACCGTTTCAGGCTCAACACAGGTTGCCTTCAAGGAAGATTCTTCTCTCTCCACTCTCCTCCATGGCTGTGTCACAAAATTCCCAATGTCTGGTTTTCCCCCTTCCAGAGGCAAACTAAATGGTTTTCGATGCTGAAGTTTTTCGTCAATGGACTGGCTTGCCTTTCAATATAGTCTGCATCTCTCCTTCATTTCAGTTGCCTCCTATAATTATTGTTATATAATAAGACACCAATCATTTGAGAGCCTCTAGCCACAGTGGGCAGAAGCATCACTCTCAAGATAAAATATCTGTTTTGTTTGCATTTTTAATATGTGCCCTGGTAGTCTGATAAAAAAATTTAGCAAATTCCAGATACTGCCCTGGTTGCAGTCTTTGCTTTCATGCCCTTAACAGCTTGTGGGGGGCAGACAGGAGGCTTCACAGACAGGGTTTTAGAATCCAGATGATGGCAAATCTCTTTATTTACCAGGATTGTGAGCTTGGTCTCTTCTCGCTCTGCCCGCCCCTCACCCTGCCACATGCCCAGCGCCAAGTCCTTGGAATGAATTAATTAAAGGAGAGAACGTTTAAAAATATCTCATTGCTCCATCTCCACGTGCTCCATCATTGATAGGAGGCAGATGGGCTGCAGATTTGTCAGCAGAATAGAAAAAAGGACCAGCATCTCGTTATGGAGCTGTCTGGCTGGCTTGAAATAATGGCAGGCGAGACAATGGGCTGGCAGTGTTAAAGAGAATGGAGCATCCATCCTTAAACTTTTAAACAGAATACCTGCTTTTCTTAGTGTGCTGCATATCCGAAGAAATGGCTGTTGCTCCCTGACACTGATATTTATGTATGTATGTATGTATGTATGTATTTATTTATTTTGTTCACTTATTTGTCTGATGTCTCACCTCCACCAGCAGCCATGAGTGCTGTCTGCTGAACTGCCGTCTGGTGTTTTTGGCAATCACAACAGCTGCTTTGGATTATAGACTCCCTGAGCAAGGACTGGCCTTTGAAAATGGAATGAAGGGAATGAACTCCCTTCTGGCTCCCAGACTCTATGGGCATCAGTCCTGCCTCCCCACCCCCGCCCCTGCCCCAGGATAGGTGGTGGCCAATGTCAGGGACCTTGCTGGAAGCACCTGGGGACAAGGAGGGGTGTCTTGTCCCCATGCTGCCCTGCACAAGACAGCTTCGTTTCAATCTCTGCACGGACCTTCTTCTGTTACGTGTGGTTAGGAGGGCCATCTGTCACTTGTTGTATGTAATCTGCCTCAGGATTTTGTGTCGCGTGCTTCTGTGATCCTGGTTTTCCCGGTCACTGTGATCTCAGGATCCCAGAGTGGGTGACACAGTGGGAAGTGGATCTGAGACCTGCCAGCCTCCCTGGATGTGCTGTCTGAGGGTGCTTGGGACTGTAGGTGGACTGCAACTGTGTTCTTTTATGTCTCACAGAGGGATTGGGAGAGACTAGACTTCAAAACATTTCAGACCCTCAAAGCTCTGTTTCTTGCGCCTCTCTAATACTGGGAATTGGTTGACAGAAGACTTGCCTTTTTGTCTTGGCATCATTTACGGGACAATTACAGCCCCGTGTTGTTTCAAGCACTTTCCATGTAGTAACTCATTTAAGCCCCATGACAGCAGGATGCAAAAGGGTTATTCATGTCACCGTTTTACAGGTATGGAAACAGGAATGGGATAGGTGTTTCATGTAGCAGTTTGGCACTGCTCCAGGTGCTCCCATCCCATATCAGAGTGCCTGAATTTCAGTCCTAGCTCAGCTCCTGGACCCAGCTTCCTGTTAATGAGCACCCTGGGAGGCGGCAGGCAATGTCTCAAGTACTTGGGTGCCTTCCACCTGAGTCGAAGACCCAGATGGAATTCCAGACTCCTGACTTTGGTCAGGCCAAGCCCCAGGTGTTGTGGACATTTGGGGAGTGAAACAATGGATGGCAGATCTCTGGCTCGCTCGCGTTCTCTCTCTCTTTCTCTCTCTCTCTTCTCCTCTCTCTTCTCTCTCTCTCTCTCTCTCTCCCTCTCTCTCTCTCTTCTCTCTCTCTCTGTTTTTCTAATAAAATACATGAGCAAAAATAAAAATTAAACTGAGGGATAGACAGATCAGGTAACTCAGCTAAGGTTTCATTGCTAGTGACTGGCGAAGTCAGGACCCAAATTCTCCTGGCTTGGGAGCTGTGTCTCTAACTGGCAGTTGTGCAGGGCAGGGGCAAACTGGCCCTGAGAAATGGCTTCCTTCAAGATGGGCTGTGTGGCCTTCACGTGGGACACAATTTTTTCTGGGACCACTTCGCTCACGTTACCTGCATGATCCCTTACCTCTCCAAGGCAGTATCAAGGAGACTAAGAGCTGGGGTTCCATCCTCCTAGGGTACAGCATTGCCAAGGGGTTTAGCATTGGAAGAATTACCCGAAACTCTCAGTGCAATGGGAGTGAATCCAGGCAGCCTCTTCTTTCTTCTTTTTTAAGATTTATTTTTTATTTATTTGAAAAGCAGAGTTACAGAAACAGAGAGGGAGAGACAGAGAGAGAAGAGAGAACTTCCATTCTCTGATTCACTGCCCCAAATGTCCACAAGTGCCTGGGCTGTGCCAGGCTGAAACTAGGATCTGGGAGCTTCCTCTGGGTCTCCCATGTGGGTGCAGGAACCCAAGCACCTGGGCCATTTTCCACTGTTTTCCCAGGCGCATTAGCGGGGAACTGGATTGAAACTAGAGCAGCCGGGACTAAAACTGGTGCCCACATGGGATGCTAGCCTCACAGGCAGTGACTTAACCTGAAACACCACAGCACCAGTCCTGCAACTTTTTGTTTTTAAGCCCTTATGTGCTTGCTATTTCCTTTAACTTTGCCCTGGGATGTTCTCAATAGAATATCCTTTTCTAATTCTTGGTTGTCAAGAAGTCAGTGCATTTGTCTCCTCTTGACACGTCCCAGGCTGTGACCACGTGGCTGTCACCCTGCAGAAGACTGAGCCATGGTAAGTGCTTCATAGTGGCAAATGTGGTAGGCCTTTTAACAGCCCCTGAACTTATTCTTGCTTTTGCAATCTTCAGGTGCAGTTATTTAGGGATGTGACTTAACTTATTTCCTAAAACAGCTTCTGGCCCTGTCCCTTGGGGTGTGGGGCTTATGTTGTTTATTTTGTCAAAGGTGACAACCTAGGGATAGATGGCTTTTGTCTTAAAGAAGAAATGTTTCAAAGGCTGCATTGATGTGTATTTTTAAGAGTAGCACAGTTGCTGATCATCCAGTAGGTGGCAGTAAATGGCAGTCTTTGTCTCTTCTGGTGGTCTGACACCCTGGGAAGCTCTTCCATCCTTGGAGAATCCTAATTCCCACAGATTCTTTTTTTTATTTTTATTTATTTATTTTTTTATTTTTTGACAGGCATAGTGGACAGTGAGAGAGAGAGACAGAGAGAAAGGTCTTCCTTTGCCGTTGGTTCACCCTCAAATGGCCGCCACGGCCAGCGCGCTGCAGCCAGCGCACTGCGCTGATCCGATGGCAGGAGCCAGGTGCTTCTCCTGGTCTCCCATGGGGTGCAGGGCCCAAGCACTTGGGCCATCCTCCACCGCACTCCCGGGCCACAGCAGAGAGCTGGCCTGGAAGAGGGGCAACCGGGACAGAATCCGGCGCCCCGACCAGGACTAGAACCCAGTGTGCCGGCGCCACAAGGCGGAGGATTAGCCTAGTGAGCCGTGGCGCCAGCCCAATTCCCACAGATTCTAATTCTCTTTGGATTTAAAACAAACAAACAAACAAACAAACAAAATACTTCTCCAGATGTGTGATTTGGAAATAGTGAGACAAGTGTCTCATGTTTCCATGGTGTTCATAGATATCAGCATAAAAAAATATAATTAAAACTCTTCATTTGAACCTCTCCCAAATGTGTGTGACTCTACATATGTGACTTTGGTAAATCTTCAGGAAACTCCTCTGAAGTACTATGCTTATTTTGTTGATGGAGAAACTTAGAGACGTTTTTACTATACACGGTTTTTGGGTTCCTTGCTTCTTTGTAATCCACATCTGTCTGTCGTAGTATCCACATTTTGCAATTAATCCATCATTTTAAAACATTTTACAAACTCAGTCTTTGTATTTTGCTTTGGCCTGCCTGCCTTCCTTCCATCCTTCTGTTCTTCCATCCTTCCTTCTTTTCTTTTTCTTTCTTTCAATTCTGTAGGTGTTTCTAATCATTTTGATCAAGGAATGTGAGAAAGAACATGAGATAGCTAAGTGCCCCTGGAAAAAAAAAAGATTATGAAGAATGTGTAATGCATTGTATAAGGACAGAAATGAGGACAAAAAGGAGTGAGTTTCTCTCTGAACCTGAGAAGTGATACCTCAAAGAAAATGCCACCTTAGGGGCATTGATACCACTTGGGACACCTGCATCCCATATTGAAGGGCCTAGGTTTGAGTCCTGTCTCTGGTTCCCATTCCAGCTTCCTGTAGATGCAGACCCTGAGAGGCGATGGGTCTTTGCCACCCATGTGGGAGACTTGGATTGAGTTCCAGGTTCCTGGCTTCCACCTGGCCCAGCTCCGGCTGGGATGGGTATTTGAGGAGTAAACTAGGGATGGAAATTCTCTTTTTCTATCTCTCTGCCTTTAAAATAAGATAAAAATAAGTAAACATTTTAAAAAAAGGAATTGTCACCATGAGAAAGCAGAAGTAAGTTGAGGTAACTGAGAGTGATTGTCAGTCCCTAATTTGTAGACATCAAACCAGAGAAATTCAAGGGAAGACTGGATAGCAGTGCATGAATGCGTGAAGGGAGATAAAGAAAGAAGAAAAGAGAGGAAAGCAAGCAAGCAAGCATGCTTCGCTATTAGGTGCCAGGTGAAGCCAATTGCTGCAGACTGCAATGTATTTTTTTGTTTTTATCTAAGTTTTTACTTAAAAGGACAGTTGGGATCTGACAGTCACCTTGACTCAGAAAGTAGAGAGAAGTCATTGTGAACAAAGCTCAAATAAATGAAGTTATTTAGGGTGAATGGATGGATATCAGCCAATAACACTCACACTGGGCCCTCTGAAGGGGCTGAGAGCGCCCTGAGATTGGTTCAACTATAATTTTTTAAATTCACATCCACTATATGGTCTTGAGTAAGCATCAAGAATTAGTATTGGGGCTGGCGTCGTGGCTCACTAGGCTAATCTCCGCCTGCGGCGTAGGCACTCCAGGTTCTAGACCTGGTTGGGGTGCTGGTTCTGTCCTGGTTGCTCCTCTTCCAGTCCAGCTCTCTGCTGTGTCTCGGGAAGGCAGTGGAGGATGGCCCAAGTGCTTGGGCCCTGCACCTGCATAGGAGACCAGGATGAAGCACCTGGCTCCTGGCTTCAGATCAGTGCAGTGCGCTGGCCGTGGTGGCCATTTAGGGGGTGAACCAATGGAAGGAAGACCTTTCTCTCTGTCACTCTCTCTAACTCTGCCTGTAAAAAAAAAAAAAAAAAAGAATATTGGACTAAATTTCTAAGATTGGATTAGAAAGTACTGGAGTTATAGACTGAATTCATTCCCCAGTGGTTTTCGAAAATTCGAAGTCATCAATCAGTAAACATTTGTAAAATCTCCTTGGACTCAAAGCCCTGAAACGATCATTGATTTTTAGATCATGATTAATTGCTAACATTTCAGATGAGGAACTAATGTTTGTAGGAGCCTAACTATTAGTCTGAAAACATTTAAATTTGGGTTCTTCTCACAGACATTGATAGATTGAGCTTGGTGCATTATTGCTGGTTGGTTTCAGGAGACAGAACTAGATAGAGTCTTGTGTAAGTTATGCTTATTGGAAATTTATGCTCTCAGTGTACATTCTTGTGAAGGAGTGAAGGAAGCAAGGGTGGATAGAGAGGGGGTTGGAACAGCTACAGCAAAGGACTCAAGCCACCCACGGAGATTCTGGAGGAAGAATGATCCCTCGGAGTGGCCAGAGTTGGGGAGGAAGGTGTGGTGGTTCTTTACTCCTGGGTGGACCAGACATTGGATGCGTCTGTGCTAGAATGGAGGTCCTGGTGTTGGGTGAGTAGAGGGTAAGGCCTGGGAGGGAGACAGTCAAGAGCTGTCATCTTCAACATTTGCAGCAGCTGGGAAAGTAAGACCTTCAGTCCTGAAGGCGAGGACATGGGGATTGGGGCAGCATAACATACCATCACTCTGTGTTCCAGGGCAAATGCCAGCAAGACAACAGAACCATGAGTGTAGTTGCTCTCAACCTGAGTATCCAGGACTCCATAAAACTGTAAGAAAATACTATACCTTGTTGGTCAATGATTGCAAACTTTCAGTTCAGAGGAATAAGTTCAAGAGATCTGTTGTTGGTAACAATGTAGAAGTATCCTATAGTAGAAAATTGCTAAGACAGTAAATTTTACATGTTCTCTCCACAAAAATATGATCAGTGTGTAAGGTAATAGATATGTTAATTTATTGATTTTGTAGTTCTCCCAATGAAGATCTCTATCAAAATATCATATCAAACGCATATGATTTTTGTCTATTAAAACCAAATAAATAAACATGCAAATAATAAAGCTATACCTTAAAAGTAACATGGGGATAAAATGGGAAGAAAAGTGAATTTTGTTGGGCAACAAGGACAGATGATGGAAGCCCTTCCTTGACTCCAGTTCTTCCAAGAATACCTAGTCCAGTTAGGAGATGATTATCTCAAGTTTATGCCTCGCAGGGGAGGTGAACTCCAGGTACAGAAATCTAGAGTGCTGAATTTATTATTTTTTAAGGATTATTTTTTTTGAAAGTCATGGTGACAGAGGGAGAGAGTAAGAGTGACAGTAAGAGCCATCTTCTATCTGCTGGTTTACTCCCGAAATGGTTGCAGCAGCTGGGGTTGGGCCAGCCAAAATCAGAAGCCAGGAACTCCATCCTGGTCTCCCACATGAGCGGCAGGTACTCAAGTATCTGAGCTACTTCTGCTGCTTCTCAAGCACATTAGCGAAAAAGCTGGACTGGAGTGGAGTTGCTGGGACTGGAACCAGTGCCCTGATAGTGGGAAGTGGATGTCCCAAGCAGCAGCTTAACCCACTGCAGCAGCACAACTCCTGCCCCTCTAAGAGTGGTGAATTGAATGGAAGGTGCTAGAAGCAACAATAGACGCAGAGTATAGCTATTGTTTATATTTTCAGTGCTGACAGCAGCTATTTTTCCATCCCAGAGGGCATTGATTCCCGTGGAGACTTTACCTTGAGAAAAGGAAGCAGTGACTGGATAATGCATTTTGGGAATATCCACAGCACTGTCTGTTGAGTTAAGAAACCAGATGTTCTGTCAACCTCTGGTTAAAGATACCTGTATGTTGACACTTCTCTGGATTAACTCCATGTCTTTGTTACTATGACAGTGTTGGGTGGAATATGAACTGGAGCAGGGGCATTGGGACTAACTAGAAGACTTAGGTGGGACATGGTGGCTGAATTAGGGTTCATGGACAGACATGGGTTACCAGGTCCCACGGCTGTTGAGCAAACTTAGTGATAATGTGGAGTGAGCAGAAGGGAGGCCTTGAAGACCTCTCTCAGGTTTCCACCTTGAGCAACTAGGGTGGAGTGAGTGCAGAAAGGGAATTCAGGAGAGAAATGGTGAGTTTGAGAAGACATTGAATTTGGCACACTGGGTTAAGAACTGTTTTTGAGTGGAGATGCTCACTGGGCGGTTGGGTGTGTGAGAGGCTGGGTCTTGGACAGAGTGGTGTTTGTGATTGTTGAAGTAAATGAGCTCACCCAGACAGATCATGAAGCCAGAGGGGGAGAGAGAGAGAGAGAGAGAGTGAGAGAGTGAGAGAGAGAGGCAGAGAGAGAGAGAGAGAGAGATAGAAAAGAATCCTGGGAAACTCTAGTAGCTAAAGACAGAAATGAATCGAGGTGCACGGGGAGCTGAGAAGAGGCAGTCAGAAGGAGCAGGTGTCTTGGAGTGGGTGACAGTGCCACCTGCTAGAGAGGCAGTGTCATTACTGACAAGATGTCATTGGATTAAGAGATTGCAAGACTATCATTGGCCTTTGCCAGGAGAGGATCACCAAAGTGATGGCTCTTGGCATTTTGCTAGTGTGGGCTGAAAGTGGATGGAGAGAGAGAGTAAATGTCAATTTGCTTTCAAGGGTGGTCGTCATGGTGAGGCTAGGAATAGGAACTTAGTTGAGGAGAGAGCTGGATTTCACTTCGACTTATTTGTCTTGGTTTTCCAGTGGGTGTGCTATCAACATGCTCATATACTAAGGGGAAGATTTGATTAGTGAAGGAGAGGTCTTGGATACTCCATGGAAAACGTTAACAAAGGACAGCGTTCGACTCAGAGGGTAATTCATTGCCTGCAGCGGAGGGGAGGGTAGCTATGTGACTACATGGCCAGATATTCTTGTGGCCTTCCTGTTTGGTTCCAGTGTAAGGAAGGGTAGCTCAGAATGGAGAGGGAGAAAAGTTCAGCTGCCCAGGGTGCCAGTGCCACACACTCAATCCTGGTGATCTGTCGAGTGAACATGGCAGCCTGACTTCTGTAGGCTTGTTAGCCAGCAAGCTAGAATTGCATACGTTTTGGGTGTGATTGCTATTTTCTTTCAGCGTCAACTTCTTGAAGTCTTTCTGAATCTCCCTAGTTAGAGTTCCTCTCTTTCCTCGCTTAGTACTTCCTTTGGCTCTTGTGTGGCTTGTGAATCTCCTGTCGCTCCCCGTCTTCGTGGAGGAACGACACAGGACCCTGCGCTGTTCTTTCGTCTGCTCGGCCCTTCCCGGGTTTGCTGCTGGTTCTTCCCGGGTTGACTACCGTCCCTCCACCTCCGTGGAGGGGCGGGCCCCCTGCCACTTTCCCCACTTCCGCAGGGGAGCGGCACACCACCGGCTGGCTCTCTCGGGGGCTGCACAGGTGTTCCCTCAGATGTTCCCCTTAGATGTTCCTGGTGCATGTTGTCTCTCTCCTCCTTTATAGTCCTCTTCCACCAATCCCAACTCTGCTACCCACACGCCGAGTACGCTGCTCTCCTCCAATCAGGAGCAGGTCCTGCAGCTTGTCAAGTTGGTGAGAGGCAGCTGTGTAGAAGCTGTTTCCTCCTCTCCCAGCGCCATATTGTGGGAGAGCAGATGCATAGAATAAGTCTTAATTCCAGTAACAGTGTAGTCCGAGTTGCTCCCCACAATCTCCCTGGGACTTAGTCATAATCCCAGACTCCTCTTGGACTCGGCATCTCCTTGGATCATGTCCTGGGCATTTGCATAACATGGGTATCCTGAAAACTTCCAAATGTTTCTATCTCAGCCCCTTTTTCCACGCCCCAGAATGGAATATCCCATGAACTAATTGGGCTCTCCATTTGTGCAATGCACAGACATCTTGGAATTTCCACAGTCCAATGGAACTCATTTTTTTTTTCCCCTTGCAGATTCATTGTTACTCCCTCCCAAAATTTCACCTCTCAGTAAATGGCACTGCTGTCCCTGTAGATACCCTAAGCCAGAGTACAGGTGTGTCTCTGTCTTTCTGTCTTCCATCAGCCCCAACCTACAAGTTAATCAGGTCTGAGAAAGGTGCTTAAAGCCTGGCCTTTTCTCTCCACTGCTTACAGCCTTTGCATTAACCCAGGCAAATGGCATCGGTTTCCTGAGAGTTGCATAGCTCTCTAACTACCAGTTCCTCAAATACCCGATGGTCTTGCCTACCTCAGGGCCTGGCCCATCCCTTTAATCCGACCACTGCCTACCCTCCGCCTGTCACCCTTCCTCATCTGGTGCTCTCTTATCCAAGAGGCTTAGAGGTCATTTCCCAGAGAGGCCTCTCTTCCCGCTCCACCCGAAGTAGGTCTCCCTTTCTTAGCCCCAGCTCCTTGTCCTTGATTGCTTCCATCACTGCATCAGCTACAATATGTAAATACGGTGTTCATTTATCTGCCCCTTTCACTGGAATGTAAGCATGTTGAGGACATGTTGCATCCTCCTACATCAGAACACAATGCACTCAATAAGCATTCAGTGGTTGCGTCCTCAATCACATCCACCTGGGGATGGAGGGCAGGCTTCCTAATGGAGGTGACTTTTCAGCTGGGCTTCTTCCAGGGAGTTTGTCCTCATTTACCCTCTGTTCAGGCCTCTCTCATGGCACGTCATTATAACAGAGTGTGCCGGGTATGTTCTTGTCCGTCTGCTCGCTCTCCTGATACCTCTCTAAGAACTAGCACTGCATTAATTTCTTTGTGCTCCAACTTGTTATCATTATCATGCTGAATGGTAGTGTAATTGAATTGTCTGCCTTGGGACAGAGACAGGTAAGAGCAGAGAGAGGATGGAGGGAACAGGTGTAAGGGGCGATGGCCATGGTTAAGAGGACATGACCTTTTGCTTCTTGGGACATGGTCACCTTTGCAAGGTTCTGGTGGACCCTTGAACATTCCAGCCCACCAGTCTCTAACCTCCCTTTCACCTGGGAGGCATTAATAGGAGGCAGGTGGGTTACAGGATCACCAGCCGGGCAGCAGCTTGCCTCGTGTTGCCAATAATGTATTTTCCATAGTCCGTGGGGTCCTTGTCATAAGATTACAAGCTCCTATATGCACACTTTGCTGAAATTACAACCCAGTTTAATCAGATGAGTGACTTGGAGCCCATCCTCCATCTTTCCCCAGGTCCGCCTGCCTCTTCTCACAGGCACGTGTATCTGTCCCTGTCCCCTGGTCTCTGTAAAGAAGAACTAGCGGAAGTGATAAGGAACTTGATTGTCAGATAGCAAGAAGAGCCTCCTTATGTCAGGGATCATTTTAAAATTGCAACAGTGAATAAAATACAGGGCCTGAGAGCTCAACTGCTGGAAAAGCTGACATAGAAAAGTAACCAGAGGCTGCAGTCGCTGTTGTGAAATTACTGCTTCTAATTCCTTGAAGATAATTAACCCTTCCCCAAAGGGTGTTTTCACTGTGGCTTCCTGTGGGTCTAGAGGTAATATCTTATAGTCAATGTATGTTTTATGGTGACTGAATAAAAATGTTAGCTAGTTCTGTATTTCCCCCGAGTGTTTTTTTCTTCCTGGAGTTTTCTGGAGACTGCACATGCTGGGGAGGAGGCAGCAATTGTTGGTGCCTGCTGGGATATGAGAATAAAAACCACACCTGGCGTCTTCCTTGGTGACGCCCTGAGCCCTCACTGTGGAAATCCTGTGATTGGAGGAAGGGCCAGTTTGGGAAACTCCCTTGCTGAGCCTTATGGGAAACTCAGCAGTCGAAGCCACCCTCATCATCCTCATGGTGAAAGCTAGATTCCTCCTTGATTCAGGGCCAAGGCACTCACATTGCTGTATTTGAAGTGGAAAGAGAATCAAAGGAGAGACGCTGTGTTCTTTATTCTGGTTGCTGGAATGAAGCACATGCAATTGTTTTTACTTTATTTGCTCTCTCCCTTTGACTCTCAGTAGGATTCAAGGCAGGTGAACACTTGGATCTCAACACACTGTCCTCCCTGATTGGTCTGCAAGCAGTTTGTCCAGCAGGGGGCGTGGTGGAGCCACACGTGGCTGGAGGCTAGGCTGTGGGGATATTCATGCTGATCTGAAGCAAGAGTGAGCGGGCAAATTGCCTGTCCCAGGCCGGCACCAGCTGTTGCCAGGGTTTTGAAGAAAGGAAACCCTACCTCTTGGATTGTTTGCATTCCAAGTGGCCTGTGGTCGTTAAATCAGCCAGGGACCAGAGCTCTCTGGAGGCCACGGCTACCCCTGGACACCTGGGCGGAGGTGGGGAGTGAGTTGATAGCAGTCACCATTTACCGCCCTGGCCCTGGGGCCTCTTCCTCGCCTCTTCCTCGTCCTCCCCTGGCTTCTCCCCTGGCGTCATCAGCGGGATTCGGAGAAGGTTTGCCGGTGCCGGAGCTCGGGTATGTCCAACCTGGTGTGATCTGGGTTCTTTTCAAACTTTGCAAGGTGCAGGTGGGCAGCAGGGGCAAGCAGGGGATACAAGCGTGCCTTTCCAGAGAGCGGGACAGACACGTGAGGGATTGAAAAGAACATTTTGAAAAGTTGGAAAGGCCCCAGAATAAACAGCACAGGATTGGGACGTGGAAACAGAGACTCCTCTTTTTAGACTGTCTCAGCAGACAGCCCAGCAGTGCAGCTTGTGTGTAAACCCAATTGGCCACAGGGTCAGAGAGGCATGAAAAGCCCCTGTTGTTGTTAAAGGACACAGCCCCTAAGGGGGCGGAGTGCAGGGGTCAGGACTGAGCTGTGGGTCCATATGTTTGACTGAAGAGAACTTTCCTCGGAGCCTTCAAGCTCAGCTGCTGAGCCAGCCAGCTGGAGGAAGGGGTCCCCCGGTTCTCCGGGCACAGGGAGACCACAGTTCTGCCCAGCTATGGCTTTAGTGTCTAGCTAGGGAGCATTTTAAATGAACTCATGTCTCCTAGGGTCACAGGGTATTTGTTGAATGAGCAAGGGGAAGCAGTGGAGGACCTCACGGGGTGAGTTCTTGGACAAGAACTCCTGGTGTCTCCTTCAGAATCATCTAAGATTATTTGGGCATAAAGACAGGAACACAGGAAAGCAAGGTTGGCTCCATAGGCCTATGACTTGGGCAGTGCTAGGTTTTGCCGTCACATCTCAAACTCCTTTTCTTTTGTCTTTTTAAAGATTTATTCATTTATTTTGAAAGTCAGATTTAGAGAGAGGAGTCTTCCATCTGCTGGTTCACTCCCCAGATGGCCATATTGGTCAGTGCTGGGGCAGCCCAAAGCCATATGCTTCTTCTTGGTCTCCCATGTGGGTGGCAGGGGTCCAGGTACTTGGACCATCGTCCACTGCATTCCCAGGCCATTAGCAGAAAGCTGGTTTGAAAGTGGAACAGCCAGGACATGAACTGGTGCCCATATGGGATGCCAGCCTCGTAGGCAGCAGCTTAAACTGCTGCACCACAGCGCTGGCTGCCATCTCACCTTTTTAATAAGAAGGGGCCATTTTCCATTTTCCACTGGGACCCATAAATCATGTGGGCCACCCTCCAGGGAAGCCACTGATGTGCGGGTTTGTATGAAATACTCTTAATGGTGACCGTGAACATGATAAAAACGAGGTCTAACCTGGAGAATACCTGCCCTCTTGCAGTGTACATAAATATATCCCCATAGCAAGATGCTCTGCTTCAGCTTCTGAGAGCCAGTTTCGCCCAGCAGTTAGCAGTATGCATTTTACACTTAGAGACACCCAAGCAAAAGTTCCTGTCCGTCACCTGCTAGCAGAATTACTGAACCTCTCTGAGACTCAAGTTTCCTTATCTGGTAAATGGGGACAATATCACCCACCTGAGAGGGTTTTGGAGAAAAGATTCAGAGAACCAGTTAAAGTACCTATCGTAGTGCCTGGCACCTAGAAGATGCCCCATAACGGTGGCTGTCATTTTTCTTGAATGACAGTACTGTGTTACTTTTTTTAGCCTGCTGATCCATCTTGCCTGGGGTTGTGCATCAGTCCTCTGACGTTGCAAACCAGGCTGCCCACACTCAGTGCATATCCACAGGTGTGTTTGCAATTCTTTCTCCTAGAGCCACACGTGATAAGAGTGGAACGGAGGTCCTGGGTTTCTTTGATCATGTGAGTGGTGTATTTGCACTCGGAAGGTTTGTACAAAGAGTCTCTTCTTTTGTGCCCTTAACCTTGGAACTGTGCTCGCTCACAACACTTCCGATCCAAAATGCCTGGTGGGCATCTCTTCCAGCACCAGCTGGTGTCCCGCATGTTGGTTCCATTCTGACGCTACCTACCTGGAGTTAGCATTCAGTCCTGCAAGAAGGACTCAGGCCCGCAAGACTGCTTTGGATGCCAGATACAGGTCTCACTTGTTTCTGTGCTTCCGGCTGGCAGGCTGTGAATTCCGGCGGCCCCCACAGCCCCCTCCTCATGTTCCAGAATCACTGGACTAGCTCCCAGCACTCAAGGAAACACCTGACCTACCTTTACTGATTTATTGTAAAGGATGTGATTCCAAGACAACCAGGTGAATGTGGGGTATGGGACAACAGCTGGGGCTGGGCCAGGCCAAACTCAGGGGCTGGGAACCATTAGTGGGTTTCCTATGAGAGTGGAAGGGATCCAGCCACGAGCTCCCGTGCCCCTCTGGCTGTGCCACCTTCCAGCACTCATGTGCTCACTGCCCTGGATTTCCTCGAATTCCATCATTTAGGATTTTCTGTGGAGCTTTCACTGGGTGGTTGTGATTGCTCAAAGCATTAGCCAATGGTGATTAAAGCTCCAGCCCCAATCCCCTTCTTGAAGTCCCAACTCTCCAATCATACTGTGGTCTTTCTGGTGAACAGCGCTCCCCACCCCATCCTGAAAGGATCTAGGGTCCCCCAGCTACTGGTCCTCTCATTAGCATGCCAACCACAGTCTTCTGTCTAGGGTAGCGATGCTCTTGTCACTGCAATGGGAATTCAAGGATTTTAGGAGCTGTGTGGCAGCAGGAGCCTGAGATGAGACCAAATACTTAGTTGTTGTTTACTTAACTAATTTGAGAGAGAGAGAGAAAGAGAGACAGAGACAGACAGAGAGAATCTCCATCTCCTATCTTTTATTCCTCAAATGCCCACATAGCCAGGGTTTGGTCAGCCTGAAGCCTGGAGTTGGGAGCTTTTTCTTTTCTTTTTTAAGATTTATTTATTTATATGAAATGCAGAGTTACATATAGAGGGAGAGACAGAGAGAAATGTCTTCCATCTGCTGGTTTACTCCACAAATGTCTGCAATGGCTGGATCTGGGCCAATCCGAAGCCAGGAGCCAGGAGCTTCTTCCAGGTCTCCCATGTGGGTGCAGGAGCCCAAGCACTTGGGCCATCTTCTGGTGCTTTCTCAGGCCATTAGTGGGGAGCTCGGTCAGAAGTGGAGCAGCTGGGATGTGAACCGGTGCCCATATGAGATGCCAGTGCTACAGGCCGGGGCTTTACCTACTATGCCATAGCGCTGGCCCTAGGAATTGGGAACTTGATCTGGGTTCCATGTGGGTGGCAGGAACTCAACCACTTGAGCCGTCACCTGTTGCCTCCCAGGGCAGGTGCATTAGCGGGGAGCTGGGATCCAGGATGGAGCTGGGACTCAAACCCAGGCACTTGGATGTGGGATGTGGGTGCTCCCAGTGGCACCTTAACTGCTACACTCAATACCCTTCCCTCAAATATTTATTTTTTATTATATCACAACCTTATAATATCAATCTTCCCAAGAAAGGAGTCCCTAGGCCCAACTCATTCATTTGCTTATTCATTCCTTCACTCAGAACTGGTCTGAGAATAGGACTGATTGTTTTAGGAGATGTTGAAAACAGGGACAGGGAAGAGAAGCAGGATTCAGGTCTGGGTCGAGTGGCTGTGAGGCCGTGGTATTATAGAGGGCCTGGAGTGTTGGAAAGGGTGGAAGGGGTAGATTACTGTTCTTTCCTTCAACACTGAGGGTCCACAGTCTCCTCGCTGTGAAGTGACTCCTCCAACCCCAGAAGCTGGTGGTCAACACTTCCAAAGCCTTAACACATTTTCAAGGGATGTTTAATGAGTGATGTTGCAGATGGCCGTGATGGGTTGGAGTACCCAAGAAGCATGTGATAGAGTGTGACAGCTGTCATGGCCATGGGGACGTGGGGCAGATTGAACCTAGGAGTGGTATAGAAAAGACTGCTCATGTTGCCTGAATAAAAGATAAGGAGTGACGTGCAGCTAGGTGCTGAAAGGTTTCTGTGTGATTCGTTTCCGGGGGAATGAAGCAGTCAGAAAGACTCCTGGGTTTGCTATCACTGGTGTTTTGAGTGGTGTCTCTCTGTGAAGTTTTCATGGGACCCTGAGTGCATTCTCAGGGATGCACCTATGTGATGGTGGTAGGAGCAGGCTGTACCAGGGCACCATTCTGTAACAATGGAGAGTTTATCGATAACAAACTTAATTGCTTTACATGAAACCCATGCTCACTGGATACAAAGCAAATGAAAAATAAAAAAGGGAGACACTTGTTATCTCACTCGAGGCCCATAAATATTTATACCGTTGGCGTATTGCACTTCAGATGCATGTTTTTATGTCAATATGGTTTTTAAATAAAAGTAGGAGCATAACCCACAGATTGTCATAAAACCTACTTTTTTCCATTTGGAAATATGAGAATACAACTCAAGAGCAGCCAAGGGGAAGAGATACACAAGGCAAGGGAAGGGGGCACAAGCTGAGGGTCCCAGCCTATCTGGGTGGGCACTGTGGTGTGTTCACCAACGGGGCTCCTCAAATTCCATCTCTTAGGGATTTCTCTGGATAGTTCCTCATAAACATATGTCAAGAAGTGAATTGCTAAGCTTGTTTCATGGCTACTCCATGTTGTGGATGTACCGGGCTTTTAAAACCAATCTGCTGTAGGGTATTCTCTGTTTTTTCACTGGTCTAAACATCTTTTAGGTGCACCTGTGTACGTTTTTATCATTTGGGCACATACTGCCCAATCATCAATATCTCAGGGGCAGGAGATCCCTGAACAGCATTGTCTGTCTGAGTCTACCATAGCTGTAAGATAGAACAACTCTGGGGTTAGCCTCGAATTCCACGTCATATGGCAGAATTCAGAGCCAGATTTAGGCTATGCCATGTCTTTCTGCAGTACTTGCCAAATTTCCTTTCCAAATATGATGCTTTATCCTTCACACATGCTCTCCAGCATCCCACATCAGCCTATTGAATTAGCCTCATCCTTTGGTACTGGGGTTTATACACCAGTTATAGAAGGTGCTCTGATCTCTACCTGTACTTGCACGACTTCGCATATAGAGGAGTCCCCCCTATCTGCAGGGTATGTGATCCAAGATCCCTCATTGGAGGCCTGAAACTGTAGATCAGAACAAACCCTGTATACACACACATCCATCAGCTGAACATGTTTTCTGTTCGTGTCTTCAATCCACAAACTTAATGCTTTTGCATCTACTAAGCACTTACCATGCACTATGGTTGTAACTTTTACACTTTGAGAGGTGACAGCAAAGCTAGCACAAATTCCTTTTTTTTTTTCCCCACAATTCCATGGATGGGAAGACTCAGTCTTACCATGGATTTTAGGAACTTCGGCAGGTAGCTTTTTTGTTCTTTCCTTATCGAGAACTCTACATTTTTAC
Source organism: Oryctolagus cuniculus (assembly GCF_964237555.1). Classification (NCBI taxonomy): domain Eukaryota; kingdom Metazoa; phylum Chordata; class Mammalia; order Lagomorpha; family Leporidae; genus Oryctolagus; species Oryctolagus cuniculus. The sequence goes on from NC_091432.1 coordinate 30,601,453, forward strand.
TTAAAGGAAATACTTTGTGGCTTGTCTTTGGCACATTCAAATGGATAGCATCCCTACTTTTGTGCTTTGGGTTCATTATTAAGGATAATAAGAGATTCTTGGGTGCAAGTAGTGTGACACCAGGCCAGTTCATCTGGTAACTGAGACGGCTACTCAGTGACTAATGGCGGTAGTGTAGACAGTGCAGTTATACTGGACAAAGGAAAGGTTCGCGTCCCAGGTAGGATGGAGCTGGATGGTACAAGCCTTTATCACGCCACTTAGAACAGTGCACAGTTTAAATGTGTGAATTATTTATTTCTGGAAGTTTCCTTTGAATAATTTTAGACCATGGTTCATCAGAGGTAACGAATCCAGGAAAGCAAAAATTCGGTAAGGGAGGACTTCTGTATTTCTGTGGATTTGTTTGCCTCACTGGGTACATTCTGTAAAAAAGTGGCTGCTGACTTTATTCAGGGCTGATTTCTTCCTTTTGGCCTTACCTTTTTGGTGCAGGTGGAAAGAGCTGCATATTTGCTCTGCTTTGGGTCAGAATAGATTCTCTAGCAATCTGCACCCCTGGAAAAGTCCTCCTCTGCCTGCAGTGTCACTGCCTGGCTTGCTTCTCCCATTCATAACCATTTTGTCTCAAGTCCCCTGACCTCAGCCACCTCCCTCCCTCCTGTTGTGGTCATCTAGATTTCATACCTACATTCTGTGGTGGTGACATCTCCATGACAATGGGATATGGAGCATTGAGGAAATCCAGATAAGTCAAACAGTTTGGCTTGGATGGGTCGGTGCAAATAAAGGTGTTTGGACCGTGTAGTTAAACTTCAGGGACAAAGAAGGATTATATTGGAAGGATGGCAGCATGGTGGGGGGATGGAAGAGGAGCAGCGAGGACAAGCTGAAGGCAGCCATAGGAGGGCCTGCGCTCCCAGCCTGGTGGAACAGATCGCAAACCAGACGTTCTCATTCTGGAAGAAACTTGCAGACAGCTGCCCCTGAGCTGCCTTGAAGGGCCCCTCCCCTATGATGGAGGCATCCTGGCAGGTGGCACAGGGTGTGGTCTGCACTTCCCATTCAAGAGGCTGCTGAATGGGCTCTTCGGAAATTCTCTCTTCTCGTGAGTTGCACAGTGCAAGAGAATTGAGCAAATAAAGTGGAGGCTAAGCCTTCAGCTGCTTAGGGTAAGATGCTGCCTTTATTTAGCACTCTTAGGATTAACTAACTCCCATCACCTCTGGCACAGTTGGCCAGTGGCACTGCTTTCTATTACTGGATCAACTGTGGCCATCACATAGCTGTTTGATCAGCCCTTTCTTAACCCAATGCAATATTGCTCTAGACTTAATATCCATTGAAATGGGTGCTTCCCATGGGTAACACTTCAGGTGTGGGCTCTTGCCCTGGCTAAATTCAGACCACATGTTGGATCCATCCCCTTCAAAAGTGAGAATGGCCAGTGCATGTGAAATTAAGAAATTCAAGATGTATCAGTGAACACCAGGTTTGCAATTGTCTTTGCCATCTCTGCTCAGGACACTAAGGCAGCAAAAAGAACTGAAGGCTGGGCTCTCCAAAGCCACCTTGGGGTGGGGGGATGAGGCTATTGTGGGTCCCTTGCAATGACCGAGGACTCCTGTGTTAGCTGTGTAGTGAGAGCAGGGCCTGGGCTGGCCTGTCTTCAAGGTGGCAGCTTTAGAAATCAGAGGAATCTCTTAGGATGGCACTCTAAGACCAGCTCACGATGTAGTAAAACATGGTGCTATTCATTCATTTTACAAATATGCATGGAGTGGCTAGCCCCTTGAAACATGAGGGACAGAGCTCTGGGAGCCACATGCGGAGCTCTCTCTGGCGTCTGGTGGGGCAGAAATGCTCAACTAGCATTCAACTCCCTCAGTAGGTGCTGGTAGTTCCCAATGTCTGCTTGGGATTTCCTACAGGGTCCCTTCCCTTAAGCAGAGCCCCTGCCTTCGCCTGCTCCTGTGTTTTGCACAGCCCTGGACACAGGGGGGCGCTGCAGCCCTACTTTTGCTCAGAGTTGACTGAGTCCTACAGAAATTAGGATTTTCCTTTGTCCTCCCTGGAGTTTACCTTGGCTGTGGCTTCCTGCGTGGAAATCAATGGAAGGTCTGCAACACACTTCACACACAAAACAAAACGTGCATGCCTTCTTCAGCCTGGAAACAGAAAATCACACAAGACTTTTTGTTATTGTACAGCAATTTTAAAGTAGATATGCACAAAAAGAAGTATGCATACCTTATGTGAAAATAGTGTTCAACATGCACACACTCACATACACACATGGACCAGTATGGTTATGAGTGATATTTATTTACCAAGATAATATACCACAGCAGGCGCCGCGGCTCACTAGGCTAATCCTCCACCTGCGGTGCCGGCACCCCAGGTTCTAGTCCCGTTTGGGGCACCAGTTCTGTCCCAGTTGCTCCTGTTCCAGTCCAGCTCTCTGCTGTGGCCCGGGAAGGCAGTGGAGGTTGGTCCAGGTCCTTGGGCCCTGCACTCGCATGGGAGACCAGGAGGAAGCGCCTGGCTCTTGGCTTTGGATTGGGGCAGCGCGCCGGCCATAGTGATCATTTGGGGGGTGAACCAACGGAAGGAAGACCTTTCTCTCTGTCTCTTTCTCTCTTATTGTCTAACTCTGCCTGTCAAAAAAAAAATTTAAAAAAAGATAATATACCACTCCACAACCTATTTTGTTATTTGCTTTTCTACTTATAAATATCCCTGATCAACTTTTTTCATCTTTCCTTCAAATATTTTTCTCCAAAATGACTTTGCATTTCCAGGACTATCAATAATAGGGTTCCTCCCCCTTTAAAAATTATTTTATTTTATTTTTACTTGTTTGAAAGGCAGAAAGAGAGAGATTTTCCATGTGCCCCAAAGCCAGGATCTGGGGACTAAATCCAGGTCTCCCATGTCAGTGGTCAGGGACGCAAGGACTTGAGCTGTCCCCTGTTGCCTTCTAGGGAGTGCACCGGCAGGAAGCGGGACTCGGGGGCAAACCTGGGATTCAGAGCCTGCACTGTGATATGGGATGCAGGCATTCCCAAGCAGCATCTTAACCGCTGCTCCAAATGCCTGCCCCCCAAATCTGGGCTTTGAAGTACTGAAGTTTGAGGGCTGAAAATGAAAAGCAAGGCACCTTAATGCAGATTCCTAACTGAAGGGAGAGGAGGCTTAAACTGCTGGCATTTTGGTCACTCCCAGAGCATCACCTGCACGGGACTTGTGGGTGGAAGGCAGATTGCTTTTACTAACGCTAGCAGAGCAGTTACAGCGTTCAGACTCCCCCAGGAGAGGGCTTCCTCCCTGTCCTCCTCCTGTTCCCTTCTTGACTGCTTGATGCTCGGGTGGGCTGGGGGCGTCTCCCAGTTATGAAGCTCTGTGTCTAGGAGGAGGAGCTTTTAGGGTAGGGAAAGGTCCAAGGCAGGGAGAAACAATAGCAGGGGCTTTGCTGTCAGACTGACAAGGGTTCAAATCCCAGCGCTGTGACTCGCTTCCCAGCTGAGTGACCTCAGGCAAATTACCAGATCTTGCAGAGCCACATTTGTAAATGGGGGGGGGGGGGACAAACTCCCCTTGTGGGATTGTCAACGGTGTCAGGTCAGAGAAACATGCCCTCAGAGTCTGCATCCATGGGATTGACTGACTGCAGATAGAAAAATTTGAAAATATATTGTATCTGTAATGAACTGTACAGACATTGTTTCCTTGTCACTATCCCCTAAACAATATGGTACAACCACTATTTCCATAACATGTACATGCTATTAACGTAGGATTTATGGGGCTGGCGTTGTAGCATAGCAAGTTAAGCTGCTGCCTGCAATGTTGGAATCCCATATGACTGCCAGTTCAAAACCTGAGTGCTCCATTTCCGATCCAGCTCTTTCTATTGCACCTGGGAACGCGGCAAGTTCTCAGGCCTCTGCATCCATATGGGAGACTTGGAAGAAGCTCCTGGCTCTTGGCTTTGACCTGGCCCAGTCTGGGCTATTGCAACCATTTTGGGAGTGAACCAGCAGATGGAATCTCTCTCTCTCTCTCTCTCTCTCTCTGTATGTGTGTGTGTATGTCTCTTTTTCTCTGTGGCTCTAACTTTCAAATAAATAAAAAATCTTCAAACAAACAAGCATAGGATTTGCATTGTATGTACTAGGTGTCTTAAGCAATTTCAAGATGATTTAAAGCATGCAGAGGATGTCCTTGGGTTATATGTGAATAGTACATCATTTCATATAGTGTACTTGGGTATTCACAAGTTTGGCGATGGCCTGGATCGTGGGGCCTCTCCCCAGAGGATACCAAGGGGCACTGGTTTATATGACCGAACACATGGCTGGCAGAGAATAAGCACCCAGTGTTTTGTTAGGGACCAACTGACTTTTTCTCCCAAGAGCCAAATGTGGATATTTAGGGTTTTGTAAGCCACACAGTCTCTGTTTCAACCACTCAAGTCTCCACTGCATACAAAGGCAGCCACAGAGAATATGCAAAGGAGTGAGCAGGGCTATGTTCCAACAAAACTTTATTGACAGAGACAGATGTCAGGCTGGACTTCACCCATGGACTGTGGTTGGCTGACTCTGCTCAAGATTAGCGCTAATGAAACAGAATGGATGCCTTGTATTTAATGTTAAGCTTATACCAAGAGGGAAAGAAAAATAGGAAGAAGTTTTCATAATATATTTTATTACATCCATATGTCATCAATATGCAAAGTCTCTAATGAGATAGTTTTCTGTACTTTGAGTAGGATTTTCAAAATCTGTGCAATTTAAATTCAGTGTATTAGTCACATCTCGAGGGCTTAGTAACTGCCTAACACAGCTGTAGCAAGTGCTTCTCAAACCACAAGTCATAATCGTTTGGTGGGAGGAGAAATCAATGTACTATAAAATAATGAAACTTTAAAAATGAAATGCAGGAGAATAGAAACTATTATATTACACTGCATAGAGAAAGGGTATGGGTTGCCTTCTGCAGTTGTGTCTGCTCATGTGTGACTGCTTGGGCACATGTGTTTGCATGTGTGCATACGTGTTTACATGGCTGTATACATGTGTGCTTGTGTATGCTTTGCACACGCATGTGCTGGCCTGTGTCTGTGTACTGGGTCACAATGAGAAACAGAAGACACATACTTCTTGTGGGTTGCAGTCAAACATGTTTAAAATTCACTGCTTTCCGTGCTAAAGTCAAGTAGAGTCTTTTGTTTGCTTTTGCCTGAACTTCTAAAACCAGCCAAACCAGTTACTAAGTGTCGTGCTGACCATGTGAAAACCACTTGTCAGAATTCCCAACTTTAATCTCTCCATTATCTCTGTACTGCGTTTTAAAGACTGCTCATATTACAGACAGCACACTGCAGCCGGGAGGGGTGAAATGCTGGATCCAGAGCCAGGTGCCTCCACAGTCCTTTTGGGAGGAGAATGAGGTGCTGTGTGAGTCCAGCCTGTAGCACAGTTCCTTTCTTCCCTGCTGGGCCCCTGCCCCTGTGCACGTGATGGGGAAACCGGGTCAGTTCACCCAGCGTTTACGTGTCATTATTTTTGCTCAGGAGCGTTTAGATATATGAAACACAAGTTACAGAGGATTGCTTTAATACATTTCAAATTCAGTAGACACCGGGGGAGAAAGAGGGTTCTTACTGATTTACTCCTTCAAATTATTTAAAGTCCAGTTTCTTAAAATAAATTCAGGATAGACCAAGCCAGTAATTGGATTCTGTTTCCTTCCTTTCCCGTGGGGTTGATACATAGAAAGAACATAGTCATTGGATTTCAGTACTTATCTTACCTCCACTTGAAGATTAGGCCATGTTTGCGAAGACTCAACTTCCTCATCTGTGAAATGGGACGAAAATGGTGACCTTCTAAGGTTGCACAGTAGTATAGATTAGTTGCAAGAATGCATGTTCAGAAGAATGTGTGTGAAAACGTTTAGATGTATGAATTTTGGGTATGAGTCGGTTTTCCTGTCATAGCTAATTTGAGTCCAGAAATGATGTACGTTTCCCCACTTCCTCCTCCTTCCAGAAGGGTGCAGTGTGAAGCCAAGACAGGCCGCTCAGCTCCTGAGTTGGCATGGCCCGATGATGAAGGAGTTTCAGGCTGTGTTTTTGAGACAGCTTTTCTCCACCCATTCCGGTCTCCCTCTCCCACACGCATGGCTTCTCTCAGGAATTCAACAGTCACGAAGACATGGCAGACATGTTTATTTCAAAACCCAAGTAGGCTTTTCAGGTGGTTACCATGGCAGCCAAACACTCGCCTGTCAGTTCTCCAGAAGTGAATTATTAATGAGCTTTGTCCAGGACCCAGTCAGTAAACACAGCCCTTGTTTTCAAGGGGAAGGTGACGTGGCTGTCACAGCAAGCTGGGGTCACCATGAGGGACAGCAGGGGGTGCTGTTGTGGGAAGGATCTGAAAGAGGCAGCCACTCACACAGGCTTCCTGGTTGCTAGCCAAAAACCCCGTTTTCCTGGTATTTGGGTTGCACAAAAGACCAGGCCCCTCTCTGTTTTCCAGAAGGAAGATGCTGAAACTGGCATTTTCTGTTTTTCCCCCCAGACCCGTGTTTTGATCATGCTTCCCACAGACTAAGGCAGCCGTCCCCAGCGACTGGTTGACCAGGCACAGGTTCGTACGCCAGTGCTGCAAGAGAAGGGGGAATGGCGCCCAAAACAAGACAGTCAGAAGGCATACCTTTGCAGCTTCCTGAGACGCAAATGCTTGCCCCTCTGTTTGATTTAGACATAGAAAGCACTGCAGGTCATGGAGAAGCTTCTCAGACAAGGTAATTCGAAGGCAATTTACATAACCTGTTAAGCCTCAGTTTCCACAAGTGTAAAATGGGTTTAATGATAGTCCTAAAATTTGTAGGGGTTGTGTGAGGATAAATGCATAGAAGGTGTATGGCAAAGTTCCTGGCATATGATGTTAGCTTTATGGTAGCAAAATGATCAATCCCTAGACTGTGGATGTGGATACTTCAAAATGTTTGTGAAAAATGGAATTAAAGGTAAGTTATATTTTGGTGCAAAGAATTTTTGAAACTCATGCATATGAGGGGACTTTCAAAAAGTTCATGGAAAATGCATATTATGAATATAAAATTTTTTATATCAAATTTGTCACTTAACTCTACTTCCATAAAATTTTTGAGTTCCCCTTGTATCTGTTCTTCCTTAACATTGAATCTTCCGAGAGCTGATATGACATTTAAAACATAACCTTTGAAAGCCCATGCTTCTTGTTCATTTTCAAAGCTCAGATGGGTTTCCTTTGGCCTTGTTTCAAAGGGAAATGCCTAAGTTATCAGGTTGACATCTTCTCTTTCGTGTTGAGTTCTGGTCTACACTGACATCTCTGAATTTTGTTGCAATGGGGTCTGAAGGTGTTCACATCTGAAGGTGTCCAGAAAATAAGTCTATTTTAAAAGGCATTCTTTTCTGTCCAACACAGTGAAAGGTTAAGATGGATCTTAGATTTAGGTATTCCATTGAATAGACAAACCTGGTGATGGAAAATTAATACGTCAGGGAAATGGGTAAAGCCCAGCAAAAATCAGATGAATGAATTCATTAACTTAATCTTCACTGATTGTTAGAGTCAAGTTTTACTCCTGGCTTTCTGTCCTCTCTGTTTAAATTCTTCTATCTCTGATGAAACAGATACGTACACAGAGCTCCAACAAGGGAAACTGTAGGCTCAGGATTTCAAGAAAGCATTACAGAACATTGACTGAAAGATTCTGAGTGTAGTCCGGGGTCTCAGAAATAAAACGAAGCTCTGTGTGTCTTTGAAAGAACACATCTAGGGAAATTCTGATCAGTAGAGCAGGCGGCTGACCTGCCGAGTTGGTGTTCTGAGTCTCAGGTCCTGAACAGGGTGTCTGGAGTGTTCTGGGAGGCCACCTTGCTGCCACCCGTGTCCCTCTGCAGGGCCTTCTGCTGGGGAGAATGGGAAGCAAGCGCTGCAAAACAGGGAGGCTTTAGAACAAGACAGGTAAGTTGTGTGACCTTGAAAAAACCGCCTACACTTTGGGAGCCTCTGCTCACTGGAAAGGAGGAAGATGCTGTTTGCCTTGCAAGGCTATGGTGAGGGTGAAGTGAGAAACCACCCGAGATGTGCTTGCCCTGGATTCTCAACTCTTACCTCCTTTAGGTGTCCCCAAAACCTGCCTCTCGCCCTAATTAATCAAGAAGACTGGAGGGCAGGGATGGTTTGAGCTGGGAGAGTTTTCTTCTAATGGCTTTCCAGGTTGTAACAAAGAAAGGAGTGAGGAGAGAGCTTTTGTGTTTGAATGTATTTCTGCTTCACTCACTCACTGGTTTTTTTCTGGGATTTCCAGAAACTGTATTCTCCGTCTGTCATCTTGATGTTCAACACATGGGTGTATTTTCATTAACCTAATTGTTTAGTTTTGGAAGCCATGTATTTCTGAGAAACTTGACCATGTGCCTCTCTGTGTGGGGGGCAATGTTTAGGTGAATGGTTCCCACTAGGAGCACAGTTGTGGAGGGAAAATGACACCTCCCAGGAACGCTGAGACCCTGGCTTCTTGGCCTTGGCATCTCACCATACCCCTTCAGCCTTTAGAAGGGTTGACGATTAGGTTTCTGAAATCATTTCAAGTCCTCCAGAGTCTATCGTTCAAAGCCTCTGTGCCACTATGCAATAGAACCAGCATTTAAATGGCCAAGTTTCTGTGACAATACTTCTTTCTCCCAAAGCAGGTGAACCTTCTGAGAGTGTGTCAGTTGTGACAGTGATGAATGTGCTGCACTGGCAAGTGGATGGGTAACTTATCAAGCAAATAAGCTCCAACAATGAATCAGTATTGTTGAATCCACGAGGCTCACAGCTGAAATTGTCTGAGGCTCATTTTGGATTCTTGGAGCCAATGTGCGCCTGTCATTTTGAATGATGGCCATGTGCTGTGCAGATGGCCTCTGAGTGAGTCTTCCTCCAGGAGGAAGGTCATGTTCACTTATCTGTACATTACTTTTCCAAGACTCAGGAGATTCAAGGGATGAGATCAGAGCCCAGACGATCTGGGAGCAGTCCACACGGATGGGAATGGTCATCTTCAGAATTGCACGTGTGATCTGAGGTCATCCAGAGTTTGCCAAGTGAATGTTCTTATGCATTTTCAGTTAAAATATTTGTAGCACTATAGCAACATTTAAAAACAATCATTCTCAGCTCTAACTGATTTTGTTGATTAATCACCCAACACCAGTTCCACATTGTACTTGAAGAGAGAGCTTGTATTGTATTGTTTTCTTTCTTGTTCTTGGATTCCATGAAATGACTGTGCTTAGCAATATCATATGCTCCTCTATTATTTACACTCATGGGAGGTGTTTCTCTTTTACACTACCAGAAGCGTCCTGACAAGACCAGAGGAGGAGCATAGGTGCCAGTAGGCTTTGTTGTGTTATAGCAATACAGTTTCTCAACTGTCCCTTTTATCCTGGCGACTGCCAGGGCTTCAAACACATCGGTAGAGCAGTTGCCAATCCCTCCGATCTAGAAGCTGCATGGCCCAGATCTAGAGGGAGACCTCACGCTAAGTCAGATGGTGTCATGGTGGCCACTCCACAGATCATCAGCAGCATCCTCCAGAATCCACTGGACACCAGTCAGTCATCATTGATCAAGAGCCTGCTGCAAGGCAGGCCCATGGATGGTTGCTGGAAACACAGAAACAAGATAGGGTATCTGCTCCTGAGTGGTTTTTGCCATAATGAGGGCACTACCTTAAATGCTTCATGTATGTTAGCTCTTGTGTTCTTCTTAACAACCCTGGGACATAGGTGCTAGGATCATGGTGCCTCTTATCTGGGGCCATCATGTTCCAAGACCCCCACAGTGGATGCCTGAAACCAGGGAGAGTGATGGAACCTCAATACATGTTTTCTGATGTATCTACATATACTACATGTTTTCTGATGTATCTTTGATAAAGTTTATTAATTAGGCACACTAAGAGATATACAATAACTAATAGTATAACAATTAGGACAATACACCATGATAAAATATCCAACGTAACTACCCTTGGACTTTGGGACCTTATGAAGTTGCATCAGGGTCACTGAAACACCACAAAAGTTAACCGGATAGGCTGAATGACTAATGGGTACCTAGTGTGGACAGTGGTGACTCTCCAAATTCCAGGCACCCAGTGGAGGTCTTGGAATGCACCTCCTGCTGATTAAAGGGGACGTCTGTTCTAGTAGCCACCTCATGGGGATATTAGGAAGGTCGCATGAGTGGGCACACACAGAGCATTTAAAACAATGCTGGACAGAGGGATGACTCATGGCCTGAGTGGGATGGAGTGGGATGGTGAGAGATTTCATCACACTCCTATGAGCTGTTTATTTCTGGAAGTTACCGTTTAATATTTTTGGTCTGTGGTTGACCCCGAGTAACTCTGAAAGTGCAGGAAGTGAAACCAAAGGCAAGGGGAGGACTACTGTGTTACCATGCCTGCTTTATAGGCAACGAGGCTGAGACGCACAGAAGCTGGTAACTGCCCGGTTAGGTAGCAGGTGGGCAGCAGTCCTGGCTCCATTCCAGGCTGGCTTCAGAGTTGGGGCACCTTCTCTGACGTACTCAGCCCCTGCTTCCGTTTTCTCTCACAGACTCTGGGACATCTTTATCTCCTCCAACTTCATGGCATTTTCTTAGGCTTCTTCCATTCATAACAACCAAGCTAAGCATAATGCAGTGCAAAGTCAAATAAACAATGACAACAACACAACTTTCAGCCAGAAAAGGCACAAGGCAACAAAACAAGAAAAAACATCACCCACAATTTCACTGTTGTTGTCAGTTATTTCCTTTTAAGCTGTGTACATGCTGTTTGTGTCAAACTATACAGAGTATTTTGAAGATTTCTTTTTCTCGTTTAGGATTATGTCAGATTTTTTTTCCTACTATATTTTTCCATGACATTACGTAAAAGAAATTTTTTATAGGGGCTGGTGCTGTGGTGTAGCAGGTACAGCCACCACCTGCAGTGCTGGCATCCCATATGGGCGCCGGTTCAAGTCCCAGCTGCTCCACTTCCAATCCAGCTCTCTGCTATGGCCTGGGAGGACAGCAGAAGATGGCCCAAGACCTTGGGCCCTTGAACCCACATGGGAGACCTGGAAGAAGCTCCTGGCTCTTGGCTTCAGATTGGCACAGCTCTGGACGTTGTGGCCATCTGGAGAGTGAACCAATAGATGGAAGACCCCCCCCCCCCCCCGGGCCTCTGCTTGTTTATAACTCTGCCTTCCAAATAAAATGGATAAATCTATTTTATTTGAAAGTCAGAGATACACAGAGAGAAGGAGAGGCAGAGAGAGAGAGAGAGATCCTCCATCCGCTGGTTCACTCCCCAGTTGGCCATAGCGACTGGAGCTGTACTGATCCGAAGCCAGGAGCCTGGAGCTTCTTCTGGGTTTCCCACACGGATGCAGGGGTCCAAGAACTTGGGCCATCTTTTACTGCTTTCCCAGGCCATAGCAGAGAGCAAGATCAGGTGTGGAGCAGTCAGGACTTGAACCGGCGCCAATATGGGATGCCAGCACCGTAGGCAGCAGCTTTACCCGCTATGCAACAGCACCGGCCCCTAAAAATTTTTAAATTTCTTTTTATTTTCATCTACTTGAAAGGCAGAGAGAGAGAGAAAGAGAGGCAGAACCATCTTCCATCTGCTGCTTCACTCTCCAGATGCCTACAGCAGCCAGGGGTGGGCCAAGCTGAAGTTGGTATCCCTGTCTTCTATCTGCATTTCTAATGCAGGTGCAGAGGGCCAGACACTTGAGCCATCATCTGCTTCCTCCCAGGATGCATCTGCAGAAAGCTGAAGCAGAGGAATCAGGACTCCAGTGGTGTTCCAGTGTGGGATGCAGGCATCCCAGGCAGTAGCTCAGCCCGCTGTGTCACAATGCCCACCCTTTGAGATAACTTTTAATGATTCCATCTGTTTGTCCGACTCAGTTTCATTCAATCTGTGTGTTTTTTGGTGATGGCTCTACCATAACAATTGTCCTATGAATGACTTCTTGTTGGATATGGAGGCTACTTTTACTATTCCAGTGTTATAAACAACACTGTCACGGGCAACTTTATATACACACTTTTCTCTGTGTGTCTGATCATTTCCTTGGGTGTTCCAGGCGTTTAGCTTTTGTGGTGTCCAAGTGGGGAAAGCATTCAAAAAAACCACTTAAGTTCCATTCACTCCTGGAGAACTGGAAACAGTAATACCGTAACTGTCTAAAAACTGATGTGAGTTATTCATTTTCAACATTTAGGTGGAATGTTAAAACTTGTTAATCCATTTTATTTATTTGAGAGGAAGGGAGACAGAGAGTGAGAGCGAGAGAGACAGAGAATAAGAGAAATCTCTCTTTCTCTTGTTCCGTCCTCAAATGCCCACAGCAGCCATGGTTGGGCCAGGCTCAAGCCAGAGCTGGGAACTCAGTCCAGGTCTCCCACATGGGGAGCGGGGACCCAACTACTTGAAACATCTCCTGCTCCTTGCCAGGGTTCACACTGGCATGGAGTCAGAATGGAGTGTTGAGCTGTAACTCTAATGTGGGGTGCAGACATTGCAAGCGGAGCCTTAACTGCTATGCCAAACAGCCACTCCTCTTAAAACTTAAGAGTTGACCTTTTGGAAATATTGGCTTGTCTGCTCCGGGAGAAATGGATTCACAATGTCCAGCCCAGGCTTAGCTAAATATTTGACTTTTCTGACTGCCTCTTCTGACCCATGTTAGAGAATTATCCTAGGGATGATGGAGAATCAAAAAACAAGAGTCAGCAAGACACAAAATAGGTTGAACAGGTGTTTGATGGTAGTGGCGATGTTGAGAGGTTGATGAGGGCCGGAGGGAAAGCACAGTGTGAAACCATGGCCAGGAGAGTTCCATCAGGCAGTGGGCAAGTCCCTGCAGAGAGCATTGCACAATGATTGAGTGCAGACTTTGCAGGCACGTGGAGCTGAGTTGGAAACCTGACTCCTCTGCCTACTTACTGTGTATCTTGCACAGTTGCTCAGTGTTTCTGAACTTCAGTGTCTCCATCTGTAAAATGGGCATGTTATAATACCTGCTTCAGGGCTGGCGCCACGGCTCAATAGGCTAATCCTCCGCCTGCAGTGCCGGGACCCCGGATTCTAGTCCCAGTCGGGGCGCTGGATTCTGTCCCAGTTGCTCCTCTTCCAGTCCAGCTCTCTGCTGTGGCCCGGGAAGGCAGTGGAGGATGGCCCAAGTGCTTGGGCCCTGCACCCCATGGGAGACCAGGAGGAAGCACCTGGCTCCTGGCTTCGGATCAGCACAGTGCGCTGGCCATAGCAATCATTTGGGGGGTGAACCAACGGAAGGAAGACCTTTCTCTCTGTCTCTTTCTCTCTCATTGTCTAACTCTGCCTATCAAAAAAAATTATACCTGCTTCAGAAGTCATTATGAGGCGTCAACCAAGTTAAGTAAAACTGTTCCTAGTATTTGTTAGGATGGCAGCATCATCACCATGTGCTTCACTACCAACTTCACGCAGTGGCAAGGGACTGTGCTGGGAGGTCAGTACCCACCCGTGGTTGCAGGAAATGACAGTCCTTAGGAAGTTGTGTTTTGGGGGGAAAGACAACCTATGAAAAGGAGCAATATGACATCTAGGAGGAACAATGTTAGGCTTAATTTTCCTGGCATATACAGTGGGATCAGCTTGGAGATTCCTGCTTTCTGAGGCAGATGAGGGCTGTTTGGGAGCCTTTGCTGATAAACCAGCAGGGTGAGCCTGTGTGGTCAGTCTGATGGCTTGTACTTTCATATCCCTGTGGTCACTTTAAAAATCGGCACCTCAGGGCTGGTGCTGTGGCTTAGTGGGTTAAAGCCCTGGCCTGAACCGCCAGCATCCCATATGGGCGCCAGTTCGAGACTTGGCTGCCCCTCTTCCAATCCAGCTCTCTGCTATGGCCTGGGAAAGCAGTAGAAGATGGCCCAAGTCCTTAGGCCCCTGCACCCATGTGGGAGACCCAGAGGAAGCTCCTGGCTCCTGACTTCGGATTGGCTCAGCTCCGGCCATTGTGGCCATCTGGGGAGTGAACCAGCGGATGGAAGAAAGACCTCTCTGTCTCTACCTCTCTATATAACTCTGTCTTTCAAATAAATAAAATTGATCTTAAAAAAAAATCGGCACCTAAAGATAGCTGTGTATCAGGATTTGGGGGGATATTCTTGGTGGAACCCCAACCCCAGTGAGAGAGAAGGAGACTTTCTCAGCCATGATAACTGGGGTGGCTAGGGCTTCTGATACAGCGGGACCCAGGGCCAAAATGCTGCCACCAACACGGTTCCTCTACCCATCTCTTGCCTGGGCTTTCCTCTAGGTTGTTTTCATTTGAGCACCGATGACGTCTCGCAGAGCAAGGCTTGCTGCCTCCCCACAGGCTATGATCTCACAATTAAAAGGCTCTCTTTTCTGATGCTTTCAGAAAGAGGCCCAGGCAGGAGCCTCGCTGGCCGGGCTCCAGTCCCACCCACTCCTGGTCTGACCCCGGTAGGAAAGGAGTACTCTGATTGGCCAGGTCTGGATCATCATGTCCACTTCCACTGAGCAGATGGAGAAGGGCAGTTCCCCCAAAAGCTGCTCATATGACAGAAAGCAAGGCAGGAAGGGAGAGGAAAAGGTGTGGCTGCCACAAGTTCATCATAATTAGGTAATTCACATCTGCACTCTGTCATCCTCCAGTCCAGCGTAGTTTCTCTGGGTGTTTTTCCTTCTTTTATCTGCCTCCACCCCACCCCCACCAGGGGTAGGAGGGATTTTTTAAGTCAAGTGTTGTTTTCTCACACCTGAATTTTCAGCAGATGCTGTGAATCCTGTGTCTTTAAGCTCAGGGTGTCATTAGTGCCACAACAGCCACCCTGTGCAGCTTAACTGCTCCCTACAGATTCCCAGGTAGCTAAAAATACCCAGAGGCACTCAACACAAACAGGGAGGCTGTGCGCTTGCAGGTGCCGACACATGCACCTTGGAGCTGCCTTCCTTGGTTGCCGTAGAGACAGCCATTGGCACCCTCAGCTCTCCTGAGCCTCTGTGTAGGCAGACAAGAAGGGGTCCAAATGGAACAGAATTGACCGGAAGAAAGAGGAAGAGGAACAAGCAGCCAACATGTTTGTCTGTCTGCTCGCTGTAGACCTGATCAAGATGTATCAAGAGATCAGGCCAGTCCAGGCAGCACCAGAGATTAGCTGGATTTAAAATAAGACTGCTTAACAGGTTACCCAGAATAACTGTCACACATGTGCCCATGAAGAGGGCCAAGGACCAGGATTGGAGAAGGTTAGTGCTTGTAAGAATCAGGCTCACAACCCAGGCTGTTTTTCAAAGGCAAAGCAAAAACCAAGCTCCTTTCATGGAAGCCTTAGGAGGAGTTCAACCATGAGGGAGCCAGGGTCACCTTATTTCAAGGGGGTGTCCCATTTTATAGAACTGAGAAATTGAATGTATTGGCATCACACACTTCGGGTGCATAGTTTGGGCACCTGCCTGATGTTGGTTGTCTGGTTCAACCAGGGAGCTCTTGAATTTTTCAACATCTGGCCAAGGGATTAAATGGGTTCTGAAAATCCGTGAGTTATAACAGATCTGACCTTTCAAAGACTGCCTGGAAGAAGCAGATGTCTGCTTCCTGGGAATGCACCTGACCCCATGTGAGCAGGCAAGGAAAGTCTTCTGGTGTTGGTGGTTGAATGGGATCTATCAGATGTTGCTAGTGATCATGGAAAGGAGAGAAAAGGCTGCAAACTCTCACTGCGGAGGTCTGGACTTCATGGAGCATTTGTTTGAGCTGTTGGGAGTTGCCACGCGATTAATAGATTGCCCAGAAATCATTCTCAGAGCAGCCTTTCAGTGGGCCAATTTAGGACAGGATCCTGGGATTTGAATTAAAACGTTAAGTCTTGAATAATAAGCAGGAGTGAGTTCATGAGACAGTCGGCCAGTTTATGGCAGGATCCTGGGATTTGAATTAAAACGTTAAGTCTTGAAGAGTGTGAGTGAGTTCATGGGACAGAATGTTCTCGGCATTGTTTCCATCCATACGTGAGAGGAGAAAGCGTATGGACCCTGAACATATGCTTCTCATTGGAAAATTCCATCAGACGTCTTTCTCTTGGAAAAAGACATTTCTCCCTTCTCTTGGAAACTCACTGGCATTGTCCCAAGCCTCAAGTAAAGGCTTCGAAGCTCCCAAATTGCTAGGTGGTCGCTTGTGTGGAACATGTCACATGTCAGAGTCCGAGTGCCTTGCCCGTTGTGGGTGGGATTTTGCTCACCTGGGATTTCATGTCTGCCTTAAAAAAAAAAAAAAAAAAAAAAAAAAAAAAAAAAAAAAAAAAAAAAAAAAAAAAACAAACACTGCTTTGCCTGTTTAAATTGTACTGCCTAAATGTGCAAAGGATTTGAGATAGTTTTGTGACTTGGGAAAGCCTAATAATAGTCATATTAGTAATACCAGGAGCAGCAGCAAGAAGATCCAGTGTTTATAGTGCATGCTACATGCCAGATACTGTTCAGTGGGGCAGAAATGTTAATGCCTTTAACACAGAGACAAAGAGAGATCAGATTTACCCCTCCGGCTTCTCCTTCCTCTTCCATGAGCTAAAGCGAACCAGATTGGCGGTGCACCTTCTCCAAGATGGCTCGGTAATTACTAACTTTAATTGTATCCGCATAGACCTGACTTTAAATACATCAGGTAATGAGAACCACGGGTTCTGTATTTGTTTGGAGACACCCTTGTCTTTCATACTGTTATTGATTCATGAGTGGTAACCTCAAGGCTTCCTAAGACTCATCCATCTGATTGAGAGACTCGGTTATAGCCAGAGATCCATTGTGTTCCCCCTCCCTTCTTGCTTCTAATGCATCAGAACGATTCTTTGTAGTGCTAGGTGGTTGGTAGTTTTTGTGGAAAAAGAAAGGCAGTGCCTTTTAGAGTTGTCCATATAGACACAAACTGCTGACGTGGGGAGATGAGGTGAGCACATCAGGAGATAAATATTTTAACAGATCAGCCCAGCTTTGTGACAGCTGCAAGCTGTCTAGTCTGCAGCAGTGAGCTACTACTGCTGTCTTCCCAGGAGGCAGGCTCCCTCTCTGTCCTGTGTCTCGTCTAAAAAACATCTGTCCCCAGCGTATTCCTTTGCAAAGACAGCGGGCCACTTCGACTTCAGTCTGGCTTTTTGGATCTGGGGATTCTGCCTTTTTCCTAAATCTACATTTAGTTTTTCCCTTTTCAGAATTTGCCATTTGACTGCAAAAGGAGCTTTGGAGATGGGAGGCAGTGGTGTTGCTGATTTTATTTCCATGCGTAAACCCGATCTGCCGTGCTGGATTTATGGCAACTTGTCTGGTGCGCTGTGGCTTTATTACTGCTAAAAGGACTCCCAATTTCCTTTACCATGCTGCTTCCACTTGCTGCATGCTAGAATTTTTACCTAATAGTGGCCATTCTAGTGAAACAGACTGTGGATTTGGTGTTCTTAAATAAAAGAGAGAGAGAAAAAAAAGAAAAAAAAAAGTCCACATGGGACTGAAGGAATGGGGTGTTTGCAATTTTCAAAATAAATGAGAACATATGGGTATCTAAAATAGGTGATTTAGGCCCAACACAAAATAAAAGCAGCAAAACAAAACGAGCAAGAAACCAACCATCCAACCAACAATGCTGGGTGCTGGATGAGACAGATCTGAGAGGCAAAATCAAGAGCCAGTGGCCAGTGAGCGTGGCTGCACCCACTCAGGCCTGTTCTCGAGCGTGACTTTTCAGGGACTGGTGGGAGGCTCGTCAGCTGGGACCCGCTTGATGGTTTCTTCACTTTGTGGGTCTTCCTTGGAAATACAATGAATGAAGAAAGCACAGGCTTTGGCCATCAGGAACGTGTGGGCTTGGATCCTGGCACTGACATGCACATGAGCAGTGCTGGACAAGACATAGGTTCCTGGTTATATCCCAACTCTACTGCCGACTTGCTGTGTGACTTTGGGTAGTGACTTACCCTCTCTGATGATCAATTTCCTAACCTGTGAAATGGAATAATGATGATGGCCCCTTTCTCCCAAGGCTGTGGTATTCAAGAGCTGCTGCAGGCAGAGTGTCCTGCCCCAGTGTGGTCACAAAGGAAGGGGGACCGCACGGTGCCTCTGCTTTGCCTGCATGCATCCAGCCCTCGGCCGCCCTGACGCTCAGACAGACATCTTGGTCTCTCGACTTACCCCTTCTTCTGTGTGAGCAGCATGTGCTGCACTTGGGGAAGCCGAGGCCTTTCCCTGCACCAGCCACGCGAGTGTAGGGTTGAAGAGATGTGCTGAAGAGTGAGGCCGAGCCTCTGAGCCAGAGAAGGAAGGATGGCGACGGTTACATTGTAACCAATCTACTCTGCAGATGCTGATCCAGGCTTTTACAACTTCTACAAAAAGTCATTCTTCACAATTTAAAACAGATTTAACCTTATATCAAGATGCGTTCTTATTCTCATACTTAAGTGGAAACATCATAATTTGTTTATAATTTTGAAAATAAACAATGTTAGTTTTTAAACCGAGAATGGCAGTAGCTTTGATATTTTTGTCATTTGCAATTTTTTTTGTTGTTTGCTTCATTTTTAAAATTTTTGGATCATCTTAGGCCTATTAAATTATAGACTTTAGGGAGATGACAAA
Source organism: Oryctolagus cuniculus (assembly GCF_964237555.1). Classification (NCBI taxonomy): domain Eukaryota; kingdom Metazoa; phylum Chordata; class Mammalia; order Lagomorpha; family Leporidae; genus Oryctolagus; species Oryctolagus cuniculus. The sequence continues at coordinate 30,620,209 of NC_091432.1, forward strand.
AACAATTTGTAGAATTCCCGTGTTCTCCTTACCCAGATTTCTCTAGTAGCATCTTATAAAAGCACCGACCACTGACCCAATCTGCATAATTAACCTTGCTACTGATACTGCTAATGTAGAATTTGGATTTCGTTGGCTTTTTCCCAAGGTTCTGGGATTGAATCCAGGGTCATGGGCTGCATGTGGTTGTCACGCCTCCACAGTCTCTCCCAGTTGGTGCTGGTTGCTTAGTCTTCCCACAGCTTCCATGACCTTGACACTCACCAAGGGGGACTGGTCATCTGGTTTGCAAAGTGCCTCTCAGTTTGGATTGTCTACTGTTTTCTCCATGTCTAGCCGTTTAGCTGGTTGCACTACCTACACTGCTGCTCAGGCCAAGGATCCAGTGACCATGGGCATTCCTAGGCCTGTGTGGACATCACAGACCCTGAAGGTTAAGAACATGCACTCTGGAGCCATATGGCCTGGGTTCCATTCCCCGGTCTGTGGCTTATCTGCTGTGTGACCTTGTGAATATTTCATGACCTCTCTGTGCTTAAGTGTCCCAGTCTACCACCTGGGGATAATAATAGAGCCAACTTCTTGGAGTGGTGGTCAGGATGTGGTGACAGCAGAGAGCAGGTACAACAATGCTTCACGTGTAGTGATTGCTCTGTGGGTCTCAGCTGTTAGCATTTCCACATGCTAGCTAGCAGCTGCCCCATTCCCAGTGCAGGCCTAGTGACAGGCAGATGCCATTCCTCGGCTCGGCAAGTGTGCACGTGGTTTCTGAGCCGAGGGATGGCTTTGTGGCAAAGTCTCAGAGTGTTTGAAGCTAGTTCTCAGGAACTGGCTGGAACGGCCACTTCTACTGGAGGCCCCATCTGTGAGTGCTGGCATCACGTGGGTGTTCAATCTCATTAGCTGCACCCTGCCCAGCCAGCAGCCCTGGGGTCTACCCAGGGCTTGCTCCCTCTCTTCCCCTTGCTCCCCTGGTTCGGCGGGAGACTAGGAATCACGGGGAGGACACACCTTGCTTCCAGCAAGACTGGCTGGGCTTGCCGCCACACCGCCACTTGAAAATTACTTAACTCTCCGTGCTTTTGTGTAACAATTATTGTAATTAAATTTACCCAGACTTTCTTCTCTGTGAGGCACCAGCTTAAACGTTACCTCGATTATCTTATTTCATCTTCATCACCACCACGTGACACACTTACCAATACGATCCCACTTTACAAACAAGAGATCTGAGAAATAGAGCTTTCCAGCAACCGCCCGAGATCACACAGCTTAAGAAGTGGGGGGAGACAGTTGATCTGGCTTGTGGGCCCACGTTTCTTATGTGCTACATGCAAGGGTTAATCAGATAATCTAGTCAGAGCACTCAGCCAAGTGTCTGACCGGGGGTTAACACTTTAAACTTGAGCTGCTATTAATCCCGTGATCTGATTTCTGCTTCCTCTGGCCCCTGGTTTACATGGCTCTGGGATGCTGTTTCTTATGCTTACTCAGCGTGGACCTGGGGGTTTCCCATCACAGGCAGTGGGCTCCTTGGACAGTTCTTAGACCAGGCTGCCCCTCTTTAGCGGCATCAGCCCTACTTCCTCCCATTCAGCAAAGTCACTCATCGGTCGTCACCTTGACACAGCCCAGCCCGCAGTCCTCTGCCTGTTTGAGATGTTCTCGGTTTCTGAGGTTTTCACTCAGTTCCCATTCAACCTTTGCTTCTGCTTCTCTGGCCTCTTGGTTCTGCCTTCTTTCCCTCACCCCAGCCTGGCCTGACCCCTCCCTTGGGCCAGCTGCATCCTGGCCCCTTGTCTGGTCCCTGGGACCTGTCACGTGGCACAGTGTGGGACACATCCTCGTGATTGCAGTCCCTGTTGGATTTGCCCAGCTCCCTCGGGGGCCCGACCCTGATCTGGAAGCAGCAGCACTTGGCCGTGGGCCTCAGGGACTGAAAGGAGGGATTCACAGGAGAAGGGAGTGGGAAAAGGCAGTGGCAAGGGGGCCAGCGGGCAGGAGGCGGCCAGTGTTTCAGACGCGGCATTTTGTACCCTGGTCCCAGATGCCCTAATCTGTCATTGGAGGGCCCTGGTGGCCCCTCTGGGCTGTGCCAAGTCACTGTCTCTGTGAGGAGGCCTGCCTGACGCCCAGACGAGGCTAAGGTTCTGCTCTAACAAGTCCTCGGTGCTTCTGGAATTCACACCCTGTCTCTACCATGCTATGGAGAGTGGGGAGAGGCCAGATGCTCCAGCCAGACTGCCTGGGCTGGTGTCTCAAACTACCTGGTGCCAAACAAGCCCAGGCAAGCTACTGAAGTCCCCTGGGCCTCTCTTTGTCCATCTATAAAATGGAGAGACTTGGGAGAACCTAACTCAGAACCTCAGAGGTTGTTTCAAGGCTTACATGTGTTAACGCGAGTGAAGGGCAGTAAGAATGCCAAGGTCGTTGGCTATCATCATTGCCAAGGCTGAGCCTTTCTCAAAGCCCCTGCAGCATCTGACTCATATCGGTGGTGGCCCCTGCGTAGGTCCTGCTTGGTTTTCCATTTACATTTGTTATTTTAAAGATATTAGTTATTTATTTGAAAGGCAGAGTGACAGAGAGAGATGGAGAGAGAGAGAGAGATACATTCCATCTGCTAGTTCACTCCCCCAAATGGCTGCAATGACCAGAGTTGGGACCGACTGAAACCAGGAGCCAGGATCTCCATCCGGGTCTCCCATGTGGGTGCAGGGCCCCTAGCACTTGTACCATCTTCCACTTCTTTCCCAGGCATGTTTAGAAGGGCTGGTGATTGGAAGTAGAGCATCCAGGACTCGAATTGAAGCTCTTTCGGGATGGGGGCATTTCAGGCGATAGTTGTCACTGCACCACAATGCCAGTTCCCCTGCCTGGTTTTTGTCAAGTCTGTAATAAACATTTGTGTGTTTGAGAATAACTACCTCAAATAAAACGTATGGAGCATATTCTTGGAAGGTACTGAAACAGGGAGGAAGGTTAATAATCTCACTTTTTTAAAAAGTTTTTTTAAAGCTTTATTTTATTTATTTAAATAACAGAGTTACAGAGAGATAGGGAGAGAGAGAAAGACATCTTCCATCTTCTGGTTCGCTCCCCAAACGGCCTCAATGGCCAGTGCTGGGCTAGGCGGAAGCAAGGAGCCTGGAACAATATCCAGATCTTTTTATTGTTGTTGTTGTTGTTTTAAGATTTATTTCTTCATTTGAAAGGCAGAGAGAGAGAGAGAAAATCTTTCATCTGCTGGTTTGCTCCTCAAATGGCTGCAAAAGCTGGGGCTGGGCCAGGCTGAAGTTGGGAGCCAGGAGCTTCCTCTGACTCCCACATGGGTGCAGGGGCCCAAGCACTTTGACCATCTTCCACTGCTTTCCCAGGAGCATTAGCAGGGAGCTGGATCAGAAGTGGAGCAGCCCGGAGTCATACTGGCACCCATATGGGATGCTGGCACTGCAGGTGGAGGCTTCACCCTCTACTCCACAGTGCCAGCCCCTCCATCCAGATCTCCTAAATGGATGGCAGGGGTCCAAGTACTTGGGACATCCTCCACTGCTTTCCCAGACACACTGTTAGGGAGCTGGATTGGAAGTGGAGCAGCCAAGACTCAAACCGATGTTCCAATATAGGACGCTGGTGTCACAGGCAGTGGCTTAACCTGCTGTGGTGTCACAAGTCAGGCTCCACTCAGAGTTTTAATGTGGACTCCAGAGACACAGAAGCAAGCGGGACAGGGCTCAGACCCTGGATAAAACTGCGAGAAAACAGAGAAGAATGCAGGTGTCAGCTGGATGGCACAGCTGTGTCAAATGAGGGGAGTGTGTGCTTGTGCATTTTCTGTGATTGTAACTGAAGACTGTCGACTGAGTAGTGTATAAGGAAAAGAGGTTTAGTGGCTCCAGGTTCTGAGGACTGGGAGATCCAGGACCAGGTGTCACGTCTCATGAGAGTTCTCTGCGGTGGCCAGGGGTGGCTCAGGAGGGACTGAGAGTCCCAGCTTAGGCCCCTCTTCCCCTTTGTGATAGGAAGCAAGAGATGAGACTCCTTTTGGAAGTCCATTGGTGCAAGGGGCCAGTCGATGCAGCAGGCAAAGGGACTGTCTCTGCGGGCAGCCACCAGGGGCTGCCTCTGAGGGTGGCCACCAGGCTTAAAGAGGCAGGACCAGAGTGAGCACGGCTCACCCTGTAGACAGGCCAGCCCTGCTCCCTCTGGAACTCTTGAGGAAATGGGTGATGGGTCCAAACGGAAAGGCACCTTTTCTCACACTCTGTACGCCATCTTTCTTTCTCCCTCACCACCAGCACACAGCGCTCATCCTCTTTATGGCCTGGGAGATCATGGGAGCTCTGCCTGGCTTGGGGCTGTGAACTTTCATTTCCTGCTTGTCCGTTTCGCCCCTCAGCCACCTACCTGTAGTGAGACTTCCCATATGGGAGTGCCCGCATTCCATGCCTGGCTCCCGACTCTAGCCTCCCACCAAACAGACCCCAGCAGACAGCAGGGACAGCTCAGGTAAATGGGCTTCTCTCACTCATGTGGATGACCTTGACTGAGTTCCCACTTCCCAATGGTGACCCTGCCCACCCCCAGTCCATGGCTGGTATTTGGGGGGAGTGAAAACGCATATGGGAACACTCTCACCCACTATTCCTCTTTGGCTCTCTGCCTTTAAAAATAAATAAATCAATCAATAAATAACAGTTTAGGAGCCACTCAGATTGGAAATCGTTTTCACCTCTCCCTGCACCTGCCCTTGCTCCCCCTGCAAAGCCTGTCTCTTCCATCTTGGCCTGTGCAGGAGAAGGAACACCCTGTCATGCTCAGCCTGTTCTTTGGACTTCTGCAACCCGTGAGCATCCTCTGTCAGGCACTGAGTGTTTGCTGAGACTCTGGTCTGCTGCTCAGGAGCCAAAGTTGTCCTAGTTCACGTGTGGGCCCAAGTGTCTTAGGTAGTGATTCCAGACGTGAGTTTGCTCCTTCTCTGGAAGAGGCTTGCTGGTGTCACCACGGAAGGTGAGTGGGAAGGGTGGAGAACTATTCTGTGCTCACCGTTCCCTCATTACATTGTCTGAAGAGTAGGGGCTCTGGAGTCATGCAGAGTTGGCCTCGGTTCTTAGAGCTGTCACTCACTTGACCTTGGAGATGTTTGAGCCTGTGTTTCCTCATCTAGGAAATTGAGCTAGTAACACGTGTTTGTGCATCAAGGTGTTGTGTGGATTAAATTGGATGCTCTATGTATGGCTTTTGTCTGGCTAACTTTTTTTTCTTTAAGGATTTTTTTTTGAAAGGTAGAGTTACAGAGAGAGAGAGAGAGAAAGAGAGAGAGAGAGAGAGAGAGAGAGAGAGAGAGAGGTGTTCATCCACTGGGTCATTCTGCAAATGGCTGCAACGGCCAGAGCTGGGCAGATCCAAAGCCAGGAGATTCTTCTGGGTCTCCCACACAGGTGCAGGGGCCCAGGGACTTGGACTATCTTCTACTTCTTTCCCAGGCCATAGCAGAGAGCTGGATTGGAAGTGGAGCAGCTGGGACTGGAACCGGTGCCCATATGGGATGCTGGCACTGCAGGCAGTGGCTTTATTGGCTACACCACAGCGGCAGCCCCCAACTATTTTCTTTTTGTCTGAGAGGAAGTGGAGAGAGGGAGAGGGAGCAAGAGAGGAGTGAAGGAGAGGGAGAGAGAGGAGGAGAGGGAGAGAGAGGGGGAGAAGGAGAGGAATGGGGAGATCCTATTTGCTGGTCCACACCCCAAATACCAACAATTGCCAGGGCTGGCCCAGGGCTGCAGCCATGAGCCAATAACTCAATCAGGGTCTCCCTTACGGAGGGCAGGTACTCAATCACTTGATCCCCAACTGCTGCTTTCCAAGGTTGGCATTAGCAGGAAGCTGGAGCTGGGTATGGAACCCAGACACGCCAATGTGGGAGCTGGGCCTCTTAATTGCTAGGCTGAATGCCTGCTCCTGGCTGACAGTTTAAGTGCATAATAAGTATATATAATTATAGTGATATAATAAGTCAACCGATTATACACTGCAGCCTAATTGAGGGCAGTATGTACTCTGTCCCTTCATGCATTTCTGTAACCTGTTTCTCCTGCCTAAAGTGTCCTCTCTCCTCACTCCTGCCCAGTTTTGTGAGCCTGTTAAAACCTTACCTTGTGTTTTCACAAGTTCCTGCTTTTCAACAGCCAGACGCTCTCCTATATAGTTTGCTGTCTAGGGAGCTGGTGTGAGTTTTGTCAGCCTTAGCTGTGTATTTAAGTTACTACTGCGGATCCTACCCCAGCCCTCTGCCCTGTGTCGTCAACCACGATGATGGGTTTTGAAGACGGCAGGTCTGCAAGGTGGTGCTCAGGAGGGAATTGATGGAAATGCAGAATAAATGTATCAGATCCGGAAGTGGAAATGGCAGCTCTTGACAAGCCCTTGGAAGTGGCTGTACCACGCTCCTGTGGGCTTGAGTGACCTTGTATGTGGGACAGTGCTTGGACAAGCATCAGCCGTGCCATTTTCATAAACAGGCAAGCATATGTTTCTACCCAAAGTGTTCCTTTCCTGCTTCCCACGGACACCCACCCTGCAGCCTTGGGTGTCTGTAGCTGTGGCGCTGAACTCTTTGTGCTGCCAGTCAAGAGTGAGACTCCGTAGAATGCCCATCCAGTCCTTTCCTGCAGAAATGAAGTGACAAACCCGTGCCATGCAGAGCCTCTGTCCCGAGGCTCTCAACACAGGCTCAGGGCTTGGCTGGACGCTCCAGGGGCAGTGCTCTGGGTGTGACCTGTGAGGGAACCCTGAGCACCCCAAGCCCTGTCTGCCACAGCCCCCTCAGGCCATTGATCTCCTTCCTCCTCATGGACCCCTGGCTTCTCATCTCCAGCCCCCAGCATGGGATTCCTGGCTTCCTTTCATTGTCCAACAATGGGCTTTATCTCCACTTGGGCCATGCTGGGACCAGGCATCGGGGTGGGGGTGGGGGGGTGGGGGGAGTGGGTGGTGGGGGGGTGGGGCTCAAAGCTTCTGCAAGGGGGCCTGAACCTTGAAGAAGATCCTGCCTCAGAATGGAGAACTACAGACCATCAGGGCCATGCTGACCTAGAACTTGGAGTTGGCATGCTAAGAGAGCATCTCGCCTCCTCTCCCCCAACCTCGAGTCCCAGGACAGAAACCCCACCCCCACCCCTGTTACTTGAATCTCTAGACTTCTTGGGCTCTGGGAAGCCAGCAGGGCAGAAAATCTCTCCTGGGCTTTGTCGTTTCTGCTACCCACTCGCTGCCCATGGCAGAGCACGTTGCTGGTTGAAGACCAGAGAGGGAGGGAGGGAGGACAGAAGGCAAAAACAAGAACAAAAACAAAAAAACCTATGGCGCTCTCTTTCAGACTTTAGCTTTCCTAGCATTTTTCCAGTATTCTCAATGGGTGATGATGTGACATAGAGCTGAATTAAAATCAGGTGAGAGTCTTAGAAACAGAACAAGAAACATGAAAAAGCCCGGGAGGGCACTGTGCACACTCACGGCACCATGAGATGAGTGGCAGGGCTCTGCGTCTGATGAAGCTTCTGTGAGCAGTGTTTGGTGAAGCATCTGCCCTCTCGTGCTCGCCTCCACGGATATGCAGAATCCCAGGGCCAGTAGGGATGCATTAGAGGCCAAAGCGTGGCAGGCACTTGCGAACTGGGCCTGGAGCTGTCAGAATGATTGAGTCGATGCGTCAGTGCCCCGTGTATTTTATTTTATCTTTATTTATTTATTTGAGAGAGAGAGACAGGAGACACAGAGGGTGGGGGGAGAGCTCCCATCTATTGATTCACTCGCCCAATGCCTGTAACAGCCAGGGCTGGGCCAGGCTCAAGCCACGAGCCTGGAACTCCTTCCAGGTCTCCCATGTGGTTGGAAGGGACCCACATCCCGGAGCCATCACCACTGCTCCCCAGGACTGTATTAGCAGGAAGCTGGAGTCAGGAGCAATAACCTGGACTTGAACTCATGCACTCCAGTATAGGGTATGGACATCTGAACCACTTGACCAAGCACTCAATCTGCTCTCTGTATTTTAGTGTGAAGAATTGAGCAAGCCTGCAGGGTTAGGCAAAGCAAGAAAGGACAACAGTAAAAAAAGACCTGCTTTAAAGTGTGCGTGTAGGTGATGACTCTTGCTGCTCTCTAAGGCAGCTGCTTAGTAAGGCTGTGTGACCCTGATGCATTTCCCATCTGGGCCTGACTTTCTTCATCCATAGATTGTGTGTTGAAATAGCTACCATACACACTTGATGATAATCAGTAAGAAGAGTCAATTGACTGAGCATGACTGGGGGCCATGCACCTGTTGAAGGTGTCTTCCCGTTACCAGGTAGGGATTATGGTTGTTCCACTTTTGCAATGAGAGGAGAGGTGCCTAGAGAGGTTTAGTGACTTTGCTAGAGCCACACAGCCAGGAAGTGATAGAGCAGAACCCAAACCTACACCTGATGGACAGTAACATCAGTACTGTCAACCACTCGACTTCAGGGGCATGAGGATCCAGGAAAATAACACAGATTCGTTCTAAGCATGAAACAGATGCCTTGCTGAAATAAAGGATGGTATTAGGGGCATATGAGATGCTTAGAGCTGTGCTGTTAAGGAATTAAGTGGCTTCACATATCATTATGTGAAATTTTCTGATAATGATAGAGATATTATCTTGATTAGGTGCCACTGTGTCTTTAACACTGTGTTAACATTTTTAAAAATGAAGAGAGAGTGGGCAGTCGAGGCTTCAGCACACAACATTGGTTAGTTGGAGTTCAACACGAATGTTTCTTATATTCATTTTCACATCCACCTTCTGTTTTTGACCAGTGATACTGGTTTTTCCTAGATAAGAGTAATATAAAACTTCCTCCTAGGATTTCCAGAAGTACAAAGAATCAGACAGAGGTGGTTTTCAGATATGGCAAAAATAGCACAGGCCGAGTGGGACTGAGTCCAGCCCGAGAAGTGCTGTGAAGCAGTTTTCAGTGGATGCAGAGCCCGCGGCTCAATGTCAAGGACAAGGGTAGGGAGAATGCAGAGGGCAGAAGAAACAAACCATTTGCAAGCTGAGAGAGATGGTCTTTCCCACACGGTGTGGAGTTAGTTTGTTCTGGAGGTTCATGGATCAGTCAGGGCATTGGAATAATGAAGCTTGTTTTGGTCGGAGCTGAGTGCAAAGGATGGACTTGAGATCAAGGTCAGATCCTGCGTTAGAAGCACGAGGCTCAGATGGGAAAGAGATTTCCTCAAGTTCACCAGGCTGAGAGCAGCTGCAATGTGACCAGTGCTTTCATCTCTTTCTGGGCCAATCTGCTCGACTTTGATCTTTTCCTACAAGTCTCCAGGTCTGACCTGGCCTCCGGTGAAAGCCAGATAGCTTAGGGTTCAGTCCGCCCGTCTCCCGGTGTAGCCACTACCAGCCTGCGCCAGTTACCATGAATTTTAGGGACACTCCACAAAGGGAAGAGTGTAAATGATAGTTCCTGAACTCTAGCGGCTGACGAGGTTATGCTGGGGGATCTTGCCCCTAGAACAGTAGCATTTGAGAGGTAAGGAGCCCATGTCTTCTAGATGAGAGTCAGCTAGGAAAGTCCCCTTGGAGTGAGAAGTCCCCTGTCTGAGTATTAGTCAGCTGTCCTCTGGGTAGGCTGCAGGAACAACCTACCAACCACCCAAGATTTCAGCAGCTCCCAACAACATTCCCTTCTTGCACGCTTTGCATGCTGGTTGCAGGTCAATGGCAGGTCTTGCACATGTCTCCTCCCTGAGGGACACAGGCTGAAGAAGCAGTCCCCACCTGGGCCAGGCCTCTCTTTAGCAGAGGGAGGGAGAGGGGAGAAAAAGGAAGAACCATGCACAGGCTCCGAATACTGCCATGTGGCAGTGATATGTGTTACTTCTGGTCTGGGTTGGTTTGGGTCCCGAGGAGCAAACTCTAGGATGAGCATGGGAGGTCACATAGCTTATCTGGAAGGTGAAGGGAAGCCCGGTGGGAAATTGGAAAGTGAGGCTGGGCAAGGGAGGCAGTCCAAACAGAGTGTGTCATCAAGCTGGTTACCACCGGGGGCAGCTTCAGTATATTTTCAATTTTAAAAAAATTAATTAATTATTTAAAGATTCATGTATTTATTTGAAAGGCAGAGTTATATATAGAGAGAGACAGAGACAGAGAGAGGGCTTCCCTCTGCTGGTTCACTCCCCTAAATGGCCACACATCTGGGGCTGGGTCAGGCTGAAGCCAGGAGCCTGGCGCTCCATCTGGGTCTCAGTCCAGCTGAGGGGTGGAGAGGCTCAAGGAAGGCCTTACAGAAGCGGTGGGGGGTGAAGAGGAGTTTTCCAGATAAGCAACGCCACATGTGGAAGCTAAGCGTAGCGTCTGAGGGTTTGATGTGGGCATGCTGCGCTCAGAGCCTTCTCGTGCTCAGAAGAGCTGAGTGACTGCCATTGATCATGTGTGAGGAGCAGTGTCAAGGTTCTGGGGACTCTTAAAGGGTTGCCCAGATGGCAGGGAGGCAGCCCAGCCCCAGGACCACCCAGATGCCCTTTCCCTGTTATTGTATTTTATTACTTTTATTTTATTTTACCATTTAAAATTTTTTCATAAATATCAAGAAAGCAGATTTCATGTATCTCATAGGTTCAATTCTAAGATAACCGTACTTCCTCCCCTCTCTTTCTTTCATGTAATCCACTTCCTTCCTTCCTTTTTTTCTTCTTTAAGTTTTGCAAAAACATTATGTCGATCCATGGTATAATCAAAGGCTTAATGCACCATGAGCCCTAACATTCAACAAGGAAAATAATAGCAAGACCACAGTTCTACAGGAGTATAAATGAGAGCTAAAAACCACAATCAAATGCTCTATTATTTCAGTCAAAGGAGAAGGCCGGGTTATTCCATGGCTACCTCAGTAGCATTTATTTCTTTTTTTAATAAAATTGTAAAATATTTATTTATTTGAAAGGAAGAGTTACAGAGGGGGAGGGAGGTAGGGAGGGAGGGAGAGAGAGAGAGAAGGAGAGGGAGAGAGAGGGACTCTTAATTTGAGAGACTCAAATTGGGGCCCATATGGGATGCTGGCACTGCAGGCGGCGGCTTTACCTGCTATGCCATAGCGCTGGCCCCCTCATTTATTTCTTTTTTTATGATTTATTTATTTGAAAAGGAGAGTTACAGAGAAGCAGAAGCAGAGAGAAAGAGAGAGAGAGAGGTTTTCCATCTGCTGGTTCACTCCCCAGAAGGCCACAACAGCCAGAGCTGCACTGATCCGAAGCCAGGAGCCAGGAGCTTTTTCCAGGTCTCCTATGCGGGTGCAGGGGCCCAAGGAGTTGGGCCATCTTCTACTGCTTTCCCAGGCCATAGCAGAGAGCAGGATCGGAAGAGGAGCAGCTGGGACTAGAACTGGCACCCATATGGGATGCCGGCACTGCATGCGATGGCTTTACCTGCTACGCCACAGTGCTGGCTCCCTCATTTGTTTCTTGTCCCACCCACTTTGATGTGTGTCTGATGGTGTTGTGCAAAGAAAACTGGGTGTGGTTTCTTTATTTAGCATCTCTCGGCCTCATTTGTTTGACCTGGTAACAGGGATCATAAAGTTCTCTCTCTCGCTGGCTTAACAGTCTTGCTCTAACCAGACAATGAATTACATAGCCTTGGCTGTATGTTCGGATCAACCTAGTTCCAGCCCTTCTCTGCCATCTGCCAGGTGGGCGCTTTTCTGACTGTCATGTTCTCATCTGGAAAATGGGTATAATACTCACCTCATGGGGTTGTGGTGAGGTGTGAATCATGTGGCCTGTAAGTCCTCTCACTGAACCTGCCACTCACAGAGAAAATGACAGCTCATCATTAGCATGCATATTATGAAATAGGTCAGGGTGCATAATGAGAGCTAACTTGCACTGAGTGCATGTGATGTCCCAGGCGCATCATAAGGGCTTGTGTGTAGTAACCTACAACCACAACAGGCGTTGTGATCCTTCCAGGTCACATATGAAGAATCTGGGGCACACGCTGGGCGATGGGTCCAGTCAAGTGTCACTCCCATCCCAGCAGACTGTCTGAGCAAGTCAGCACTTTGCTAGGTTGTTCAGTACTTAGCATTTGCCCATAACTTAAAAAAAATAAATTCAGGGGCTGAGTTTGAGAGTTTCTTCTATGAAGTTATTAGAGCCAAGCAGGAGCTATTGGGTGAATGAGGTTTTCTCACCAGGGGCCCTCCTACACTTGTAGAATAGTAGTAAGGGGATGAGCAAGCACGGGGCGTGTGTGTAACCACTGTGTCTGAGCTGGTCTCTCAGTGTGCAGCTCTGTGGACCGACAAAGAATCACCCCAAACTGACCCCTCTAGACATGTCTGCAAGTGACAAAAGGGGAACTTTCTGTCTCAGCTCTTCCCCCAGCCCCAGCCCTGCCCCCCATCCCACTTCCAGGCTGTTGAAATAAAGTGCTGAGAGCTTGCTGGCAGCCTCCTGGGCACCACCTCCAGAAGGTGGGCAGTGTGCCTCTGCTCCCTGGCTAGTGGGGACACATATGGTGCTCTTGAGTGTCAGAGGCGCAGGGCCTGTTCCAAGAGCTGCTCGGGAGGCAGCCTCTCCACTCGGGCTGCCGTGGGTGAGCCTCAGCGCAAGGCCCCCATGTCTGGGGCGTCGTCCTGCTGTTCCTGCCCCTCCAGGTACTGGGCTCTCCCCTTTCAAGGGCTCGTCTTGCTGGGAGCTGCAAATGCACTCATTGTAGGTGGTAGTGGTGGGGGACACCTGGCCAGCCTCATGCAGCCTCATGTGTCCCTGGATGCCATGGGGGCTCCACAGGAAACAAACCAGGGAGAGACAGCGTGAAATGCCCTCTCCTGCTCAAACAGCACCTGTGACTGAGGACTGGGGGCAGCACCCAGCCAGGATTTTCTCCCTTCTTGAAGACTCAGGTTCTGTGTTCCCTCCTCATTGCACACAGGGGCTGGGGCTGGCCGCTTTCTCTCTGGTTCATCAGTAGGATGGAGATAATGACAGTTCCGTGCAGAGGCCTGCTGGAGGCACTTGGCAGACGGAACTGTTGCTGCTTCATTTCGAAACATAACCAGATGTGTGCTAGGGAGGTCCCCGGGGACCTGCCAACCTAGAATTCCGCAGCTGGCAGAGATCCGAAGGCCCCCTCTGGTTCTGTATCCCAAGTGATATTTGAAACAGTCTGGTGGGTGCTCTGTCTTACAGATCACAGAAGCCTTTAGCAGCCCAGGAGAGGGGGCATCTGTGAGGCTGTGATCCCACGGGCTGTGTCCCGGCCTCCAGGCGGGGCCCCCTTCCATCCTCACTGCCTCCTACTTAGACATCCATGGTCTGGAGCAACCCCAGAACCATCTTCTGGGCAGAATGTTCCTGCCACTCAGGCTGTGCCTGACTCACTGGCTGTTTTCTCTACACAACACTCCAAAGGTGATTTCACTCTCTGGGCATCCCTTTCCCCGGCCTTACCCACTTTCCATCCCTTTCTCTTACATTCATGTGGACATCTAGAGAGGCAGAAACTCCTCCAGTGAGAGGCAGGGTGTGCAACAGCTCCATGTCCAGGCTCAGGAGACAGACTCGGAGGGTCAGCCATTGACCTGCTGTGTGACCTTGGGCAAGGTACTCAGCCTCTCTGAGCCTTCTCCTTGTGGAGAAATGGGAATAGTAGTCGTGCTTCGCTCATGAGGTTGATGAAAGATTAAATAAGCCACATACATGTGAGGCACTAAGAGTATTCTTGGCACCCAGAGAGCCTTCAGTATCAGTGTCCTAAAGAGAGAAACGGTGCAGAAGCAGGACACAGATGCTGCAATGAAGATTTGAATGTAGCCCAGCTGTTGAGATAGAAACTGGAAAATCCACTTTGTTGTGCATTTGCTGTGCCGTCCCATGGCAACTGTCAATGGCAAAATTGCTCACAGTATATTAACGGCTCATAAAGGCAATGGTTATTTTGCCAAAGAAATATTTTTGGAGTGATTAAATAAGTAGGAATGATAATAATAGTTACCATGTGTTACATGCTGTGTTGCAGGCACATGCACATATAGTTAATTTTCTACAACAATCCTACGAATTGCTATTATTTATTGCTATTATTATTTATGAATGATATATTTGAGGTTCAGAGTTGTTAGGTAACCTGCTCAAGGTCACATAGTTCATGATCCCTGGGAGGGGGATGGAATCTTGGGTGGAGTTCAAAGTCATGTCCACTGCAGGCTACAGTGTACCTCACGTGGGCATATTTGTCCCTGCAATTAGGAGCCAACTATGAAACGTGCCCATTTTCTTGGGGGGGGGGACAGTGTCTCTGCCCTCTGAGGGTGGATGATGGATCCGATGTCCCCCTAGCCCCCTCCTCACTGACATGTATTCCACTTGAGTGGAAAGTCACCAGACCTAGGAAGGGTGCAGTGGTGGTTCTTACCCAAGGAGAAGAAAGGGACATCAAAGGGCATGAATGATCCTGATGAGGTCCCTAACTCCTGTAATTACACAATGTCCAAACAAACACTTAGCAACCTTGGGCTTGTGAGCCAAAGGGCACTAGTCAATAGGACAGTTTGTGACTTCTTTGACATCAAAACGCTGGCTAGATAAACTTTGAAGCACCCGAGGGGTTTCCATCCCCGGAATAGCAGGGACCGTGATGGAAGACGGAGCTCATTCCAGTGCTGAGTGGCTGGTGCATTCCTGGAGCAGAGAGAATGGTCAGGTCAGATATCCTGGGTGGGGTGGGGTGGGTTATGAGGGCAACGAGGAGGGAGGAATCAGTTTGCATTCCTGGAGGAAGAGGAGACAGGACAAGGAGAAAATGACAGCGTTAGGCTATTGCAAGATGCTCAGGAGAGCCTATGTTGGTATTTGGCAAAGATTCTGGCTTTTCCCAGTGGCTGAATTTATGTGGGCCACCTCTTTGGACTGGATCTCCTTTAGAAACACAGAGGCTCAGAGAAAGAAGGGGTGAAAGCTGGGAGGCAACATGTATTTAGCAGGAAAAACACCTGACTTGTGAACAGTCTCAGGATGGGGTATGGAGTGTACAGGTGCCTGCACCCCAGTGCCTGACAATGAGGTGGATCCCTGATACGTTTCTCCATGAATATGTATTGAAGGAATCAGCTATATTTTTGTCTTTCCATGTGGAATTCCCTCCTTTAAGTGACTGCTTAATAACATCTTAACAAGATGTTCATTGGTGAGTTGGAAGAGCTGTATGTTTTACCAAAATCATCATCCATGATTTTATTTTGAAGAAATAAGTGTTGTCAGCATTTCAGGAAGATGATACAAAAAAGTCAGTCAAGAGAAGAGGAGAAACTGCTAATAGCAACAACTCAGGAAAGCAGAAGGAATGGAACCAAAAGCCTGGAAAAGCTGGATTTGAGCAAGGACTTTCTGTAGCGGCTTGGCGCTGTAAATAGTACCAACTTTTGAAAACCCTAGTGGTTTTTCAGTTTCTATAGTAGTAGTGGAAATGACTTATTCATCAGTTCACATTTGGCATGCTTCTCCTTACTGTTTAAAACAGATTCCTCAAAGTTCAAGTGTTTATAATTTCATGTTTTAAAAGGATATTGATATGACTAAGTGTTCTGTATGCTCATGCAGAGAATTATCAGAATATATAAAAACGTGTTCAGGGAAGAAAGCATCGGCAGCCATTCAGCCAGAGGTCGTCACTGTTAGAACAGGGCTGAGTCTCCCTGTCGTCGTAGCAGATGATGATACATATTTGCGATTATGTTAAGTATGTCCTATCTTATATCTGCTTTTTTGGGCTAGATCATGGACAGTGTTAGGGAAACAGTGGAGGCTGCCGTATGGGCACATGGAGAGCAAATTGTATCTTTCAGCGGCTCTGTTAAACTGCACTGGCACTGTGGTATCATTTGCTGAACTTTTTTGGGAATGCTTGAACTAGACTGCTTCCAGTTTTATTGTTTTAGAACCAGTGCTGCAAATGACATCTTTGTGTTGCATTTGTTTTTCTTAGAGATTGTTCCATGCACTGTATTCCAAAAATGTAGTTTCCAGGCCCATGAATAGAAATGGATTTATTGTACCTGTTGCCTATTTCCAGAAAGACTGAAGCCAATTGCTGCTGCCCCCCCCATGATGACAGTTGTACTTAAAGCAACACTTCTAGCTAAGTCATTTTGTTCAGATGTGCTGTCTTCACAGATATCTAAAATGATATCTTAAAAAAAAAACCTCTTACCTCTTTATAACAAGAGAGATCATTCTTGCAATAAAAATTGTCAGATTAAGTGAGTAAAAAGTGAATTAATGCCTGAAGAAGCAATACTTAAAATATATTATATAATGTGCTATAAGGAATTTGGTTTCTGCATTTTTATGTGATAAAATTAACATAGTGATTTTATGTTTGGGAAACATTTTGAAAGAAGAAAGGTGGTTTCCATATTCTCATTTTCCCTTATTTTTCATCTTCTCCCTAAATTGTCTGAAATTTTGCCTCTCTCAATGCCGTTCACCTACTTGTCCTAAATTTTTCTCTCCCTCCCTTCCTCCCTCCCTCCCTCCCTCCCTTCCTTCCTTTTTGACAGGCAGAGTTAGACAGTGAGAGAGACAGAGAGAAAGGTCTTTCTTCCGTTGGTTCACCCCCGAGATGGCTGCTACGGCCGGCGGGCTGTGCCCATCCAAAGCCAGGAGCCAGGTGCTTCCTCCTGTTCTCCCATGCAGGTGCAGGGCCCAAGCACTTGGGCCATTCTCCACTGCCTTCCCGGGCCACAGCAGAGAGCTGGACTGGAACAGGAGCAAACTGGGACAGAATCCAGTATCCCAACCGAGACTAGAACCCGGAGTGCCGGCGCTGCAGGCGGAGGATTAGCCTAGTGAGCCGCGGTGCCAGCCTGTCCTAAATTTTTCAAGACAAGGCTGAGCAACAAGAGAAAAATGACATTCTAGACCTTCCAAAATAATTTGGAGTGACTGTGAAGGGTTTTTGTCTTTTATTGCCCTGGAAGATAAAACATGTTATTGACCAAAGGTAGCTGTCTTGCAGTGCATCTCCTGTCTACCCACAGCCCAACCCAAGACATTCTGCTTAGAGCCCCAGGTGTCTGACTCTTAGTAATCTTAGCAAGTGCACAGCAAGAATTTGGGCAGAGAAGCACAGGCACGTTAATAGATTTTCTTCACCTAGGCCTTTCCATGACCAGGGGCACTGCAGGGAGTGTGTGTGTGTGTGTGTGTGTGTATATGTTGTGTGTGTGTGTGTGGTGGGGGTAGTGGTGGTGGTCAAGGCTCTTATGTCTTAAATTTGATAGAAATAAGCGATGGATTTCCATAGTATTTCTGTTAAAATGACTTAGAGATATTCTATCAGTTGGTTATAGGTTTGTAAGGATGAATTTGGAAAAACAAATCCTGGAATCCTGAAACGTTATCTGTCCCTTCTAACTTCACATATGAGAAAACCTAGGCCCACAATGACCTAACTTGTCAAGTGCAGATCTGTACCTGGCCTCAGTCATTGCAAAGTCAGTGTGTGGACCCCAGGCAGTCAGCAGACAGGACCTGTGACTGCTTCTCTCCCAGTGAGCCCCTGTATGTGCCCAAGTGCTGAAATCATGCTGGTTATGAGAGAACACAGAAAAGAGTCCCAGGGAATGACTAGACATGCAGAACGAAGGCATTCAGGACCAGGAGGGAAGAGGGAAATCAGGTTTCCTGAACTGTGGTTCCTAGACCACAGGATGCTGCACTGTGGTTCCTAGACCCTCTGGCCGTGGGGCTTTTTTCCTTTTGAGGGCACAGGAATAGGCTGTGCTAAGCCTTTCTACCAATGAGACAGAAGAACACAGACTCACACTGACCAAAGGAGCCTAGTGCAAGGGAGATATTTTTTGAAAACTGGTGTTTTATCCTTGGAAACCATGCAAATTCTACCTCGCGCTCCATCATCTGTTGTCTTTTCTATGTAAGGACTGTGTCCTAAACTGCAGGTTTCCTCTCATTGTAATATGCTGTTATTTATAGGAGTTTCTATCAATTCCTTAACAACACTGGTGGGGAAGATGGCATTAATGATAAGGTGCAGTCCATTATTTTCAGAAACATTATGGTACAGGGAAAATGCATATCTCAGAATGGAGGAAATTCAGTGAAATGGCTGCTGCTGGCAGATGTTGCATTTCTGGTAGGGTGGGCCTTGTCTTCCTCTACAGATTCATGTCCATGGGCAGGCAGACAGCTTCCTACATATGTGATGTCCAGTCTTAGATGTGTTATTGGGGGGCAGAGGCAGGAGACACTTGGGTTGAGAAGTGTGAGCAATGGTCCCAGGCTCATACTGAGTGCTTCTGCCTCCTCTGACATCTGTTAGGGTAGGATTTCTTGACCTTGGTGTGACCTTGACAGTGCTGGCCCCTGGGGCCAGGTGTTGATTCTCTGTTGTGAAGGATGATTAAGAGCCTCCCTGGCAGCTGCCAACAGGTAGCATCTCTTCCTCCAGTTGTGGCAACCAAAGTTGTCTCTGGATGTTACAGATTTGTCCCTGGCTGAGAGCCGCTGTGTTAGGGCAAAGGAGAAGCACCTGAAGGAGTGGGCAGGTGATGACCTTTTGACTGCAAGTATTGCTTTCTATCCCAGGATCTCTCTTGTCCCAGTGTGGTGAGGTCTCTTGTCCAGTGTGCCACCAGTAGGACACCTCAGCTAGTGGCAGATTTGTGTTTTGATGCCAAGTGGGTCAGAGCCAAGAGTTTCTAAGGACCTTTCTGGATGTGACATTGTTCTCAACAGTTGATAGAGTTATGGCATTTGGAAGAACATTAGTAATAACCAGGAACAGTATGCCAACACCTCTGTTTGTTAAAGTCTTCTTTGCTTAAAATTTGAAATGTGTATGCATTTTGCTCTAAATGCTGTAGTGATTGTCTATTTATTTAACACCCTTTCAAGTGATGTTTTGGCTTATTATTGAAACAGGAGTGTGGAGAAGTTACTAGCAGCCAGGAGGTCAAAAGGCACAAAAGATAGTAAATACCTAAGTATTATTTAAGATGCAGTAGATTAAATATCAACATTGTCCAGAGGTGGTAGAAGGATGCTGAGATTTTCTGTTCTTAGGTCTAGCTCATGTCCACTCTTGCTGTGGGTGACATTGACCAAGAATTAGTGAAATTTTGATCATCTGAGGTGGCCATCGAATGTTTACCTTCTAAACTCTGTACCAGAGACCAAAATTTATTTTTAAAATGTATTGAAAGTCCTATTGTGCTCTCAGAGGTGAGTCAGAAGTGAGGAAGAAAGGTCCGATGCTTCCCTCAGAGGAATGAAGGAAGGAGGACCTTAGTCCGCCACATAGATCAGTAGGGGAGTTAGACCTGTCCGGTTACACTGGGGAAGCTTCCTGGAGGAGGTGTGCTTGAGCCAAGGTAGGAAGGATGAGCAGGAAGCTGCCAGTGGAGAGCAGAAGTGAAGGCATTGTTCCCGAGTATTTGCACGAAAGGCTGGGCTGGGCAAGACCTTGTGCTGGAAGGGACAACAGAAGGAGGGCTCAGCACAGCATCATCTGTCCCTGTTAGAAGATCCTCTGGCACCTGGACTTCTTCCATTCCAAATCCTGCTCCCGCAGCTTAGTAATAGTTTTCCAAGTGATAAGAGAAACACAAAGATGTATATATTGAATATAATCTACATCCGTGTTTTAGAAACTGTAAATGTTAAAGAAAAAAATCCCTATCTTAGGACCAAGGGATAAAGTATCAGAATTCAAGCGTGGGTCTCAAAATGGTTACTGATGTTATCATGATTACCATTATCCTTGAGAGTCCCTTGGTGGCCTCTAACAGCTGCGCTGAGTTCTCACTGGTCAGCTCACTGGGCTCCCTGTTGATGGGACCCTTGCTTCCTGCTAAGCTTTCTCCTGCCTCCTACCCAGTCCCCAAAGTTCCAATTTCTCTCTCATGCCGTGCAGTTCAGCCATGTTCAAGGTCACTGCCAACCATGGCAGCCCAGTGCTCATGGGGAGATGTGCGTTTTGGGGTGTATTACCAATGAGGGCAGTCACAGGCAGCTACAGTCCTCAGTGCGGGAGGAGAACCGTGCCACGGCTTTGGGGAAGGGAGCAGAGCCCTGGCTGCTTCCTTAGGAAGCTGTGCTGTGATGGCTTTTCAAAAGATAAACTTGGCCCTTGAGAGAGGGTGGAAATGCCCCTCCCTGTGACCACTGAGGCTCTGGCAAGGCATGAGTGGATAAAGAGTAACCCACCATGCCCGCCAGCCAAAAATAGTGTGGGCTGTGCCACAGAGCATGCGATGAGGAAACCTTGCCCCTGATGCAGCTATGGCTCAGCCTGGGAAGGGGCTGTGGGCGTGCTAAGGTAGCTTGCTCCCCACATCCACTTTCTTTTGGTCTGTCAGCTTAGGGTCAGGAGCTGTTTTGATTTCTGATTATCAGCTTGGATTTGTATTTGTTGTACAAGATTAGAAATGTAAAGGAAAAAAATCAATCAGGACATAAAGACCGTCCATCATCCTGCCATTCACCAGGAACCACTGGGAACTTGGGTGTCGTCTTCTATTCCCTAGTGCTCTGTGCAGTTTTTATAAAGCTGTGATCTTTGCACATATGCCACTTTCTATGTTGTCTTCTAAATATGCACAAAATGGACTCCCAATGATGGTCTGCCTCGCAAGGTCATTGAATATGACTTGAACACCAGACTGTCCTCACTGATAACCTCCTCAGAGCTGAGGGCTGAGTGGCGTGGGTTGGCTGGGAAATCCTCTGGTCTGGAATGTTCTTCAGACAGACACCTTGGTCCCAGAAGAGCCAAGACGTGCTGGTCATTACAGAAAGGGGAGAAGGAATGGACAGCTACTCTCTGTCTCCCTGGAGAATGCATTAGACAGAGAGAAGAGCATGGGCTCATCAGTATTCCTGGTTTGGGTTCTGTCTCTTGCACTGATTACCTGATCACCATCAACCTCCCTCTCTAAACCTCAGTTTTATCATCTGCAAAGTGGGACTAATGATATCTTTATTTCACTGGGTTATTGGTGAATAGTACCTGAGTTGGAGTGAGTACTCAATAAGTATTAGCTGTCATAAATATGAAGGTACTTCAAAGAGTTAGTGGAAAAATGGAATTAGAAGATAAGTTTATTTTGGTGCAAAATTGTTTTTTGAAATCCATACATAATTTTTTCATAATTCTGAAGACTCCTTATATATAACTACTGTTAATCTCTCAAACAAAGCCTGGTCTAGGTGATTCCATGGAAGGAGCATAGTGGGTAGATGGGTTCTCAAAAAGGAAGTCTTAATAAGATCTTTCAAAATGATGTGTGTTCAAGGAGTGGGGTAATCCAAAACATGGAGCCTTAGGTCCTTTCCTTTACATTTTCCAGGCCATGAGCTGAGTAGGGATCAGCGCCTGGTGGGTGGTCAGCTGCCCTGAGGTCCAGGTCCCTCCTAGAAAAAGGCTTCAGTGTTAGCCCATGGTGTCTTCCTAATCGGCTTTCTTGGGCAACCACAAGTATTTGAATGAATCACCAAAAAGTCTGTTGGTTCCACCAAGCTTTTTAGAATCCTGAATGAAAAAGCTGGGGTGAAATCTTCTCTTGGGGGTGTATTTCTGGAAGAACCCCCGGGTTCCTGGGCTTGAGAGCTCCCCCAAGTCAAAGGGGCTCAGAAGCAGCTGGAGGAGGTGAGAGAGACATGGCTTTCTCTGCCTGCTCTGCAGTTTATTACTGGAAAAATGCTGAGTAGGTTTCACCACCTCAGCCTCTGTACTTTCTCAGTCCGAGGTAAACATCCATACCTTTTGGGTTGTTGTGAGGATTAAAAGAGGCAAAGACTATCATGTGCCTAGTACCATGCTGAACTCAATAAATCTTCAATAAATATTGATATGCTATGCTACACTGCCAACCCCAATCTGGCACGACAGGACATGACAGAATAAGAGAGTCTCTTGGTTTATTCACTGGGAAACAAAGATGCAGAATAAGAAGAATAAGGAGACATGGGCTCTACAGCCTGGG
Source organism: Oryctolagus cuniculus (assembly GCF_964237555.1). NCBI lineage: Eukaryota > Metazoa > Chordata > Mammalia > Lagomorpha > Leporidae > Oryctolagus > Oryctolagus cuniculus. The sequence continues at coordinate 30,642,246 of NC_091432.1, forward strand.
AGAGGTTCTCCTCTGATTGGACTCTTGGTTTGCATTTCCTAAAAACCAGTAGTGAGCTTCCAGTGTGGGCACATCCCAGAAGACAGCCCCTGGATGTGTGCTGCAGGCCAGGCTCTAAGCGAGCCCCTTCCCTGGGTGATTCCAACAGAGCTTTCAGTTCATGCAGGAGCAAAAGTGAGGCTCAGGGGCATTGAGCAACTCATGCGGAGTATATTCGTGAAGTGGAGGGGCTGGGATTTGTGCTGAGGTCTCGGTCTCTCTCTCTCTCTCTCTCTCTCTCTCTCTCTCCAGAGGCCCTGTTCCTAAGCACCCCAGATGCATGGGTCTCTGATGACACAGGATTCCTGTCCCCTGCTGGAAGACAAAAGTGCAGAACAGACTGGAAGGGCCTTGTTAGTTAGCTGCAGACTCCTAACGTTCTTAGCCCCTAGGCTGTAAGATGCGCCTCCATCCCCTCCCAGACATGCAGCAACTGGGAAACTGTGGAGGCACTGGGAATCTACCAGATACCTACCAGGGTAGGTTTCTTCTAAAATGCAGATGCCCTGATTAGTGATAACCTGAGCTGATGATGCTGGTGATGGAGGAGTGACCGGAACGTTCTCAGACCCCCGGATGGCACTGAGAATCTGAGATAAAGCCTCTCCCCTCTCTTAGTTTCCTCTCAAAGTAAGGCAGTCAAACGTAGAAGCAAACCCCTGAACTACCGGGTTCTGGGCTGGGTATCTGCTGGATGGCAGTTAATCGTCTGTAGACCACACAGAGAGTGCTTGCCTCTAAGGATTCCCAGAAAAATCGCTGCTAATCTGTCACTTCCTTATGTATTCTTCCTCCTGGTCACTTAGCCTCTAGTTCCCTTTGCACTTTTGCTTCCTTCCTGGTTGTCCCTTTAAATTTGGTCCTGGTCTCTTTATTTTTATCAGCATAGTCCATACTTCAACTCGGACCTCACACCTGCTGGGTGCCCCATCCACAGGCCTGCCTGCAGCCTTGTCCTGCTTCTCCTGGCTTCACCCCAGCACATCTGCCTGTTTCTCACCTTGCCTTTGAACTTTGGCTCGCTCCACTTCCCCTGCGCAATGCAGCCTCTCGCCTTTCTCTCCCGAAAGTCCGCTTATGGTTTTCCTGACTCAGCACATACCCTGCTCTTTTGCCCATCTGTTCCCCACTATTCTGTTGTCTCTTAGGTTGTGCTGCTGTGTGTATATGTCTGTTCCTGTCGCAATTAGTCACGTGCTCCCTCCTTTCCCATCTCAGCCCATTGCTGACTTTTTGGACCTCGCTTTTCACCTCTTTGCCTTCTCTTCTTCTGTGTCAGGAGTTCTTTAAAGGTAATGTTTATGTCTTATTTCTTGAGTATCCACATCATGCAAGCACCTTATGGAGGCTTGAGGTGGGTGGGGAAGAGGAATTATTAGGTTTGCTTATCAAGAAATACTGGAAGGGAAACCATCCCCCGCCCCCAAAGAATATTCATTGGCCCAACCCAATTCTACACAGTTTTCTCACCAACTTCCGAGGAGGCCAAGTCAGGCATATCTCTGCTTTTTGCATTCCATATGTGTCTTGGGTAAAAACAGATGCCCAGGGTGTGCTTGGTAATATCCCCAGGTCATAGGCCCATTGCTACTGAGGTTCTGTTCTCCAGGGCTCCGTTTATAACAGCTCCACCTGCAGGGCCATGGGAGGATGCAGTCTGTGAGCTGGGCACCTTCCCTGAGCAAGTACTGCCTGGGTTCAGTCCAGGTGCTCCCTGTGCCTGCTGCAGGGCGTGTGGCCTCGGGGGAGATGAGGGTGGGAAGCCGGCTTCAGATGAAGACCCCTTTTCTGTCACCCCGGCATCCCTAAAGCTCACAATAACCAGATTATTTGTCTACATTTCCTAGGAAACAATGACTTTGACCACTCTTTTAACAAACACTTTATGAGCATAGTGAGCTCTGTATCTTCAATGCACACCTGGCCCAGGGCCTGGCCCGAAGCTTTAAATGATCCCAAATCAAAGATATGAAATGAACGCAAATTACTAAAAGCAAAGATGGGAAATGTGAACAGACCGTGGCCACTCCTCAATTTGGTGTCTGTGGCAGATTTTGCTTATCAGCCATGGAACTCATTCAGTGTGGACCCAGGTTCAGCCTCAGAATCCTGCTCAACACCTTGCTCCAGGAAGCTACTACAACTGAATTGGATTCTGCCTGTGAGATTCAATTTACTTGTAATCCATTTTGCTTTTTAAAGTGGCCCAAAGGACACTGATGGAGGGTGGTGGTGTGTGGGGTGGGTGCTTGACCTAATAGTTAAGATGCTGGTTAAGATGGCCACCCCCCATAGCAGGGTACCTGTGTTCAATACCAGGCTTCACCTAAAGCTCCTGACTCTTTTAAGTTTCTGTCAGTGTAGACTCTGGGAGGCAGCAGATAACTAACCTGATGGCTCTGTAAGCTGTATGGGAAACCTGGATGAGTTCCTAGCTCTGTTTCTGCCTGGCCTAGTCCCTACCTGTTGTGCACACCGGAGGAGTGAACCAGCCCACAGGAGCGCTCCTGTCTGTCTCACTGTCTCTCTGCCTCTCAGATGATTAAGTGAATGAAGACAATTTGTTTTAAGACTTGCAAAGGAGCATTAAGAAAACAAAGCAGCCAATGCCTTCAGTGAGTGCACCTGCCCGGGACAGACTAAGAGACCCCTTAACGGGAGTGTCTGACAGTGGCGCTGCTGTTGGCAAAGCCGAGCGGTTGCTTCTTGGGACCCCCTTGTGCTGTGCTGTCCCTTGGGGCTCCTCTCCGTGTCACCGCTGTGGATTCGCCCTCTTCCTCTTCCCCTCAGAAGCTGCTGTTTTGCAAGGCATGGATCTCACCCGTCTTGAGGTCGCTTTTCTTTGCGTCTTCGGTTAGTGTTCATCAGCGCCTGGAAGTGGGCAGCTCCCACATCTGTGACTGCAGGAATGTCTTCTTCCAAGTCTGAACTCCCACCCCCGTTTTGGCCTTGAAGCCCTTCTCCCACCTGACCCTACACACCTCCCAGCTGCCTGCCGCAGCCCTGCTGCTTGCCCACAGAGCCGCCCAACCGCAGAGAGCACGTGGTCACCTTCCACAAGTCACATGACTCAGCTCGTGACTCACTCAACTCGCCCTGCCCCTAGTTTGTCTGGGTCTGTGCAGCTTCAGGGTCTCAGCTTTCCCATCATGCCACTGAGCCAGATGTTCCTGACCTCTACCGTTTCAGAAGGGATCAAGTGCCTTGGGCTGAGGTTCTGCCTGTCGCAGGCTGCCTGTCGCAGCCACGGGATGGGTCCTGGGCTCCCCCTGTGAGCCCCCAGTGAGTGCAGTATGAACCTGCCCTCGTGGAGCCTGGAGTCTGGCCACATCATGTATCCTTAGTTGCTCTGTTTTACGCGCCACGTCTCTGCTACTAGACCAAACCCCTTGCAGTCAAGGGCAGGTTTGGATCTCCGGGTGCCCACAATCCTGCACGGATTCCGGGAGCTCAACAGAGCCCCACAGTGGCTTCTTTCCCTGTCTGCTTAGCTGCTGACTTTGTTGGTATGTGGCCCTCTGGGAGCTTGGCGAGCAGGTAAGCAGGTAAGGTGGCCCTTGGAGGCTAAGGATGGAGGTCTGTCCTCTATGCTGGAGCCCAGAGCGGCAGGAATTGGGATGGAAATGGATGCCACACATTGAAAGGGGTTGTACTGAGAGTAGGGGCCTGGGTTTGACTCCTTGCTCTGCAAATAAATAACTGTGACTTGATTTCTCAGAGCCTTGGTGTTCACCTCTGCAAAATGGCTCTGAAAACTAATGTCAAACTTACAGAGTGCATGTGAGGTTTAAATACATATTAAACATTTGAAGTAGTGTTTGATCAAGGATTGGCTATTACTTAGCACTTGCTGGTAATGGGATTGACTGGTGATTTCCCCTTTTATTTTTATGTCTTTCTGTAGACAGAATGCATCTTATGTAATCTGAAAAACATACTATAAAACTGTGGGTTTTTTTCTCTCTCTCTTATTTGCAAGAGGCAAGAAAAGATTCTTGCAAGGGGATTGCCATGAACTGGATTGTAATGAACTCGGCCAGCCTCTACCCCTTGCCAAGTGTGAGTGTCACCTGTTGCACTTGCTGTGTGTGGGGCACTAATGCTCAGCCTCTCTCTCCTCTGTCTGCCTCTGTCCCTGGCCCCTGCCAGTGAGCAGGGTGCTCCAGCAGTCCTGGCTGGTGTCATGGTTGACACTGAACTGGCCTTGCAGAGAGGCCAAGGTATGAAATCCTCGCCCCTCACCCCCAGCAGTGCCTCCCTAGAGAGGATGCTGTCATCAGACCATGCAGTAGCAGGCAAGCAGGAGCTAGAGGGAGCTTTGCAGAGCGAAGGGGAGTGAGGAGGAGGTGGAGCTGGGTTTGCAGGAGCAGGAGGAAAGCCCGTGTGCTTTATGAAGTGTTTTATGGTGAAGCTGTGATTGGAACCCTGGTATTTAGCGAGTTATTAGGTGTGATGGGTTTAACACGGAGGTCCTGCATGGCACTGGCAAGAGGAACAGGCTAAGCGTCACGGATGGGGTCACTTGGCTGCAGCGTGCTCCTTAGCAGAGCTGATTTACTGAACTGAAAATGGCTGGCATGGTTTTGACTCTCGGGACATTCAAACCTCAACTTAGAGACAAACCTAAACCACGGGTCTGTGTCTTGCTCTGTTGGGAACAGAGCTGAATGGTGTGATTCTCTCACTCCCTGCTGGAGACTTAAAGTGTTGTAGGTCCCTTCCAATCCAGACTGCATGGAATTTGGTCTGGTCAGGGCACTCAGGACTCCAGAGGTGCTTCTTTGTGTCCTATCTTAAAAATCTTGGGAGGGATGGTCGCCAGGATCCAGGCTTTCGCAGCCATGGTGCCATGGCAGAAGAAACAAAGGGCTAGAGTAGGACACAGGATCTCAGCCACAGCCGAGGGTGCAGGTGTTCTGGGATCTGGGACTGTAGGACAATCTGCCTGTGCGTGCATTTAAGGGGAGGGTCCCTCAGCCCCTTCAAGTGTGCCTTCTCAGAATTCAGCCTGTGCACATATTTGTCAGGAGACTCTTCCTGCATATCCTAGCATTTGCCAAGCCTGCGCGTGCCTCACAGCCTTGGTACCTGCTGGACCCTTGCTCAGAATACATTTCCCCAGGATCCTACATGATCCTTTTTACTTCCATCAAGTCACTTATGAGAGAGAGAGAGAGAGAGAGAGAGAGGAGAGAGAGATTGTTTTATCCCCCAAATGCCTACAATAGCCAGGGCTGGGAGAGACCAAAGTGAGGAACCAGGAACTCAAACGACTGACAGTCTTATATTAAATATCCCCTATCATTCTCTAACTTAGTTATTATTATGTTGCTGTACCATTCTTTGCAGCACTCACTCCCATATGCAGTTATTTGTTAGTTTATATCCCTGTCCTCCAGTATGTAAGCCCCTGTGGTGTTCACTGCTATGTCTACAGTATATGGCGGTGCCATGACCAGAGTTCCCTAAATATCTGTTAAGTAGTTGAAGGAATAAAAAAAATAATAATGTTGATAATATTTGAAGCTCAGATTTTTTTAAAAAAAGATTTATTTCAGTTATTTGAAATGGAGAGAGGGCGAGAGAGAGAGAGATTCCATTCTACTGGTTCACTTCCCAAATGGATCACAACAGCTGGGGCTAGGCCAAGTTGACACCAGAAGCCAGGAACTCTATCCTTGTTGTTCACATAGGTGCCAGGGAGTCCAGTACTCGAGCCATCATCTGCTGCTTCCCACGCGCATTAGCAGGAAGCTGGATCAGAAACACAGTAGCTGCAATTCAATTCTAGACACTCCCAATATAGTACGCAGACATACAAAGTGGTGGCTTAACCTTCTGTGCCATGGTGCCTGCCTCTCTATCTTTTTTTTTTTTTTTAAGATTTATTTACTTGAAAGGCAGAGAGAGAGAAAGAAATCTTCTATCCACTGGTTCACTTCCCAAGTGGTTACAATGTCCCAGATTGAACCAGGCCAAAGCCAGGAGCCATTAACACCATCCAGACATCCAGATCTCCCATGTGGGTGGCAGGAACTCAGGCACTTGGATCTCCATCTGTTGCTTTCCCAGGAGTGTTAGCAGGGAGCTGAATTGGATGTGGAGCAGCCAGGACTCAAACTGGCACTCATGCTGGTATTGTAGGCAGCAGTTTAACTCACTGTGCCACTAACTCATCTCAGTTTTATTGTAATAATAGAAAAAGAGAATTTGAATTCACAGTGAAGCAACTTCTCAGCCATGTACCTTGGGTCCCAAACATATCATTTGCAGTAGGCAGAAGCCTTTAATGAATTTCACAATGCATGTACATATGTCATTACTTTCATCAGTCCTTTGGCTATACAAGACCTGTGTGTGGGGTGTGTGTGTGTGTGTGTGTGTGTATGTATGTATACCGGCTTCTAGTGCACAAATATTATTGCTGTCGTCCCAGTGCACAGATAATGGGCTATCCCTACCTGAAGATAGGGATACAGACATATTTGTAATCACACGATGTATCAGAGCAGGATGATGAAGGGAGTTGCATTTGTAAGATCCAGCCTCCCTCTAGAATCCTTATTGTTCCATTTTAGAAAAGATGTCCCAGGACAGAACATAAGTGACCAGGACCAGCCTGTATTTTCTGATTCATGAACTCCTATGTGACCAGAGTGTCCTACCCATGTTACCGAGTAAGAATGAGTGGGATTGAGGGCAGAAAAAGAGATTCTGCATTTTCCAGTAATTTTAAAAGAGACAATAACAAAGACCACACAAGAAATGAATGTGCTGTGATTCACCTGGGGAGTAGAAAAGGAACCACACTCTTCTGAAGGTATAAGGTACGTTCTCTCACAGAGCAAGAAACCCTGCTCTCTTATGGACAGACTTTCCTTTGAGCCTCTAGCATAGGGGGTCAAAATCCTGGGAGGCAGAAGGCTATATTTTGTCAATACCTGCACCAGGGCAACCTGCAGTTCAATCAATCAAAAACTTCTTTTGTAAATGACAGCTTTTCAGACTCATCATTTTAAAAGTAAATGTTTTCCTGCACTAAAAACACACACTGGGGCAGGTGTTTGCTCTGACAGCTGTGATGCCGATTGAGACACCTGTCCCACATTGGAGCACCTGTGTTTGATTTCTGGCTTTGACTGCTGATTCCAGTTTCTTGGTGTTGCATACCCAGGGAGGCAGCAGTGATGGCTCAAGTGGTTGGGTTCTTGCCACCTATGTGGGAGACCTGGATTGAGTTCCCTGTTCCTGATTTTGCCCAGCCTCGTTCTGACTGTTGTGGACATTTGGGGAAGTGAAGCATTGGATGAGAGCTGTGTCTCTGCTTCTTCAATAAAGTTAGAAAAAAAGGATGATGAATATTTTTAAGTGTGCTGTCATATTCTAACTGTTTTAGATATCTGACTTATTAGCTCTCAAAAGAAATTTTATACAGCATGATACATGAACATAACATTGTCTTAAAAGAAAAATTTAGCCCCCCAAACCCTATAAGAATATGTAAAAAGCCCCTTTTGCACATCTACCTTAAAACTCCCTTCCATTCCCAGATATAACCTCTGCAAGCAATTTTTGATTCTCTTTCCAGAATTTCTTTCCATGTATTTTTTTTTTTAATTTTTTTTTTTTTTTTTGACAGGCAGAGTGGACAGTGAGAGAGAGAGACAGAGAGAGAAAGGTCTTCCTTTTGCCGTTGGTTCACCCTCCAATGGCCGCCGCTGCAGCCGGCGCACCGCGCTGATCCTGGCAGGAGCCAGGAGCCAGGTGCTTTTCCTGGTCTACCATGGGGTGCAGGGCCCAAGCACCTGGGCCATCCTCCACTGCACTCCCTGGCCATAGCAGAGAGCTGGCCTGGAAGAGGGGCAACCGGGACAGAATCCGGCGCCCCAACCGGGACTAGAACCCGGTGTGCCGGCGCCGCAAGGTGGAGGATTAGCCTATTGAGCCACGGCGCCGGCTCTCTTTCCATGTATTACAAATGTATATGTGCATGTATGATTTTCAATGAATGTTTAAGGAATCTTGGATATTTTCTGTCAATTCATGTAGCCATACACATTTTTTTTCAATAAGTATGTAGTCTTTTGTTGAATCAAATTGTTCAGAAGTTCTTCAGCTATCCTCTTATTAATGGAACTCAGGCTGTTTCTCAGTTTTACTGTTGTGGGTGATATCTTTGTGAAATGCAAGAAAAATATTCTTGGGTGTCAAAGCATGTCACACAATTTAAGTTAGATAAAAACCAACACACTCAGCCCAGCCCTCATGCCAGCTTAGATTCTCCTGTCAAATTCTATGTCCTTGCCAGTCATAGAGGTTCACTTTTTAAAAAATGTTTGGTCCACTTCATTTGCAAAAGTTGACACTTATACTGGCTGTCCTCTGGCTTCTGGCATGGAGAATCATTTCCACCTATTGCCTGTAATGCTCCCTATCTTGGTGGGTTTCTAATTTGCTTTCACACATTTCTATTATTATGGCTATTTTGGAAATGCCTCCCCTCCACACTGATATGGAGCTGGTAGTTACAATATACTTCCATTGATTTGTATTGGTAATCAAGAACTATTTTATACTTGTAGGTAACACAGCCTAACCCAAGTCTCAAGTCCCCCTATTCTCCCCTCTACCTCTCTGGCCCCTGGAGGTGGTGACCTGTCTAGGAGAAAGTTGTCACAAGATTACTAGCCAGTGCATTGGGTGGGGAGTCTTTGAGACCCTGCTCTATGGCGGTCCCAGCCTCTCTTCAGAGAGTCTGGCCTCATGATGCACCATTTCAAAAATACTCCCACAATCTCTTCCCCTACTCTCAATCAAGTGCATTTTAGATAGCTGTTTCTTGCCTCTGGACGATTCATGGTAATGTGCTGCTTCTTTGCTTCTTGAACAGGTTCCTGCTTTGTTTGTCAACTCCCCAGGATGAGGCTTCCATTTCCTCTTGACCTTGGCCTCCACTCAGGGATCCCAGAGGACACACAGAGGACTAAGATGACCCTTATGTAACTCATTACATAATAGCCCAGAGTTGCTCGGTTTCTCTGGATTATCCACGGGGTTTTCTAGGAAGTCTGAGGGTTCATTTTGCTGGCATTTTCCACTGTCTCGTTCAGTCGAGGTAATCTTCAGAAAACATTCCCTTACTCCTGAGAGGACCAAAGGGAAAGAGTAATAAAGAGCAGTGCTTAACCAAAGTTGCTGTACCTCCCTTACTCTTCTCTACTCTTCTCTACAATCTTGTTCCCCTGTAGGCATAAGGAGACTGGGGTTCTCAGGGATTAAAGTGAGTTGATGAGGATTGCACAGCTAGGAAGTGGCAGAACCGGCTATAAAGCCAGAGCCAGGAGAGAGGGAGAGGGAGAGGGAGAGGGAGAGAGAAATGGAGAACACGGGGTGATTCAGAATTATGCTGGACAGGTGCACTTCGTGTTCCATTTTCTTGAAGTTTTTTTTTTTTTTGACAAAATACTGTATGTGCAGCACAACTGATGTACATGGGCATTTTTTTCCTTTTTTGAATTTTAGCTCTCACATATAAGGGAAAACGTGAGGTATTTATCTTTCTGGGTCTGGCTTATTTCACTCAACATGATGTCCTCTAGTTCTAATCATTTTACTGCAAATGATGGAATTTCATTCTTCTGTATAGCTGAATAATATTCCATTGTGTATTTATATACCACGTTTTCTTTGTCCATTCATCAGATGATGAACATCTTGGTTGATTCCATATTTTGGCAATTGTGAGCAGTGCTGCTGTAAACGTGGGGAAGCAGGTATTTTTTTGATATAATGTGTTCATGTCTTTTGGGTATCTACCCAGTGGTGGGATTGCTGGGTCATATAATAGGCCTATTTCTAGTTCTTTAAAAATTCTCTACACTGTTTTCCATAGTGGATACACTAATTTACGTCCTCTCTAAGGATGTATAGGAGTTCCCTTTTCTCCACAAACTCACGAGCATTTGTTGTTCTTTCTCTCTTGGATAATAGCCATTCTGACAGGGACAATATTATATCTCATTGAGATTTCACTTTGTATTTCCCTGATGGATTTTTCTTCATTATTTCACGTATTTCTTGGCCACTTCTATTTCTTATGCTGAGGACTATCTGTTCAGGTCCTTTGTTTATTACTACTCTGGATTGGTTGTAGATTTTTCTGTTGTTGAGTTTTTTTGAGTTGCTGATATATTCTGGATGCAATCCTTTGTCAGATAACTTTGTCTTGCAGGTATTTGCTCCCATTCTGTTGGATGTCTGTTCACTTTATGGATTGATTCTTTGTTATGCAGAAGCTTCTGAATTTGTTTTAATCCCAATTGCCTAGTTTTGCTTCTGTTGCCTGAGCTTTGGGCAGTCCTATCCAAGAAGTCATCACTTACATCAATGTCTTGAAGTGTTTCCCTTACACTTTCTTCTAGCAATTACATAGTCACAGGACTTAAATTTAGGCCTTTAAAAACCTTGTCCACCAATTGTAGCAAAGCAGCTACAGAGCTCAGGACTGCAATTGCCCAGAGGCCAGGTGGGACCATCTCTTTGATCTCTGAGCCAAGATGCCCTGTTCTGTCCTTGGCTGTGCCAGGTGGACTGAACTTTTGGACTCCCCTGGGGCACTCTTATCTCTGTCCCTGAGCAAGGGCATTCCCAAAAGGAACAGGTCTCATGTAACCTGTGTATCTGGCATGTAGTAGGGTCTCTGCTCAGGGAAGTGACTCATGAGCAGAGAGCCCATGGCAGTGTGAGTGTCTACAATGGCCACTATTACAGAGCCTTAAAGAAGCAGCTTCGCTAGAAAGCCCTAGGGGTCCTGGCATTAAATTTTGGAACCAATGAGAGATGATCAGACCCCAAGAGAGGTGTGTCATTAAATATGCTTTTGGTAATTTTCTGATTTTTAATACTGAGATTGAAAAAGAAAATTAATGTACAGGGTAGGCATTCAGATAAGACTGAAGGGTATGCAAACGAGTCACTCTGTCATTTGACATACCCATTTACCCAGTTCTTCCCAGAGGCCACACTAGTCACACAGTATGTTAGGATCCTTCCAGAAATACAAGAGGACTTCAAAAAGTTTATGTAAAATTGGATTTAAAAGATATATTTTGGTATAAAACCTTTTAAAATTCCCACTAACTTTTGTAGTACACATTTTCCATGAATGTTTTAAGAGACCCCCTTTTATGTATGGATCTCAATTTTTTTGCACCAAAATAAAATTACTTTTAATTCAATTTTCCATGAACTTTTTTGAAGCCCCCTGAATATTGGTAATCTTTGGTATATACAACAAGTATGTATATCTGTATCTATCTTTCCTCCCTTCCCTCCCTTCCTCCCTCCCTCCCTCCCTCCCCCTTCCCTTCTATCTTCCTACCTTCTTCTGTCCCTCCCCTCTCCTTCCTTCCTTCCTTCCTTCCTTCCTTCCTTCCTTCCTTCCTTTCTCCCTTGTTTTTTTTCCCATACCTGATCATCCATGCATCCAATTTGTGCTTAACTATTCTTGTGGTTGAAAAGCATTCGAAGCTACCTGGATTCATCCTGTTGTCTTGAGACCTGAATCCCTGGCAGGGGCTATTGTGAGTACCTAAGATGCCTATTTGAAATCCAAAACTCACAATAAAGTCCTCAAGCTGATAAACACTTATCATTGAACCATTCTTCAACCATAGACCTCTCTGAGCAATTTTGTTTTGATGTACTTGCCCTACATTTCTCCTCCTGGAGTCTCCTTCTCATCAAACCAGACTCTAAGGAGATGCCTTATGGGATGGATGGTTCTAGTGAGGTGCGTTTTCTTGGAATCCATGCTTCAGCAAAGTCTGCCCATGCCACAGAAGGGTCTCAACCCACAATGCTTCTCCCAACATTGAGACGGCCTCTGACTATGTATGTTGCTTGCTGAACAACCAGGTATCTGGCTGCACATTTTCCCCTGGTTAAATGGACAGAATGCAGGCATAAAAATGGCTATGACAGCACTCTTTCTTAATAACTTCCCCCACAAATTACCTCATGAGAAGCCAATATGGTGCTGGGCCTTGTTGTGAGACAGTCACAAGTTGAGACAGGATGCTCTCCAAAGAGCTGTGCTCCAGAGAGCTGTGCTGTGCCTTGGAAGGCTCCCTCTTCCAGACAGGAAAATAACCTTTTGGTTCTGCTTATAGCCAGGTCTCCTGCAGAGCTGTAGACGCTGGCCCTTTCACTGTGTAATGCTCACTGTTGACCTTGGTTCTGTCCCCTTCCGCTCACTAGCTATGTGACTTTGGCAGGTAAGTCTTAGTTGCGAAAATAATTATGTGTATTTCAAAGAATTGTGCTGTTTTAATTGCAAGTGATAAAAGCCTAGCTTAATGTGGCCTCAGTAAACAAGATAATATATTGGCTTATTAGCTGTAGAGATTAGAGGTAGCTTCAGATAGAGCTGGATCCAGAAGGTAAAATGTTATCTTCAGGACTCAATCTTTCTCCATGTCTCTTTACCTTTACACAAGCAGCTGGCTTTGGATTTGCATCCTATTAGCTAAAAAACCTCAGCAAAAAATGAAAGAACTGTTTCTTTCCACAATTTCCAGCACAAGTCTTAGGACTGAATCTCAATTTGGTCCACTTGCCTGCCCATAAGTTTTTGTGGGCATAAAGAAGGAATAGCTTGACCCTTCAGGCCTGAGATGGGCAGAGGGTCAGTTTCATCCAAGTCTGACTGGGCTGGAATTGATGAAAAAAAAAGTACCCCAAGGGGAAATCTGCAGGCTAGAGATTTAAAATGAGTAAGAATGTTCTAGTTTGGTCAAAGGAACAGGCTTACAAGGTAAGGTCTAAATTGGGGGAATCAGCAAGCTTTTTCTGTAAAAGCCCAGGTAACACATATTTCAGTTTTTCTGTTGCAACTACTCAACCCTGCTGACAATAAGTCAACAACAGGCTTGGCTGTATTCTAGTAAAACTTTGTGTATAAAAGTAGGCAATGGCCTGTATTTGGCCCACAACTGTAATTTGTTGATCCTTCATCCATGTAGAACATAAAATCTTCTCTCACATAGTTAAAAATTAGATCTGGCATGTACAAAGTAGTTAAATGCTGGCCATTATTAAAGATAATATCAATGATAATAGCATTGATGATAATCACAACAGCACTAATTGAGTAATGAGATAGGATGAATTATGGGTCATATGTAAGAACTGTTTGTATGCTGTTAGTGGTGTTTCTACTCCACATTTTCAGAGCTAGAAAGCACTACACAGGTGAACAATTCAAAAATCTCATTTGATAGATGAACCCTAGGCTCAGTTAAGAGATCTCACATGCACAGGTTCACACAGAAAGCTAAGGAGTGGTTTTAGAGTGTGCAGTTGAAACAACCAGTTGGAAAGACCCTATAAAGGCATGTGGCGTGCCTAGTACACTTGAGCATACAAGTAAAGACAGTTAAATATTCATTGATATTTAAATTGAAACTGGGTAGTGTCATGATAGTATTAGTAAGATTCTTGGCATGTTTTTGAGCCAGTGGAAAGATCTGATTTAGGATCAGCAGGTGTTTCATGACTCATGAGAACTCCCTGTAGTTGAGATGACTCAGATGTCTGTTTTACACGAAGATTACCAAACACCACTCACTGTGTTTGAAAACAATGAGTAAAACGTATTCTTTCTCACTGCTTTTCTGAATACCCTCTTTGTCACTATTTCTACTGGCTTAGCCTCCTGGCAGCCATCCAAGTAGCTTAGTCTTCAGTTTGTCTGCATTCTAGTGAGAAGATTCCCCTGACAGCCCCCTGGCCCCAACAAGATGGAAAGAGAGGCCTCTGGACAGTTCTGTCTACACTCAAAGTAGATCTGTTCACCAAATCCCTCTGGAAAAACCCTCCCTGGATTCTGGTTAACTAGCAATTCTGTAGTGATCCGGAAATGGGATATTTTAGAGCCACAACTGTTTAGCTCTTTTTTTCTTCTTTTCCCAAATTTATTTCCAACTGTCATCACTCAGACTCACTTACATAAATCAACCCAAGGCAAGATTTTAATGAATCAAAAACAAGCCATTGAATCTTCTCTCAAGTACTACAGAGACCTCAGTACACAGAATGGGAAGTTTGGAATTTGATTTACTGTTCTGCTAAGCCAAGGTCATCAAGCTTTTTCTGTAAAGGGTCAAACAGGAAATAGCTTAGGCTTTGTGGTGGGCCATGATATGCCAGCCCCTGCTGTAGGCACAGATACAGGTGTATCTTCGTGGTTCTTCTGCTTACTAGGTGATTTTAGGCACATTTCTTCCCTTAGTCTCCTGTCTCTTGTCTCTGTACCACACTCCCCCACCTGCCTATACAGTTGTTGTGAGGATGAGGCAAAGGAATTCACTTGCCACAAAACTGGTATGCTTTATAAATGATAATACTATAATCAATACTGTTACTGATAAATAAGCTCATTGGGTGACAGCAACTATTCAAAAACAGTTAATGAATTGGCTTTTCTGATCACTTCCAGAGGTCTAGGTAGACAGAATCAAGAAACCTTTTTTCAGTATCTTCCTTGGAGAAAGTCTGGGGAGGCTGGGTTGGGTTTTGCTTTGCTTTGTTGCTAGGATCCTGGTACTCACTCATGAAGAGTTAGTGCTGAGTCATGAAGAGTACTAACTCTTTCTTTCTCCAAAGCAGGAGGCTTCACATTGGTCAAGGGAAAACCTCACATTAGAAACCTTTTTCTGGATATCTCCTTAAGCCATAGAGTTAAGCTAGGTGGCATCCTGGGGTTGAGATCATCAGCTCTGTCTGAGAACCAGAGGTGAGGCATGATTACAGGCCATAGGAGCACTAGGACCTCAGCTAATGTGTTCTCCATAATGGTCCTTGATTGCGTAGCCACTGTTGCTCTGGCTGAAGTTTGAAAGGATTTGGCCTGAAACTACCTATATACCCAGTACCTTGAGGGAATATAGCTTTCCTTGAGTAGGGATTATGGCATTTGTGAAGAATTAACAGCTATGAGATTGAGCTTGTTTGTGTTGGTGGGATTGGAGAACATGAAGCTTGCGTAGGAGCAGCGAAATAAAACAACTTCATTCTGCACACACACACACACATACACACTACTAGGGACAGCTAAGGTCATATCTCTCTATGATGAGTAACTCAAGGAACATCCTAGAATATTATTGTCATCTTGAAGTCCCAGGCTCATGCAGCCACTGTGTTTTGTTGAAGAGGAATGGGGCTTGGATGCCATGTGATTCCTAGCTCTGCTCTTCCATAGCTCCTTGACAACAGGCAGGCTACTTAACTCTGTTTCCTCATTTGTAAAATGTCACTTCTCATATTGTACAAAATGTCTCTTTTAAGAGTTGCTGCAAAAGATGGCTGTGCAGTGAGACTCTACAGGCTGAAAGTGCAACTCACTCAGTCTGTACACCTCACCCAGCACTGTGGACATGCAAAGAAATGACTGAAGTTATGTCTCAGCATTTTAGCACACAATGAGTCGTTAGTCTGGAGAGTTCTAACTTGGGATGGTCGACAATAAGCAGAGCTGCAGGGTAGACACTGAAACCCGCTCCCTCACTGTAATCTGCTAGTCAGTCATCGATGGCCTTGGGATGCTGGCTCTTGGGAAGGTGAGATCACAGATCATTTGCTTTTCTTTCCACATTTGTCCCTCAGGAGACTGTGCTTGAAGTTGTAAATTATGTGACATCTTTGTTAATCACAGCGTGACTCAATCTGTTAATCCGTCATACTTCCTTTGTAGCCTGGTGTATTGGTATCCATTCCATATTTGGGGGTTTTATTTAAGCATTCAGGAAAAGATCTCATCTGTACCATGATGGGACTAAATGGAACAGGGCCTGCTAACTTAATAGGAGGTAGGTAGATATGTACATAAAATCAGGAGATAGGGCCAGTACTGTGGCATGGTGGGTAAAGCTGCTGCCTGCAACATGGCATCCCATATGGGTGCCAGTTTGAGTCCTGGCTGCTCTGCTTCCAATCTAGTTCCCTGCTGATGCACGTGGGAATGCAGTGGAGGACGGCCCAAGTGCTTGGGCCCCTGCACTCATATGGGAGACCCAGAAGAAGCTCCTGGCACATGGCTTGGGCCTGGCCCAGCCCTGGCTATTGCAGTCAATTGGGTAGTGAGCCAGTGGATGAAAGACCTCTCTCTGTCTTTCCTTTTTTCTCTCTCTCTGTAACTCTGCCTTTCAGATAAATAAAATAACACACCCCCCCCTCCAAAAAAAAAATCAGGAAATAGTTTACTTTCCTCTTAACATTTCTTTCAGAAAAAGAGCAACGGAAACATGATGACAAATGGTCGTTGACATTTGGCCAAGGTAGCAAAGATACGATAGGGACTAGTGAGGCTTGTGATACAGTGGTGGATCCACGACTGTCTATGTGACAATTGCTTCTCAGTTCTAGTTCACTGTTGCCATTCCGGAATCTGGATTCCAGGATAGTTATATTTTCCAGTATGTAGGAAAAAGGCAAAATGTGGATTTGTGAAATCAACCAGCTCTTAAATATTGTTAAATAATTAGAATTTAAAAAGAAATACTTTCCTTGAATTTCTAAGCTCTCATATGGACTGAACAGAAAGTTGGATAAGGAAGGAAGAAGCTGAGAGGGGAAAATGGTGGTGTAAGCTGACATCCCTCCCCAGTTGTATACAGCATTTACTATGGGATTCTTCAAAGTGCAAAAAGTTGCCTATTTTATCATATTCCTAATCAAATTTTACCATATTCCTAATACTCTACTTATTAAGGCAAGAAAGTAGACACATACCTTTAGTTCCTTTCAATAACAAGGGTGAAACAAGAACACTGATGCTTGGTCAAGAAAAAAATTGACAATTTACTAGAATATATCACTGTAAATTAAAAGCTTTTAGAATTAATTTCCAGTTCTTGATCATTAACCTTGTTAAAGTCACTGCTTATTAACCTTAACAATAAATGGAAGGAATCCTTGCCTGAAATGTTAGAACAAATTCTGTGATTTCTTTCCATTGTTTTTGGTATTACAAGATTTGGGGAAAAGAGAAACCATTCTCGAGAAAGGGACTGGTTTGGGAACTGTTTGATCTACTTGTGGGAGGGTGGAGAGTGAGACCCCTTGCAGGGAGTGTGCTTGAGAAACAACAGCTGAGCAGCTGTTTGACAATCCATCAGGCTGTGTTTAGCTCAGTGGGTTGCAGAAGTTGATGGGGAGACAAGAAGGAAAAGAGAAAGAAGGGAGACGTTCTGGGAACATGGGGAGGAAATGTAGAGGAAGATCAGAGGTGCTTAAAGGAAGTTTTATGACATGTTTGCTGGATGGTGTGTGATATAAGCCTTTTCCCTTTCTTCCTGTAAAGTGCAGAAAACATTTCTCAGTAATGGATTTCAGAGCTGGATCTGTCCTCAAGAGATATTGGATTGAGTGTGTGCTGGATGGGAACTTAGGATACACAGGGAGTGAGTGGGTAGAGGAGGAGGTACTGTTACCCTTGGCAAAAATCTTGCCACTTCTGTGTTAGTGCAAAACCATACGATGTATTTGTGTCTAGGGAATTTCATTTCAAGGAACACTGTAAATTTTATCCAATCTCCAGTACTGTATTTTACCCTAGCATTTATTTCAATCTACCAAATGTTACCAAATGCCTGTTTGGTGCCTGGAATTATGCATGTCCTTATATAGAGGATTCATGCAAAGACAGGACATGCTCCTTGATCTGAGATCATAATTTAGGAGCCAACCAGATAAGCCACTCCCTCAGGAGGAAAATACTCAGCAATGGATTTAAGATTTTACAAATTGAGCAGGAATAAGCCTTCCTTCCAAGGCACTTGGGATGAAGAGCTTTCACTTCAGTTGCTCAGAAGTCAAGTAGTGTTGAGGATCCAGTGGCCACTGTGCATGTCACTACTATTTCCAGGGCGTTGAGATATGGTGCTGTTGGAATAGTTTCAGGAAGTGCATTGAAATTGAGATCATGACCATTTGTGTGGAGTAGAAGCCTTAGCTGCTTTTGGAAAGGTCACAAGAAGTTAGTTGGAGCTTCTGGTGGACTTCCAGGCTATGGAATTTCATTCATGTTGTCCTCATGCTTTGTTTAGGCTCCTATCCAAAGCCATTTCCATGGAAGGAACCTTTTGTTAATTGCCACTCTTTGCCAGAGTTACCTCCCAAAGCTGTAGACTTGTATCCTCTGTGCACCTCCCAATCTCTCAACATTTTATTACGAAGCACTTAATGTCCTCTGCCTAGGGGTAGAAATATAGTCCTTTCTTTACAGAGTCTGGTGGGAAAGGCATTTAGACATTAAGCAACCCACATGATTAAATGTGCAAGGTAAGATGTTAGAGGCGTGAAAAGTACATTGAAGGCTCAGGAAAGGATTATTCAAAGTGGCAGCATTGAAGAGTCAATTAAGATTTCACATTCTAATGTGAGAAGTGATATAATCCCCAAGCACCATAAAGTGCATCTGTCTATTAAAAAAGAGGGCAGGGAATGGATCCTGAGAGAGGATTTATTCCACTCTGGGACTGTGCCACGTCAATGTAGAAGCATAGAGTGCTGTGAGCCAACCTAACTCAATAATCTTCCAGTGTGTGAAACACACATCCTTCTCTTAGGAAAGAATTCTGGAGAGGGGATTTCCTTTCAGTGGCTATGTGTGGGGGGGATGGCTCCATTCATCACTTGTACAATTAGTGTATCTACTAGTGAAGAAGTGATTGGGCAGTCAGTAAGCACAGCCAACTGATGGAATCAGCAGGGCCTGGACACGTGGTTGACTGCTCAATGGCCACCAACTGAGTGACTCATCAGAAGGAAGCACAGGAAGAAATGGCACAAACTCTCTGGGAGGCCCTGAAAATGCTTTCTCAGGCAAGGAAAGCCTCCTAGAGACATCACATTGCCCAGCCTTGAAGTCAGGTTAGTCTAAGGAGAAACAGGTTTTGCTTTAGTCTGTGTTTATTTAAGACCTCCCTCAAAGCAGGAAGAAGTAAGGCAGGGTGGAGCCAGAAGACATCCACTAAGAGAATATGGACGACATTTAGCATGGGATCTGGTACTGTGTCTGTCTCCTAATGCTGCTGTCATAAAGTACCCCAATTTCTAAGGCTTATAACAAGACAAATTCATTATCCTGTTAATCTGGGGGGCATAAATCTAACAGTGGGCTAACGTCCAAGTGTCAGCAGGGCTGTTTTCCCTTCTGGAATCTCTAAGGTGGAATTGGTTTCCTTGCCTTTGCCAGCTTCTAGAATCTTTCCCTATTCCTTGGCTCATAGTCCCTGCCTCTTAAGCCATCAACTTGGGCTGAGCCTTTCTCATGCTGCCATCTCTTTAGTTTCCCTCGTCATTTACAGTGATCCTGAGATTGTACTGGGCCCACCTGGACTATCTGAGATCCTCTCCCTATCACAAGCTCAGCTTATTGCAACTTCTCTTGCATCTGAACTTCCAATCATCTTTGCTGTGAAACCCAACATAGTCACAGGATCTCAGGGTTAAGAACACAGACACTTGCAGGGAGAGGGGCCAATATTCTTCCTACTTATTGGTACAGAATACAGAGACAATATATTATCTCTAGTCATTGCTGGTATTCCCTAATGAGTTTTTTCTCAAGTATGAAGTTACTAGCTGCTGTTCAGTTTTTCAAATGGGGGCAGAAGCTTCAGCTGTGGTAGATTCAGATGTGTTGGAGGGGGAGAGCTGGAGAGCCTGCCCTTGACTACCTCCAGGGAGCAGGGATGTGCCCAGTCCTTTCCTGGAAGGGTGTGTGAGATCAAGAGGTCACATAGTCAGGCTGTGTAAGTGGTCTGGAGTGCTTGAGCCAGGATGGTGAAGAACCAGAGGAAGAGAAAATGCTGAGCAGAGGGGAGGGCTGTCTTCCTGTTCTGGGGAGGTTTGTGGATGGAGAAGGGTGAGGCTTCATTTACTATGAGTTGGGCAATTGGGTTTCCATCCCAGTTGTCTAACTTTGGGCGAATACCTTGCTTCTCTGACCTCCAGAGTTTTCATCTATAAAGAAGGAATAATAATAGTATCTACCTTAAGAGAGTGTTGTGAAGAGTCAATAAGATATTGCATGCCAAGGATTCAATATGTGATCTGTTGATAAGTGTTACTGTTAAGTAGCTCCACAGGACAGGAATGAAAGCTATAGGGAAGCAGATTGGGGCTCAGTAAGGGAAGAGTTGTCCCAGTGATGGAATGGTTAGATGTGTGAGGCCAGAAGCTCCCCATCATTCCACTTGTTCAGGCATTGACTAGACGTGAGCATGTGAATTGGCTTCCATGAATTCACCTGAGTGCTTTCTAAAAAGTCCAGAAGTTGGGATGGGCATTTGACTTAACCATGGAGATGCCACTTGAGACGCCTGCATCCCATATAGAAGTGCCTGGGTTCGAGTTTTGCCCATGATTCCAGCTTTCTACTAATGCACATCCTGGAAACCAATGGGTGATGGCTCAGGAAAGTTGGGGTTCTGCTAGTCACAGGGAAGACCTGGACAGGGTTCCCAGCTCCCAGCTTCACATCTGGTCCAGCTCTGGATAGTGTGGACATTTGGGAAGTGAACAAGCAGAAGGAAGATTCTTTCTCCCTCCCTCCCTCCCTCCCTCCCTCCCTCCCTCCTTCCCTCCTTCCCTCCCTCTCTTCCTCCCTCCCTTCTTCTCTTCATTCCCCCATCTCTCCATCTTTGAAATAAATAAGGCCAGAAATCTAGGCCCTCTCCAGATATGCTAAATTGGGACAAAACAAAAAAAAATTTTAAAGAGTAGTTTCAGGTTTGCAGCAAAATGGAGTGGAAAGTTCTCATAGGTGCCTGCTCCCACACAGGCACAGCCTCCCCCACTGTTAGCACCCTCCACCAGAGTGCTCCATCAATAGCTTGTGAGGAACTCACCTTGACACTTCATTATCATCCAGAGTGCATTGTTTCCATGAGGTTTTGCCCTTGATGTTGAGCATTCTGTGGGTTTGGACAGATTTATAAAGACACGTATTGGCCATGATAGTATCATGCAGAATGGTTTTCCCTGCCCTAAAAATTCTCTTTGAGTTTTCCCATTAATTCACCCTCACCACAGATATTTCTTCTGTGTCCATGGTTCTGCCTTTTGCAGAATGTCATATGATTGGAACTACCCAGTCTGGGGACTTTCAGATGGACTCCCTCCACTTAGTATTGTCCACTGCTTTTTTTCAAATGTCTTGCCCTTGCCTGCTCCTGTTTGTGTCCCAAGTGTGGTTCTGGCTAAGACCCATGTCAGGGGACTCTCCAGCATGTCCTGCTCTTAGGGAGGCATTGGGAAGCCCTTCCCATGGGGGAGTAAGGGAATGAGATGCTTTTTCCATAGGTTTCTGGCTTAAATGTGGGTCCCCTAGTGGAAAGCACAGGGACCAGTCTCTCAAGGAACCATAAGTGGGTGACTCTCTGGGTGGCTTTGAAGGTCTTTGGGGAAAATCTGAGGCAAGCTTTAAATATTACCTCATAAAAGCATAGTGTGGAGCCTCAAATGCCAGCCCTGAGAAATCTTGCCATTTGCATGGTCATGGTGGTCATTTGCCTTCCTGCTTGGGAGAGATGCTGCTTTGCAAGGTTGGCTGCCTAGTCTAGAAAGGAGATGTAAGGCACACAGGTAGGGTGCTCTGCTCAAGGAAGGGAGAGGACCGCACAGAAGAAAAGCAATTGGAAAATGAGCCCAAAGCACTGAGAAAGACCCAGCTTCCGTATACCTTGCCCAGTTTCCGCCTGGTGCCTCAAGGTACTGCAGTGAATGAAGCCACTTATTCAGAAAGCAGTCACTCCCTTGTGTGGACGACTGATGCGGGAAGCTCAGCTTTGGAAGCCTCAGGGGCCCGAAGAATGTCCCAGGCTGCAGTTCTGTATCTGGAGCTCTGTTAACCATGGGTGCTCCTCAGGGCCGGGATGCTATTGACTTTCACAAAGGGAGTTCACGCTTGCCAGTTGGCTCCTGAGAGACCTTTCTGGAATGAGTGCATCTTCCTGTGGCTTCATCTGTTTCCCCCAAAGGCCTTGTTGGCTGAGTCTAGACTGGTTCAAAGCTCCACCTTCCCCTGAGAATGCTGGGCGTACTGGGACTTCCATGCCTTGGTTCAGAGCAGCTGGACCAAAGAAAGGGCCAGTCTTGCTGTGGTGCCACCTGTCCCTTCCTGCCACCTACTGGTTTTTCTAATGCAGATGTTCTCTGATTCTTGCAGGACGACACTTCCATACTTACCCTTTCTGATTGCCTCACTGTCATTTCTCTGTCTCGGCTTTCTTATGCTTCCATACTATTCTCCCTCAGAACTAGGTGTAGCATACAGCCTATAACTAGAACATATTTTTAAACCATTCATTCATTCAACATGCAAGAATGGAGCATTTACTGTATGGCAAGAATGATGCTAGATGTGGGAGAGGAAGAGTCAAATAAGCCACAATCTTGCCATCAAAAAGCTTTTTTTTTCCCCTAGTGAGGAAAATAGGCAAGTAAACTGAGAAACACCTTGAGAGCACAGCTTAACCTGCAGAGGCAGCCCCTAGAAAGTGAACTTGGGCATCCACAGAGGCTTCCTGTGGGAAGTCATGCGTGAGTTTTGAAGGCCAAGTGGAAGCTGGTCTGAAATACTGAATTGGAAAGTGAGGTGGGGGAGACATTTTGCTGCAAATTAAACTGCTTTATTAATCTAGAAATGGGGCCAGGTCCCCTGTGGCTCAAGATCAGTAGTGCATGCCCCCTAAGTCTGCCCAGTTTATTGGAGCCCTGTGAAGTTTTCAAATGCATTTTGCCATTGTTTGATTAACCAGAGTGGGTAGCAATGATTTCAGAACCTTCCTGCCTTTGGGGACTGGGCTGGCCACTGTGCTCCCGGGCCCTGGCGTCATGCTATATTTTTAGAAGCAGTTTCCAATAGGAGATGATCAAATGCCCTGCCCCAGCCTCCCATTGGGTCCTGGAAGCTCATTATCCTTGGTGTCTCATTTCTGGTTGAGGTGGTGGGTCTTTCTGGGAAAGGACAAATCTGTTGCATCAAGCCTGGGTCAAGTCCCTAAACAGGGGAGAATGTTAAAAAAAGTCAGAGTTTCTACACTGAAGATTACGTTTCTAATATCCTGTGAGAGATTGTCCAGTCATTCCACCACATGGGGACTGACAGCTGTGAGGATGTTCCAGGCTCATACCCATTCTGTCTCTCTGGGGCTTTTTCTGCCTAAAAACCACAAGTACCAATTTATTGCCAAAGAGACTTACCAAAACTCAACCATAAGTAAACTGTCTTAGTGGTCATTGTGCACCATTTTAGGCACTGAAGACCAAGAAAGGAAATGAAAATTGAGAATCTACTATGTATCAGATGTTCTTTCAGTATTTTCATAAATATCACCTCATTGGGCCTCTTTAATGATGCAGTGGATGGATATTTTTGTCTAAAAGATTAAATGTCCGGTCCCAGACAACAGACAGAAAGGGAGGTTTGTAACCAAGAATCTGATGACCATGTGATTACATAATTGCATCCCACCAAATTGCCTTCTGAAGGCTGCCAATCACAGTTAGTGTTTTAACTTCTGTTTTGGAGCAAAACAAATGCTATTTTCATTCATCCCTTCAGAATTTTGTCTCCTTCTATGTCTTTGCCCCTTATGTAAGGACATCCAAAGGTCCAGCTGACCTTTGCATTCATGGTGTTAGCTGGTTTGGGACCCTTGGCCTGGAACGTGCTATGAGCAGGACTTCTTGCCTTCACTTTCTCACATGGGTGTGTCTGTGTGTTTCACCTCTTCTATACCACGTGAGTTAACTGTGAGTGATGTAGATGGTCTCTCAATGATTTAGTAGTGAATTTGGCAACTGGCTAGTCTCCATGCTGATTTACCCATTGGACTATGTTCCTATGGCTTTGGCCTGCTTGTCTTAGACAGCTAGACCGAGAATTGATTAACAGTCTGTGGGGGGTTAAGGTGACGCTCACATTTGAATTATGTGCTGAATTTGACCCCAGCCCAGCTTTCATGATGCTAAACAAACAAACAAACAAACAAAAACATGCTTTTGTAGCAGAAACAGAAAAGGTAATAATAGAGGTAAAGGCATGTGGTTTGTTTCTTGTCTGTAGGTCTCCTCCTTGCCTTTCCCTGTAAGGGCTGTGATGCAATGGGCTGTACCCTCATGCTCAGTGAAATGGTTTATCTCATGATCAACCTCTAAGCTTATTAAAGCCAAAGTAACTAGAATTTAAGCTATGTTTATTAACCAGCTTTTTGTTACTACAACAAAATACCTGAGACAAGCTACCAGTGAAGGAAAGAGAGGTTTATTTGGGTCATGGTTCTGGATGTTCAAGTCCAACATCAGGGGCCCCATTGATTTTGCCTCTGGTGACGTTGATGGCTGAGAATGATGAGTTAGGATAGAGGAAGGATCACATGGAAAGCCAAGAAGGAGATAGGGATAGGGATAGGGATAGGGATAGGGATAGGGATAGGGATAGGGATAGGGAAAGAGAGAGAGAGAGAGAGAGAGAGAGAGAGAGAGAGAGAGAAACAAGGATAGGGAAGGAAAGAGGTCAGGCCCAACTTGGGCTTTTATAATAACCCTCTTTTGTAAGAACTATCTTCCATGGGCACACTCCCAAGGACCTGAGGACCTCCCACTAGATCCCACCCCCTAAAATTTCTACCACCTCCCAATAGCAGCACCCTGGGAACCAAGCACTAAGCAAACACGTGGGTCTTTGGGAGACATTCAATATCCAAACCATCACCCTATATCTCTGGGACTGAGTGCTGCCAATACCCTTTTCCTCACCCAGAATTAAAGAACTGCAGAATTTCAGAATCTAAAAGAATCTTTTTTTTAAAGATTTATTTTTATTTATTTGAAAGAGTTTTACAGAGAGAAGTAGAAACAGAGAGAGAGGTCTTCCATCTGCTGGCTCACTCCCCAGATGGCCGCAATGGCGGGAGCTGTGCCGATCTGAAGCCAGGAATCAGGAGCCAGGAGCCTCCTCCGGGTCTCCCATGCAGGTGCAGGGGCCCAAGGACTTGAACCATCTTCCACTGCTATCCCAGGCCACAGCAGAGAGCTGGATTGGAAGAGGAGCAGCCGGGACTAGAACCAGCACCCATATGGGATGGAGGCGTTTCAGGCCAGGGCCTTAACATGCTGTGCCACAGCGCTGGCCCCCTCTAAAAGAATTGTTTATCCAACCTTCTGATTTCACAGATGAAGGACCTAGAACCTAAAAAATGAAAACAGGCCAAAGTTAACACCTGAAACCTATTAGTATTTTACATTAAGGATGTGATTTTATCATTTTATTGCACTTCACTCTTCTGTCTGTTGACTGTAGGCAAATAAACTTATGTCCATTTTAACCTTGTACTCTTTGTGACATATCAGTTAGTGGCAGCCTTAGAATTAGAACGCAGGACTCCTGACTTTCAGTCTTAACCAGTCTCATTTTGCCAACCAGATCCAATTCCATCATGATTCAGGCTAGCTGTCAACTGTGCTTGGATGTTCAAGAAGAAGCTATAGAAACCATATGTTGTTTTTGAAGGCTGGAATGGCTCACTGGGAGAACCATCCCAGAGAAAAGTATTGAGAAATAGCAAATGGGCCCAGTGGCCAAAAAATGAGCAGAATGGGCTGAAGGAGAGTTTGGAGGCTGTGACCCGAGGATCACAGTTCATTCGTGGGATCTGTGAGGACAAGTGTCCATCAGGGAGATTTCTCGGCCAATGAGCATCCTCAACAGGAATCATAGGATCTAGCCCTGGTGAAGATGCTTGCAGGCTTTTGGAAGGGCCAGCCTGTCTTAGGAGTCCATGCCCTTTTACAAGCAAGGATGGTGCTCTTTAGGGAGCTGGGGAAAGCCTGGATGTGGGATAATTATGGCTGTAATCGTTCCCTCCTAGTGCTTGACGGTCAAAATTGATGCCACTGATATTCCCAGCATCCTTCTTCAAACACACCAGCTGTCTTAGGGTGAAGCTGTCTTCAGCAAGCCCTACTTTTGTCTTTGAGGGTCTGATGTAGTATCTTGCCTTAAGGCAATACCTGAATGTCTTTGTCTCCCCTCTGTTTCCTCAGCTCCCAAAAGCCTGGGGTTTAGACCAGGGCAGTGGAGGTGCAGATGGGTAATGCACACTGCATACTTCACATCCTGCAGGTGAAACACGCCAGTTGTTTTAGGTTCCCTGGGGGGGGGGGGTGTTCTGTTGCCACCTCATTGAGCCAGGGAAGGAGGAAAAGAATTGGTGCCAGAGGAGGTGACGGAGTGTGCAGCAGGAAATCAGAACCCGACACATCTAATGAGCCTGTTATTAGAGGCTCTTGGCAGAATGAGAGGAATCAAATGCTAATGGAAAGCAGGTTCTGAGAATAGTTTACAACTCAGCATCAGCCTCATAACATGTTCCCTTTGAGCCACAGAGGGTGAGGCACATGATAAGCTAGGCTTGCCATTGAAAAGGGACTTGTGGAATTGGGAGCAAGAACTGGGCTACAATTGCAATATTAACAGCTGTTTAAACAATTCAATGGAGAGGCTAACTGAAGAAAATTACAGGCTCATTGTTGAGTTTTTAGTTGTTCTAACAGCTGCATCACATGGCCTGACTTTGCTGGCCAGTGGAGGCCACCGAGAGATCTGGCTGAATCGGCTTACTGAAACTTCCGACATTATGGAATTTCAGTGCTAAGTCCTCCGTGCAGGATATAGTCTGGTAGAACTGGAGGTGTCAGGAGTGTTGGAGAGCATTTGGCTCCTTGGAGTTGGTATATATAGGCCCCATGTGGGCTTTCAAATTCTTTGTTGCTTTGTACCATCTGCACAGCCACAGGATGCAGGAAGTGAGTATTAATAGAGAGATGAGTTGCACCCTTGAAATG
This sequence comes from Oryctolagus cuniculus, assembly GCF_964237555.1. Lineage (NCBI taxonomy): Eukaryota > Metazoa > Chordata > Mammalia > Lagomorpha > Leporidae > Oryctolagus > Oryctolagus cuniculus. Next base: position 30,669,201 of record NC_091432.1, read on the forward strand.
ATTTGTTGTGTTTATCCAGTGCACTTAGCCAAACCTAATCTTGCCCTTTCTTCTTATTGCCATGGAGGCGAACCCTTGGGTTACTGTGACCTCAGGTCTTCTGCCTGCGTCCAACTCACCTCTCCTGGGAACTATTTCTCTGGGATAATCATTGAAATTCCATCTTGTTCATGATAGTAATGAGGCCCAGAATTACTTACTTGACTTACATTTGGATCTGTGCCCCTGCTAAAAGCCACATGGACATCAGGGATTGCATGTATGGTGGGAACTTTAGGCTCTAGGATAGATACATAGATTTCCAAATTGCATATAGTCCATTTATGAGGGGTCTTCAAGCAGTTCATGGAAAATGTGTATTATAAAAAAAAACTATACATGGATTTTAGTTTCTTCACACCAAAATAAATTTAGTTTTTAATTCCATTTTTCCACCAACTTTTTGAAGTGCTCTCATATTTGCTAATTTTATAATTAACTTAAGAAGACTTGTTTTCTCTAGGTTTTAGTTCAAGATGGTCCTTTATCACAAAAGCTTTCCCTGGCCACTTGATATAAAATCACACTACCTCCTCACTTATTGCTGTCCATCTCCTTAGTTCTCTTCCTGGCTTAAAATATATACAATGTGCATCCCATGAGCAGCAGGGCTACGTCATTTTTGTTCGTGGTGATATCTTGGGTTCCCAGAACAGTGTGGGTTGGGTAATGTGTGCCCAGTACAAATTGGTGGAGCAAATGCAGGAATGGTAAGAGGCTTGCCGCAGTGCTGTGCTGCCAGATTGTCAGCTGGAGAAAGCAAGGTGCCCTTAAAGCTGCTTTTCAATGTTTCTTTTCCTTTAGCAAATAGTTATCAAGCGTTCCATCGTGGGTGTTGTCAAGACCAAGCCCTGCTCTTCCAGGACTCGGACAGGTGGAGGATGTACACAGTGAAATGAAATCCAACTGTAAAGATCCAAGTCAGGGATCAGCGCCTCTTGGGAACCCTTCTTGGGCGTTCCTTCCTTCTCCCTGAACATGGGTCAAGCACTGCTCTGAGGGTTTCCCATAGTGTCCACTACAGAGCTGCCCCCTGGCCCATGTGGACAGCAGACCATACAGTATACAGTGCATTCTCTTTCCTCCCTTAGTAAAGGGTCCCTAACAGTAAGGATTTTACTGTAGTCACTACTGAGAGTAGTGTCTGACACACAGTACTCAACAAACATTGAGTTACTTCCACTATTGCTGCTGTTATTACATGCATTCCGTAATCAGCATTTATGTAACCATGTGCACACACTTTTTAAAAAAATTTTTATTTATTTACAATTGAAAGGCAGAGTGACAGGGGTTGGAGAGAGAAGGGCAGAGAGAGAGAGAGAGAGAGATCCTCTATTTGCTGGTTAATTTCCTAAATGGCCACAGAGGCCAGGGCTATGCCAGACCAAAGCCAGGAACTCCACCAGCGTCTCCCACATGGCTATCAGGGACCCAGGGACTCAGGCCATTTTCATTGCTTTTGCAGGAGCATTAGCAAGAAGCCAGACAAGAAGTGAAACAGCCAGAACTTGAAGAACTGATGCTTAGGTGGTGGAATGCCAGCATCTTTTTTTTTAAAAAAAAAATTTATTTGAGAGGTAGAGTTATAGACAGTGAGAGAGAGAGAAAGGTCCTCTATCTGCTGGTTTACTCTCCAACTTTCTGCAACAGCCAGAGCTGGATCAATCTGAAGCCAGGAACCAGGAGCTCCTTCCAAGTCTCCCACGTAGGTGCAGGGATCCAAGCACTAGGGCCATCTTCTACTGCTTTCCCAGGACATAGCAGAGAGCTGGATCGAAGAGGAGCAGCTGGAAATCAAACCGGTGCCCATATGGGATGCCAGCGCTGCAGGTGGAGGATTAACCTACTGCACCACAGTGCCAACCCCAAATATCTTAACCTGATGTACCACAACACTGGCCAGTGTGCACACATTTTAAGCAGTTGCCTCTTCTTTTGAAAGAATATTGGCTTAAAAGTAGTTCTCTATTCCATACACTATATACTGTCCTATGATACTGTGTACTCACTATGTACTCTGTATAATATTTAATTCACAGTATTTTCCATTTCAGGCTCCCCTTCTGTTCTGGGAGATGCAGTGATTAGCTAGACTACTACAGAATTTTTTCAAAGAGTTCTTGGGGGACTCCCTGCATCCCCAGCTGCAAGCCGAGACCCTAATTCCCTATGTGCATATGTCGGGAAGTCTTGAGGGACTGGAGTCTCTGCTTAATTCCAAGAGGACAAGTCACAGAAATTCTCCCAATAAATACTTGTGGATTCATGACATTTTGATGCTGCCACTTTGATGTGGCTGTTTTGAGTTGAGGCTTCAGGAACATTTTGTCATGTTCTAAAAACATGCAGTGATGTTGTAAAGCTAAGAAATGTGTACAACAGGCCTCCAGCCACATCTCAGGGCGGGTGTATATGTTAGCCTAGTCTTTGTGTGTTTTCACTTTGACGTGGCTGTTTTGATGCCTGAAGCTTGCATTCCATCTTATGGAACTTACCAGAATGTTTGCTTTAAATCCTTGTTGGTCTCACTTGGATACCAACCGGGAGCCTGATTCTCATTTCAATGGCAGGAGAAAGGCAAATGGAGCAGACAGCAAGAAGATTAATAGCCTCAGGGGGATGGCTGGCTAAGGGAACACATCACCAGTGCAGAACACATGGTATCTCTGTGCTTTCTTGGCCCTTTTCATGATTTAGAGGAAAAAATCTATATACATACATATACTACATGCACATACAGTGTTGGAGAAATGTTTGAAAATAGAAAAAGACCCCAGTGCACACATAGTTAATAACTATGTAACACGTAGTTAATAAGCTCATTCTGATCATTTTTTCCTGCTGTGCTAGAAAAAGAACCTTTCTGTCTGTTTCATTTGGCAAAGGGAGGAAGTGGTGTTGGTTGCTCAGTGATCAGAAAGGCCTCTCCCGTGGGCTGTGAGCAGTCACGCCCTGTTTTCTTTTTCAGATGGTCTGAATGATCCTTAGCGCATACACATGTCAGGAAGTCCAATTGCCTCACACATTACTGAGATGGGTAGAAATTTAGGTCATTAAAGCAGAGATTAAGAAGTTTCTATGTATTTTTGGCTAATAGTTTCACCTAAATATTCTACTAAGTCATTCAACAATATTCTCAATTTTAAAACATTGTGGGAGCCAGTGCATTTTAGCAGCCTGCTATGAAAAAGTAAGTAGTTGTATCTGGGTCCAGGTTCTTACCTTGGGGAATGGAAGCTATGTTTATGGTGTCTTGTTCAAATGGTGGTACGACTAGGTAGGTCCCCTGCATTAAGTATAATCCTTGTCATGAACTTGGCAAGTACTGTGTCTCTTCTTCGTATCTCCTAAATAACAGAACTGTCTGTGTGCCATGTAAAATGCTAGCATAATTTTGTTTAATTTTCATAAGGAAAGGATCAGGCCCTTGTTCTACCCACTATGCAGCTAGCAAGGATTTGAAGCTGTTTTAGTTTCTTTTTGTTGCCATAAGAAAACTTAGGGGGCAGCATTGTGGTGTAGTGGGTAAAGTTACCACCTGTGAAGCTGGCAATCCCACATGGGCACCATTTTGAGTCCTGGCTGCTCTGCTTCTGATTCAGCTCCCTGATAGTGTGCCTGGGAAAGCAGCAGAGGATGGCCTGAGTGCTTGGACCCTGGTACCCATGAGGGAGACCAGAAGAAATTCCTGGCTCCTGGCTCCTGGCTCCTGGCTGCTGGCATTGGCTTGGTCCAGCCCCAACAGTTGCAACCATCTGGGGAGTGAACCAGTGGATGGGATCTCTCTCTCTCTTTCTCTTTCCTTCTTGCTTTTTGTAATGCTACCTTTCAGATAAATAAATCTTTTTTTTAAAGATTTATTTTACTTATTTGAAAGAGTTACAAAGAGTGGTAGAGACACAGAGAGAGGTCTTCTATCTGCTGATTCACTCCCTAGATGGCCGTAATGGCCGGAGCTGTGCCGATCCGAAGCCAGGAACCAGGAGCCTCCTCCAGGTCTCCCATGTGGGTGCAGGGGCCCAAGGATTTGGGCCATCTTCCACTGCTATCCCAGGCCACAGCAGAGAGCTGGATGGGAAGAGGAGCAGCCAGGACTAGAACCAGCACCCATATGGGATGCTGGCACTCCACACCAAGGCCTTAACATGCTGCACCACAGCGCCATCCCCATCAGATAAATAAATCTTAAAAAAGAAAGAAAGAAAGAAAGAAAGAAAGAAAGAAAGAAAGAAAGAAAGAAAGAAAGAAAGAAAGAAAGAAAGAAAGAAAACACCTGGAGCTGAAGCTGAGAGGTTGTTTAATGCAGTTTTGGAGGTAGAGCACGGCATCAACATCTGCTCAGCTCTAGTGAGCACCCTCTTGGCTGCACAACATCATGGCAGATGGCATCATGGTGGGGGCATGTGTGACAAGGAGAGAGCCCATGGTCAGACAGGAGCCAGAGCCCAGGGAGGGGCCAGCCCTGCTCTTTTATGCAACCCTCTTGTGAGAACTTGTCAGGATTCCCAGATTCCATGAAAACTACCTTAACCCTTGCTGAGTGTAGCACTCTCAGTGACCTGATGATAGTCCACTGGGCCCCACCTCTTAAAAGTCCCACCACCTCTTAACTTCGGCACACTGGGGACCAAGCTTCCAACCCTTGAACCTCTGGGGGACAAACCACTTCCAGACCATAGCAGAAGCCAAGGTTCTCTGAAGCTGACACTGCTCCCATTACAACCAGTGATTCCAAACCACTGGTGTACAGAATAGTGTTGGTTCCCAACACAAGTTCCTCCTGTCAGTGATGAGTGTGTCTGGGTAAGGATAACACCCTTGTACCTTGGAAACTACTATTATCTATCCAGAGACAGTGGCTTGTCTTTCTAGGTGTTAAAGGCTTTTTTCCCTTATTATCAAAGGATGCTGATTGTACATGATAGCTACAGAAATGTACTAAGTTGTTAGGGTAAAATGTGGGCCTGCCTATGTCAATCTCCAAGCTTCAGTGTGGCACCTTATTAGCCTGGGAAACAGCAGAGCTGGGAAAGGAACAGGAAACCCATTACCCCAGCTAGGGCTCCGCTGGGCAGACTCCAGGATGGCTTGCATTGGGCTGGGTTTATCTGCACAGGGCCTGGGATATGTCACAGGTGAAGGTGATCAAAATGCTGTGAGCCATACTTTGATTCTTAGTTATGTAGGCTGTTGTGCTGTTTAACAGAGTTCTGATAATGTAGTTTGCCTTTGTAGACCCCCAATCCATTGAATGCTTTTTTAACACTGGATAAGCCAGCCGGCGCCGTGGCTCACTAGGCTAAATCCTCTGCCTGTGGCGCTGGTACTCTGGGTTGTAGTCCCGGTTGGGGTGCCGGTTCTGTCCCAGTTGCTCCTGTTCCAGTTCAGCTCTCTGCTGTGGCCCGGGAAGGCAGTGGAGGATGGCCCAGGTCCTTGGGCCCTGCACCCGCATAGGAGACCAGGAGAAGCACCTGGCTTGTGGCTTCGGATCAGCGCAGTGTGCCGGCCGTAGCAGCCATTTGGGGAGTGAAACAATGGAAGGAAGACCTTTCTCTCTGTCTCTTTCTCTCTCACTGTCTAACTCTGCATGTCAAAAAAAAAAAAAAAAAAAAAAAAGGGAAAAAAACAACACTGGATGAGCCATCTATTCCCATAGAGAGTTAGAGCTTGATGCTTGATGAGTAGAGTTTGTGCTTTTACCAGTCCAGAATGCAGAGGGCTTGAACTTGGAGGCATTTTCATTTTGGTACAACCTAGGCTGTCATCATTTTGCTGTTGTTGTAAGACTGAAACTGTATAGGGAAGGTGCCCAGGGTCTCTAATCACTGCCTCTGTTTCTATTTTAGTGCCAACAATATGCCCAAGCAGGTGGAAGTGCGAATGCACGACAGCCACCTCGGTTTGGAGGAGCCCAAGCCCCGGAATCTGGGTCTGCGCTTGTGCGACAAGCTGGGGAAGAATCTCCTGCTCACACTGACGGTGTTTGGTAGGTGCCTTGTGCGGCCCCACCCTCTTCTCTGGGACTGTCCTGGCTCTGTTGAGGAGGTGGTCCCTTCCACAGACTCTCCCACTGGAAAAGGAACTACGTGCTCTGCCCAAGGCTCCTTTTGTCCAGGCATCACTGCCTTGTGATATTCTCTCCTCCTCACCTGCTTATGGCAGTTTGTTCTTTGGATTCTAGTGGATCTCAGAGTTCAGGCTGCATGTAAATGTCCTGAGTGTGGTAGGATGCAGATTCTCAGGCCACTCTCACAAGGCTTAGCTTTGGGCCATCTGGAATGAGAACTTGGAGTCTATAGCTTAGGATACCTTCTAGGTGGTTCCAAAGCAGTGGTCAGTGGGTCAAAATTTGATATACCCCTACATCGAGAAAAGAGTAGTGGTTGTATAAAATCCCATTAACAGGGTTCTCAGGATCTGACCTGCTCCACACACATCATGAACTTTGCTAACGAGCTCAATATGGAAAAGACTTGTCCTGATGTCTTGATCTGTTCCAGCCCCGTCTTGCAAATCTTCCTCCCCTACTTCAGGACTCACGTGGGGTGTGGTTGGCCTTTTGGGTAGACTGTTGAAACAATCTCAGTCTTAGCTTTTCCACTGGGACATATTGAAAATGGGGCAAATCACAGTTTCTTGTAAGTCAGCCACACCATTTCCTTTCTCAATCCCTCCTCATTCTTCAGCTCTCTCTAGGCTACAATGAAGGACTTATCCTCTCCACCCATTCACACTCTGTTCTGTGGCTTCTCCTTTGAGCCCATAATCTCAGATACAAGTGAACCAGGGTCAGGACAGGAGCTTGCCACAGTTCCATTCAGTTCAGTATAGGAAACACAAGCGTGGTAGGGCTTTCCAATCATTACCTTCCTTGTAAGCAGATCTTATTTCTCATCAGACTTGAAGTTGGACCATGTTGTCTTCACCTATAGAAGAAAAAAATGACAAGGCCTTTGGCCATATTCCTCTGTTCACTTGCTTGGAGATAACTCTGTAGCCCATCTACCTAGGAACACCCTCTTTCACTTAGAGCCAACTGGTGTGCTATATCCTGACTTGTGGTTTCTGCAGGGGTCATTGATGTTGGCCACCTGTTTGCAGAGATCTGAACTTTCCTTGTGGGATCTTTGAGTCTACAAAGGGAAAGATGCCTGTCAGTTTCTCTGCTCAAATTCTTCCTTCTCAAATGATATATATTTTACAGCCTCTTCTTGATTGGCATTCTGAAGATTGGGTAAAATCCATAGATATCAAGAACAAACCCTGAGGGTAAGCTGGGGGGAAATTACTGGAAGCCAAAGAAAATGGATGGCTTAAAAAGGAACATGCACCCCTTTAGTCTGACTAATATTCCTTTTATCTTGTCTCCAGTTAAAGTGAGAAGACATCCATTTGACAGCATGCCACTGGGTCAGGATTGGGCTGGAAGGACAAGCAGTATGGGGCACTGTAGGTTATTTCTTCCGACAATTTCTGACTCCAAGTTGACAACATTCTCAGGGATGTTGGGGTTCTGTCATGCACGCTTCCCATAGAGCTCGAGAGGGATCTCCTGGACTCCTCTGGTACTGCCTTTCAGAGTAGTTGGAGCTACAGAAGGTTATCTTGCTATTCATCAAAATTAGCTTCAATTGTCTCATGCTGATTTTCTGTTCACATGTTGCTCATCATCTAGTGATGCAGAATCACAAGAAACATCAATGCTACTGAAAGAAGTCCCTAGAGCTATTTCATCTGACTAGGGTTAAAAAATAAATTCAAATTTCCCCCCTCTTTGCAGGTGTCATCCTGGGGGCGGTCTGTGGAGGGCTGCTGCGTCTGGCCTCTCCCATCCACCCTGACGTGGTGATGTTGATAGCCTTCCCAGGGGATATCCTCATGCGGATGCTCAAGATGCTCATTCTCCCTCTCATCATCTCCAGCTTAATCACAGGTAAGCCCACGTGCCTGTGCTTGGCCAGAGTGGCTCATACTCCTGCTCTGGATTTTGGGTTGACTATGGAATCTGGTTGAATGAACAAATGTGATTGTGCCATTTCACTACAGAGCCTTGGCTTTGCTCTCTCTAAAATGAGGACAAGCAGAGCAGGTGTTTAGCCTAGCTGTTAAGATAGCCATGACCTGCATGAGAGTCCCCAGGGTTGGATTCCTGGCTCCAACTTCCTACCAATGCAGACCTTGGGAGGCAGCAGTGACAGCTCCATTAAATGAGTTCCTGCCACCCATATGGGAAGTCAGGACTCTGTTCCCTGCTCCTGGCCCATCCCTGGCTGTTTCAGGCACTTGAAAAGTAAATCAGCAACTGGGGGAACTCTCTTTCTCTGTGCTTTTCAAATAAATTAATTGAAAATAATGAAGTGGGAATAATCAGTCCTTAAAAAGTGCCTACCATCTTGGTAAGTTCATCTGCCTAACAACAAAAGGTAAAGGGGACATATAGCCACGTGCAAAGAGTTTTGATGACTCTAGTGAGTTTCTTTTTAATGTGTATTTTTCTCAATTTTCTACATTTTATTTTGTTCAGAAATGGATACAGTTAATAATATAAATGGAAACTGCCCTTACTATTGAGCTCAGCATGGAGGGAGGTGGTTGTTAAATATTTTTAAGTGTGGGCCGGCGCCGGGGCTCACTTGGCTAATCCTCCACCTGCGGCACCGGGACCCCAGGTTCTAGTCCCGGTTGGGGCGCCAGATTCTGTCCTAGTTGCTCCTCTTCCAGTCCAACTCTCTGCTGTGGCCTGGGAGTGCAGTGGAGGATGGCCTAAGTGCTTTGGCCCTGCACCTGCATGGGAAACCAGGAGGAAGTGCCTGGCTTCTGGCTTCGGATCGGCACAGTGTGCCGGCCGCAGCGCACTGGCCGTGGTGGCCATTTTGGGGGTGAACCTATGGAAAGGAAGACCTTTCTCTCTGTCTCTCTCTCACTGTCCACTCTGCCTGTCAAAAAAAAATATTTTTAAGTGCAAGGCTAGATATGAAATCCCTCTGCGTTTTTCAGGACAAAGTTCCCCTTAATATATGCAGTTATTTTTGGTGGAAATAATTAATTATTTAATCAGGTGCACTTATTTTTGACTGAAATAATTATTTTTGAAAGAAAAACTTCCATTTTCATGGGTTTATTTCTTGTAGTTTCCTCCTTACCAAGTAATATTCCCAAACAGGGTAGAGATTGTGGTTGTTTAGACCTAAGTGTTAGGATGGTAAGCTGGGCTGTGGTCCATATTCGGGTGCCAGCGCCCTAAGTGACTTTGAGAAGTTGCCCCTCTGGACTGTGTACCTTTTGAAGGAAATGAGGCTCCAGTAATTCTGGGAAACCCAGATATGAAGCCATATGGATCTATAGTCTTGTTGGAGTTGACCAGTGAATGCAGTGATTGGAAGCCCTGGGACTTAGGGTCAGGCATTCAGGGGCTAAGCAGGGTCTTATCATTCAGCCCTAGATCAACTGAAACTGTGCTTTTACTTTAAATGCTCCTACCCAAGCCAGACAATATGTTCTCTATGCCTGTTTAACAGCTGGTGCATTGGCTCACCCAGTGTGGAAGCGTAGCCTCTGTTGGCTAGAATTAGACCTTAGGTTGTAAAGAGAAGCTACTCATATGTGAATCAGCTTAATTCAGAGAAATGCCATGGATGGCTTCCACCCTGCAGCACAAAGGGCTGATCCAGAAACAGGTTCAGTCTCTCTGCCCAGTGTAAGTAGGAACTGAAACCAGGAAGTGGACACATTGGAGAAACAACTGGAAAAAAACCCAGTGGAGGCCGGAGTTTTCGTGACGGGCTTGGAATTTCCTCCAACCTCCCAAGGCATAGATGAAGTGTGTGCCACTGGCAGAGAGCCTTCCACACAGCTTTACACGCGTGTTCGGTCACCCACACAAGGCTGGAGAATGTGAACCTGTGGCATGGTTCACCTGGGATGAAGGGGAGGGCTATGCTCTGTCACTGTTCTCAGATGCTGGGTCTCTATGACCAGTCATGTATTCAAAAGGCATTCAGAGTGTGACACTGAGCTGCCAGCTCTTTATCTTCCTAAGTCAGGGCCTGAAAAAACAATCAACAAAAAGCTAGCATGTCCCCATACCATCACTTCACAAAAGAAAGGACCAAAAAAGTGAAAGAGGGGCCAGCATTGTGGCACAGTGAGCCAAGCTGCTGCCTGCAATGCAAGCATCCCTTATCACAGCACCAGTTCAAGTCCTGGCTGCTCCACTTCTGAGCCAGCTCCCAGTTAATGTACCTGGGGAGGCCTTGGAAGATGGTGCAAGTCCTTGGGTCCTTGCTGTCATTTAGGGAGACCTAAATGGAGCTCCAGGATCTTGGGCTTCAGCCTGGCCCAGCCCCGGCCATTCCTGCCATATGGGGAGTGAACCAGCAGATGGAAGATCTCTCTCTCTCTCTCTCTCTCTCTTACTCTCTCTCTGCCTTTCAAATAAGTAAATAAATTTTCCAAATAAAGTCAAAAGAATTTAATTTCAGAAATAAAAATATAGTATCTTGAATGTCATTTTAACTGTTTAACACTATTGAAGACTAATAAAGAAAAATCATCACTACCTGTTCACGAACTCTGTACTGGATGACCTCTGACTCTCCCTAGTTCTCTATAATCTCAAAAATGTCCTGGACAGTTACAGTTATAGACTAAGCAACTGACCAGATGTTCAATTGTAGGAAGTTTAATTAGCCATTAATACATTTAAGTAACAAGAAGCCAAGGGTTGCAGGTTATATAGTGAGGGATCATTAATACAGTGTTAACAGAACTAATTCTTGTGGATTTCTTTTTAACCCAGGGTTGTCAGGCCTGGATGCGAAAGCCAGTGGCCGATTAGGCACAAGAGCCATGGTGTACTACATGTCCACGACTATCATCGCCGCTGTGCTGGGGGTTATCCTGGTCTTGGCTATCCACCCCGGCAATCCCAAACTCAAGAAACAGCTGGGACCTGGGAAGAAGAATGATGAAGTGTCCAGCCTGGATGCCTTCCTAGACCTTATTCGAAATCTCTTCCCTGAAAACCTGGTCCAAGCCTGTTTCCAACAGGTACCCCCGAGTTCTGATGCTGTCTCTTTTCCAGTCTTCTAAAGCTTTAAAGCAATGATTTAGACATTGTTCCAGCAAACCCATGCTGGGTAACAATTTTCTTAATATTTAATTATATCTGGCCCAGGGCTTGTATAATGTAGTCTGGGGCAGGATGTTGGGATTCGAATCTCTTGGCTTTTGTTTCCTAGTTAACTTAATACATTTTCTGCTTGGGATTCTCTTTCTCTGTCTGTCTCTCTCCCTGCCTCCCCTTCCCTCTCCCTCTCTCTCATCCATTTATTGCTTCCTTTCCTTTTGCTCCTGTCTCTGAGTTGTCCATAGGCACATTTTTGTCAGTCTAGCATACTCACTGGTTCTCGATGTTGGCAGCACAGGGTTGGCATTTGGTATAGAGGCTAAGGTACTTTTTTTTTTTTTTTTTTTTGACAGGCAGAGTTAGACAGTGAGAGAGAGACAGAGAGAAAGGTCTTCCTTTCATTGGTTCACCCCCCCAGATGGCTGCTATGGCTGGCGCTGTGCCGATCCAAAGCCAGGAACCAGGTGCCTCCTCCTGGTCTCCCATGCGGGTGCAGGGCCCAAGCACTTGGGCCATCCTCCACTGCCTCCCCAGGCCACAGCAGAGAGCTGGACTGGAAGAAGAGCAACGGGGACAGAATTCGGTGCCCCAACCGGGACTAGAACCCGGGGTGCAGGCACCACAGGCAGAGGATTAGCCTAGTGAGCCATTGCACCGGCCTGAGGCTGAGGTACTTTTTAAGACACCTACATCCTGTGGCCAGTGTTGTGGCACAGCAGGTTAAGTTGCCACTTGTGATGCCAGAATCCCATATCAGAGTGCCAGTTTGAGTCCCAACTGCTCTGCTTCAAATCCAACTCTCTACTAATGTGCCTGGGAAAGCAGCCCCAGCCTCTGACATAGGGATACCTGGATGGTGTTCCAGGCTTCTGGCCATTTGAGTAGTGAACCAGCAGATGGAAGATTCCTCTCTCGGGGCTGGCACTGTGGCATATTGGGTAAAGCCGCTGCGTGTGGTGCTGGCATCTCATATGGGCATCAGTTCAACTGGGCTGCTCCACTTCCAATCCAGCTCCCTGCTAATGCACCTGGGAAAGCAATCAAGCTAACCCAAGTACTTGGGCCCCTGTATCCATGTGGGAGACCTAGAAGAAGCTCCTGGCTCCAGGCTCTGGCCTAGCCCAGCTCTGGTTGTTGTGGCTATTTGGGGAGTGAACCAGCAGATGGAAGACCTCTCTCTCTGTCTCTCCCTCTCTCTGTAACTTTACCTTTCAAACAAATAAATCTTTTCTTAAAGAAAAAAGATGCCCCTTTCTTTCTCTATCTCTCTTTATCTCTTTCTCTTTATTGCTCTCCCTCTCTGACACTCTGCCTTTCAAATCAATTAAAAAGCTTTTTTTTTTTTTTTTTTTTTTTTTTTTTTTTTTTTAAAAAAGACACCCACATCCCATAGTAGAGTGCCTGGAGTTGATCCCCAGCTCTGGCCCCTTCCTCCAACTTCCCACCAGTGCAGACCCTAGGAAGCAGTGGTGACAGCTCAAGTGTTTGGGTCCCTGCCACTCATGTCAGAGACCTGGATTGAGTTCCTAGCTCTTGATTTGGCCTTTCCTCAGCACCAGCCATTGTGGGCCCTGGGGTGTGAAGCAGCAGATAAGAGCTCTCTTTGTCTTTCTCTCTACCTCTATAACAAAGCAAATCTTGGCAATATAGCAAAACCACATGTGGTGCTTTTAAAAGCTTCAAGTATGAGGCTGGCGCAGTGGGTGAATGTCCTGGCCTGAAGTGCCGGCATCCCATACGGGCGCCTGTTTCAGACCCGGCTGCTCCACTTCCGATCCAGCTCTCTGCTGTGGCCTGGGAAAGCAGTGGAGGATGGCCCACATGCTTGGGCCCCTGTACCCGCATGGGAGACTCAGAGGAAGCTCCTGGTTCCTGGCTTCGGATTGGAGCAGCTCCGGCTGTTGTGGCCAATTGGAGAGTGAACCATCAGATGGAAGACCCTCCCCCCCCTCAATCTGCCTCTTCTCTCTTTGTGTAACTCTGACTTTCAAATAAATAAAATAAATCTTTAAAAAGAGGTGACCAGCCTTAAAAAAAAAAAAAACCTACAAGTACTAGGGCAGTCATTTGACATATTCGTTAAGAACCATTTGAGATGCCCATATCAGAGTGCCTGGGTTTTAGTCCCAGCTCCACTTCGGAATCCAGCTTCCAGGGAGCCAGTGCTGTGGATAGTAGGTTAAGCCTCTGCCTGTGGTGCTGGCTTCCCTTATGGGTGCCAGTTTGTGTCCTGGCTGCTCCTCTTCTGAACTAGCTCTCTGCTGTGGCCTTGGAAAGTAGTAGAAGGTGACCCAAGTTCTTGGGCCCCTATGTTGGAGACCTGGAAGAAGGTCTTGGCTCCTGGGTTTCAGACCGGCCCAGCTCTGGCCATTGTGGCCATTTGGGGAGTAAACCAGCAGATGGAAGACCTTTCTCTCTGTCTTTCCCTCTCTCTGTCTGTAACTCTACCTCTTAAATAAATAAATAAATTTTAAAGAAAGAATCCAGCTTCCCGCTAATGCACATTCCGGGAGGCAGCAGGTGATGACTCAAGTGCTTGGGTCCCTGCTGCCCACATGGGAGACCCAGAGTGAGTGCTGAGTTCCAGGCTTCAGCCTGGCTCAGCCCCAGGTGTTTCAGACATTTGGGAAATGTAGCAGAAGATGGGAGATCCTTTTCCCTCTACATATCTCTCTGTATTTCTCTGTCTCTTTCTCTGTCTCTCTGCCTCTCAAATACATTTGAAAAATATTAAATGCCATTTTACAAAGAAATGGTAAATGTGTGAGGTATAGGATATACTAATTATACATAATTAAAACACCTCGTAGACATGTACTGAAACATCACTATACCCCATTGATATGTATAATTATTATGCAAATTGACAATAAAATAAAACAAAAATGTGAAATGCCATTCTGGTGTCACATGGAGCATAGACTTATATTAGAGAGTCCCAGGTGGGGGAAGAGGGTTAGGGGGATGAATTACAACAGGCTGGAGAAGGGGTGCTCCCTACAGTCCCCCTCGTGTAATATGCTGCCCTGCAGCCAGCCTGCTTATGAGGATGCCTTCACTTCCTTTGGAGTGATGGACACAACTGGGCACCAAGTGTGTTCTTAGCTTTTGGAAATTTCACTCTGGGACTGCAGCTCCTGGGAGTTGAGCTAGAAGAAGTCAGAGTAGGAAGAGCCTCTGGGAAGCACAGACTTGGGCCTGCTGCCTGTGGGCAGCCAACGCATGCTCCCTGCAAGGAGACACCACCCTTCCTCTCAGTCTGAAGACAGGACCAGGAAGCAGGCAGGCACGTGCTCCTGCCTTGGAAGGAGTTTCTGTGGTACTGGCCATGCTCTGGCTTTATGGCCACTCTTTGCATACAGCTGCTCAGGCCAAGGGGCAATATCTGCCACCCTGGGGTAGAGGGCTTAGCCCTTTTTACCCATTCCCATCCCAATCCCACCCATTCAGGACAAAATTCATCCACTGGCCTTAGTTCCTGCATTCAGCCCAAGGTCAAGGTCCTTCTGTGGTAGGGAGACCTGACGAACAATGGTATAGAATAGGATCATTAATCTCAGGGTGATGGTGTGTGCAGATTCCTTAAACCTGGTTGGAAAACTCTGAAGAGGACTTGAGGCATGGAAACTATTCTAATAGCCTGGCATGGCATTGCCAGACAGAAGGGGTCATGAGTGGCCTCTTCTGTGTCCATTTAATATCGCTTTTAATATTAATATTAAATTAATATTAATAATCAATTTTAATATCGTTTCTCTTAAGTGGAGGGGACTTCCTGACTGGACTGAGATGTCAAGGGGAAGGTGTGCTGTCCTCAGGGTAGAGGCTGCCTTAAACAGTGGCAGCACCAGGCTTGTCCAAGTCAGGTCCTGTGTCTTTGAGAGCATGGAGGTCTCCTGCTTACTGTTCAGGGCTGGCTTTGGACTAAGGCTGAGGTTTCCACAAGAGAAGTTGGCTGGAAGGTGAGGCCTGACAACATAAAATCAAACCCAGCCATAGAGACCATGGGGGTTGTTTTTTTCCAGGGAGTTCAGTGATCTGTGTGTGAGAATGCTTCAAAAACTTTGTGGGAAAATGGTATCAAAGCATAAGGTTACTAGAGTGCAAAAGTTCCTGAAACTCATGCAGAGTTTTTTTCCCTTGAAAATGCACATTCTGGCCAGCACCGCGGCTCACTAAGCTAATCCTTCACCTTGTGGCGCCGGCACACCGGGTTCTAGTCCCGGTCTGGGCGCCCGATTCTGTCCCGGTTGCCCCTCTTCCAGGCCAGCTCTCTGATGTGGCCCGGGAGTGCAGTGGAGGATGGCCCAAGTCCTTGGGCCCTGCACCCCATGGGAGACCAGGATAAGTACCTGGCTCCTGCCATCGGATCAGCGCGGTGCACTGGCTGCAGCGCGCTGGCCAAGGCGGCCATTGGAGGGTGAACCAACGGCAAAGGAAGACCTTTCTCTCTGTCTCTCTCTCTCACTGTCCACTCTGCCTGTCAAAAATAAAAAAAAATTTAAAAAAAAGAAAATGCATATTCTGTGAACTTACAAGTACCCTCATGTATTTGGTTGGCTGGTACCTGTGAGCAGCACTGGCTGCCGAGCCCTCTGATTGCTACAAGGATACTATGGGCAATGAGGCAGATGAGGTTCCTACCCCATGGAGCACACATACATTCAAGGGGTGTGAGATAGACCAAAACAAACACTGGGTAAGCATGCAAGAGACAAAAAAATGAGGGCTAGAGGCGAGATGGAAGGCTAACTAAGAACGAGGGGAGATGATTGAGAAGATGATGGGGGGTCCGAGTGGACTGGCCTAAGAAGAACTGAGGAAAGAGCCTTCTAAGCAGTGGCACAGACTTGCAAGGGCTGGGAAGAGTTTCGTGGGTTCAGAGAAGAGAAGGGAGGCCTATGTGAGCCAGCATGTGGGGAATATGCATGGTGATGGAAGAGGGCAAAACATAGTTCAGGCAGGATCTGACCGCCCAAGGTAAGACTTGGGTTTTCATTCTGTGGTTTGGGGCAAGAGGATGATACTGTTGTATTAAAAAAAAAAAATCTGGCAGTTATAGTCCCAGCTAGAGCTGTAGGAAGCTACTTACCTCTATCTTGCAGATAGCTAAGAAGAAAGGCGGGAAGGTGAGATAGGAGGCCTCTGCAGGTGTTAAGATGAGAGGTGGTGGTAGATTGGAGTCAGCACCCAGATTGTCCAGTGGTCCAACCTACACAGGCTGTGGATCAAGCTCTCAGGCAGGGCTGATCCTTGTTCCTATCTCTTTGCTTTCAACATAAGCCAGTGGGGCCCGTGTTGAAGCTGGGCTTTGGTGTCAGACATGACTCATTTTGAATCGTGCTTCAGCAACAAGCAGTGCGCTTGTGGTTTGGTTTTATCCCGGTGAGCCTCAGGGGGTTACCATAGCTGTAAGAGGCTGTAGATGTGCAGTCTCCAGCACCTAACCCTGGTGGTGTCCATCTGTTTAGGTCCATGGCCGCTACTCCATTTAACCCAAGCTGTGGCTTCTTGGAATTCTCAGGACAGGTCGACAGTTAGCTTTGGTCACCTCCCTTTGCAGAGAGCATAATTCTGTTGTTCACGGAAGCTTCCATTCAGATCACGCCTGGATCTTGTCTTCATACCAGTGCCCAGACGGAAGGGCCAGTGTGCTTCCTGTTCTTCCCCGAGACAGCTGGCTTCCTCTCCCTGCACGTTGCATGTGGCCAGGCTAGAACAGAGGGCACCTGCTTCACTTCAGAGAGTGCTGACCCCCTTTTCTTCCATTCTGGCGCACTGATCCATTCAGCATTGCTTACAGTTGGGCCCAGCTGCAGTGGGATCAGAGCCGCGCAGTTTAACACACAGCACAGGTGGTGGAAAGAGCCCAGCGGGGGTCAGACCCCCTGAGCTGAAGTCCCAGCTTTGCCAATGAAGCTCTGACATCCATCAAGTCCCCTGACTCGCATCTTCTTCCGCATCTATTCAGGGTTCTGCCATCTGCTACCTACTACGTGCCGGCACTGACAGCCTAGGGTTCTGCCTAAGTTCTATTTTAATGCCTTTAGAGGTGATATTTTTAGGGGCTCAGTTGTGAATTTTCACAGCACTCTGCAGGCAGGGTGCCCAACACCTTTAAAAATAGGGCCCCAGCTATGGATGTCGAGGAATAGCATGAGGGGTGCCGTGGAAGTCATCCGCTCTGAAATGCGTGGGGAATGTCATGCAAGGCTTGGCTTGGCAGCACTGCACAGAAGGAGCGGGTGTCTTCCCATCCTGCATGTGGATCTGAAATGTCAGCAGATGCTCCTTCCATGGTGACAGCTGGAAGCTGACACAGCTGGTACCCTGGTGAGGATGGCCAACAGAGCCAAAAAAGGGTCTCAAAGTCAGCCTGTGGTGGCTGTGTCTAACACAGAGCAGGCAGCAGGAACACAGGTAGATTGTTAGTTGCTGATCTGATCCCTGCCAGAGCTGTGTCCTTTTGTCCTTGAGCAGACCCAGGGCCCAGCACAGGGGTCAGGGCTCAGGGCTCAGGAATGACCACCTAACTGAGTCTCACAACCACTGCTGGACTGGGCTGCATGTAGTCCATTTACAATTTCCCTTTATGTTTTATAATTATCTTGTCATTAGTACAGTTGTATCCCACTGTGTGTGGTTGGTAAAAAGACCATTTTGTTAAGCGTAAACATATGAACTGTTTCCCAAATTTCATAATTTATTGTTTAACCTGTTGGGAACCTTCAAATAGATGAAGGGCAGGGCTTTTGTTGACTTGTTAGACCAAACCTCATCTTGATGCTTTTTCCCTTGCACTGCATTAGATTCAGACAGTGACGAAGAAGGTGCTGGTGGCTCCTCCATCAGACGAGGAGGCCAATGCAACCAACGCGGTCATCTCCCTGTTGAACGAGACTGTGACTGAGGTCCCCGAGGAAACTAAGATGGTTATCAAGAAAGGCCTGGAGTTCAAGGATGGGATGAACGTCTTGGGTAGGTTGTGTGGTCCACCTACCTGGGGAGGTGCCTCTGCTGCCCTGACAGTGGCCAGCTTTTCCTGTACCTCTTCACCCGCCCTGCACCTTCTCAGAATGTGGTGACACTGATGTCCTCTAGGTGGAGCAGGAGGTCTCTCTGGGGAGTGATTTGAGGCTCACTGAGACTGAAGCTGAGCTGATTAAGGAAGAGTGAGCCCGGGAGGGGACACGGGGGCTAGAGGCCAGGTATGTGCAGAGAGGGGGCTGATATTTGCTGTGCACATTCCCTGAGTGTGGGGCATCTACAGGTCACTTTCTTGGACTCTCCATTTTCTTGAATGATGCACCCATTTGTAACACTTCTTAAGCACTTTTTTTGAGCTGCCCTTTTGTTACGCGTCTATGCTAGGCATAGGAGCCATCCCACCAACATTCACAGCCTGGAAACAAAAACAAAGCTCCCCATGCTGTAATGTGTTGGTGTTGTTGGCTAGAGGAGCTTTACAGATTATCTTGTGTGACTTGTGAGATTCCCATAAACCTGTCTCCCCAGCCTTAGCATGCCTTCCTGTTGTGGCTTTGTGGTTGGACACACATGGATTTGGCTCCTTGGGGAACTTGTGCTGGTTATCTGACCAGGGGCAAGTCACCCTACTTCCCTGAGCTTCACTTGTACGATGGACGTGGGATTGGCATCTGTTTTGTAGCTCACCGTGAGGATTGAATGAGATGCATAGAGAGCACAGTAGAGCAAGCTCTGTGCTCTATTCACGTGAGCAGGATCATGATGAAAACAGGTAGAGAACCGAGGAGATCAAAAAGAAAACACCCCCACGAGTTTCCATCACGTGAATGGCTCCACCTGGCCTGGTTTACTCCCTATTCACCCAGCTATGGGGATTCACTCTCCCCATAACCACTACCTGCCATTACAGTGGTATCCCTAACACAAGAAAGAGGGACATTTGCCCCTAAGTTGGGAGAACTGGGGAATATGACTTTCCAGGCAAGATTTCTAAGTATTCTGGTGAGAGCTGTTTAGAATTGGGTGAGTTCTGGGGCCCTTCCTTTTTCTCCTTGATTGGGTTGTCAGATAAAATGTAGGATGTCCAGTTAAATTTAAAGTTTAGCTAAATACCAAATAATTTTTAATGTAAGTATGATGGTACTTCGAATAGCTCATGGAAAAATGGAGTTAAAGGATATGTTTGTTTTGGTGCAAAAATTTTTGTGAAATTCATGCATATTTTTCTCACAAATATACATTATCCATGAACTTTGTGAAATATCCTCTTATATCTCAAGTGTTGCATGGAACATACTAATACTAAAATTGAAATTAAAAAAAAATCACCATTTAGCTGAAAATCAGAGGTAATTGAGTATTCTGTTTATCTCTTCTAAATTGGTGACCCTACTTCTAATCCATCCAGAATGAAAGAGAGAAAGAGGCAGAGGGAGCGTGATTGTACTGAGAAGCAGAAGTGGATCTTTTTGTTTGGCCTGGGAGAAAGCAGGTTGGGTCAGTGAGAGTGAGGGAGGAGATAAGCTGACTTGGTTGCCAGGCAATGGAAGATCAATAAACACTGTTGACAATCACTTGGAGGTGAGAGGTGGAAGGAGGGAAAAGAAAGAGGGAGAGTTCCTCTAGAAGAGGTTTTGTAAGTCTTCAGGATTCACCTCTGAGCAGCTGTCTGTCCCAATGCCCAGAAGTCTATGACCTTTCCACGTCTTTCCCAACTCGCCCCTGGTCCCGTCTGGCAGGTAGTACTACAGCCCCAGCCCACCCCCTTTGTTGAAGTGCCTCCCCAGTTTTCTACACATTTAGGCGGAAGTTAAGGCCATGGTGCAACGGGGCCAAGGTCCTGGAGTGAATCATTAGAAGACTTTGCTGGTCATTTCCAATGTCTCGGTGGATTCTGGGAAGTCACATGACCTTTGGCTGCATGGGGAGTTTCGACACAACCCCAGTGACCCAGTCTAAGAAGGCTTTGTTCAAGTGAAACCTGCCCCCCCCCCCCCATTCCAGTGAATGATTTCAGTTAGGCAGTGTTTACAGAGGGAA
This sequence comes from Oryctolagus cuniculus, assembly GCF_964237555.1. NCBI lineage: Eukaryota > Metazoa > Chordata > Mammalia > Lagomorpha > Leporidae > Oryctolagus > Oryctolagus cuniculus. The sequence continues at coordinate 30,689,398 of NC_091432.1, forward strand.
ATGACAAGTTGCAGCTTTCCATCCAAGTGCAGGTCGAGGCTCTGGAAAGCCAAGGGAAGTTAGACTGCTGAAACACTTCCCATTTTTGACAATCAAGGCTGAAATAAGGTTCTTTCCATGTTCTTCCAAGGGTGGAGATGGTGGCTTTTTTTTTTTTTTTTTTTTGTTACTGCTGTTTTTCTCTTTCTGCTTTTTGGCTTTGGAAAGTCCCATGGATTAAGCACTGCAGTAAAGGAGATACAACCCTGCTTCTGGCCTCCCCTCTCTTCAAGGGCCTCTTTCTCTCCTAAAAGACTTCCAGAACCAATTCTCAGCTCTGCCTTAATGCCAACTGCTAAAATCAACTCCACCTGCTCCCCCCACAATCTATTCGTGTCCTCAGCTATGGCCAGTTTCTGCTGTTTCTGAAGAGTTTTTTTAATTCTAGTTCTTTACACATTTTCTCTTAAAATGTTCAGATGGTATTAGCCAAGCAATAGTAGCTACCCTCAGCCAGAATGTTCACAGATTGATTGTTTTTTGCCCTGTACCTAAAACACTTCTCTCTAATAGTTTTGAGAGAAGGGCTGAGGAATAACCTGAAATTGATTTCATCCATTACTGCAGGGCCAGCCCACCCTGTCTTGAATCTAATCTTTGCTAAGCCCTTGTCTCTCCAGAGCCAGTAACTCACTTGTGAAGTCACCCATCAGTCTTTCTGGCCAGAAGCTAAAGAGAGAGGGATTAAATTCCAAGTATTAACAATGTCAGGTACAAGCGCTGGATTCTTTTTGCTGAACAGTAAATGAATCCAGCCAAGGACAGTCACACTATCTGGGGTATACAGGGGTTGATGCTTTAGGTGAGTATGAAAGGGTCAAGTCAGAAGTTCAGAGAGAAAGGAGTCCCTTCTAAGAGAATCAAATTATAATGCTATGATTTAACCTGATACTGGTCAAGACTCCAGGTATAACTGGACACAAGAGGAAACTTGATATAATAGGGAAGGACTAGAAATTAGGCCAAACGGAGATAAGGTAGGTGTGGGGAAGAGGAGGGAGGGAGACGGAAGGGACAGTGGCTCATCAGAGTCAGAGAGAAAGCCAGGTGGGGAAGCAAAGTCCCGTAGCAAGGCTTAACGACGCTGATTTTTAGGATACACTGGTAGTCAGAATTAGGGCCCCAAGACTGACAATCTTGGTTGAGGGGTCAGGGAGCACATGGTAATTGGCAATCAGAAATCCAGATGCCCCCACCTCCAAGGCAATGCCGGAGGTACGTGCCAGCCACGTAGTGTGTCCCAGCCCCTGAGTGGGTCAGGCTGAGATATTGAAGGAGGAGGGAGAGTGGGAAAAACTATGGGAACAGGAAGGAGACAATCTTCTGGGTAGAGCAAAGCTAGGCTAAGCCTTGGAGGAACTTAAGCACAGGGCAGGTTCCCAGGACCTCAGATGCAGGGCTTGAGGCAAAAACCAACACAGAAATAAGACCCGAGGCTGAGTATTGGACTTGGCCCAGGACCTAGTGCAATTTGATGCTGACGTCAAGAGCTCCTCCAACCATTCCTGCCTGGGGTTAGGATTGCCCCTGGAGGCTAGCATGGGGATGAACTTAGAGATAAAAGTTGGGATGTAAAATGGAGGGGCTAGGAATTAGCTGAATCTGACTGGGGAATCTATTCTGGCTTTATGATCTTAAAAGGTAAATTAATTAAAAAGAAAGCATTCTATGAAAAGAATTATGGTGGATTTGTTAATAATAGGATACATTCAAACAAACTGTATAAATTGGAGTTATCCATGTGCTATGGATTTCTTACTGCTTCCCATTTGATTTCTCAACATTTTTTCTCCTCTTAGGTATATAGGGATAGATCTGCATTTAGTGTTCTCCAAGAGTCAAATATACCAGCCATGCACTAATCTGGGTTAACACAAAAATAATCTGGACATAACCCTAACAAAGTTTTTATTCTCTAATTGGTCTCTGCTGTCCCAATATTAACTCCAAAATTTGTATGATAATCTACCAGTCCCTACAAGTCTTTCCTCATTAATCTCAGTAATAATGGAACCTGCTTACGCATGATTTCTTATGATTACTCAAGTGAGGGGAGAGATGAGAGCACCTTTTAGTTTGGAATGAAAATGAGTTTATTTTCTTCAAGGAAATAACACTGCTTACAGTTTAACTTGCTTGTGTGAAAAAAAGAAATGTTCAGGAAAGTCATAATTATCCAGGGTGGAGAGGTATGTTCAGTGTGAAGTGGACTGCTTTGGTCTTTTAACGCCTACTCCCTAGGGTAGCTGGTGGTGAGAACGTGGATCCATACATTGGGAGTGGTAAAGAATGAGGGAGAAGAAACACACTTTATAATTTGTCCTTCTGTGTTATGTGATTCACCCTACAGGTCTGATAGGGTTTTTCATTGCTTTTGGCATTGCCATGGGGAAGATGGGAGAACAGGCCAAGCTGATGGTGGAATTCTTCAACATTTTGAATGAGATCGTCATGAAGTTAGTGATCATGATCATGTGGTAAGCGGGCCTGTTCTACTTCATCGTAGTGGGGTGGAGAAAGACTTGCGGTCCCCAGAGGATACAGGAGTGCTCCGCTACCACCACCAAGAGTGGCACGGACTGATCAAAGAGCTCTCCATAAAGACATTGAGAAAGGGATGCAAAACTCTTTTTCGGGGCTTCCTCTAAAGCAGGAGTCAGCAAACAATGGTCCTTGGGTCAATGTTGATCCACCACCTGCTCTGTATGAGCTGCAAGTTAAGAATCGGCTTTATGTTTTTGCATGTCCCTCTTAGCTCAGGCAGCTGTAGCAAAGTACTGCACACTTGGCACAGTTTTGGAGGGTAGAAACCGAGACCAGGGTGCCAGCATGGCTGGGTTCTGGTGTGGGTCCTCTGCCACACTGCATGTGCACAAATTCTCCTTGTATCGTCACATGGTGGAAAGAGAGTAAGGGGAACTGTCAGAGATCTCTTTCATAGACATTGGTTTTGTTTATTCCAGCTGCTATAATAAAATTCCCTTGCATGGGTAATTTGTAAACAACAGAAATGTATTACTTATAACTCTAGAGGGTGGAAGATCCAAAATCACAGCGCTAGGATATTTGGTGTCTAATAAGGGCCTATTCTTCATAAGTGGTCCCTTCACCTGATGGAAGGCACAAACAAGCTTCCCCAAGCCTTTCTTATAAGGACAATAATCCTGTTTGTGAGTACTTACCTACCAGATGGCCCACTTCCCAGCCAGCACCACTGCCCTCAGGAGATACCAATAATCAAACAGGGGCAGGCACCAATCCTAATCATTAAGGTTCTACACTTAGGACCTAATCATCTCCCCAAAGTTGCACCTCCTAATGCCATCATGACATTGGGGTTAGGATATTAATACAGGGATGCTGGGAGGACATAAACATTCAGTCCATTGCAATGATTAAAAAAAAAAAAAAAAGCAAGGGGAGGCATTTGGCACAGTAGTTAAGATGCTGCTTGGGATCCCCACATCCCATATTGAAGTGCCTGAGTTCAAGTCCCAGTTCCAGCTTCCTGCTAATGGACACCATAGGAGGCAGCAGGTCGTGACTCAGATACTTAGGTCCCTGCCACTGTGGGATACCTGCATTGGGTTTTGGGCTCCTGGCTTCAGCTCTGACCCAGTCCCAATTGTTTGGGAATGAACCAGGGGATGGGAGATCACTCTCTGTCTCTCTCTGCCCTTCAAAAAAATAAAATAAATAATTTTAAAAAATCAGAGAAAGAGGCCGGCGCCGTGGCTCAGTAGGCTAATCCTCCACCTTGCAGTGCCGGCAAACCGGGTTCTAGTCCCGGTCGGGGCACCGGATTCTGTCCCAGTTGCCCCTCTTCCAGGCCAGCTCTCTGCTGTGGCCAGGGAGTGCAGTGGAGGATGGCCCAAGTCCTTGGGCCCTGCACCCCATGGGAGACCAGGAGAAGCACCTGGCTCCTGCCTTCAGATAGGCGTGGTGCGCCAGCTGCAGCGTGCCGGCTGTGGCAGCCATTGGAGGGTGAACCAACGGCAAAGGAAGACCTTTCTCTCTGTCTCTCTCTCTCACTGTCCACTCTGCCTGTCAAAAAAAAAAATCAGAGAAAGAAGACTATCCCATGACTCATGAGATTTATACGAAATGCTCAGCTAAGTCCCCATTGATAAAGGTGTCGCAACAGAGTCATTTCTGTTTCTGTCCTGCCTGTGGCTGCTTTGAGGAACACTTTTTTTCTTCATACTATTTGTTGAACTCTTTACTTAGTGTAGGGTTAATCTTAGAGTATAAAGTGAACTGAAAGTAGATGATTATAGAAATTAAGACAGAGAATAAGAGAGGAAGGAGGAGAAAGGATAGGAGTGTGTGTGGGAGGGAGGGTAAGGTGAGAAGTATCACTATGTTCCTAAATCTGTATATAGGAAATACATGAAGTTTATTCATCTTAAATAAAATTTTTTAAATAATAGTTGCCACTGAGACTGCTTAGGCCAAAACACCTGATGTTTCTAATAGCTGGCTCTTTACATATAAAGTTTGCTTATCCTTGTGCTGGAATTATAAAGAAGCAAGTTTGGAAAACTGCTCAGTAATACTAAGGTGGCTCATCAACAACACGAAGTGATAACAATCGCAGAGACTCTAAGATGAACACATGCTACCAGGGACACGGGGTGACCCAGGGAGTGTGGAGGAACTGCAGCTCCCCTGCTCTGGCGTCCAGAAGCACTGCCTTGGACCTTGGCCACTCACGATCCATAGAAAGGAAAAGAGAGGGGCTGTCAGGCCATGAAAGCAAACACGAATTTCCTGAGGATATATTAGAACCATAAGTGCTCTTGGAAATCTGCTCCTATCCAGATTTATAGATGAAAAAATCATGGTCCAGAGACACCAAATGTCAGTTTTTTTTTAACACCACCATTGTCATTGTTAAGTTTATTGATTGCTATTTGCCTTTCACCTGCCAAGGTTTTGGTAGGTATTTCAGACCTATTGAATTGAATCCCTACTGAATGTAATCCCAACAACTCTGCAATGACGGTGTTATTATTCCCATTTTACAGAAAGATCATTTGAGGCTTGTTGAGGTGAATGACCTTGCCTATGATTATACAGCTGGGGGAAGAGTCAGAGTTCATATGGTTATCAAAAACCTTGATGCATCAGTGAGTGGGTTTTTCACTTGTTTGTTTGAATCAGCTAAGCAATATTCATATTTAATAGACCTGGCTTGACCAGATCATTGCTTCATTGTACATTTATAACACAAGATGCTACTAAGATAACATGTCTTTTAGAATATTGAAATAATGCTTCAACTTCCAGGCAATGCTCTATTTCTGAATGTTTTATTTATTTATCTTTTCAAGTGAACATTGAAGGTGATATGATGATGCTGTAAAAAGTGTTGTTGAAGTCCCTTGGACTTATCTGAGTGTACCAAGCCTTTAATAAATGATAACACCCAAAGCAGAACAGGCTTAAACATGAGGATCTTCCCTTGTTGCCTAGAATTCCTAGCAGAGTGTGCATCCCTATTCTGACTATGCTGTTCGTATTTCTGCAAAAAGAGGCCAGTGACATGACTGATGCAGGCAGAATCCTTCCTTCATCCAAATCAAGCGCTGAGTCCTTACAGGATAAGGAATCTTCTAGAAAATCTGATAAATCAGCAGGAGAAAGTGTAGCCACCTTTCTCCCCAGGGATGAGGGTGATGTGGATTATGAAGCTTCCCATTCGTTGCAACCAGCACTCCTAGGAGCTAGCAGCATGTCCCAGGAGAGGAAGAGCTGTTGTAGGGCAGGAGTGAGACACCAGGAATGATTCTGGAAGCTGTTTGGTGGCCCTGTCCAGGCAGACAGTCAGGAGGGAGTCACAGGACATGAGAGGCCAACTCCACACATTCCTTGCAGTCTGTAGCCCCCTCACCAGCACCAGCATTTGATAACATGTATGTGAGAAAGTTAACAGTCAGCCACTCTGTGACTCTTCAAAGCTTAGCTAATCAGAGTTCTTTTGTATTCCTCTCCAGGTAGTAGTAAGAATAGTAATAGTACAAAAATATAACATTCAGAAGGTAATAATTACTATTAAATTATAATTACCATGTTATGACTAAGAATTATTAATTTCTTGCTATATACAAAGTATTATTTCAATGACTATATGTCGCTCCCCGTCTTTGTGGAGGAACGACACTAAACCCTGCCTAGGCTTCCTATCCGAGTCACGGCACCATTATGTCACTCCCCCTCTTCGTGGAGGAGCGACACTAGACCCTGCGTTGTTCTTTCGTCTGCTCGGCCCTCCCCGGGTTTGCTGCTGGTTCTTCCCGGGTTTCGGCACCATTATGTCGCTCCCCCTCTTCGTGGAGGAACAACATTAGACCCTGCCTAGGCTTCATATCCGAGTCACGGCACCATTATGTCGCTCCCCCTCTTCGTGGAGGAACGACACAGGACCCTGTGCTGTTCTTTTGTCTGCTCGGCCCTTCCCGGGTTTGCTGCTGGTTCTTCCCAGGTTGGCTACCGTCCCTTCCACCTCCGTGGAAGGGCGGTTCCCCCTGCCACTTTCCCCACTTCTGCAGGGGAGCGGCACACTGCCGGCCGGCTCTCTCGGGGGCTGCACAGGTGTTCCTTCAAGTAGATGTTCCTGGTGCATGTTGTCTCTCTCCTCCTTTATAGTCCTCTTCCACCAATCCCAACTCTGCTACCCACACGCCAAGTACGCTGCTCTCCTCCAATCAGGAGAAGGTCCTACAGTTTATTGGTTGAACTGGAGGCAGCTGTGTAGAAGCTGTTTCCTCCTCTCCCAGCGCCATATTGTGGGAGAGCAGATGCATAGAATAAGTCTTAATTCCAGTAACATAGTCTAGTCCGAGTTGCTCCCAGTTGCTCCCCACAACTATACATGTGTTAATCCATTTACTATTGAGAAAATAATTAGTATTCATTCATAACTAAGATTTGCCAAATACTGGCAATATGCTTAATATTAATATTCCAATTCTTTAACACATATTAACTCCTATTATTATTGCAAGCATTGAATTCAGGATCTTCCTATTATAAGCTGTCAGACTTTGGGCAGTTTCAACAAAACTCAGTCTTCTAATCTGTAAATGAAACAAGTGTAGAATGCGTATCATAGGGTTACTGCCAGAGTACTTCATGAGAGTTAGCTTTACAGTCATCTTGCTGTTGCCATCACTAACATCAATTCAACCCACATCTGTTGCATCTGCATTCATGACTTCTTTAAGAAGCCTGAAAAACCCCTTAACTTCCATGTGATTTCCCATATCCTCATTCTTTTGCTAAGCTCTTCAAAATGTTTTTTTTTTGAAAATCTGAAAAACGTAAACAGAAAGTAAAACTTTTTATAGTCTATCACTGTAAAAAACCTAAATGAGAAAAGCTCTGTTCACCCTTCCAATTCTCCCTCCCAGCTAACCCCTCACCATCCATCCACACTGTTAAAGAAAAAATTAACCAATGACTCTTGTTACAGTATGGTAAGGAAGACTTTGTTTAGGAACATCTCAGTAGACACAGGGACCACTGCAATGGGGCATTGCGTTTGTGGAGAAAGATTCGGCTCACCAGCCAATTCCTCCAGCAGAAGTGTTTTCCCCTCAGCTCCTCACCAAGCTGCCTGCCTCTCAGTCTTTTTTTTTCTTTTAATTTTCATATTATTTGAAAGGCAGAGAGACAGAGATAGAGACACAGAGAGAGTGAGCAAGAGTAAGAATAAGTGGGAATTTATAGCCACTGAGCAAGGTAGGGTTCACAAATGGAAAATGACTAAAAGGCAACACTGAGGGTAAGGGGGATTCTGGCTAACAGAGTTCTTGCTGAAGACAGGTCAGGGTGATCAGACACTGCCTGGTGGGTGGAGGAAGATGAAGAACCTGATCAGATGTCTAGGGTATGGGAGTTCAGGGCATCAGTTAAGAAACCACTTGAAACACCTGCATCTCATATCAGAGTCTCACTCTTTTTTTCTAGTTTCCTGTGAATGTGCATTGTGGGAGGCATTGGGTGCTTGTATCCCTGCCGCCCATGTGTGATATCCAGATTGAGTTCTTGACTTTGGCTTAGACTTGGCCCAGCTCTGGCTAGTAAGAGCATTTGGGAAATGAACAAGAAGATGGGAGATCTCTCTCTCTCTCTCTCTCTCTCTCTCTCTCTCTCATAAATAAATAAATAGACAAGTAAACAAATAAGAAATACAGGGTAATCAGATACTGAGGGTAGGGGGTTTCTTGCTGAACTGACTTACAGACCTCTTTGCTATAACCTGAATTTTTCTAAGGAAGGACACACATGGGCACAGAAGGGCCAGGAGCCTGACCAAAATTTGCTCAAGCACAGAATCTGTAAATCCATCCATTATTTTATCCAATAGAATAAGACAGAGAAAGGTTCCTGCTCTCAGGAAACATTCTAGTGAAAAGAGAAAGGAGCCAACACAAGGAAGAAACTCAGAATTTAACTAGTAAAATGTGCTACAAGACAGGTACAACAGATTACTGGGAGAACGGAAGTGAGGAGCCAGGCAGGGCTGTCTGGGAATGTGATTCGATGAAGATCTGAAGAGTCAGATATGGGGCATACCTTTGGCACAGTGCTTAAGATACCTTCATCCCGTATCTGAGTATTGTGGTTTGGGTCCTGGCTATGCTAATTGCAATTCCCTGCTAATGTTCACCCTTGGGAGGCAGTGGGTGATAGCTTAAGTAATTTGGTCCTTTTGTCATGCATGTGGGAGATTTGGATGGAGCTCTTGGCTCCTGGCTTCAGCCTGGTCCAGCCCAAGCTGTTGCAGTCATTTGGGGAGTGAACCAGTATATGGGAGATCTCCCCCCCCCCCCCCCCCGTTTCTGCCTATCTCTGTCTCTCAGTCTTTCAAATAGTATGAAGGAAGATTTAAAGAAAAAAAAGAAGACTGAGAGGCAGGCAGCTTGGTGAGGAGCTGAGGGGAGAACTCTTCTGTTGGAGGAATTGGCTGGTGGAGCATGTTCGAGGATGAGAACAAAGTTTGGGAGTGGCTGGAGCACGTTGCTTGATAAGAGGAGGTGGAAGGCTGGGAGGCAGAGAGGTGGGTAGGGGACAGATCCCTGAAGGCCTAGCAGCCAGTGCAATGACTTGGGGTTCAATTTACTTGCAAAAGGGAGTCCCTGACAGGTAACAAGGCGGGCTGCATGAAATACTGGTTAAAGCACATCAAAATTACTTGGAGAATCTATTAGCATACAAATGCCTCAAGGCCAGCTCCAGGGGAATCTGAACCTGTAGGTCCCCATGCGCCCAAGGAATCTATATTGGTTGTTAACTGGCAGGTGGGTGATTGTGATGTGGGTGGTGCATGGTACACAGAAACCCTGACTGAATTCTGGGTATGTTCAGTGCTGTCATGAGCCTGTGTTTGTGGAGCTGAGACCACCCCTGTGAGGGGTCTGTGAGTGGAACCCTTAGGCTGATAAGTGTTGACCTTCCAAGTGAGTGGAAGTTTGATTGGACAATACCACTGGAAGAAAGATCCAGCACACCAGTCCTGGACGAGTTAGTGGCCTTGAAAACAGTGCACAGAGCTGGAATAGGAGCAACCTTGGTGCAGCATGGAAGTCATTCCCTGACCTAGCTCTAGTGTCATGGCCTTCTAATTTAGAAATGGGCCCACTGATTCCTGAGTATCATTTGGCTTTGGAGCTCTCTGTGGAGCTGTCAGCCTCTATATTTTGGTGGGTAGCTTTGACTATGACCTTGGACCCTGGGTATTTGCCCTTCATTTTCCATGGAATGTCATTTTTCAAGAAGGAAACTCATTGGTAGGGAAATTCAGGGACTCAGAAGTCCCAGCTTCAGTGGAGACTTAAGTTACCTGTCTTAAAAATGGTCAACAGGGAGGGGCCGGCGCCGTGGCTCACTTGGTTAATCCTCTACCTGCGGCGCCAGCATCCCATATGGGTGCTGGGTTCTAGTCCCAGTTGCTCCACTTCTGATCCAGCTCTCTGCTGTGGCCTGGGAAAGCAGTGGAGGATGGCCCAAGTGCTTGAGCCCCTGCACCCACATGAGAGACCAGGAAGAAACACCTGGCTCCTGGCTTCGGATCGGCGCAGCTCTGGCTGTAGCGGCCATTTGTTGAGTGAATCAACGGAAGGAAGACCTTTCTCTCTGTCTCTCTCTCTCTCTTACTGTCTAACTCTACCTGTCAAATAAAAAAAAAAAAAGGTCAACAGGGAAATATGGCTGTAAAAGACATCACAGAACACAGGCTCTTTCTTTGTCTTAACTGATGCTCATGCTAGCCGTAGTGGTTGGAATAACAACGGTTCTTGTTGGCCATACGTATTAACCCCAGCACTCGCACTCCACTTTCTGGCTCTTGATTAAGAGTTTCCATTTACGGTGGGAGTGCACACGTCTTCCAGCTAGCAGAGTGCTCAGGAGGTAAACTTTTGCTTCTCTGAGTCCATTTAGCTCTGGCTCAGAGGCTTTCTCCAGAGGTACTCTGCAGCTAGTTTTCCTTGGCAAAGAGACTTGAAAACATTTTATTTCCACTCTACAAATCGCTTGTCCTTGAAAAGAATAGAACTTGAATGGCACCCAAAAGTGACCAGTATTTGTGTTTCTCTGGACATTTTTTAGGATGACTGGTACCTGGGAAAGAACTGATCTCTTGGTTTATGAAGAAAAATGGTTTCAGGCTTTATTATGCTCAAGTATTTGCAACCTCAGTGACAACGTGCTGGTCTCTGAGACAACTGTGCTGAGTTATGAGATGCTGTGAGACAGGCACACCAGGAGCATGTAGAGTAGTGGAAAATCCAAGGGTTGAATGGCATGATGGGTTTCTCTTGGGCTCCCTAATGTCCAGGGAAGCAGCCCTCAGCCATGGCAGCCTACACCCAAGGAAAAGAAGGGGTGGAGGTTCAGGCCACTTGCTTATCAGGGAAGAGAGTCGCTATGCTAATATGTTAACTCATGAGTGTTTATGACAAGTCAGTTCTTTCAGAGTGAGTTTCTTCCTGAGAGAATATTTCACTCATAAAAACATCTGCCACTGAGTAGCCTGTGTAATGTTTTAGAGAAACTCATGAGCTCAGACTTGACCCATTAAGCATGGAGGAAGAGAACACGTGTGGAAGCATAACCCCTGAGGGATTCCTGTGTTGAGAGTACTGCCAGAAATGGGCACACACATATGCACGTTCAAAATGTCATCCTCACAGCAACCATAAGGTAGGGTTAGCCTCTCTGAGCCTTGATGTTCATCTTTATAAGATGGGCATCTATGATTTGGATGTTCATGTGCTGGACGTTCAGTCCCAAGCGTGGTGATGTGAGTTTATACTGGGAGAAGGTAACGCTAGCCTGGGAGAAGTGGTACCTATGAGCGCAGGTGGTTATGAAAGAGCAAGAAACCTGGGCTTCATCTGTCTTCCTGTCCAGGATATGGCGCTGGCTGCCATGAGGCCCTCACCAGAGACCAAACCAATGAGACCACCTGATCCCGAGTTTTCAGGCTCCAAAACTGTGATTCCTTTTCTTAGCAAATTACCCAGTCTCAAGTGTTTTATTACAGCAACAGGAAACGGACTACTCCAGGGGATAAACCACTAACCAAAGTCACACAGCTGATAGGTGGCTGGGCAAGATCCCCACATTATGTAGCTGCATGTATGACTCATCTGCTCTTCACTTCACATTTTTTCCTTAACCCAGGAAAGGACTAAATCAATCAAGCAAAACCAAAAATAACAGAAGTCCGAGTTCACCTTAGATGTTCTCCATTTTCTGACTTCCTTCCCCTTCTGGGAGTTGGGGGCTTCGTTTTCCCCACAATCTTTCTTGCAAACATGTTCCTAATTTTTATTAAGCTAACAGTCTTCTCAGAAATATTTTCATTTCTGTTCAGAAACTGTCACACACAGAACAAATTCTTGCCCAGCCCCACTAGGTGGGGTAATTTAGAACAGGATATTGCCAAACATGGGAAGAACACACTGAAGATAAGAGAGGAAACCGTGAGCTTTCCCGAAAATAAGGAAAAAAAAATTAGTTTCTGGGCGCTCACTGGAACAGCACTAAGGTATCGTTATGAAGCACATCCGGGTAGGATAGCGTGGTATCTGGTGGTTGTCTGATCTGCAAAGAGCCGAGATTGCTCACCTAAGGGAAGTGGGTTGGTGTGCAGGGGGATCCCCCCTCACTGCTGAGCTTCACATACCTGCAGTTGTTCTGCTGACTTCCTGGTTTCATGGTCTTGGCCTCCTTATTTAATGTGTCTGAACTTCAGCGTGCTTGTTGGCCAAACAGAAAGAATGATCCCTAGATTTTAGGGCTGTGGAAAGACTGAAGGGAAGCGATGGATGTGTAGCTCTCGTCTGTAGTGCTTGAAACAAAATGGATAGTAACCAGCATGATTGTTAGGGTAAGTATGCAGAGAAACACTTTCAGACTTAGAAGGAATAAAACCACATTTCTGTAAATGAACTGCTCAGCAGGTTTTCTCACTGGCATCTCTCTCCCACTCTCCCTCTCTCTGTCTCTCTCTTCTCCCCACTTCCCACTCCCACTCACTCTCCTTATTCCTCTCTCTCCCCTCTTCTCTCCTTTTAAGATATTCCCAATCTTTCAGTGTGAAAACAATGCAAATTTACAACCCCCAGTTTCTAGATTTCTTAACAATTCAGTAGTTATGTCCAGATTTCTAAAATTTCTAGGAAGGAGCCAAAGACCTCAGAAATCAAACAAGGTTTGCAAAAAACCACTTGTGTCTCTTGACTTTTTAAAAACATTTACTTATTTGAATGGCAGAGGGATGGGGTGGGAAGACTGAGACAGGAGTCACACACACACTCACACACACACACAGAGTGGGGGGGAAATCTCTGTGTAATGGCTCATTTCCCAGATGCCCTTCATAGCTAGGGCTGGGCCAGGCCAAAGCCAGGGGCCAGGAACTCCATCCGGGTCTCCCCATGGATGTCAGAGGCCCAAGCACTTGGGCCATCTTCCGCTGCCTTCTCATAAACAAAGCAGCTGGGACTTGAACCAGCACTCTGATATGAGAAGCCAGTGTCGCACCAGCAACTTAACCCACTGTGCCACAACTTTTGATTTGTAGGTTACTTAAATGATAGTGACAGTAAAGCTAGTTTTCTTTATTCCTAAAACTCACCTTAGCAACAGTGTTTGCCTTTGACTTTCCATCAGAGCAGGTACCACCAATCTGCAGTTAAAGACAGACTGCAGTTAAGGCCATTCATCCCTTTAAAAAAAAATCTGCTGAATCTCATGGCCCTTTCTCAGCAAAACTCTAAGTGAAGGGTTTTCCTCAGGCTGCAGTGTGTAGGAGGGCCCAGGTTTTAAGTCCTGAATCCCATAATAATCTCTTCAATGCTGTTTTGTTCTTTTTTTTTTTTTTTTCAGGTACTCTCCTCTGGGTATCGCCTGCCTAATTTGCGGGAAGATCATTGCAATCAAGGACTTAGAAGTGGTTGCTAGGCAACTGGGGATGTACATGATAACAGTGATTGTGGGCCTCATCATCCATGGTGGCATCTTTCTCCCTTTGATTTACTTTCTAGTGACCAGGAAAAACCCTTTCTCCTTTTTTGCTGGCATTTTCCAAGCTTGGATCACCGCCCTGGGTACCGCTTCCAGGTAGAGAATATAAGAAACCACATTCTCCTTACTCCCCCCTCCCCCTCTTTGCCACTTCCTGTTTCTCAAAACCTTCACATTACAAGCTTCAATGAGAACCCTGTTCACCGAGTATTAAAGATCTTCTTGGAAAGTAAATGCTTTGAAATGTTGGTTCTCTCTAAGAACTTTTGAGCCTTCTGGTGAACATTGATGTTGATAAGCAACTATTCTTCAGGTGAATGCATGCTATTGATTGGCTAAAGACAGAACTGCTTCTGTTTAATTTTAAATGTTTTCCAAAAGGGTGTAACAGGATGGTATTCAGTTAACATTCCACCTGTGATTTGAAAAATGCTATCATAAATATCACTCTATTGAGATTTTGGCAAATGAAATTTCAAAAGGAGGAGAGCCATCTTGTATAAGGTAAATGGTGTGTTAGGTGAGATTTTTCAAACAGAAGGCAGCCAAGTCTTTGACATTGGAATGAACCTTTCCTCAGCTGTCCTGCCCCATGTTGATTTTCTCAACATCAGGCTGACTTGAGTGGACATTGATGGAGAGTCGGTTCCACTTTCATCACCTGATTTCCAGGGCCCAGGAAGCCAGGGAGGACCCCAGAAACATGCAGAACATTATCTGGAACTGAATTTAGCAAAAACAAACCACTAATCCCTGACAATCTGATTTTCAAAACCTAAAAAAGTTTTACTCTTCTGTTCTATAAGAGTTGTTTCTATTACTTCCCATGTGTCCTTGGTCACAAAACTAAGAGCAAGGTCGTAAAACAGGGGCCAGAGAGCTGAGTGAGTGTGGAAACCCCCAGCACATGGCCAGCTCCTGGCCACAGAGCCCATGGCCATGGCTGCTAGTCAGCTGGCCCCTCTGTGATGTGGTTGGCCTATGGTTCCAAGGCTTCTGTGCAATCAGGTTTTCCTTGGGTGACCTAACAGATCCAGAATTTCAACCACCAAAAGAGCAACATTACATCTCCATCTAACAGATCAATGAGAATTTGGTACCAATGGAATATGAGATTTCATAGGAAGCTGAAACATACAGTTCTGGGGAGCCAGACTTTCCATCCCATTTGCCAACATAAAAAACTCCTCAAAATTTCCTGTTTTTTGTATGGTTTTATAAATTTCTTATGTCTAAGTATCTCTATCCAAAAAGAACATATTTCTTTGGAGAGAAAGTAAGTATTCATTATTTTTGAAAACAATCACATTTAGTTTTATTTTTGTTTTCTGGATATGAGTGTGGTACTTGCTATTGTGAGAAAGTTTAGGCAATGAATAAAAGTTTGAAGAAGAAACTGAACATAACCAGTTATTCTGTTATCTAGTAATAGTTGGTAGCAACCCTTTAGTTTAGCTCTAGTTATTACCAATACTTAGTATATTTGTTTTATAAATTGCTATTTTCACTGATCAGGGTATTATAAGAATTATATCTATTAATATAGATATTTACTATTTCTTAAACAGCATCATCATACTGTCCCAGAGTACAAACATGACCCCACTGCACCCCATGGATGAGCTTTTAAGGCACATCTGTTAAACAAGGCTGTGACAAGCATCCGGGTTACCATAGTCGTGCACTGACTGCGTAACATTGTCTCAGCTGTTTTTGGCAGTCCCATCAGATTGTAGTGTCCAGCAATGTCATAGCCTCTTAGTTTGTATGTGTTCACCCTGACATTTGTGGAAGGTCATCGCCAAACAACACGTTTGTCATAACGTGCCCTGCCCTAAAGCAGTGAACAACTGTACATTGCTGCAAGGTTGCTTGATGACCCCAAGCATGAATTTCTACAAGTGGAATTTCTGAGTCCAAGTGGCATGCACACTGCATTTTAGAAATGTACCAACACATTGCCATTCAGAAAAGAAGATAACTTTTGATTTTTTTTTTTTTTTTTTTGTCCCTGCTAACTGGGCTTGAGAATGAGCCTTTCCCCATCCTCTTATCAGCACCGGGTATTATCAGTCCCTTTGAAACTTCCCAGTGCTACCGGTAAAGAACGTTCTTGCCGAATGTTTCAGAGTGAGAAGACACAGCTTTCTGTGTTCCCTCTAGCCATCTGCCCCCCTCTGCTTTCCCCTGCCTTTTGGATTGTTTCTGACTCTGCACACTTCCGGTCTGAGGGATCATCCTCCCTCACTGATCGTCCAGTTCTCTGCATGTATAAGAATATTAACTCCCATGTCAAATGTTGCTTGTAATGCCTCTCTCCACTTGACGTTTGTGTTAAAAATTTACAGAGCTTTTTTGTGTACGTAGTCAAAGGTGTGACTAAATAGTTAATAGTTAGAATTTCAGTTTTGCTCAGAACTTCTTCCCCACTCAAAGATGGTCAAATACTTTCCTTTCTTTTAATACCTTTTTGACTTTGATTTTTAAATTAAATGACTTCAAAATATTATTTTTTTCTTTTGAAAAAATATCCCATTATCCCAATACCTCAATCCCATTATCACAACGCAGACTGTATTTTAAGGGATGTGGATGGTACACATTCATTTTTAAATCCAGGACAAATTCTTGGGTTATCTGAATGAGGCATCATCTGTGAAACTCAGTTCTTCCCCCTACCCTATATCTCACTTGAAAAAAAAAAATGTGGTTTTAACCTTGTTAGAATGTGGCTTTTGCCGTGGTGTGGAATTTTCTTTATTTAAAAGGAATGTGGCAAGAGTTATGCATCAAGAGTTAACTCAGAGTTTCTTTGTCATAATGGCCTCAAAGGAAAAAAATGGGAAGCCCAGGGCCAGCCCCTGAGTATTCTTCCTGCCTCCGTGGACCTTGTGCTGAATGACTACACAGAAGGCAGTTGATGGGCTTTCTCAGTGAGTGCAGAGACTAGTGTCTGGAAGGACAATGGAGAGAAGGCTGGCCTGGGATAGACCCTCTGACTTTAGTGCATGCTACTAAGACTAATTGGGAAAAATAAGAAGAATCTCAAGTATCTGGCAGTATTATTAGCAATACTTGAAGATGATCATATGGTCTTTGAAGCAGGAGCCAGAAAGCCATGTCAGGATGCCAGCTTGTCAACACAGGAAGGCGTCAGTGTTCTCAAGTCCCAGTTTAGATGAATTAGGTCTGTGTAGGGTTTTGAGACACAAACAGAGCCCATCTAGTAGAGAAAATAGAGAATATTTGCATGCCTTTCCAATCATTATTTATGGTATATTTAATGTCTAAAGAGTATTTGGTGACATTTTAAAGAAATGACTGCAACTATAGAAATTAATATATTCCAGTGATTCTACAAGTGCCCATATATTCATATGATTGAGAACACCAGCTGCCAAACCATGACTTGGTTGCCATTTCAGACCAATCATTATGTCATGGAAACTCTTCAGAAAGGCCCCAGGAAAAGAAAGGAGCATGGGTGAGAGGAGTAAGGAGGGTGCCTGACTTCCAAGGAAAACAGCTGGGGCAGCAGCCACATACTATAGCACCCCTGCTCAAGAATGAAGCCAGGCTCCAGCTTTTTGCCTTGGGTTTATAAGATTTTAGTGATGAGACAGACCCAAACATTGATTTCTTCTCCCTACCTAAGATCAAGAAGAAGGCACGATATAGCCCTCTGACCTGAAATCACAAAGAATCTTCTGGTAAGATGGCTGTGCTTCCTCTAAGGCTATTAGGAAGAGCTTATGTGTCAATAGTTTGATAAGAAGAAGATTTGGGCTTCTGTAATTTTTTAAGTTCCTGGGTTCCTTGGTTGTTCTTTGTAGGCCTGCAATCTATATTTGATTGCGCTTCCTTGAAGCTGATGATCTTTTCCCTTTCTCTCAGAAACTGAGACATCTGCAGGTACCTATGTCCAGCCTAGTTGGACCCCAAATCTAATAAGAGGTAGAAACTATGACTGAGGCCGGAGGTGCAAGAGAGAAAACACCTGCAAAGGCTGTCTGCATTGAAGATTTTCCACTCACTGTACTAAGATTTAAATAGAAAGATGTGCCACAAAACACTCGTATGGCACTTTGAGTGTTCTGCAGTTCTTCCCACATTACTTAGGCTTTGAAGCAACTCTACCTAGCCTCCCATGCGCTTCTACCCACATGGAGATAATACTCTGGCCCTCAGAAACCCTTGTCCTTGCAGGTCCCCTATTAATCCCCATTCCATACCTGAAAGGAGTGGTGTGAAGTCACACATCTTGTATCTTTGCTTAGCTGCAAAGCACATGTCACTGGAGAGACAGTAGAGTTTTCCAATGACTATATATCATGGAGTTTGTCCACGAGGCTCTCCAGTGAGTTGCTCAATGCACGGGTTCATAATGAAGGGTGCTTGCCATGGTTGTCCAGCATTCTCAACATTAGTAGGGCCATCCCCAAGGGTTGGACTCAATCCATGCAGTCTTCTGTTGGAAACAGCATTTTTGGTATGAAGTTATAAGTCAATCAAAATTAGTTCATTCCAGTTTGCTGTTGACAGGTGATTCTTTTCTGACACAAGTGTTCTTACAGCCAAATTAAAATAGGCAATCAAACATTCTTCAATATGTAATCCAAGATGGAAAAACAACTAAAAGAAAAAAGAGAACTTGAAACTCTGAGTGGAATTCAAAATCCAGAACCCAAAAAAATTCTGTTGCCTATTAGCATCTTAATAAGACTGAATTTGAGCCTCTTACTCATTAGTTTTTAAATTTGGCCCCAGATACTACTTTTTTAATGCCACATTGGTTTACGGGAACAAAAGAACAAACACTGCCTTGGCATTCCTATTTGTGCTTTGTCCTGTTTCTCTAAAGTGGGCATAATTCTCTCTCTCTGTCTGTCCCTTAGTGCTGGGACATTGCCCGTCACCTTCCGGTGCCTGGAAGAAAACCTTGGGATTGACAAGCGCGTGACCAGATTCGTCCTCCCCGTGGGAGCAACCATTAACATGGATGGTACAGCCCTTTATGAAGCGGTAGCTGCCATCTTTATAGCCCAAATGAATGGGGTCGTCCTGGATGGAGGCCAGATTGTGACTGTAAGGTGAGTGAAGTAGGGAGGGCCACCCCAAAACAACCTCCTGTGCTATTCCCTCCAAACTCTGGGCAGAGGCCACTGGAATCCTCAGTCCTCCTGCTGGAAGAATGATGAAAGAAATGGCAGAAGATGAATTATTGGCAGGCTTCAAAGGGAAAAGACTGAGGCATGGAAGCAACAGGCCTTCTGTTTCTATGGCACATGTCAGTGCGCTTCAGAAATTGGAAACCATTTGATGTGTAACAATCCCATGATGTAGGCAGGAGGGTTGTTTCAATGTGCATTTAACAAATGAGGAAAGGTAGGCGCTAAGAGGCATGGTAGCTTGTCCAAGGCCACAGCACTAGGAATGAGCTGGCAGAGCTGGAACTGGGTTTGACATCAGCTGACACTGGATCTAATCTTTCTTCCATTGGAATATACTCCCTTCAGTATTTCAGTGGCTGGTGGCAGAAATGATGACATATTGAAAGAGCATCCTCAATACAACATATACTATTTCATTAGAAATAAATAGTGTGTATTTTTGTTTTTATCAAAGCATTTTTATTAACTATATGTAGTCATTATCTTTAAAAAGTCAGAAAATATGCTTCCCCAAGGGATTATTA
Organism: Oryctolagus cuniculus; assembly: GCF_964237555.1. NCBI lineage: Eukaryota > Metazoa > Chordata > Mammalia > Lagomorpha > Leporidae > Oryctolagus > Oryctolagus cuniculus. The sequence goes on from NC_091432.1 coordinate 30,708,671, forward strand.
AAAACACACAGCTTTTCTGTAAACTTGAAGATCAGACCTACCAGCCCAGACAATTTTACTACTTCTTTTTTATAAGTAGAGTCATTGAAAACAGCAGTCTTCAAACCACTCAGTGTCATATATACATTATAACATGATATAAGACACTTTGCAATCATTGCTTCAATACCATTACTCTCACTCCAAATAGAAGTGACAATTAAGCCCAGAGATAGTTTCTGGATTCAATTAAAGTAAGAAGAAAAAAGAAAAAAGAAGGAACAGTGAGCCTGCTCTATTTTTTTTTTTTTTTTTTTTTTTTTTTGCCACGCAGAGTTAGACAGTGAGAGAGAGAGACAGATAGAGAGTTATAGTCAGAGAGAGGCAGAGAGAAAGGTCTTCCTTCCATTGGTTCACTCTCCTAACGGCCGCTACGGCCGGCACTGCACTGATCTGAAGCCAGGAGCCAGGTACTTCCTCCTGGTCTCCCATGCAGGTGCAGGGCCCAAGCACTTGGGCCATCCTCCACTGCCTTCCTGGGTCACAGCAGAGAGCTGGACGGGAAGAGGAGCAACCGGGACTATTACCCAGCACCTCAACCGGGACTAGAACCCGGGGTGCCAGCGCTGCAGGTGGAGGATTAGCCTAGTGAGCCACGGCACCGGCCCCCACTCTATCGTCTTATTCATGTCACCTCCCTACTTACTAATATCTCTATTTCCTGTGAAGAAGGTACTCAAAATCAAGATTAGGGCTTATAAATTGGTGATTCATGGACTGAAGGCTTTGTTTGTCTTATGATAGGTGGCAAAAAAAAAAAAAAAAACAAAAAACACTGTGGTATCTTGTAGGACAGGTACCATCCAGCTCACCACAACATCCCTTGTTCCCTATTATTTGTACCTGGCTTGATTCACTAGGTTAATCCTCCGCCTGCAGCACCAGCATCCCATATGGGTGCTGGGTTCTAGACCCGGTTGCTCCTTTTCCACTCCAGCTCTCTGCTGTAGCCTGGGAGGGAAGTGGAGGATGGCCCAAGTGCTTGTGCCCCTGCACTCGCATGGGAGACCAGGAAAAAGCACCTGGCTCCTGGCTTCAGATTGGTGCAGCGCTGGCCATAGCGGCCATTTGGGGGGTGAACCAACAGAAGGAAGACCTTTCTCTTTCTCTCTCTCTCACTGTCTAACTCTACCTGTCAAACAATAAGGAAGGAAGGAAGGAAGGAAGGAAGGAAGGAAGGAAGGAAGGACGGACCCTAGAAAATAGGCAGTGGGTTCTGTGTTTTACAGATGGGGAAAGTGAGGCACAGAATGGTAAAGTAAACCCACAAAAGTTTGCAGTGTTTGTTATCATCACCATTTACCATTATAGTGTAGTGCTAAAAATGAGATTTGAACCTGGACAATCTAACTCTGGGTCTGTGCTTTTAGCCGTTATACCTATGCCTCCACTATACTGTATTCTTGGATTGTGCTTATTTCCTTACATAATCCTCACACCACCCTATGATGTATATACTAGGGAGCCTCAGTTTCCTCATCTGTACAATAAGTATAGTAATCACACTTTCTAGAATGTCTGGGAGCCTAATTGTGCTTGATACATTATACCTGTTAGTAAATATTAACTACTAGTGTTGATATGCTTCTTGATGGTCAATAAAATACAATACACCTAGAATATTAAAGAAAATTTTGGTAGTGATGTTGTGAATACCATGGCCTTACTGACAATAGAAAACATGCTTCAGGCCCCAGTATCAGACCTTCTAGATCACGTCCCTAAAGATATCACATGCGACAGGGAGCCAACCTTCCTTGATTTTAAAAACTCAAAGAGAAAAGGGCTCCCTTTGCCATGTAAAGATGAATTCTGGACTCTCAGTTTTCGGCCTTGGTAGCAACTATGCTTCCTATCAGGTTCACAGTGTAAGATGAGGACTTCAAGATAGAAAAAAATGAACCAATGAATAAGAGGTTAGGATTGTGCTTGAATTACTTGAATTTATCTACATAGGGTTTTTTTTATATTAAGAATGATACTACTGGCCAGTGCTGTGGCTCACTTGGCTAATTCTCCGCCTGCGGCGCTGGCACCCCGGGTTCTAGTCCCGGTTGGGGTGCTGGATTCTGTCCCAGTTGCTCCTCTTCCCGTCCAGTTCTCTGCTGTGGCCCGGGAAGGCAGCGGAGGATGGCCCAAGTGCTTGGGCCCTGCACCCACATGGGAGACCAGGAGGAAGTACCTGGCTCCTGGCTTTGGATCGGCGCAGCCTGTTGGCTGTAGCAGCCATTTGGGGGGTGAACCAACAGAAAAGGAAGACCTTTCTCTCTGTCTCTCTCTCTCTCTGTCTAATTCTGCCTGTCAGAAAAAAAAAATGATGCTACTGAGAATTTTCAGTGGCAAAGGATACGCTTGGCCATATACATTTAAATCTCTATTTCCTGGGCAAGTTCAACCAAATCCTTCTTAATTGTAGCTAAGACAGGGGCTTCCCCTTGGAAGACCCAGATTGGAGTGCATGCAGCTCACTGCCTGCGATTTAATTGGAGGAAAAACAGCCAAGTCCAGCTTCATGGTGTGCTTCCAAGTAAATTCTTCCTCCTTTGCTTTCCTTGCATGTAAGAAAGTAGTGGCCAAGAATTCCCAACATATCCACTAGTTCATAGTTTTCAATATCAACATGAGACAGGCACTAAGATCCAGGATAACACTGGAATCAAGCAAATGATTGTTCAAATCTTAGAAGATCATTTTCCTTCTTTTTCTTTTTTAAGAAAATTTATTTGAAAGGCAGAGTGACAGGGAGAGTGATCCTCCATCTGCTGGTTCACTCACCAAATGGTTGCAACAGCCAGAGCTGGACCAGGCTGAAGCAGGAGCCAGGAACTTCAGCTGGGTCTCCAACACTTGAGCCAGCATCTGCTGCCTCCCCAGTGCATTAGCAGACAGCCGGACAGGAACCCGAGCAGCTAGGACTCAATCAGGCACTCTGATATGGGATGAGGGCTTCCCAATTGGAGGCTCAGTTTGCTGCACCACAATACCCACTGCCAGCAGGCCTTGCAAGTGTGTCCACTCATGCAGTCAATGGTTTCCTCATGGGAAAGCAGACATTACCAAGTAACTGCCTTGTGCTTACTGTGAGGTTCTGCTCCTATGTTGTGTGTATGGTGTCTTGCACAGCCTCCTGGCACCGCCCTAGTGAAGTGGGAAGCCAGGCAAAGCAGAAAGAGGTGAGTGCACAAAGGGAAAATCACTGTCCAAAAACTGTTACGAGGTCTAGAATTCCATAGACAGACCCTCCTGTGGCAGGAGCCAGGTAATTCTCCTGGTCTCCCATGGGGTGCAGGGCCCAAGCACTTGGGCCATCCTCCACTGCACTCCCTGGCCACAGCAGAGAGCTGGCCTGGAAGAGGGGCAACCGGGACAGACTGCGGCGCCCCGACCGGGACTAGAACCTGGTGTGCCGGCGCCGCAAGGCGGAGGATTAGCCTAGTGAGCCGCGGCGCCCGCTAGGATTTGGTCTTAACCAAAAGCTAATCAGATAACATGGCTCCAGAGCAAAAGGACCAGTAAGAGAGACACATGGCAGAAGCAGAGGTGCTATAAATAAATACACATTCGAAACCAGCAATATTGGAACTTGGGAAGTTCCTGTTCCCTGGTATTTTGTCTGCCTTGGGGAAACGGCTGAAAATTCCCATTGTTCAGCTCTTGGGGCATTAGGGAAGTTTTCATTGCAAAGCACCCTGGCCCTGCCCAGATTTCTGGATAAGACTAACAGCATACTTTTACAGAGGTGGGGGTGGTGGGTTGCAGTGTACTTGAACTCCCTTTTTTTTTTTTTTTAAGATTTTTTTTTAAGATCTACTGATTGACTTCCCAGATGGCCATGACAGCCGGGGTTGGGACAGGCCAAAGCCAGAAGTCAGGAGCCTCTTCTGGGTCTCCCATGTGGGTGGCAGGGACCCAAACACTTGGGACATTCTTCCATTGCTTTTCTCAGGTTATTAGCATGGAGCTGGATTGGAATTGGAGCAACTGGGACATGAACTGACACCCATATGGGAGGCCATCATCACAGGTGGCAGCTTGACCTGCTGTGCCACAACACTGGTCCAACTCTCTTATTTTTTTTAATTTATGTATAGAAGGCAAACAAATTTCACTTGCTTCATATATACAGATTTAGGAGCATAGTGATACTTCCCACCTACCCTCCCTCCTGCCCACACTCCCACCCTCCTTCCTTTCTTATTCTTTCTTCTAGTTTTTACTATGACATACCTTCAGTTTATTTTATAATCATAAGCTTAACCCTCCACTAAGTAAAGAATTCAACGAATAGTAAGAAGGGGAAAAAAAAGCACTGTTCCTCAACCGTAGAGACTAGGGCTGTAAACAATAGTCAAGTCTCAAAATGTCAATTTCACTCATATACATTATATTTTTGGTACTCAGTTACCACGGATCAGGGAAAACATGATCTGTCTTTGGGGACTGGCTTATTTCAGTAAGTATAATGGTTTCCAGTTGTGTCCATTTTGTTGCAAAAAGACTCTCTTTTTTCTCTTTTTTAAACGTATTAGCTCCTGAAAGCATCTGATCACCCCATGAATCAAAGACCATTATTAGTTCCTTTTTACAAATGAGAGTTCAAGGCACAAAATACATTGTGTTGCCCAGAGTCCTGGCACTGATAATCGGCAAAGCTGGGATTTGAACTCAGGTATTTCAAGTCCAGAACTTTGGCTGACACCCTCCACATACTACACCTGCTGTGACCCAGATGGATTCAAGGCAGGTGGACTTCTCTAAACCCTAACACCAGCTCCACATTAATGGGGCCGATGGGTTCTGTGAATCAAAGCCCAAAGAGGTGCTCATACAGTGATAGCCATAACTCAGGGTAGGAGGATGGTAGGGAAAAAAATTTAACAAAAACACAGGATCTCTGAGGGCCTTTGTTTCCTCCAACATGAGAGGGGGCTGGGGGGAGACTTGGTTCTTCCCCATCTGTACTTGGTCACACGTTGAAAGTCTGACTGTTGGTTTGAAGTCCAAGTGTTTATTCTAGAAACACTAGAACTCTATAACCACAAAGAAAGCAGCCCCTCATCTTTTTTAGCATCCACAAAAGCAAGTTGGGGATCTCTGCTTTCAGAAGCATCTTCCCTATAGAAATGTCAGCTTGTAGAAGTGACATCTGGAAAGAGGAGGGAAGGCACTGCTGTTGGCTGCATTGCAGAGACTCCCTGGCACCCCGACAGGGTGCTTGAACTCTAGATTAACCCCTTCCCAGAGACAAACTTCAAAATGGTGCTGAGTGTCCCCCAGCATTGCTTGGAAATAAAAGGATGAGATGTCTCTGAAAGAAAGCCCCCTTCCCCTTATTTCATTTTTGTTTCTTGGCATCTTCTTTCGGAATAATGTCTTTTCCAGCCCATGGTGAAGCATCCAGACATCTGAAGCTCAGTTCATTTGGAATATGTTGGTTTGTGCTCCCAGCGTCCACTCAGTTTAGTCTGAATATTCACTACCATGACATTGGCAGTGGCTCTTACTCCCCCCACCCCCACCCCAGACTGTTGCCATGTAGTGCACACATCTCTGGGGCTCACAGAGACATAGAGGCATAAGCAGAAATGAATGCAGTCATGTTCCTATAGGAATTTAAGGGTGATTTGCTTCTCTTTAGTATTTCCTTGCCTGTTTTGAGAGCCACTTTACCTTATTTCAGCTCTGTGCTACACTGGGCTAACTGGGTATTATGATGGACTCAGGCTCCAATCCATGAATGCAGAGGCATCCATCACAGTGAACAGACCCCAGCAGACCCTTGCTTCTAGGTCTCCATACTTCAGGTTTCCCTATTCCTTGGCAAAAGGAGAGAGGAGGATTTTCTGACTGTAGCAAAATTAGAGCTTCAAATGGCCCAGGATGATTTTGCCAAGACTTTTTCCTCCTCCTGTGACCTGCCCTTCTCTGTTCTCACAGCCTCACAGCCACCCTGGCGAGTGTCGGTGCAGCCAGTATCCCCAGTGCCGGTCTTGTCACCATGCTCCTGATTCTGACAGCTGTGGGCCTGCCGACGGAGGACATCAGTCTGCTGGTGGCTGTGGACTGGCTGCTGTAAGTGCCTGCAGATGGGTTCTTGTGGTACTTTGAGTGTTGCCTCCCAGAGTCACATGGGTGGCAAGGTTGCAACCAAGATCATAGCCAATCCCCTTGGCAGCTTTCCTACTTCCTTCCTGACTCCTCTCCTCCAACATTCACTGAGTGTCTCTGGGAACCCAAGAAGAAAAAGTTGGAGTCTTTGGTAGCCTCACAGTCTAGTGGAGGAATCAGCTAGATTATAATACCAAGTTAAATGTTTAGTGATAAGGAACCAACTCAGAGCAGTATATTGAGCAAATTAAGCCTGAGACAAAGGAGTGTGAACTCTGTAATCCCATTTATATGAAGCCCTAGGAAAAGAAAATGTAACAGATAGCAACAGAAAGAGATTTGTGGTTGCCTGGGACCAGGGGTAGGGGCATGGAGATTAACTAGGAAATGGCACAAGGAAAGCTTAAGGCATGATAGAAATAGCCATTTGTCAAAAGTCATCACACCATGCCCTTAAATGGGTATGTTCTATCGTACATAAATTATACATCAATGAACTATAATAAAAATTAGAACACAAAAGCATAATGATAGAGAGGCTTCTGTCCCAGGTTAAGATGGGAGGGCAGAGTGGGGAAACCAAGAAATGGTGAAAATAGTTGCTGAATTTGAGTGCCCACCACATTCCTGCTACTGTATGGAACACCTTATGTATTCCTTTTTTAACATGACTTGAGGATTGGTGGATCTCTCCTATTTTATAGATAAGGAAACTAAGATTTAGGGAAGTCAAGTGTCTTGGGGCTGGATTGAGATTCAACCATAGGTCTGCCTGGTTCTGGAGCCCACCATGTTCTTGCTCATGGTTGTATCCAAGCTTCCAATGGCAGTGATAATTGAGCCGAATTATAACTAATAGGTAAACATCACCTAGGTATTGGTAGATAGAGGGGCAAACAGGCATGCTGGTCAAGGCCAGCCTGCACAAAAGTACTGTCTTCATCTGTTTTCTGTTATGATAACAGAATTCCAGAGGCTGAGTAATTTATAAAGAAGAGATTTATTTTGGCTCATTCTGGAAGTCTAAGAGCATGGCACTGGCATCACTTAGCTTCTGGTGAGGGCCACATGCTGTTCCACACATAGTAGAAGAACAGAAGGACAGCGTGTGGGGGGAAGAGAGGAGGGAACAAAGGAGCTGACCCGCTTCGAAACAGCTCACTCTTGCAAGAACTAACCCATTCTCAAAAGAACTAATCCAGTCTCACAGAAAGACATTAATCCCACCTACAGACCTTCAACACTGCTACATTGACAACCACATTTAGACATAAATTTTAGTGGAGACAAAATCCTATCCAAACCACAGCAGGCACTGAGGCTACAAATAAGTAAGGACCATGAGTAGTCTAGTGTTCTTAGAGACAGGAAGTGGCGACAGGTGGAGCAAGGCAGACAACCTCAAAGGCCATGCACTTAACCATGTCCAACTACCTTCCCCAATGGAGGATGTTTTCCTGGTGTAGAAGACTTGCTGCCCATTCACAAAGGTGAGCAAGTCGAGCCAGATGGTCCCTAACCAGGATGTTGAACTGGGTCCTCTTTAAGGGCCCATTTGATGTTTTGGGAGGCATAAGTGATGCCTCCTATCTAGTCTTAGAATGAAATGATAAGACCTTGAATGATGCCCTGGGCTTCAGTGTCAGAGGTTCAGAGTGACAAGTGCTCTGGCCTACAGTTCCAAGACCAAAGTGCCTACACTTACTTGTTTTTTAAGCTGCCTCACACATTTTTTTTTCCTGACAGTGGCACAGATATTAAGACCCAGAAACTATATTTTATGAACTTCAGTTTGTTTCTCCTCACTGTTCTCACCCTCTCAAAGAGAAAAAAATCCAAAGTGACAAAGCCCACTAAAAGGAAGCCACATAAAATGTGCCTGCTGTTGGTGCAGTCAATGATGTTATGTTAGAAGTAAGAAGTGGCTCTCAGACATGATCTGTTCAACACTGGAAAGCTCCAAGGAATGCCATGGGTCTTCTTCCCAACTGACTCTTTTATCACCAGAGAAATGTTCTGGAAATGCCTCTAGCACGAGGCTGAAGAGCAAACTAAATAACCTCATGTCAGTCCCTGCAGCTGTCTCGGGGGAGGTGGTGGTGGGGCCTTCTGCTGTGCCCTGCGTTGGCTTCAAGGGGCAGCCTTTCTGACGACATTCACTCAGACAAGGTAGCTGAGATGTGATGATAGTGTGGGGTGTGAAGGGTTGGGATGACGGAGTTGAAGGAGTGGGGTAGGATTTGGATGGGAAGGCGTAAATGAAGACCTTGGTAGAGGTTTGAGAATGCAATGCATAGTAAGAGCTCATAAATCAGTACTAACCTTAACCACACAACTGCCATGTCCAAGGGTGCTGTTCACATTCCTCATGCTTCCCCTGTGACCAGTCCCTTACATGTTCCCTCACCTCTTTGCTTCTTGAGCCTCTTCAACTCTTATTGTCACTGAGGTTCCCTTGCCTGCTGTGACTGTGTGGCCCAGTCTCTTCTTGGGGCTTGTTTCTGAGGTTTAAACTCCACCATTAGAGGGTCATCGTTTCAAAAAGCTATTATTATAGAGACTGCCTTCATTATAATGCAAATGAGTACATTTCTTTGAACAGAAAAATACACTAATATTATCAGAAAAAAAGGAGCTGATATGTGGTGGATATTACAGTGTCTTTACTTCTATTTTCATTTAATCTTTAAAGAACCTGTTGATGTATTTAACAAATGACGAGACTGTCAATCAGAAAGGTCAAGTCTTTTGTCTGAATCCCAGCAGCTTTTGTGTGGCCAGGTCATAGCCCTTTAAGCTACCCCCACATAACCTCCTAAGTTCTACCAAGCAGTTCTAACAGTGGGAGGGAGGAGGAAAGAGGTCCAGAGTTGGAAAGTGTGGGGAAGACAGTTGTATTAGGGTCACACTGTGCTTTGATTTGAATGTGTCTTCCTTACAAAGGTCATGTTGAAATTTAATCACCATTGTCACACTATAGGGAGTGATCAGGCCACAAGGGCTCCACCCTCATAAGCGGGATTGATATATCATAAAAGGGCAAGTTCAGTCCTCTTTCTTTCTTTGTTGTTCTGCCTTCTATCATGTAATAACACCAGCTGCCAGCACCTTAATCTTGGACTTCCCAGATTCTGGAACTGCAGGGAAAGAAATTTCTGCTCTTTAACAATTACCAGTCTCAAGTATTTTGTTGTAGAAACACTCTGATTGAAGGTACTAACCAAGGCAATTTTGGTTTGACCTGTTTTTCCCTCCCCTTCCAGGATTAAAACAAAACAGATATTCTAAATGGGGACAAATGGGGTGCAGTCAAGTTCTTGGACACTCTTAGAATTCACGTCCTCCAGCCCCACTAGGTTTATCACTGTGGTTCCAGGTCTTCCTGGCAATCACTTGCTTCCAAGCCTGTTGGACAAAAGTCACTTCATGAAACATTCAAGACCCTGCCTGCTTCTGACCTAAGTGTTAGCAAATGGCATAAGACTGGGTCATCCTGAATCACTCCACGCAGGTGCTCATGTGCTCACACTCACACAGGGAAGCCAGGCACCCTGACTCCAGGGCTGACACAGGCCAGCAGGAAGGAGTCGACTGAACAACAACAGAAAATGACGATACATTTGGATTAAGTATGTTGATGAAGTCATAAAAGAGAAAGCTCTCTTAGGCTGGCACTGGAATGAAGGGAGCAGATGAAGAGGTCTTCTCTGGTATGGGGGCTCTGATTTCACATGGACAGAGGCCATGTGGCCAAGAGGCAGGGGCATGGTTGAGAGCTCTGAACTTCTCTTCTGTGGCACTTTGGGCAAGGGTCTCATTCGTTGGGCCTCAGCTACATGATGTGTACAATGGGAACAATGACCTAACAGTTTCAGAGCAGAAGTCTAAACCCAATGCCTGTGAGTGCCCTGGAGTAGCATTTGGCTGTGATGGATATACAAATGAGTATACAAATAAGCCTGAGCATTCCTTTTAAGAAGAAAAGAACAAGGAAGGGTAGAGGACCCTGGGAAAATGTGTGTCAGAGTCTGGAGCTGAATGCGATCTGCTTTGAATTAGTAATTGGGCCACATTCTTTCTCACCATCGAGAGGGGTTCTGGAAACAAGCTGGGCCCATGGCTGTAGAGTGCTTGTTGTTGTGTGAGGAGAGGGTGGGGGGGGGTGGTTTGAGTTGAGATTGGGGTTCAAGGGGAGGCCGGCTGTTCCCGAAAAAAGTAGTTTGAAAAGACAGAGAAAGAAAAGGGAAAATGTTTCCTCCCTAACAAGGTTTATAAGCATTTATAACTAGCAGTTTTTCAATTTAAAACCAAACAAAGCCTGCAGTGACATTTAATGTGTCATGGTGTTTGCCAACTACTGGAGACCAGCCAGCCTCATTACTGCCTGCTACACCCTGGATGCTTTTCAACAGGCAGGCTTAGCTGCTCTCTAAATGTCATGGTGAAAGCCAAGACCGAGGAGGCTAAAAAGTGTCTGTGTCCTGCAGCACTGGATGTGCAGGCCTGGTTAAAAGCAGAACCTCCTCTTGGGTCCCTTTGCATGGGGAGCTCTTGGCAGAGGTTTGTAGATCTCACTGACAACCCATTCTGTCTGTGTGGAGGAGGTGGGCGGGAGTGAAAGCTGGGAAGCAATACCCAGGAGAGGTGATAGGTAACTGGGTCTCACCACAGATCAGGGAGGGAAAGCGAGAAGACAGTGAAACCTGCATGGACCTGAGACCCACTTCTCACCATACACTCTGCTGGTGAGATCTGATCTGGGCTCACATTTGCTACTCAGGGTAATACAGTGGAGCTGGCATGCTTCCAGCCTGCAGGAAGGCTTCCAAAGCTGCTCCAGCTAGCACCCCTTCCTGCAGGGAATAGAACTTTGGTTCTCTAACTTGACTGTGTTCTAGAATCTCCTGCAGATTTTGGAGGTCTGGACTGTGGGGACCAAAATTCAGCATTTCTAATAAATTGCAGGTGATGCAGATGATGCCGTCCAAGGCCCTCCCTCCCAGAAGCAATGGACTAGAGACAGAAGAGGAACGGGAGACCCTGATTGTGGCTACATGAGAACCTCTGTCCTTCCTTGAGTAGGCAGGCCATGCATTCGTTCAATGGAATAAATTCAAAGGACTAAGGATGCTTAAAGCCAATACTTAGTGAGCGCCTCATAAGTATTGGACATTATGCTCAGCACTTAATATGAACTGGTTTAAGTCATAGCACATTTTGAGGCAACTGAGAGCATTATTGCCACCATATTGTTGAAGAAACTGAGGCTCAGACAGAAGCAATCCATCTCAGTTTAGTGGATGTTAAATACATGGATGAGGATTCAAACTCAGATCATGCAGATGTGCCTTGGGCGTTCCAGGTTATCGATACAGACCGTCTCATCTGTGTACTGACAGGGACACACCACACACATGTCTGTGACTTAACCTCTCTTCCATGTCTACTAGGAAATAAAATGAAGCCCTACATTCACCATATCCCAGGGCTTAAGTTTATCTTAGTCTTTGATTTCCCACTTACACGACCTTGCTTCTTGCCATTTTATCTCCAGTCTAGGTAAACCCTTCCTTGGTGTGTGACCCCTTTTCCACAGAGCCCATCCCTCCCCTGCCAAAGTGTCCCTGGCTCAAGGCACTGAAATGGCAGATCAAGGGAGCAGGATGGGGCTATACATCTACACAGCAAGATCATTTCTTTAGCACATCACAAAACAAACATGTTCATGGCAAGGGGAGTGGCCTCAGGAGAGGCACAAAATGAAAAGGAAAGTCTCTTTTCACCCATCTTTGAGTCTCCAGTGTTGTTTCTCTGAAGTAATCCCTGTGAATAATTTCAAAAAGCATAAAATTAAAATTAAAATTAAAATTTAATATTAGGCACCAATTTTCTTAAAAAATTTTTTAAAGAAAGCTTTCTGTGTTCTCTCTGCCTTGGTAAATCCCCTTTCCTGGTCTTCTTTGTCTGTCTGATCTCCCTGCTGTCCCTCTCCTTGGGTCTTCCCCCAGCTCTCTGTCTACCACTCTCACTTTCACGTGCAAAGCAATTTGGGCTCTCCGTGTTCCTCCTTTTCCTAAGTCATGGCCCGCCACCTATTTGTTCACCACTGAGATATCAGGATTGCAATCCAGATGTTTTGCTAAACAAAACCAGTTCTCTGTATAGAGTTAGTCTGCTTCCAACTCAGATTAACAGCCCATCCTCACCCTGCCTCCATCACATATCCACCTGCCCAGTCTCCTCAAGCCTGCCTCTGCCAAAAACTGGATACAGTTGGCTCTCTGAACCCATCAGTTCCATATCAGCAGATTCAACCAACTATCAGTCCAAATGTTTGGGCAGAAAATCACATCTTTAGTGAATATGCACAGATTTTTTTTGTCATTGTTCCATAAACAATACAGAAAAATGACTATTTGCATAACGTTTATACCATATTAGGTATTATGAGTAATCCAGAGAGGATTTCAAGTATACAGGAGGCTGTGCATAGATTATATGAAGATACTAGGCTGGCTTATTTTTTATTTTATTTTATTTATTTATTTTTTGACAGGCAGAGTGGACAGTGAGAGAGAGAGACAGAGAGAAAGGTCTTCCTTTGCTGTTGGTTCACCCTCCAATGGCTGCCGCGGCTGGCGCGCTGTGGCCAGCGCACCGTGCTGATCCGATGGCAGGAGCATGTACTTATCTTGGTCTCCCATGGGGTGCAGGGCCCAAGCACTTGGGCCATCTTCCACTGCACTCCCTGGCCACAGCAGAGAGCTGGCCTGGAAGAGGGGCAACCAGGACAGAATCCGGTGCCCCAACCGGGACTAGAACCCGGTGTACCGGCGCCGCAAGGCAGAGGATTAGCCTAGTGAGCTGTGGCGCCGGCCTAGGCTGACTTATAAAAGGGATCTTAGCAACTGCAGATTTTGGTGTCTGAGGTGTTCCTGATCCAGTGCCCCATGGACACGATGATTCTAAAACGTGGATCAGACTTCAAAGACTTTTTAGTCTAGGAACAGGGTCCAGAAGTCCCAAACACATGTAGGTACAAAAAGAGGAGTACATATAAGACTTGACAGGAGGCTAAAAGGAGGTGATTCTTTCTGCTTATGGCCTGGACTGATGACAGGAATATGATGAACAGCCATTGGTATAGCACTCACTTTGTGCTGTGTACCACAAGTTCTATGCAGAGTGTTGGGGGGTCTCTCACATGGTGTGTACTCCATACACATTAGCAGGTACCACCTTCTCAGCATGCTTGGAGGTGAGTATTGTTATCCAGGCTTTCCAAGTGGCAGAGCTGAGTGGGAAGGCTAAGGAACTTGCCCTGCTGGAGCCCGGACTGCAGCGCAACTGGAATCCAAAGTTCACACTTCTAAGCAGTGCTTAGGTGGGCCTGCTTCCCTTCCCTAACCCCATGTAACTTTAGCCCTTGGATGCCAGAATCATGCCCTTAGACCTGGGGCCTCAGGTGACCCCATGGCCACTCTGTGCCCCTGATACAGTTCCTCAGCTCCCAGCATCCAGAGAGGCAGATGCCATGGCTTCTTTCTATTAAGTTGAATCATGTGAAGCTGCCAATATTTGACCTTTTTGGATTTATGAAATGGCAATTCCATGTGATTCAACCCAATACAAGGAATCAGATGAATTGTGGGCAATCCAGCTCCTTCAGCTCTGTTTTTCCGTGAGAATCAGGACCTTCAGACAATCCCACATCTTCCTGTTGGGGGACTGAGAGCAAGATATGGCAAAGCGACAGAGTGCCCTGGTGATGGCTTTTCTTCCAGTGAACCAGACCCAGTGACTCAGGGTAAAGAACACAGTGAAGCCCCTCTCTCGTTTTTGTTCCTGGTGACCCTGTAAAGAACAACTGTGTGCCCTGTACAGAATCCATTCAATGACAGCATCAGATCTGGTCTCCATCCCCTTCTCGCAGGTCTGATGCACAGCACCCAGACCTAAAGATAGCAGTCAGCTCTCTGATTTCCTTTTTAAACCAAGGAGGTTAAAAGCTCCTGAGACCAACATGAAAGACAAGCCTTTCTGAGTGGAGAGGGCTGATTTTGGAGAAAAAAAAAATGAAAGTATTTGCCTGTGGAGGAATTTTCCACATGTGGACCATAAATTCCCATATCCTGCTTTGGGCCAGAGTTGGACTTTCCCAGAATTGGTCAGACATTCCCTGGGTGGCCTCAAGCATACTTTGTTGTGCCGGTCAGTCCTGATTGACCTCCTGGCCAGGCATCCTGGGAATTTTCCCGGTATGCTTTGTGGCAGAGGATCCTGGCTTGGTCGGGTTATTATACTTTAATCCAAATTGAAGCCTTGCTGTTCAACAGATCTCCTTTAACTTCTTACCATCTCCTTAGAAGTCTGTCTTTTGAGACTTGCTCTTCCCTGCTTCTCTTCTGGATGATGGAGCAGAGAATTTCCACCGAGGGACATGGGCTTCATTTCCACTGTGGATCCCACCTCTGTGATCTACCTGGGGACCTAACTGCCCCAGCTATTTCCTCTTCTCTCTACCTTCAGTTTCTTCTAACTCCTCTCTTTCAGATTTAAATGTGCTAGTATTCCACCTCTTAAAGTAAAAGGAAACCAAAATTCTTTTTGTCTATCTTCTGCCTCCCTCTGGCTACCATTCCCTTGCCTTGACTTCTCAATCTTCATGAATAAGTTGATTATGCATAATGTCTGCACTTCTTTAACTTTTATTCAATTGTGTTCCATACAGTGAGCTGGCTTCTATCTCTGCTTCTGTGTAACTGCCCTTGGTGGGTCAATAGTGGCCTCTGTGTTTCTTAAACCAACCTCTTGGCAGTAATTGGCTTCTCTACCCTTGTTTTTAAACATAGTTCCCTTTCCTCTTCTACTTTCCTTTTGCCTTTGCAGGCTGTTACTCCTTGGCCCTAATGTTGGTTGTCCTCAGTACTCTAGTAGATTGTCCTGACTCTACATTCTTTTCAAAGGTGAACTAAACACCCCGTCACATACATGACTATTTATGTATAATGATTCCCAATTTACTACCTGCACTTCTGGTGGGACTCCTGGCTCTCTCCATATTTCCAGCCATGTGTGGGATATTTCTCTTAAGAGGGTCACACACCTTACACTCAACATCATCAAATTGAAGTCATAAACTTCTCCTTCCCAATTAGTTGTGCCCCCCTACCTGAGGTGGCAATATCCACTGGTTGCCAGATTCAGAAATCTAAGATGGGGGCCAATGTTGTGGTGCAGAGGGTTAGGCTGCTGCCTGCACTTCCAGCATCCCATATGAGTGCCAGTTTGAGTCCTGGCTGCTCCACTTCCAATCCAACTCTCTGTCAGTATGCCTAGGAAAGCAGAAAAAGATGGCCCCAAGTACTTGGACCCCTGCACTGAAGTGGGAGACCCAAATGGAGTTACTGGCTCCTGGCTTCACCCTGGCCCATCTGCAGCTATTGTGGCCATTTGGGGAGTAAGTCAATGGATGGAGGCTCGTGCCCTCCTCCCTCTGACCCTCTCTCCCTCTCTCTCTCACTCTCCCTTTTTTTCTCCCTCTCCTTCTCTTCCTGTAGCTCTGTCTTTCAAGTAAATAGATGAATTCTTAAAAAAAGAAATCTAAGAGGAATCCTTGACTTTTTATTTTTATTCCTAATGGCTAATCAGTCTTCAAGTCCTATAATTCTCGCCTGAAATCTCCTTAAATCTATATTTTCACATGTGCAGCACATTCTATTTAACTGAATTCCAATCTGTCCTGTGCTTCTTCAGTCCATTCTTCAATGGACTAACCATGGTCTTTACCTTCAATGGGTCCTTATTACACTTGAAATGTTGACCTAACTTCTGAATCTGTCTGATAAAATCATACATGATTTGGCTGATTTTTTTACATTCTGCCTCTTCCATTGCACTCATAGCCATCCTAATTTCTTCTGAATCTCCTATGTCTTACATTTCATGCGTATTGTTTCTTTCCTCTCTTTAGATCATTTCATGGACTGATTCTTAGAGCTAAACTCAACAAGTCAAGGGTTAAAGAAACAGGAGTTTCTCATGTAGCTTTATCATTATTCTATAATGAGAAATAGGTTTGATAACAGCAATTAGAATTTATCCTAAACCTTTGTTCTAAGAACAAATTACAGTTTCCACTTTTGCTGGAACTAATTGTAGCATTCTTCTATTACTTGAATTGAGAAGTAGATTGTCCTTGACTAAGAATATCTCCACAGAATTTTTACTTGAACTTCTATTTTGTGTGTGTGTGTGTGTGTGTTTCCAGCACTTTTATCTTTAGGGTTTTGAATATTTAGTAAACATGGCCTAAAAGATTCTTCATACTGATTTGGCTTTAATTTATACATAAGAAGACACGATTTGATTTACTCTTTACAACTTAATTAGCTTTCCTAGTAATGATCTCAGAGGGAGGGTTATCAGCCATCATATTTTTTTAAGAGAGAACTTGTAACACAAGATTTAAGGAAGGCTTTTCTTAATACTTCCTGGTTCCAAACATATTCTGGAAGACTTATTTTTTAAGTTAATAGAGCAGGATATGATATTTTAGTTTTTCTAGGGCATATAGTCACACCATATATTGGTCAATGAGAAAATTGTGGTCAGATTTCTCATCTAACAGCTGTGTCTCTGTTCATGAGAAGAGATGGTATTAGAGGACTAAGGTTCAGGGGAAGAGGCAGAGTTAGTTTTCATCGTTATAAAGTGGTGATTTTTTTTTTTTATTATGGGAAAGTTCACAGGTGGCTAGTCTTTCCTGTAGAACAATAAATAAAGTAATCATAGGTAGTGTGGTGTCTTCAAAAAACAGTTTAGAGCAGGAGGCATTGCTGGAGATAGCATGGGATGCTTGCCACCTGGCTTCTGCTTTTGAAATTCAGACACATTATTTCTTATAATTCTTTCTTTTTTTCCTGCCCCCACTTTTCCTTTACTATTGTTAATTGGGTACTTACCATTCTTTTATAATATCTCATTTGCTTTTCACATGAGCCTAGGATAGAAGTATGATTGAGTTGGAGTTTGTGGACTCAAGAGGCTTCCATGGCCTTGGCAGCTCATTACAGGAGTGATTACTGGCGTCATAAATAAGAGTGTCAATTGTTAAATCAATAACAGGAGTCACTGTGCAACTACTCCCCATGTAGGGCCTCTGTCCTTAATATGTTGTACTATGAGAATTAATGGTAAAACTAGTCTTCAAACAGTAGTTTATATTTTGTGTATCTGTGTGGGTGCAAACTGTTGAAATCTTTACTTAGTATAGAGTTGATCTTCTGTATATAAAGATAATTAAAAATGAATCTTAATGAGGAATGGGATGGGAAAGGGAGTAGGAGGTGGAATAATTTGGGGGTGGGAGGGCGGGTATGAGGTGAAGAACTGCTATAATCCAAAAGTTGTACTTATGAAATTTATATTTATTAAATAAAAGTTTTCTATTAAAAAAAGGAAAAAAAAAAAGAAGTGTGGTTGAACAAGGAAATCAAAGCTCATAGAGGTAAAGTGACTTTCCGTGGGTCTGGCAGAGGGACTAGGTAGAGCCAGAACTCAGCCCAGGTCTCTCCATTTGACTTCTCAACAACCATGTCGTATTGCTTCCTCTCTAAACTTTCTTCTGTTCTGTGTCCCCAGGGACAGGATGAGAACATCAGTCAATGTCGTGGGTGACTCTTTTGGGGCTGGGATTGTCTATCACCTCTCCAAGTCTGAATTGGATACCATTGACTCCCAACACCGAGTGCATGAAGATATTGAAATGACCAAGACCCAGTCCATTTATGATGATATGAAGAATCACAGGGAAAGCAACTCTAATCAGTGTGTCTATGCTGCACACAACTCTGTCATAGTAGATGAGTGCAAGGTACCTTTCCCATTCCTGGATATCGAGACCTGTATTTAGTAGTGCATGCTTGATTTCTTTAAAGAAACAACACAAAGCCCTGCATCCATTATTGTTGCATTTATTTTTCTAAAGAATCATGTAACCCAAGCTTCTGTGAGTCCCATATCATCTAACTGAGTCTAACAAGTTGGGAAATCAATAGGTCTAACATTGAAGAGCCAATCAGTTGCTTGTTTTGTTCATGTGAACTATAACAGCTGTTGCGATTCCCCATCTACCCTCATGCCACTAATTTAATAGGTTTTCTCAAATATTTTCCCCAAGAACTTATGTTTTCTGGAATTTTCTTGGCTTTCAAATATTGTATTCCTCAATGAAACATCAATGGAGATTTCCAGCATCATTTTATTTGCATAACAAGAGTATACCTCCTTGCTGCATATCATATATTGGAAAACATGTGCCCACATAATTCTATGCAGCTATATTTTTCTCCGTTATTTTTGTGAGAAGACTTGAGTTTTGACCTGAAAGTCACTTTGCTCCAAAAATGTGGAAGCGTCATAGTAAAGAGTAACTATGCTTCAGAGCAATTACTCAGAGATGTCTTTTGAAAAGCATGACATCTCACATACTTCCTGGTAGTGCTACCTTTCCTGTAGCATAGATGTTCTGGGATCCCCTACAAGCAATTGGGTGCCATGTCTTCAGGCTTGATGGGCTCTGTATAGCCTTCATGTTAATTAATTTGACATTGTCAAAGACAGCATCATGACCAGAGTGGAGCAAACTTGGAGAAACCCTGGCAGGTGAGCAGAGTCAATGTTGGGGGTTGGTTAGTTAAGAGGATACCACATAGCAGCTGAGGATATTCTGGACCTAACACAGATCTCTGTTATCTTTGTCATTCCTGCTAAGAATGTCACTTTTAATCATTACTTTCTTCCTGTGTTGCTTCTGAGTCATCCTTAGTACACACTGAGGCTTCTGGCAAGCAATTAACAGTGGCACAGATGCAATGCTCCTTATGTGACTGTAATGTAAGTCTAGAATGCTAGTGGACCAGCCACTGTCTTTTGCTCATCCCCTCTACAGCAGGTGCACGTGTGGGTTAGCCAGAGCTCTCACATGGACTACTGAGGGAACCTACTCATCAGAGGCAATTGCAAAAATCAATGAATTGATTCAGTGAAAATGATTCAAATATTTAGAAATTCAGAGTAAATGTGCTATATTATACTCCATCAAAATATTAGCATTCTCATGGAACTGCTTTATGTACTATTGTGTTCAACAAGTGCTTATTGTGTGCCTTAAAAGATTTACTTGATTGGTCCAGTCTCTTCTTATGTGTCCTATATTTTGAGCATTCATCAAGTGTTTATTGAGCATCTATCACCACAAAGCCCTGATTAGGCATGAGAGGACAAGGTGTTAGTGCAGATAAAACTTGGTCTCAAAATATTGCCATACAAGAAAATATAGTGCAAAACAAAATGAATTCACCATGTATATATTCTTATCTAATAATTGTATGTAAGAATATTTCTGTGTTTAATTGGCTGTGGCATATCCCTTTTGGAACTTCTCTAGTATCTTTAATGTTGTACAGGACACACTATAAAAAAGGTTTATAAGTACAGAGATATTTCTGGATTTCAGAATTCTTAGATTTTCTTTTCCTGAGGGACATCAAGCATACCAGGAGATATTTGCTTCATTTTTCAAAGAAAACTATTTTAAACTCTAAAGGAAGATGTGTGTGAAACACCCCTATCCTTAGGAAGAAACCTATGTGGAACAAGACTTTGTCCTCATTTATCATGTGTCCCAGCGGCTAAAACAGTGTCTGGTGTGTTGTAGGTGCTCAGTAAATATTTGTAAAGTGTATCGTTTTAGCATCTTGATCCTATCCTATATGAGTATTTCATATAGTCCAATCCCTTTTTTTTTCTGCTGGATAGTTCCATTGAGATAATTGCTCAATCTCTCCATAAAATCAACCACCCAACCAACCACCTACAGACTCATTGGTTAAATGGCATTTAGATGTTCTGTGATCAGTCTGAGCAGGTCATGAAGATGATGGGCGTGACCTTGTTAGTTAAATAATATCTCAGCTGTTTGCATCTTCAAGAAGGAATTGAGATCAGCTCAGTGAAGATGAGTTGGTCCTAAGCCTTCACTAGGTCAGGCAAGTTGACTCTTCTCACTCTTGGTCAGTGGGTTGTATTGACACTGGCATGGAAAGAGACATCCAAAACTGTGGGAGATGAGTTTACATCCTTCCTCACAATATTGGGATCACATTTATTCATTCCTTTCTACTCCCTTCTGGTCAATTCTAGGTCTAACTCTTTCTCATCTTTTAAAAATTGAAATGGAAGATGTCAATGCTTCCTCTCAATGACCTTCTCTTTTTGCATTTCTATTACCCAGATGATTGGAGCAGAGGAGTGGCATGGTTTGGGGAGTAGGGTTTGAGATGTCTTTAGCCCATCTGGGAAAGGAAATTCCTAAAACCCTGCTGTCTCAGCTACTTTTGAAACAAAACCCTAAGCATTTACAAACAAGAAACACATTCCCCAAAGGCACCACATCATGACTGATAATTTTGCATCATTGTTCATCTGGTCCATCACTGAATGTCATAGAGAATGAGCAACTTTCCCTAGACAGACTGTCTCTGACAGTCTTTCTTGACTGTTCAATGAAGGGGAAACAAATTTGCTGCAGCTCTGGTCAAAACTTTAACCATTTCAGGATTATTACGTCATGTTGGCCTCTCTATTTTCAAATTCTTGCCTTGGTGAAAGTAGCTTGAAGTTACACATTAGCTTTTTAATTGTAATCAAAATAACTGCATGTGGCATAGTCATTGCTAATTGCATGATCTTTCTAAAAAGGTTGTGGAGCTAATGGGAATTTTATCTTCATTTGCTTGGTTTGTGAAGGGTACTTGTGTTCCTAGCATGTTGTGTGTTCATGATGCATGCATTTCACTTCCACCTGGGTGAGGAGAAAGTCAGATTTCTTTCCAACATTGCTGCATTGTCATGTCTCCATATTCTAATGCTTCCATAAATCCAGTCTCTCCATTATGTGGAATATCAATCGTGGGTTTAATTTTGCACATGGCGTTGAGGACAGACACACAGAAGGTAAGCTAGGACACTACTTAGAAGTGGAGGGGAGAGCCTCTCCTTCTGTGTAAAGGTTCAGTTCATTTTGAGCCAGAAAGCATCATATGGACAGTCTGGTAATTCTTTTTGATTATTAAATGTCTACATTGAAATCTTGAGATTTATATTGTCACTAATCTCAGGCTTTGAATCTCCCTCTTGTCCTTTTGTGTTTCATTTTGAAAGCCATAGGAGAGTCAGACCATCAAGATTTCTGATTTTTAAGTTGGACATGTGTGAAAGCCACCTGGCCTCATTGTAACTGAACCTTTCACATGCATGAGTAGAACTAGCTGCCAAGTTCTGGAATTTTTTCTCTGTGGTTGTATGGAGTAGCACATGGCCCTCTGTTTTAAGGACTGTGTTATTGTGTGGTGGATTTTGGGTAGTTAGACACCTACCAACCCTAAACATATAGATGTTGTCCCCCAAAATGCAAAGTGTCTATTACCCTGCAATCCTCTCATGGCATATGTGCTTTTATTTAATTCACAAATCATTATTGAACATCAAGACAGCCTCCAAATCCATTTGGAAGGAATTCCATCTACAGTTACTTTTTCAGTTGTATAGCCTGACTCTGGATCTGGTGCTTCTCCACATAACCTGTGTTTTTTTTGTTTTTGTTTTGTTTTGTTTTTGTTTTTGTTTTCTGGTTCATGGCCTGTAAGCTGGTTGTTGATGATAATTATTTTCAGGTTACTCTGGCAGCCAATGGAAAGTCAGCTGACTGCAGTGTTGAGGAAGAGCCTTGGAAACGTGAAAAATAAGGATATGACTCTCAGCAAATTGTTGAATGAACTCCCCAGCTTATCATGTGGTAAAAGATGATGTAAACAAGCTTTCTTTAAAAAGGAAAAAATGCATATATTTCTATGTTTACTTAATCTGTTAGCTGAGGCTTAGAGGAGCTGTTGTGAGTCAGTGATGACAGGCACGGTGCTGTGTTTTTGCCAAATGATGCTTCGTAACTGTCTAATTCTCTCACTTGTGTTATTGTTTGAATGGATGCTGCTGGAGGAATCCCTTTCAACTGAAGACACGTTCTTATTAGCAGAATTGTGGATGCTCTGCTCCTAGGGGACATGATTAATGCAGTGTAGGTAGCATATTCCAGGGACTTGGGAGAATAAGCAAGCTCATGGTGTGTTATTCCTTCAAGTGTTCTGTGTCTTACCTTTTTATGCACAAGAGATTCTGTTAGAAGCTGCTAGTAGGAACTCCCCTTAAATGTCTTGTAGAGTTTGCACATGTGTTGATTAAATGCAAGTACATGTCTTAGGGAACTATGACAATTTCTCTTATATGAATTCTTTAAGTTCAATGTCTCAAAGAGAGTCTTAGTGGGACGTGCACTCTTATAGGCTGTTGGATACGGCATCCAATGCATCTTGCCCTATCTGATATAGCCTATGTGAACAATGATTGAAATTTCTAACTATGTCTCATAATTCTCTCTAAATTTTATAATGGATTAAAGAGTCTTTTATCTATAGCCAACATATACAGTGGCAAAAATAAGGGCACGTAATCAATCCAAATTTTAACCAGATTTAAATATTCAAATTTGTTTACATTTGGTTCACACTCATCTGTCACAGTGAAATCAAGTAAGATTGTTTGATCTGTTTTACTTTCTTTGTTTCACCCATAAGCTTCTTATTTAGGTTTCTAACCTTAAAAAAGCATTTTTAATTCCCAAGTTCTTCCAGCTGTATTCTCATCAACCTGGAAGGCCTGATCATTTTACCCTCCTGACACGCAGAGCGGACTTGTATTGGCTATGCCTCTTTTAATTCCAGGTCTTGATAAAACAACAAAAAAGTAATTAATATGTAGAAAGCTATTTGTTATATTGTATTAAAGCACATAAAATCAGTTACAGAACTTGGTTGGAAGAAGAGCCAGCCTTTCTCCCCAGTCTTCTCTTTGGAAAGGAACAGAAAACAACATCTGTGTAAAATCCTATAAAGGTGATGTTCCCATGGCAGAATCCAGACAGCCTGGAACCATAAAGTAGGAACAAAGAATGGCTCTACACAACTTCACAGATGGAGCTTTTCTCAAGGCTGTGAAAATCAGAAGGGATAAAAAATATAATTGGCATAGCACAGTGCCTTACCTATGGTAGGCAGCCAAGGATCCTTAGTGATTAGTTATGCAAACTAACTTTTTAATGTCTTTGCTATTATTTCCTATTAAATAAGCCACAGTATTTTACTAAGGTTGCTGGGTTTGGGAGTTGGATTGAGACTTGAAACATTGAGAAATAAAGCCTAGCTGACTCTAAGCAATATGTAGAACCTTGGCCCACTGGTGGGGCCAGGGTATATCATCCGAGACCAGCAGAGGGATGTTGGGATATTCATAAATAGCTATAGAATCCACATTCTCTAAAGATAGGGTATTGACAGACATCATTATCCTGTGTTACCTACTCCTTGTGTCTTCTGTCTTCCAACTCAGATGCCTTTGGAATATACAAAATAGGAGATTTCACTTACTTCTGTCTCTTAAACCCTATCCACTTTTTGATCAAACTCTCTGTTGAGCAGTATTAAGCAGCATTTTTGCTTTTTTAAAAAAATATATTGGGCTTTGTTTTCATTAGATAGGTCATCAGCAGGGTGGCCAAGGACATAGTAATGGAAAATGCATCTTATAGCAGATGTGGGCCAAGAAGACAGTTCTGGGGGTTAGCTATGAAACTGTTAAGATTGTCATTAAGTAGTACCCAAGAGCTTTTCTACAGTGAGTAGAAGGATCTAGGCAAGACATTTGAGAGCTTGTTGCTTTTTGCTGTGGAAGGCCAACTTGGCACCTGCATACACTGACATTATCCTCAAAGAAGTAATCATAGAATTGTCTTATCAAGACTCTGCCTAAAAGGTTTTCTGCTTTTGTTGTGTTTTTAGCTTTTTCCTAGCTATCCTGTTAGCCTATAAATATGTGAGGGGACAGTGTGTTCAGAAAGGACAAGGTACATAGTTTAGCAAAGCAGGTTTTTCTGGTTTCAGACTGTATGAAGTAAGTCTCCTGAGAGTATACTTAGAAAATCACATTTACCTGGAAAATCAATAAATAATATTAAAAATAAGAAATTTATCAAATTCAGGACCAGCCTGAAAATCCAGGATGTATGTAGAGTTGACATGCGACTGTGTCCTCTGGTTTGTTTAGGCCTTCTTCATTCTTCCTATGCCATGCCCATTAGAGATTTCCTTGTCCAGTATATGTGCCATAAACAGAAAAAAAAATGGATCTAGAAAATACCTCCAACAACTTTTATTTAAATAAAATCCACAGAGCCCATCAGTTACGTGTAGATTGATCCTAATAGACCCAACATTGATATGAATGCTTCAAATAGTCTGTGGATATTTGATGATGTATGAATGTTCTATTTATATACAAGAGAGCATGGCAGGTACATACACTACATTTGATAAAATTTGTAAGTCATAATATTTTTAAAAGATTTATTTTATTTATTTGAAAGAGTTACAGAGAGAGGTAGAGCCAGAGAGAGAGAGAGTTCTTCCATCTGCTGGTTCACTCCCAAAATGACTGCAGTGGCCAAAGCAGAGCTGATCTGAAGCCAGGAGCCAGGATCTTCTTCCAGGTCTCCCAGATGGGTACAGGGGCCCAAACACTTGGGCCATCTTTTACTGCTTTCCCAGGTACATAAGCAGGGAGCTGGATTGGAAGTGGAGCAGCCGGGACATGAACCGGGACCTATATGGGATTCCAATGCTACAACCTGGGGCTTTAACCCACTGCGCCACAGTGCCAGCCCCTATAAGTCATAATTTTGACAACACCATTTTGTTACAAGCCCATTCACTGTTTCTAAGATTCAGAATCATTTCAGGAGAAAACCAACAAAATAGGCTTTAGTTCTTCCATGTCTTATTCTTTCCCCTTGGGAAAGCCAAGTGGAATCATCATTTAATTACTTACTAAAATTCAACAGATCCAGTTCAGTACATGAGAAGAATGACTTATCTCTAAAGGTAATGTTGGCTCTTTGAGCTGTGCTTCCCATACAAAGAGTGCCAGAGAACTAAGGAACTCACTGAGATCAACGGACATTCCACATAGGACTTTGGGTGAAGAGATCCAAACTAAGCAGCCATTAGATTCAATTTTTTACTTCTTACTGGGTGTAGAAATACAGCCTGTAGTCTCATTGCCTGAAGAGGATACCATGACCTATAAAAGACAAATAGGAATTCTCCTCTCCTACCACTAATCAGCCTGTGTAATCCCAAAAGCTTAAAAAAGGCTGCCCAAATGGGTAGCTCCTGGGTTTAGATTTGTGGAAGCTAAGAAAGGCTTAGTGAAGATTCAGTTCATGGGGAGATTCCTTGTAGATGAATCTCCAGGACTAGTTGATTAGAGGGTCTCAGGTCATTTCCACTCATGCATGGAGAGCTATATCATTTGTAAGTGTGTCTAGTCAAGAAATCCTTTCAGAGTGCGATTGTAGGAAAACTCACCTACTGAGTCTCCAGAAGAAACCCAATTGTGCCATGTCTTTGGAAATGCACTTCCCTTGACTCTCGATTACAAAAATTATTTTGTAATTGTTTTTTTACTTTTATCAGAATCAAGGCCTCTGCTTTAGCACTACTTTCCCACCAGTCCAGCAGTAAATCCAAGTAGCTACACACAGGCTCCGAGATAATTCTCCACAGTTTTGACTCTTGGAAAACAAGTCTTGGCAGTTCTTAACCTGGTTTGACGACTCAGTGTGCACAGCAGATACACCCCAGGAGAGAGGTGTATCTTCCCACTTAACTGCTTGTGCATTCTCATAGCCATCCAGTTGTCTGGGTTGCTAGTTTTATTTTACTTATTCTCCAACTGAACTCATTCCGAGCCAAAAAAAGGGACCAAGTGGGATTTTCAGTTATTGTAATACTTGCTCTTGGAATAAGGTTACTAGGGCCTAGGAGGCATAAGAAGATTAGGTTAAATCAAAGGGCCTGGAAGAATTTTGAAGTGTGAGTTTTGTAAGCCTCATTGTCAGAGATTAAGGCTTTCAGTATCCTTAGTAAATTCTGGCTACACCTAAAGGAAGGATCACGGGGTGCTGACCCAGGCATGTGGCACTAGAGACAGGTTGTTCTCCTTGGGTGGGGTACATTCAAAGCTGCTCATGAAACATTTTCTTACGATTTTCCCTAAAGGAAAACTCATCTTTCCTCTCTTTCTTCTCTTTTCCTTTTATTCTACTTATTGTTGCAGCTTAAGAGAAACTTTAGCAAACCATACTACAAATTCATGCAAAGGTTGGTTTTACAACAAATAACAGAGGATCTTAATTGAATAGGATCTAATCGCCTAGCATAGCACAACTAATTCAGGCAGTGACATAGAGAGGAGGAGAAACAATGATTTCCTAGAGAAAACTTTTGCCATAGACTCTTATGTTTTGAGCTGTACAATGTACACAAGTCACTTTATGTTCCATATGAGAAGCGAAGGAGTTGATTAAATGCCTAAAACCCCTTTCTAGCTCTACAAATCCATGATATTATGAGATCTGCTTTAATTTCTTCCATTTTAAGAGGCTTACTACTCTAAAATATCACTTATTTGTATTTTAATCCAGAAGAGTCCATCACAGTAACACATAATCGATTTTACACATAATCAATTTACATGTTCTGCATCCCCTTTTGGGTGGGTTGGGGGGAATTCAGCTCAAGCCTCTGTTCATTTGGTGTTTCACACAAGCTCGGAAGGCAGCCATGCAGCTCACACTTGGTGTTTTGGAACACCGACAAGCATCCTTTCATGAAAGTTCCCCTCACCTAAACTCACCGTCCTCCTACAAGTAGGGATTCAGCTCAGGGAAAAATGCTGCCAGAATCACCCCGAGGGGACTGGATGATTCTGCAGCCTCACTCAAGCTCTTGCATCATTCCTGCTGTAGCAACAGAGCCCACTCCGAATACCCAAACCACATCATTTTCTCCAAACGGTCCTAATTGCCAACCCAGTATGGGAATTTGGGAGCGTTTGGCAAATACACTTGAATATTCTTATGAAATTCAGTGCAAGACTTGCACAATCACAGCAACTGCCTGTAAATACCTTCCTTCCTCTGCCTGCCTGCAGATACACACATCCATTCACAGGTAAAGTGGACTGAGTCCTTTCTCTGGAGGGATAGGCAGGGCTATTTGATTGAATTCATTTTCAGATTTTCCTCTTGGTTTGTTTTTATCACGGGCTTCACAACACAGGTAGAGAAACTCCAGCACACAGTAACAGAGTTTTGTTGGCTGCTGTTGCGCTTGGCAGTGCTGCAGAGTTTCTGGGGTGAATGGGATCCAGTGCATGGTCCATCAGGTGCACATTACCAGCCATGACCTTTAAATGACCCCTTACACTTGCTGACACTGCTGCAATGGGCCATTGCTTGGAGCTTTGCTTTTTGCCGAAACCTCTGCTAATACAGAGTAGAGTTGGTATACCTTGTGTTGTAAGCACCTCTATTGCCATGGGAGACTTCAGCTCTTTAGATTTGGGAGAACAAATTGTAAAGCTAGGGCTAAAAAGATTGGGTTTCTTTTTGCTTGTCTGTTTTTCCTGCTAGTGCACAAGACCGGTTGCAAGAGCAGCCAGATAAACACAACTGCTTAACTGATCCATGTAAGAACCTAGGGGAAAGTGAGAGTAGCCCCGAAGTTCCTGTTTCTTTCACTCTAAGTAACATCCTGAATCATTTCTGAACAGTTCTTCTCCCACGTGCAGCCTTGCTTCGTCTTCAACTTCTGGGCCAAGTCTCCATTTTGAGATTTTAGAGAGTTCTCCTGGGTGTCATGCAGGGCCCTTTGGGATTGAGAAGAAAACCTATGCGTGGGACAGACTGGCTGCTTTGCAGAGTCAGCACTTGACCTAGTAAGCAGGTAGCAACAGGTGCCTGGTTTCTCTGAAGACACTCCCAACCCCAGGTGAGTGTTGGAAACCAACAACCACCTCTTACCTGTGTCATCACCCCATGGAGACAAGGACCATGCAGTGGGGCCCTGTTGCTTCTGGGGGTCTCCATGTGTTCCCCGGGCAACCATGTAGCCTGCCTGGAAACAGCCTGTTACCTTTGCTGGGGGACAGATAACACACTTGCTATGAAGGTGGGTCCAGCACATCTCCAAGTTTCTCCCCACGAAGCAAATTCTCTGCGAGACAGGATCAGAAAGCTGGCTCTCTGGTAGCTTGATACTCTGGGAGAGTTACTTTCCTTCTAAGAAGTCACCCTTGGCTTTCAGATTTTTCTACAAATCACCTTAACTCCTTTCCCTCCTCCTTCCCCTGGAAAAACCTCAGCATTGCATCTCCTTGTTGCACAACACAGATCAGATTGTCTGGTCGCTATAGAGATTTGTATATAAAGAAAAGCCTACTTTTTGAGGATTTTTGTATCTTGTTTTCTATTTGTTTTCTACAAATTGAGGAGAGAGCTGGCAAACTGTGAATCTAAATTTAACCTTGCTGCCAGCAGATACAGTTTTGGCTTCCAGGTAAGAATCAATATCTCCAGGGGCAGTATCTTGCCCTCTGATCAGTATTGCATCTCAAATCCACAAATACCTACAGCCCAATATGACATTACTTTTTAGACAAAGCTCCATGTTTCTTTACTATGATTTATAAAAAGCATGATAAAATGTATTTATAGTCCTGGGTATTACATGATTCATGTTAATTTAGCCTTTAATAATGTTATAGGTTTGTATCTATTTTTCAGAAATCAGCAAGAACTCAGTGTACACTGAATTCACCTATTTACTATCTGTGATTTTGCATACAGATATTTTCTTACGGTATTTTCTATATAGCCACATATGTAGAATCATAACTAATTAGAGCACAGGGAATTTCTACAACAATTTCACTGTATCACATGTTTCCTGAGCACATTACTGCATTTGGAAAAAAAAAAAAACCCTAGTTCTAAGTGAACAAAAGGACCATTAAGCATAAGGAATTGCTGAAATCCCTTAGATGATTAAGATATACCTCTAAACAATTCATTTTTCAACTCGAGGAATGGTGCTGATTTCTTATTTTTGACACCAGTCCTTGTTTTCCCAGCTGAGCCATTCTAATTTTGTTTTTCTCTGAGATGATCAAAGGCAAAGTAATAAGGATGGGACCCTTGGTGTGCAGGAAGCTCCCATACTTTTCCCAAATGTTTATGTGGACACCAGTTTAGGAAAACTGAGTCACAAACACAGAGGATGGGTGCAAGGAAGTAAATGAAGAGATTTGCTGCAATTAATTCTGGCCCAGCAAAATGGTAGTAAATATCACATTGTTATGTAAATTGAGCACATATTTTTAAAGAAAAAATTATGTTTTTAGTACCAGCTGTGAAGCAATGTTGTATCAGTGAGGGCTGGATACTGGAGCTTAGAAGCTGTGCAGAAGTCTGGGTGCATTCCATCCTCAGGTGAATAACTATCTATGTAACCTTCCCAAAAGGTGAATCAGTAGCCACTGCCAAGGCAAGATATCTTTTCTCCACCAAACACACCTTCTGATGTGTTGGTAGGGCTAGTATTTTTGTCAATTTAAAATGTAGTTGGTTACATAGCAAGTGTCCTGATGTGTATTTGAACCTGCTCCCCATTGAGCAAAAGGATTAGATATGCCCTCAACTGGCAGAGGTTGTATCTGTTTTCAAGTGCAGCTAGCTGTCAAAGCATGAAGTTCTTGTGTGTACACACTGACACTTGGTCCACGCATGAAGAACAGTGCCTATGCACTTTGTGTAGCTATAATGTAGGTATCTGTGTAATTTCAGTGAAATGGTGTATAGATGTATTTTAATTTAATTTAAATGTTATTTTTGGCTATTCATCTAAATGCAGTAGCTATATTGATGGGTGTTTTTGAAAACCCCTCTTTTCCTCCCTAGATAACCTAGCAGTGAGTCATTCCTCCTCTTTCTTGATGTGACATGGGGATATATATGAGTGAAAGAACTTATCTGTGAATCCTTTGTAATGATGATTGAAAGTCTTATGTATGTCCAGCACCTTTGTAAATACACCATTCAGAGCAGGAATGGGCTGGGTGTGTGTCCTGCTTCTTAGTGAAAAGTCATCGGGCATTTGTACAATCCACAGTGAATGCAACTGTGGAGCTTTTGAGCATCTAGGCTTAGGTAGGTTTAGAATGAGGACATTGATCTGCAGTCCTCCTCAGCTTGCTTGGTGGATTGGGCTCAGACAGACAGGTTGTCGGCCTGCTCCTGCGCATGTCAGTATCATGTCCTTAGGGAAGGGTCAGACTCTCTGGTTGCCAAATACTCCTCACGATGCACATGACTTAAAGGTTTTGAATCGCCTTGTCCCCCTTGGCTTCTTGAGTCAGGGTTTGGGAAAAACGTTTGCTGCCTAACTGCCAGGCAGGTGAAACCTCCCCAAAGCACGGTTCTGGCAGTAACTGCACACTTGTCTGTAGAAAGGGAGACCATTGTAAGCACAGGGAGAGTCCGCGTATGGCTTTGGGGGTGGGAGAGGGGCAAGTGACAGAACACCGATCCCACATATGTGAAGGGAGTATGACCTCCTCTACCTAATATGCTCTGTATGTTTGGAGTAATTGAAGATGAGATTGGCTGATGCAACTGTACACTTGCCGCCAAAACTGTAATTCTGTCTAATTACCACTAGATGCAATTCTATGAGGTCTATAGTTCCTGTAATCCCTTCCTCCTGTCAAGGACAGAGAAGAAATACCCATGTACTGTGGGCAACACTAAGAGTCCCTCTGGTTTCTCAAGAGGAGTGAAGCCTCTGATATCACAGGAGAACACAAAGCACAATGGTTTGAAGTGGCTTCTCCAAATGAATGGAATAAGGAGATACGGTCGACAGGCACATTTTTTCTGGAAAATGTGGCTTCTTCAACTCCTGTCACGTTCAGAGTGGAAAACTTACTGAAAGAAAACTAGCCTATAGGCAGGATTCTCTGAAGATTCTTGACTGTCAAGAATGAAAAATAATACTTGTTTCCCTCACATGCACAATCCCGTTGGTCTGAAGTCATATAAAATAGAGCACCTATAGAACATAGTGTTGAAGGACTAACAAATGCAAAAAAAGATAAAAATGTCAACTAATTTGGGAGTTGTTTCTTATATATGGTATTAGGAAATGCCTTGTTAGCAAAGCACATTTTGAGTAGTTGAAGTCTTTTGTTTTCACCTTTAGTTTTCTAAGCTTTCTCACAAAGTGGACTGATTTCTGTAACATTTCATGTGTACAATAACTGGATGTTCTTTATATGCTGGAAATAACCTGTGAATACCATATTTCACTAAGTGTTTTAACTTTTGTGTGTATATATCTCTCATCAATAAATGTCGATTTGAATTTCTCTTGGTTGTGGTCTCTTCCTCAGTGTCCATTTTAGACTATTGTTGATGACATAGTAATGATCTCCAGTGTTACTTTTGGGTAAATTTACAGATTAAAGGCCGAAATATCCAAATAGATGTTTTCTGGGAATCCTAGGCAATGTGAAGTCACATCTTATGATCTAAGTTAATGAGCTGGGGCTGGCACTGTGGCATAGTAGGCTAAGCCTCGACCTGCAGCCCCAGGCATCCCATGTGGGCACTGGTTCCTGTCCTGGCTGCTGCTCTTCTGACCCAGCTCTCTGCTTATAACCTGGGAAAGCAAAGAAAGATGGCCCAAGTGCTTGGTCCCCTGCACCTGTGTGGGAGATCTTGCAGAAACTCCTGGCTCCTGCCTTTTGCCTTCTGATTAGCCCAGCTCTGGCCATTGTGGCTATTTGAGGAGTGAACCAGCTGATGGAGGACATTTCTCTCTGTCTCTCCCTTTCTTTCTGTAATTCTGCCTCTCAAATAAATAAATAAAATCTTTTTAAAAATAAAGTTAATGAGCTGGATACAAGTAATGTATCATCAATGAATAGTATAGTAGGAACTGGCCCACAACACTCAGAGGCAAAGCACATGTGACATGGCCATCAGCACAGTCTCTACCCCACACTCTCCTTACTCAGGGAGGATGAGGTAGACTCTGTCTCCAAACATCTTCAGTTACCAATACAAGCAAAAAAGGAAATGCCACGTGATGTACCTCACCCTTGCTCATATGTCAATGGCCAAAACAAGTCATAAAACTCGCCTACTTCAAAGAAGCAGGAAGTGCGACCTTACAGGTACACAGAAGGAAAACTAGAACTAGTTGGTGAAGAGCTCTAATGATGAGTGGGCTGTGAAAAGCCCTTCCATCATTCATAAAGGGCAGTCCACAGACATAAAAGTTACACAATAAGTCAACATAGCACGTTTTTCCTCTAGTGTTGGAAAAATTACCATGAAATAAGTAAGTGGCAAGCGTTGAAGGGCGATGTTGTAGGGATAAAAGGCATGATGATATCTCTCTCAAATGAGAGGTGTTTAATCCATCCATTGTGAGAGTCAGTTAAGTTTTCCTTTTAATTACTATTGCAAAAAAAAAAAAGAGAAAAGGAAAAGAATGAAGGATTCTGGAGGTGAGGGTGGATGGGACAACAGTAGACTGACAGTTATGACACATGAATTGGAATCTCCTCTCAGTCATTAGAGGATTATGCACATGTTTTGCAATTATGCATATGCTTTGCAATTTGGAAGTCATATTAGCATATATGAAATTAGGAGTTTTAGGGCTGGTGTGGTGGTGCAGCAGATTTATCCACTGCTTGTGATGCCTGCATCCCATATCGGAGCACTTATTCAAGTCCTAGCTCTGCTTCTGATCCAGCTCCCTGCTAAAGTAACAGGAAAAGCAGCAGAAAATGGCCCAAGTGCTTAGGCCCCTGTCACATTTGTGGGAGACCCAGATGAAGTTCCAGGCTCCTGGCTTTGCCCTGGATCTGCTCCAGCTCTTGCAGCCATTTGGGAAGTGAACCAGCAGATGGGAGATTCTTTCTCTCTCTCTCTCTCTCTCTCTCTCTCTCTCTCTCTCTCCCCCCCCTTACCCTCTCAAATAAATGAAACAAATATTTAAAAATAAATAAAATTATGAGTTTGTATTATATCATTTCCAAGCTTCTGAACTATGA
The DNA here is from genome assembly GCF_964237555.1 of Oryctolagus cuniculus. Classification (NCBI taxonomy): domain Eukaryota; kingdom Metazoa; phylum Chordata; class Mammalia; order Lagomorpha; family Leporidae; genus Oryctolagus; species Oryctolagus cuniculus. Next base: position 30,741,953 of record NC_091432.1, read on the forward strand.
AATTTGAATTCTCTTACCCAGGTAAGTCATCATGGCTAAAGATATATTTTTATATTTTATTCTTTTAAACTTACCTATATCTAAATCATAATGCCACTCAACATTCAAACCCACAAACTCATTACCCAGCAGACACATTAGAACACAGCCAATCATATCTCTCTGTCTCTGTTTATCACTTACCCAATGATAACTCCCTTGCTTTCTAGAAGGTAGCTTCATCCCCCACACAACCATGCTAAGCAAGATGTGCTGATTTTTCAGTTTATAAAAATGGGTCCAGCACACACGGAGTCTTTTGAGCATCAACATTGTGTTTCTCAGTCCTTCCATGTTTCAAGTAGTTGTGGTTCATGCATTTCCACTGCCATGTAATATGATCACATGTGGGGAATGTCACGTTTTATCTGCTCATTTTCCCCACAGTGGACGTTTGCCTCTAATCTAGTTGTTTTTCTAAATTAAACAGAGCTGCTGTGAATACTCTTGTCTATGTCTCCTGTGTGTATAACCCAGGAGGCTTTGATGTATGTGCTTTTTAAATGTATTTGGTGTGTGGTGTCTGTGTGTGTGTGGCTGAAAAGTTTCTGCTCAAGCCTTCTACCCATTTGTCCACTCTGTAGGCTCACATGTGGCCTGCACTTGTAATCCATTCACTGCTGCCTCTGTTATAGAATCTCTCTCTCTAGCATGAGCACTGAACAAGCCAAAACAGACTGTGTTTAGGAGGGGAGTCCAAGGCTAAAAGGTGAAGCCACCTTCCCACAGGTAAGATCTTTGAGCCAGATCTGATGCTAACTACAAAGAGCCCACTTAGTCTTTGATACCTTCTTTGAGCAATAGCGTGTGATGCCCAGCAGGCTCCACCCCAGGTCAGAAACTGTTGGCTGTGAAGTGAACTGCCCTATGGCTGCAGAAGAAACAGGGAGTCACATAAGTCCCCTTTCCCACTCCCCAGTCCCTTCAGTTTCAACCCTGTCTTACTCAATGCCAGCTGCTGCAACAAAGCCCCATCAACTGAGTGCTTTATAGACTAGGGGAACTTTCACAGTTCTGGAGGTGGGACGTTCTAGCTGGAGGTGGCAGCGTGGTTGAGTGCTGGTGAAAGCTCCTTTCTGGGTCACGAACTCTCGTCTTGCGTCTTCACATGAAGGTGAGAGAGCTCTCTGCAGACCCTCTCACAGTGACTCGTCTCACTCACAGGGTCTCTACCCTCATGACCCCACACCTTCTGAAGACCCTACCACCTTACATGGCCACCGTGGAGGATAGCATTTCAACATGAACTTGGGGGGCACACAAACACTGTGTCCATACTACTCCCACAGCCCAGTGATGGAGGATTGTCAAACCATAAAGGGTAGTGTCTCTGAAAAAGACACTCTTTGGCTGCCATCCAAAGCATTCAACCTTGTGGGTGTCTTCCTCCAGGCCCAGTGACACAAACAGGAAGCCAGGGCTCCGTACATCAAAGAGGCACAGGTGACAGAGGGTTCAGGCACTTCCAGGGGAGCTTTCCTCAGATGCTCTCCTCATCTGTCGCCTCCCAGCCCAGACAGGAAGGTGCGGGCGGGAACACCCACACATTTGACGTGGGCCATGCAAGAACGGGAGACTGTGGTGTCCCTGGCAAAAACGCTCATGTTTTTTAACTTTGGGCTTTTTCTTCCTGCTAGGTGGGTTGTGGGTTTTTTTTTTTTTTTTTTTTGAGTTTAATAAATTTATTCTACCATTGAGGCAGTGAGAGACCATATCTAATTTCCATGTCATTGTAAGAAAAACTAAGCCAGAGTCAGGCTCAGATTCTGGAGTGTTGATTGGCCCAATGCTGCTTGTCCAGAAAGAGTATAAAAGGAATACAGCCATCAGTTAGCATATTATTTTTACTCTCAAACATTTAAAAACAGTGATGTTAGGTACTGATGAATTCCACAGTGTAGATAAAGTGAGTGCCATCTCACTGCTGCTTCCTACCTCTTTACTGAGTCAGAAGGAATATGCAGTCTACGGCCATACCACCCTGAACGCGCCCGATCTCGTCTGATCTCGGAAGCTAAGCAGGGTCGGGCCTGGTTAGTACTTGGATGGGAGAAGGAATATGCAAAGCCTCAAAGAGAGCTTTTTTTTAATTCATCTGTTATTTGCAGACTTCAGGCTTCCAAATGTTGTCTGGAAAAATCTAGTGACTTCCAGTTAAGAAAAAAAAGCAAATATTGAACTGCAGTCATCTGGGCTACTTTGCTTTTGTTGCATGACCAGGCTCTCCTGGAATTCTCCAATGGCTTTTGTCACTTCTCAGATGTTTTCCAGCCCTGAAGAATCCATTGTTACTGGAGGGAGAAGCCATGGAATTTCCCAGTCGCCTTCATTTGAGTGAGAAGTTCATTGAAACACAGTCTTCCTTCTCCATTTGATCCCAAACTGTCCCCTCATCTTTGCAAACAGCACAGAGATTATTTCAGGTTAGGCTACAAGGACCTTGGAGGGGGGTTATTTGAAGTTTAGTCCATGCTTTTTTGCAGATGGGGAAGCTGAAACGCTAACTTAAGTGAATGAGAGGTAATCAGAGACAAACCAAGCTTAAATCCTGTTGTTCTGTTCCTTTCTTAGCTATGGGCCATTGGAATGTTAACTTAGCCGCAGTCTTCTTATCTCTGGAATGAGGCTAGTCATGCCTGTGATACCAAGAATCTAATCAGAGGATATCCATAAAGTAGTTAGCCCAGTACTCAGCCCATCACAAGGGTTCAACCAATGATATCCATCCATCTATTTATCTGCCATCATCATCACCACTATTGTCATCCTTATTATTGTCAGCTGCAACTTCTTGGTAATAAGGCTGGAAGAAGCCATGTCTCTCTCTCCCAGTTTGGCCTTTGTTCCAACCATATACATGAACACCAACATGTAGCCTACAGCCTGGGCTGCCTTCCCCAGAAGCTGAGCTTTGTTGATAGGTCACGGCCTCTCCTGACTCAGCCTGAGATAACCTTGCCTTTAATCTGTAGAAGCTTTCTGGACCTTGTGAGGTCATGATACCTGACATTCCAGATGTCTTCTGTTTCTTGCTAAGGTTCTAATACTAGGCAGTGAGTGAAGGCACCAGATTTCTTCAGGGAAAGGAAGTGAGTCCCAGTCTGGCTAGAGCAGCTCTCCCTGGAATGGGAACCTGAGCCCTTCCAACGGGAAACAGGACATGAGAAAGGGAGCAGTTCTCTCTTACACTGGAGGACTTCCCTGGGGAGTCCCCAGCTCATAGGCATGCATGTGCTAGTAGAGGCTAGTGTCATGGGAAAGGCCATTTCTGTGGAATGTGCCCAACTCAGCAGAGCCCTCCAGGACTCTTGGCTATGTCTATTGCCAACAGCTCCCTTCCCATCATCCCCTTCTCCTTTGCCCTGTCTTCTTTCACGGTTTTCATGTTCTTCTTGAATAGTTTCAGGAGAAGGACACTGGAGAAACTTTGGAGAGCTTTTTGTTAGGGGAGCTCATCCTTTGCTACGCTGGAATCATCTCAGAATGGTGGTGTTCTACAGTTTCCAGCAGCTCCGGACACCACCAAAACTTTAAGAGTTTGCTGCTTATTATTAATAGTAAATAATTGGTTAATAATTATGCCAATAATTATAGTAATAACAATTCAGTTATTAATTATCTTAGATGGGGAATCCCTGGAGTCAGAATCTGAGGCAGGTGTACATATCCCATCATCTTTTTATCCAGTCTTCAGTTGAGTTTATTCCATGTCTTAGCAATTGTGAATTGAGCTACAATAAACATGGGGGTACGGATAACTTTTGTTTGCTGATTTCATTCCCCTTGGGTAAATTCCAAGTAAGATGGCTGGGTCATATGGTAGGTCTCATTTAAGATTTCTAAGGTATCGCCAAACTGTCTTCCATAGTGTTTTTTTTTTAACTTTTATTTAATGAATATAAATTTCCCAAGTACAGCTTATGGATTACAATGGCTTCCCCCCCATAACGTCCCTCCCACCCGCAACCCTCCCCTTTCCCCCTCCCTCCCCACTTCCATTCACATCAAGATTCATTTTCAATTCTCTTTATATACAGAAGATCAGTTTAGCATATATTAAGTGAAGATTTCAATAGTAGTTTTACCAGTTTACATTCCCACCAACAGTAGATTAGGGTACATTTTTCCCCACATCCTCACCAGCATTTGTTGTTTGTTGATTTCTGTATGAAAGCCATTCTAACGGGTGAGGTGAAACCCCATTGTGGTTTTGATTTGCATTTCCCTGACAGCTAGAGATCCCAAGCATTTTTTCATATGTCTGTTGTCCATTTGGGTTTCCTTTTTTGAAAAATGTCTAAGTCTTTTGTCCATTTCTTAACTGGGTTTTTGTTGTTGTTGTTGTTGTTGTTGAGTTTCTTGATCTCCTTATATTTTCTGATGATTAATTCTTTATCAGTTACATGGTTTGCAAAAAATTATTTCTCCCAATCTGTCAGTTGCCTCTTCACTTTCCTGACTATTGACTTTTTTTTTTTTTTTTTTTTTTTAGTACAGAAGCATCTCAATTTCATGTAATCCCATTTGTTAATTTTGGCTTTTATTGCTTGTGCTTCTGGGGTCTTTTCCAGGAACGCTTTTTGCTAGTGTTGTGCAGGGTTTCCTCAATGCTTTCTAATAATTTGAAGAAATCAGGTCATAGACTTAGGTCTTTAATCCATTTTGAATGGATTTTTGTGTAAGGTGTAAGTTAGGGGTCCTGCTTCATACTCCTGCATGTGGAAATCCAGTTTTCCCAGCACCATTTGTTGAATAGACTGTCCTTGCTCCAGAGATTGGTTTTAGCTCCTTGGTCAAATATAAGTTGGTTGTAGATGGTTGGATTAGTTTCTGGCATTTCTGTTCTGTTCCGTTGGTCTGTCCATCTGTTTTTGTATCCGTACCAGGCTATTTTGATTGTAACTGCCTTGTAGTATGTCTTTAAATCTGGTATTGTGATGCCTCCTGCTTTGTTTTTGTTGTATAAGATTGCTTTAGGTATTTGAGGTCTCCTGTGTTTCCAGATGAATTTCAGCATCATTTCTTTAAATGTCTGGTAGAATTCAGCAGTGAAGCCATACGGTCCTGGGCTTTTCTTTGTTGGGAGGGTCTTTATTACTGATTCAATTCCTGTCTTGGTTATGGGTCTGTTTAGGTTTTCTGTGTCTTCATGGCTTAATTTAGGTAGGTTGTATGTGTCCAGGAATCTATCCATTGGTTCTAGATTTCCCAGCTTGTTGGCATTCAGCCCTTCATAGTAGTTTCTGATGATTCTTTTTTATTTCAGGTGTCTGTTACATTTCCTTTTTCATCTCTAATTTTGTTGATTTGGGTCTTCTCTCTCCTTCTTTTGGTTAGTTGAGCCAATGGTATGTTAATTTTGTTTATTTTTTTCAAAAAACCAGCTCTTCATTTTGCTGATCTTTTTTGTTTGTTTCAATTTTGTTTAATTCTTCCCTAATTTTAATTATTTCTTTTCTCTTACTAATTTTGGGTTTAATTTGCTGTTGTTTTTCTAGAACCTTAAGGTGCATAGATAGTTCATTTATTTGGTGCCTTTCCAATTTCTTGATATAAGTACCAATTGCTATAAACTTTCCTCTTAATACTGCTTTTGCTGTATCACAAAAATTTTGGTATGTTGTATTGTCATCTTCATTTGTTTCCAGAAATTTTTTTATTTTTCCTATGACCCACTGGTCATTCAGGAGCATGTTGTTCAGTCTCCATGTGTTTGCATATATTTTGGAGATTCCCAAGTTACTGATTTTGTTTCATTGAATTGTGGTCCAAGAAGATGCCTGGTATGATTTTGATTTTTTTTTAATTTTCTGGGACTTGTTTTATGGCCTAGCATGTGGTCAGTCCTAGAGAAAGTTCCATGCACTGGTGAGAAAAATGTGTATTCTGTGGCTGTAGGGTGGAAGGCTCTGAGATATCTGCTAGATCTATTTGGTCTATGGTGTCAATTAACTCTGTTGTTTCCATGTTGATTTTCTGTCTGGTTGATCTGTCCATTGCTGAAAGTAGGGTATTGAAGTCCTCCCATTACTATTGTATTTAAGTCTGTATCTCCCTTTAAATCCATTAACATTTCTTTTGAATAGGCAGGTGCCCTGTAATTAGGTACATACACATTTATAATAGTCACATCCTCTGTTGAATTGATCCTTTAATCATTACATAGGCCCTTCTTTGTCTCTTTTAATAGTTTTTGTGTTAAAGTCTATTTTTATCTGATATTGGGATGGCACACCAGCTCTTTTTTGTTTCTTTTAGCATGGATTATCTTTTTCCATCCTTTCACTTTCAGTCTGTGTGCATCTTTGTTGGTAAGACGCATTTCTTATAGGCAGCAAATAGTTGGGTTTTGTTTTTTAATTCATTCAGCCAGTCTGTCTTTTAACTGGGGAGTTGAGAACATTTACATTCAGCGTGACTATTGGTAGGTACAGACTTTGCCCTGCCATGTTTCTGTAAATAATCCTGGTTTTGTATTTTGGATTTCCTTTATACATTTGCTGAGTCATTTTCTGTGTTCATCTTCTTTCAAAGTGATATTTCTGTGTTTCTGTGTGTAGCAAATCCCTGAGCATCTTTTGTAGGGCTGGGCAAGCCGTTACAAATTCTTTCAATTTCTGCTTGTTGTGTAGGATCCTTATTTCTCCTTCATTCATAAGTGAGAGCTTTGTAGGGTACAGTATCCTGGGTTGACAGTTTTTCTCTTAGGACTTGGAATATATTTCGCCATTCTCCTCTTGCATGTAGAGTTTCTGATGAGAAGTCTGCAGTGAGTCTAATTGTATTGCCTCTAAATGTTATTTGGTGTTTTTCTTGTGCACATTTTACAATCTTTTCTTTATGTTTTACTGTGGAGAGTTTTACTACAATGTTTCGTAGTGAAAATCTTTTCTGGTCATGTCTATTGGGAGTTCTGTGTACTTCCTATACTTGGATATCTCTTTTTTTCTCCTGACTGGGAAAATTTTCTGTTATTATTTCATTAAGAAGGCCCTCTAATCCTTTTTCTCTTTCCACACCTTCCAGAGTGCCTAGGATTCATTTGTTGAATCTTGTAGATCTCCAACTGTGGTTTGTTTGTTTGTTTGTTTGTTTGACAGGCAGAGTGGACAGTGAGAGAGAGAGACAGAGAGGAAGGTCTTCCTTTGCCGTTGGTTTATCCCCCAATGGCTGCTGGGGCCAGCACACTGTGGCTGGCACACTGCGCTGATCCGAAGCCAGGAGCCAGGTACTTCTCCTGGTCTCCCATGGGGTGCAGGGCCCAAGCACTTGGGCCATCCTCCACTGCCTTCCTGGGCCATAGCAGAGAGCTGGACCAGAAGAGGAGCAACCAGGACAGAATCTGGCATCCCGACCGGGACTAGAACCCGGTGTGCCAGTGCTGCAGGCAGAGGATTAGCCTATTGAGCTGCAGCGCCGGCCTCCAACTGTGTTTTTTAGTTTTCTAATTTCTTCTTCTTCTTTTTTTTTCTTTTTTTTTTGTCTGACTGTAATATTTCCAGAAATTTGTCTTCTAGTTCTGATATTCTTTCTTCTGTCTCACCTACTCTGTTGTTAAGGCTTTCCACTGCATTTTTTATTTGATCTATTGAATTATTCATTTCTAGTATTTCATTCTGACTTTTTAATATCTCAATTTCTTGGGAGTGCTTTTCATTTTGATCATGAATTTGCTTTCGATTGCTTCTAAGTAATTTGACGATTAATTTTCTGAATTCTGTTTCTGGCATATCCTCAATCTCTTCATCTCCACCCTGAAGAGTTGTGGTATTCCTTTGGGGGGTCTGCTAGTGTCTTCCTTATTCATTATTCTTATTCTTATTCCTTTTTTTAGGTATTTGTGTATTTTTCTTTTTTTGTCTGGTTGCTTTTCTTTTAAACATGTGTCTTTGTACTTGTGGAGAAGTTTCCCTCTAATATGTGCTGCTATGTGTCTGTGCATTGCAAGTGGAGCACACAACCCTGCCTCCTGGATACCTGCTCACTTCTAGATCATGATGGGGGCGGGTATAAGAGCTCTGGTGCACTGAGCCCTGACTACTGGGGCCTGGCTCACTTCTCACATGAAACGAACTCGAGTTTTTGATATTTAGGACTTTTTTTGTGTGTGCAGCTTGTGTGGTGGGGAAGAAATTACTCTGAAATATTGTGGTCCTTGTTCCTGGGTGGGGGGTGTGGTGAGGTGGCCCCTGCAATTGATGGGTGTGAGGCAAAGGCGGTAGCCCCGTGCTTATATTTGAAAATTTAAACAATCAGTATGGCTTCTCTCAGCCAGCTGCAGGTCCAGTTGTGGGGAGGGGGGAGATGTAGATGGACAGGGGTGAGCCCAACCTCTCTGTTTGTTCCTCTATACCTTCACTTTTTTCCCATGTGGAACTTCAAATGCAGTTCTCCAAGCTCCCCCTCCTGCTGCTATCTGCAGCTCCATGGACCTGTGATTTCCTTTCTAACCTGGTCAGCTTGGGGCTGGCGCCAACCTCTCCATCTGAGTCTCTGCCATGCCTCTACCACTTCCTTTTCTTATTTGATCCTTTGACGTCGACCTGCCCAGTCTCAGTTAGACTCCTGGGTTTCCCTGCACAAATTTCCCATGGCTCTGTCTCCAGCACGTATCCTCTCTACTTTTTAACTATCTATTTTGCCCTGCGTGACTAAATATCAAAAACTCGTCCTGTTGCTATACTGCCATCTTGGGCTCCAACGGAAGACTCTTGATTGGATTCTAATCTGGCCCCTGGCAAGGACTTACCTACTCCATTTCCCCCCAGGGCCCTTAGATCCATCTTCTAGGAAGTTGTTCCTTTTCCCTTATTCTGCACATGTTTGCAGAGGGAGTTGGAGAATAATCTCTCCTTTAGCAACATCTCCAGCTTTCTGCTCACAGAAAGTCAGCATTCAGGGTTCATTTTAATTCTTTAACAGTGATAGAGCTTTCTAGTGGAGGCTCATGGTTTCTTTGGTATCAGAGCTCTTAAAATCTCTGCTGGCATGGCCGGTGCCGCGGCTCACTAGGCTAATCCTCCACCTTGTGGCGCCGGCACACCGGGTTCTAGTCCCTGTCGGGGCACCGGATTCTGTCCCGGTTGCCCCTCTTCCAGGCCAGCTCTCTGCTGTGGCCAGGGAGTGAGTAGAGGATGGCCCAAGTCCTTGGGCCCTGCACCCACATGGGAGACCAGGATAAGTACCTGGCTCCTGCCTTCGGATCAGTGTGGTGCGCTGGCTGCAGCGCGCCGGCTGCGCCGGCCATTGGAGGGTGAACCAACGGCAAAGGAAGACCTTTCTCTCTCTCTCTCACTGTCCACTCTGCCTGTCAAAAAAAGAAAAATCTCTGCTGGCATTTATCCCATTCCTATTGGCCTTCTATGTCAACAGCCATAACCACAGGCCTTTAAGAAACATATTCCTTTCTTTCCATCTTGTGTACCTCCAACCAGTCAGGCTTAAGCCAGAGAACCACATTCTTAGATTGAATGTTCCCTGAGCCACTTTTTAAATGAAAGAATATGCCAGCTGCCACCATAGTTCATGGAGAAGCTTCAACAATAGATATGATGACCATACCCTTGAATTGATTTTGCTTTCTGAGGCTAGTTCACTTTTTCTGTATAAATCATCTCTGTGTTTCATCTTGCTTTTGCCTGGAGTGGAGAAGTTGTTTGCTTCTTCTAGCTCTTCAAGTGTTTGTATCTCTTCTTCCCTTTGGCAGGTGATAGGAGCATTTGAGATGGCAACAGTGCCATCAGTCAGGGTCTCAGAGTGATGAGGATGACCGAACTAGACCAAGAACTCTGATGAGCATAGAACATGAAGGAATAAAAAAAATTAAATAAAATTTGTTGTTTTTCATGCCTCTGAGAGTTGTTTTCATTGCTAACAGCTATCTGATCCCTTAGGTAAATTTATCTCCTGCCGTGATGTTTCATCCTAGAAGTTTGCTCTCTGGTAAAAATTCATCTGGAAGCAAACTAAGGGTCTCCCTATGTGCCATAGCAATGATGCCTGTGAAGAATGATGTTTTTGTCTTTTTTTAAAAAAATATTTGAAAAGCAGAGTTACAGAGTTGGGGAGGGGGGCAGACAGAGAGAGATCTTCCATCCACTGGTTCACACCCCAAATGGCTGCAATGGCTGGAGCTGGGGCAGACTGAAACCAGGATCCAGGAGCTTCTTCCAGGTCTCCCACATGAGTGCAAGGGTCCAAGCACTTGGGCCATCTTCCACTGCTTCCCCAGGCACATTAGCAGGGAGTGGTGCTATGGCATAGCAGGGAAAGCTGCCACCTGCAGTGCTGGCATCCCATTTGGGTGCCGGTTAGAGTCCTGGCTGCTCCACTTCAGATCCAGCTGCCTGTTAATGTGCCTGAGTAGAACAGTGACAGATGGACCTAATGTTGGGCCCCTGTACCTGCCTGGGAGATCTGTAAGAAGCTCCTGGCTCCTGACTTCAGCCTGACCCAGTTCAGGCCATTATAACCATTTGGGGAGTGAACCAGCAGATGGAAGACTCTCTCTCTCTCTCTCTCTCTCTCTCTCTCTGCCTCTGCCTCTGCCTCTCTGTAACTCTGCCTTTCAAATAAATAAATAAATCTTTAAAAAAAAGAAGTGGAGCAGCCAGTACTCAAACCAGCACGCATACGGGATGCTGGTGCTGCAGGTACCTGCTTATACCACAGCACTGGTCCCAGTGTTTGTCCTTAGAAAGGGGAATTCAATCACCAAAGCAAACTTCCAAAGGTAAGATGGAGGAAAAAGCTGGATAAAGTTAGTCTCTGCTGATAAAATGTAACCATGGTTCCCTAACATTGGGGCTAGGGAGTTTCAGATTCAGAAAGGAAAACAAATCACATCAATTTCAAATTAAAAGTGATTAAAAAACAAAGCTGTAGTATTACACAGCCTTTCATAATACCAGAGCAGCTTAATACATAAAAAAGAAGTGTATTTTGCAAAATTCATAATTCTGAAGGTGTGAAGTCCAGACACTATGGTGCAGGTTTTTGTAAGGACTCCCTTTGGCTGCACCGTGGCAGGAGCCAGGGTGTCGTCTCTCTCCCTCTCTATACAGTCAGCAGGATTCAGTCATGGAGCACCATGGAAATCAACTAGTCCGTCACTTCCCACAGGTCCCACCTCTAAACACTGGGGTCAGTTTAAGTTTCTGCCTTCTTAATACCATTCACATGTGACTTTGAGAATGAAACTCTTCCGTGAGTTTGCAGGGTGGCGGGGGACAAATCAATGTTCAAACCACAGCAGCTGGTACTGGAAGCTAAAGCAATGGGCTGGTTGCTAGAAAATGAACCCAAACTGATGCTACACTTTCTTTTTTTCTGCCCTGTGGCATGGAGGTGTAACTGTTCCCTGAAGAGATGGGAATCATCTTTCTCCAGCTGGGTTCTTGCCGTGGGGGCAATGCCTGGTGGACTAGACACAGAAGCTCTTGTTCAACACGTACTGAGCTTGTATTTGGTGCCATATACTGGTCTGTGTATATCTTTACATATTCAGCTGTTGTTGAATCCTCACAGTACCCCATGGCACAGGTGCCTTTATTAACTCCATCAGGTGGAGAAGCTGAGATGTAAATATACCCAGCAGGATGCCTTGAAGAGTGATGTCTCCCAGGCTAGAAATGACCAGGGAGGAAAGGATGCTTACTTTCTGTTTGTTTTTGTTTGTTTTTAGCTTGGATACCTGGAAACGTGGAGGCAAAATAGGAATTCAGTCACCAGAGCTTCCACACACAGGCTCTGCCACTGGACGCAGCCACCTGTCACTACTGCTCTGACTCTCGCTTCACTTGTGTCTGTGTCATTTGCTCAAAATGCAAAGGCCTGGGCAAGAGGGTCGCTTATGTTCCTCACACCCTGTCTCTGCCCACATGCTGGCTCCAAGACTTACGAGTCCTCAGGGCTCAGCTGAATGTCCTCTTTAGGTTGTAGCCTCCTACACCAGCAAAGTCAGGAACTCCTCTGCCATTTAGTTTCTGTCATCCAAAATCTCATTGAGATCATTTGCTGCTAAAATCCCTTATTTGCATTTGTGGGTCTACGCTCTTGATACCTGTACCGTCATTTGCATAACACTTGGAAAGGAAAATACATAAATGAGTAGAACCAATCTGCTGACTCCAACCGAAAGTCTGAGGTAGAGTGTTCATTCTCAGACGGGGGCACTGGGGTCTCCTTTCCCAGCCAACAGCTGCAGGCTGCTATTTGGCTGCCTCCAGTCCCTCCCCTTCATGAGACGCAAGTCAAATACATCATTCTCTGATAGCTAGGTCCACTTTAACATCTTGGTGACATCCTGCCAGCTGGTTAGCCGCCAGCCTGGGGAATGTATCCCCAATTTAGTTCTAGGCTAGAACTTGGATCGGAAGTAGCCAGACACTGTATCCCTATTCAGACACCCTGGAAGGATTCCTGAAGTACAACCAGTGAACTGGGTTCTTCTTTTTCTGCCGTGCGATTGTTTTCTGTCTCTCGTGATTGTTTACATGAGAATTTGTTTAGTACACATGACTGAGCACCTATGTGTCTGATTCTTTTCTAGGTATGGAAAGCATTACTGTGATAATGGAGCTCACCATGAAAGTTATAGAATCAGCTACAGATCGTTTAAAAGCTGTGCATAATAAAAGTATGGGTGGGACGGGAGGGGGCCAGGCTTTCTTGTCCCCAAGCTGCACAAGCTGGTGTGTGTGTGTGTATGATGTTTCCTCTTTGGACAATGTGTGAGGCACCTTTCTCCAGAGAATTCATCTCCCTTTAATTCCTGCCCATCTTCTCTCTTCCTCTAACCCCATCTGCCTCCAGTGTCCTCACAACCCACTGTTTTGCCTCATATCGGTGACCCAGTCCCAGAGACATAACCAGATCTCTGCCCATTTCATCCCCTTCTGCTACCTTCTGCTTTCCTAGCCTTCTGTGCCGGATGCCAATGGCGTCCCTCCTCCTTCAAGGCATAGATGTTTACAGGGACCAGGGAGGTTCTGGCTCCCTTTGGATTCCCCAGGGGAGTGTTTTGTCTGTAAGAACTGAAGGGCTGGGAGAAAGAACATAGTGAGATATTACCACCAGGGTTTCAGCCGGATTTCCCCTGGGCTAGGCATCTCCCACACCCGTGGGGATTAGTTTCTTTCTGAAATGCCCTCTTCTGACCTATACAACAAGTGCCAATTTCTCCATTCATTTGGACCATTCAGCAGAATCAGCACCCTGGACTTACCAGGCTAACAGAGCCTCTGGTCTCACCTTGCCCTCGAGTGATGCTATCAGACATCTGTCTGCTATGTGACAGTGGGAACTATTTTGTCCAAATCACTTTCTCTGAACCCTGTAGGTAGAGAAGCATCTCAAGGTATCCAGTCATGCTGATACTGTTTTGTAAGAAGCTTAGAGGATTTTTTTTAATAAAAAAACATTCACAGCATAAGATTTCTTGGAAATAAATAATTTTACAGAAAACAGGTTTGGTTATCTGCTTGCCTTTCTCAAGAATGAAGTTGACTGCTACTTTTTTATTTTTAATGTTACATTCTTTTAAACAAACAGTAACAGACAGTCCATAAGTCCATCTCTTCTTTGAGTCGTCCTAGGTCCTTTGGCAAATCTGCTTAGCCAATAAGAATAATAATTCCAAATGAAACCGAGAAGCAAGGTTGACATAGTATTGCTCTTTGCCTCAAACACCGAATGGACAAGTAATTTGTGCCACACTTAGAAGTGACTAACAGATGTAGGTTGTGTTAGAGTCCCTGGTCATTTTGAAACTTGTCTGATGCTCTTCCATGCTGGCATCAGTCTTCTGTTAGAAGAATCTGTAGGTTCAGGCAGAAGCAGTGCGGTGTGGGAATTAAGGGAGCATGCCCTGGGCCAGCGCCACGGCTCAATAGGCTAATCCTCCACCTGTGGCTCCGGCACACCAGGTTCTAGTCCCAGTTCGGGCGCCGGATTCAGTCCCGGTTGCCCCTCTTCCAGGCCAGTCTCTGCTGTGGCCCGGGAGTGCAGTGGAGGATGGCCCATTTGGGCCCTGCACCTGCATGGGAGACTAGGAGAAGCACCTGGCTCCTGGCTTCAGATCAGTGTGGTGCGCCCGCCACAGTGGCCATTGGGGGGTGAAGCAATGGAAAAGGAAGACCTTTCTCTCTGTCTCTCTCTCTCTCACTGTCTAACTCTGCCTGTCAAAAAAAAAAAAAAAAAAAAAGGCGGGGGGGGGGGGGGGAAGCGGAGCATGTCCTGGCTCTGGCTCTGGCTCTGGCTCTGCCACTTGCTGGTGGCAAAGTTTGTGCTTTGGTATCCCCACGTGTGGGATGAAGATAAGTTGGTTCCTCATCCCACAAGGGTCTTCTGAGTCCCATTTCAGTCTGCTTACTTTACCATGTACTTATACTGTGGGCCATGCCAGGCACCATTCTAACACCATTCAAATAGCAACAGGCTTAATACTTATAAGTCTGCAAGCTGTGTTCTACCATCTATTGAGCTACAGAAAGGTTAAAGAACTCTATTGATTTAATACATACAGAATGTCAAAGACAGCACCTGGTAGACAGCAAATGACAGACGACAGCAATCATCAATCAACAGTCTCCTGGATGTCACTGTTGTAACAGCTGTAATTGTCTGTGTCCCTTAGACAAGGAAGTGTAGCAGAGAATATGGCAGAATGTCCAGCATATAGTAGTTACTCAGTAAATGATGAGACTGCAACTTCTTCACATTTCCTTCTCACCAAGATTTGTGAATCCCTTTCAAAACACACTGTGTTGATTAAAAAGAAAATGTGGACCATCATCTGGGCCCTCTTTTGTCCCACCTGGGCAACCTAGTCCCACTCGCACTACACACTCAGTCTGTAGTGCAATAATACCCGCTTTCACTCTCTTTTTTCTCATTTTACCTTGAGAATTCAAAGACTCAAGTCAGCCAGCAGCACTCAATCTCCATGTAGACCACGGGATTTCTCAAGCGTCCACTAGGGGGCGCATTATCAACAGGTCAGAGAAGATCAATCTCATGACTTGAAAAAAGCAGAGAAAACATCCATCTCTGCAAACGACCGGAACCTACATGAGGAAAGTCCTGCTGATCTCCTTACATTGCCAGATGAACATATAGAACTTTGTTGTTTAGTTTTTACACACCGTTCTAAACCTTGCCCTAGGGGAAAGTGATCTACAGCAGGGAGTTCTTGCCTATTGAGAGAGGATCCCATATGATGGCTACCCTGGGGGAAAGCCTACTCTGCAACCCAGGCCAGACTCTGTACTTCTGAGCTGCAGTGCCCTGAGACCCAGTAAAAGTGTCTTCAGAGGGTGGAAGAGAAGAGAGGCCAGCTGTGTGCAATCCATCCTGGCCTGGAAGAATTACAAGAGAGAAGCCACTCTTCCTGCGAGCCTCGAGGGTCATTTTCTAGCTCTCCCGCTTTATATGTCTGCTGCTCTGTGCATGGACAGTCCTTACTAAAGAGCTGCTGACTTGACTTCTCTCCAAACATGTGTTGAAGCTTCCCTCTTCTTTGTTTTCTTTCCTCTGTTTTTACGCTTCTGACAGCTTTTCCTGGCATTTCTTTCTTTAGTCCTTAATGAGATTTCAAGAATTCTGGGAGGAGGGGCGATCAAAAAGTGAAACTCTAAGAACTCCAGTATCCCCATTGCCACTGTGACTTGCCTAAGGCCTGTACCTGCTGCAACCTTCTCTCTGCACATCCGTGTGGTTGAGCTTCCCAGGTGTCTCCAGAGCTGGGCTTCTAGATTGCAACCCCTCTTCCTCCCTCCCCCCCCTTCTCAGAGCCTCCCTGAAGCTTGGCTTTGGGAGTGCCTCTGTGTGGAGAGATCCTGGCAATAATAATCCTGAAAATTCCACCCTTCCCCAGAAAACGGTAGGGAAGATCTCTTTTCCATTCCGGTGGTTATTTGGACATCTCTGGGTGGGAAGAGAATAGTTTTTTTAAGAACCAGTTCTTAGGGGAGTTTGGGAGAACTGAAGAAATTCCTAAAACACCTCTGGCTTCCCCCAAATCAAGCTTCATGTTCTATCTGGGTGCCTACAATATATGGAGACAAGAAAAGGGTTGGACATAGCAGGAATGAGGGAGGGAAACCTCTATATGCTGACAGTATTTCATAGTTTTACATATATTATTTCATTTAATTCCCTCACAGTCTTTCTGGTAGAAATTATTCCTATGTTACAGAAGAGGGAACTGAAATGCTTTAATAACTTATGTAAGATTATATGTAAGTCAGTGTCAGGAGTTGGTTTTGAACTGAGAATCTTTGTGGAAAGACCACCATTTTTTTAAAGATTTTATTTATTTATTTGAGAGTTAGAGTTATAGACAGTGAGAGGAAGAGACAGAGAGAGAGAGAGATCTTCCCTCCGTTGGTTCACTCCCCAAATGGCTGCAATGGCCGGCGCTGCGCTGATCTGGAGCCAGGAGCCAGGAGCTTCTTCCCGGTTTCTCATGTGGGTGCAGGGGCCCAAGGACCTGGGCCATCCTCCACTGCTTTACCAGGCCACAGCAGAGAGTTGGACTGGAAGAGGAGCAACCGGCACTAGAACCGGTGCCCATATGGGATGCCGGCGCCGCAGGTGGAAGATTAACCTACTGTGCCACAGTGCCAGCCCCGAGACCACCATTTTAAAACTCAACCTCTGCTACCTTCTCTGAGGTTCTTGCCATTCCTCTTTTAGGGCTGAAGAAGGAGGAAGTGGTTTGGCTGAGACTCGTGGAAAACAGCAGTCACCACATCATGAGGTAAGCAGTCTGGAAGGCTAAGATTGAGAGGGCGGATTATGGGGAGCCCTGACAGGCAAACTCCGGTGCTGCAGGCCAGATGTCGACACAGGCCAGGAGTGGAGCTTGAGGCAAGGGTGCCCAGCCAGACTTGCTTCTCCCTAGGGCATCGTGGCAAGCTTCATACTCACCCATGACCTGATGGTTCTCCTTCCACTAGACACAGCAACTATGAGGTTGTTTATGGTTTCCTAAATTAATTTCTTTGCAATATGATTTAATGGTGAGTGTATCTCCCCTTACTCATCCCAAACATTTCCAGTGGTTTCTAGAAGCCCTGTTTTGACCCCCATTCCTCCAACCTCCCCCCTGGCACAGGGAGCTCTGGAGTGCTGACCTGGTTTGCAGCATTCGGAAATGATCTCATAAATTTAGTTTACCAAGCTTCTGACAATTGGCAATGAAGAAAGTGAAGTCAGAGACTATAGACAGATTGAGGTTCCATTCCTGGTTCTGCCACTTTCAATTTGTGGGGTTTGGAGACCATAATTAATTTCTCTATATCCCCAAGTGTTTCACCTGTTAAAAATCGAGTAAGAGCTTCTTCCTCATCAGTTGTAGGGAAGATTCGAAGATGTGTCAACTCAGACCTCCTTCGATACTTGGCAGGTGGTAACTTCTGTGGGTACTGAGCTGGGAGATACAGATCCTGTATCAGGTATGCTTTGGAGACACAGGCCTTGCTCTCGAGAGGCTCACTGCGCAGTTCAGGAGACACGGTACGAGCTCCATCAATGACACGTGGAGCAGGTGAAGAGGCAGCGTGGAGGTGAAGGGAGAACTGAGTTCATCCTGGGTAGAGGTGAGGTGAGACGACTCCCTGGAGGGGACAATCAAAGCCATGGGCAGATGTCCAGCTTGGGTTAATGTACAGCCACAACTTGGATAGTCAAGATTGCATCAAGGGATGCCAGCTCTCTGCTTCCTGCACTCCTCGCTCTTTAGTCCTGCTTTGAAAGCAAAAGCCTTTCTGTTCAAGTCAAAGAGCTTCTCTCCTGGACTTTGAAGCAATCTGGTCCTGATCACCCTATTTTTGGTCAGTTATTAGTGCTGCATTTGGAAATATTGTTCTTTTTCTTTTTTTTTTTTTTTTTTTTTTTGACAGGCAGAGTGGACAGTGAGAGAGAGAGACAGAGAGAAAGGTCTTCCTTTGCCGTTGGTTCACCCTCCAATGGCTGCCGCGGCCGGCACGCTGTGGCCAGTGCACCATGCTGATCCGATGGCAGGAGCCAGGTACTTATCCTGGTCTCCCATGCAGGTGCAGGGCCCAAGCACTTGGGCCATCCTCCACTGTACTCCCTGGCCACAGCAGAGAGCTGGCCTGGAAGACGGGCAACTGGGACAGAATCTGGCGCCCCGACCGGGACTAGAACCCGGTGTGCCGGCGCCACAAGGCAGAGGATTAGCCTAGTGAGCCATGGCGCCAGCCAGAAAGATTGTTCTTTAGACCTGCAGTAGAGCTGTCATCTCGGACTCTCCCTTTACCATTTTAGGAATTCCCTCTACTTTGTTTTCTGAAACCCATGCCTTCCCATCTTGGTAACCCTTGTTTTGATGAAATGCATTCTGTGGGATTTGTTGGTAATGGCTGAATCAGTTTGGAGACTGTGCACCTCTGAAATGTCTTCACTCTACCCTCATATTTTGTGGCTTTTCTAAATTCAAGTTCTAGAAACAATTCCCTGATTTTTGAAGGCACCGTTTCACAGTCTTCTGTCTTCCAGTGTGATTGTTATGTCTGAATCCATTCTCTATTTTCTGTATGGTATCTATTTCCCCTTCCTAGTGGGTTATATGAGCATCAAGTACCTTGATGTGGGTCTGTTTTCCTCCATTGCACTCAGCATTCACTGGGTCCTGGGAAAAGATATTCATGTTCTTAAACTCACGGGAAATATTCTTGATTTACTTCTTGGATGAGTTCCCCTTCTCCATTTTCTGTTTTCTCTTTCTGAGAACCCTGTTATTTGCATGCTTGAATCTCCTTGTCTGAGTCTCAATGTTTCGAATGTATTTCTGTTTCTGGTTGTTTTTCACTTTTGTTTGTTTGTTTGTTTTTGTCTCTGCTCTGTTTCCTTTTTCAACTTTATCTTCCAAGCCTTCTATTGAGTATGTTTGTTAAATTTGCGCTCTTATTTAACCTTTTTAAAGTTTCTATTTCAGGTGTTCTCTGAATGTTCCCCTTTATCCTAGCACTGTGTTCTTGCCTCAGAGATATGCCATCTCCTCTTATCTTACTAAGGCAATTAAGGAATTTTTAAAAAGTTTTTACTCCATAAATTGTCTGAGTCTCTTGCAGGTTGCTTGTTTCCTATTTTCTTTTGTGCCTGTCTCTAGTCGTAGAAGCTGTCTTCAAATGTCTGGTGTTCCTGGGCTACCGCTCAGGTGTGAAAGTGAGTTACAGAAGGCTGGCTGAGTCTGTACGTGCCTGGTGGGGTCTGAAATGCCGTCTTCATTGTAGATTGAGCCAACTCCCTGGGGCACTGCCACATTAGTATCTCCAAGGTTTTGTTTTCTATCAGGCTTCTAAGAGGACCCTGGAAGACTGACCTTCTGCCTGGATGATATATGGCCAACTTCTGGCATTCCTGGAACCCTATTTGGGGAGAAGCCTAAGGAGTTTCAACACTCCCTATGTATGGTTCTGCTTTTTCTGGATGCGATTTCTCATATCAACCGTGTATAATGTGTTGCTCCTCAGCCAGAGACTATCTATTTTGCCCTTCACAGAGTATAAACTTTAGCTTTTTGTTGGGTCTGGGGAAGGAAGGTACTTAGCTATTTAGAACAGGAATGCGCATTTGGGGTGCTAACTCCTTCTTATATAGAGTTTAAGCCAACCCCCCTAATGTCAGCTCCCCAACCTCAGCCAATGCTGCCAACTCCTGAGATTTATAGGGGTCCTGCCGCATAGACATGGTTGCTTCTTAGCTTTTCACACTGCTGGCTTAAGATTCCATATTTAGCCGGCGCCGTGGCTCAATAGGCTAATCCTCCACCTTGCGGCGCCGGCACACCGGGTTCTAGTCCCGGTTGGGGCGCCGGATTCTGTCCCGGTTGCCCCTCTTCCAGGCCAGCTCTCTGCTATGGCCAGGGAGTGCAGTGGAGGATGGCCCAGGTGCTTGGGCCCTGCACCCCATGGGAGACCAGGAAAAGCACCTGGCTCCTGGCTCCTGCCAGGATCAGCGCGGTGCGCCGGCTGCAGCGGCGGCCATTGGAGGGTGAACCAACGGCAAAGGAAGACCTTTCTCTCTGTCTCTCTCTCTCACTGTCCACTCTGCCTGTCAAAAAAAAAAAAAAAAAAAAAAAAAAAAAAAAAGATTCCATATTTGTTCAGTTAGTTGCATGCCTTTTGAGCTTACTTTTTTTGTTGCAATTATCTCTTCTTCCTATCTCTTCAACCCCATTGGCTTATTTCTTTTGGAAATACTTCTTTATTTTCTTTTTAGAGCTTGTATGAGAGAATAGAGTTGTTAGGGCTACCCTTTTCTCTTTAAATGGAATTCCAGGTGTAGTTTTTGGCTTTCAAAGAACAAACACTAGGGCTAGTGCTGTGGCGTGGCTGGTAAAGCCACTGCCTTTGGTGCTGGCATCTCATGTGGGAGCTGGTTTGGGTCCTGGCTGCTCCACTTCCGATCCAGCTTTCTGTTATGATTTGAGAAAGCAGTGGAAGATAGCCTAAGTCCTTGGACCCCTGCATCTGCATGAGAGACCCAGAAGAAGCTCCTGGCTTCTGGCTTCGGATCAGCCCAGCTTGGGGAATGAACCAGCGATGGAAGATTCCTGCCTCTCTCTCTCCCGCCTCTCTATAACTCTTTCAAACCAATAAATAAATCTTTAAGGGGGGGCAGCGCTGTGGTGTAGTGGGTAAAGCTGCTGCCTGTAGCGCTGGCATCCCATATGGGTGCCAGTTTGGGTCCTGGCTGCTCCAGTTCCAACCCAGCTCTCTGCTATGACCTGGGAAAGCGGTGGAAGATGACTCAAGTCCTTGGGCCCCTGCATCCTCGAGGAAGACCTGGAGGAAGCTCCTGGCTCTTGGCTTCAAATCAGCACAGCTCCAGCTGTTGTGGCCAACTTGGGAGTGAACCAGCAGATGGAAGACTCTCTCTCTCTAACACTCCATAGTATTCATTTAGTCTGAAAAAAATGTACAACCACAACCTCCCAGGGAAAATTAAATCTTTTCCACAAGAAGACACCTAAGTGATGGAAACCCACATAATTTTAACTTTTAGAAAAAAATAACGTGTGAGGCATCAGATGCTTACAGAAACCTTTAGTGTTGTGCCTACCCAGAGAGCAAATAAGCACAGTTCTGCCTGTCAACCTCCCTTCTCCCATCAATTAGACTCCAGAGTCCATTTTCTTGGTCCTTTTAATGTTAGCCTTTTAATATTTTCCAATAAGTGCTTTCAACTGGGCAATATACATATCATGCTTTCCTCATTATTATTGGTCCATCAATAAATATACAAAAGTCAGAGGAAGGGCGTGCTCGCAAAAATCAAAGTAACAATAGCAGTCATTGCACCTGAATGAACAAGGAGCTTTTCTTTGAAAATGATACAAATGGTTTACAAAAAGACATAGCTATGACCTGAAGATGAATAGACTATGTTATTCTTATTCTTAAATACCTTTTATTCTGCCAGGAAAATTGAATGTTTCCTCCCTCTACTCCTCTGCTGTAACAGTATTGAATGACTGTTGACTACAAAAAATAGTTCTTGGTGTTAAGGATCTCAATGGAAAATTTTTGAGTTCTGTTGGAAAAATCCATACTTCCAGGCTAGAACCTGGAAAATCAAGACTTGAAGGTATGTTTTATCCCATTTGATTTTTCATTCAACAAATTTAAGCAAAGCCCTTAGGAGACATCAAAGATTTACAACTGCAAGAAAAATGACATCTTAAGATCTCAAGTTGCTTCAAAAAATAATTAAAGCTCCTGAATTTTATTTTAAATAAAGCCCATATCACATGGTAGAAATGCTGTGCTTAGGACCAAGCTGTCCTTCCAGGGTCATGATCACCATGTTCAAGGGGTGAGAACACTCCTATGCTATAAACTTCAGGCAATTTAGGGATATTGCAAAGATTGGGCAGCTCTCCATTGGAAGTTCTATTCCTCCCACCTTTCTATCTTGAGAAAACAGAGGTATATCCAAGTTGAGGACTATACCAATAACAAAAGCAAGATCATGTTTAACTCCAAAATAAAATTGAAAAGAATCTCCTGTCCCAGGCTAATTCTGGGAGAATGTCTAGAAAGGGTTGAAACCATCCTTAGCTGTGAAACTCATCATCTATGGCTCCCAAAAGAGCCCGAGGGACAGGTAGAGAGCCTGGAGTCTTGCAGCTGGTTGTGTTGTGGCTGTCTGCATTCTGGCAAACGAACCTGGGTGAGGCTGTGTGGTTCTTTGGAGACCCAGGAAATCGCCAACATTTTAACCCTAGTGTTGGTAATAACAGAGTGGTCTGATGTTCATTCTTATTCAACTTGATAAAGAAAGAAACCAAGACAGCTGAATATGGAACTGACCAACAACATTCACCAAAGAGAAGGGATGTTTCTCAAGATCATGGCAGGGGTTGGGGGTAGAGAGAGGGTGGGAAAGAGGAGGGAGAGAGGGGAGTGTGTAGGGAAAAGCAGGAATTGGGACTGAGTGCAGGAAGTTGGCATCTCTCCTTGGAATATTCCCTTCACACCAAGACTTTGTATAAACCCCACCTGATTTCATCTTTTTTTTTATTTTTCGATCTGAGAAACATTGCCCATCAAGCCTATATATTTGGGCAACAAGTGGTTTTTTAAAGGGAAGCTTAGGAAAAGGAGTCTCATTTCATAGGAGCTTTTACTTTATAGATACTCTTCTATGGTCTGTAGACCTCGGAAGTTCCAGGGCAAGCAGGACACCCTGACACCCTGACAAATAAAAGCTGCAAAGGGCTTGCCAAGTTAAATCAGGCAACAATGCTGTTATTCTCATGTTTGGTCATAAACTTGTTTATCTGGTGCTAGTATTGCAATGATGGGAATCCCAGTAACTGGAGGGATTCCCCATGTTCTTGACTCATCCTGAGTCTTAATAGCATGGAGCCCAACCACTGGCTTGATAAAGTCTTAGCAGTCCGATTGGACCTATGCCACATGCCCCTCACCAAACCATGCCTACCAGTTTACTATTGACTGTATTCGTTCACCCTCACTGGCTTTCATGTTATTAAAAGTCTTCAAAAGACACTTTCATGATGTTTCTGGAAATCACAAAAAGGATCAGAGTGGATGAAAGAGCCCCACCCACCCCCCCCTGGTGGTAGGTCATGCAAACTTAATGTGACCTTCCAAAGCTGTTCAGGGAAGAGGACAGGTACCCACTAAAAGTCAAAGTGGCTGAAGCCTTCTGCTCACAATTCTGACTCCAGGACAGGGCAGAAAGCTGCTGGCCAGCCTCACACATGAAATGGTGCTGCTTCCTGGTCTTCTAGGAGACCTGGCTAAGTGAGCCTAAGAGAGGGCTGTGGGGCTCTGGGGTGACTTCCAGGAGGGCCATTCTCCAATCATCCTCAAGAGCTGCAGAGTCCAGACCTTCCTGGGTTAGAAACTGAAGGACACAAAGGATTAAGATGGAAGAAGTAGAGATATTTATTATGAATCAGCTTAAACCCTTTTATGCCTCTGGCAAAGTAACTTTAAAAAAATCATACTGATTGAAGGACCTCCAGGGTTTAATATTTCAAAAACACAGATAAATAGCTTACTACAGATAAATAGCTTCACCCTGTGGGTGTCTCCCAGAAGCATCTGAAAAATCTCCAGGGGGTGTTTGTAAAAGGGGAGGTGTAACCAGTACACCCTGACCCCTACCCCACTGGGAAGCAATGCCCAGGGACTGGACTGCTGGAGAGGCAATATGGACCCATTCAAATTTCCTCTCCAGGGCCCATCCCTCTTAGCTCTGGGAATGTCCTCAGCTGGTGGCTGCCACCTGGGAGGTGGGGTAAGGGGAAGGTTGGGGATCAAGAATATGTATTTGTGGCATTTGAAAGAAGCCATCCATAGCACACCCCGGAAGATGGAAGGCCTCTACGTGGGAACTGGAACGATCAAATTTTGCGGATTATTGATTGGGTCTTCATGTCAGAAAGCAATGCTATTTTTACAAACTGGGCCTGACTTTAAAAAACAAAACACACAAACAAACAAAAAAAAAAAACCAAAAAGGAGTAGAAAATTTTATGCTAAAAAAAAGATCCCCCAATAAAGCAATCAGTAGCACATTGCATCTGTTCAGTGTCCCAGCTCCCTGTAATGGTTATGTCTCCAAAGCTGTTTCTTTCCAAGGTAAAGGGGTAGACGTTACACCCCAATTTTCATGTCCACATTCTGCAGGTTCCGTGTCTCATCCGCTGTCATACACTGATCTGGGGTCTCTGATGACTCTTTGTTCACCAAATGCACCATTTCCTGAGACTTGCTGGCTTCTCCGTTGAGTCCACTGGGTTTTCTGTCCTCCACAGCTCCGTTGCCATTGTTGATCACCAGCTTTTTCTTCTGCCCACACCTAAGAAGTAAGAAAGGGTGCAACGACTCAGTCATCCCCACCACGGTCATCATCGCCATGGTGCTCATCCCTGCTGGTCGTCTTTCTGGCAAGCACCGGGATGAGTTCTTGCTCTATTTACTGACTCTTAACAGCCATACTTCTCAGAGTGAGATCCCAGCAGCAAAGGCATCATCTGGGAACTTTCTGGAAATGCAAATTCTCAGCCCCACCCCAGCGTGGGCCCCAAGACCAGAGGGCTTCTGCTGCCTGATCAAGTTTTGAGAATCTGGGAAGCTGGTGCTATTATCACTTCCTAATGCAAGTGAAGAAGCACTGGGGACCAGAGGACTCAGTTACTGCCCCCCCCCCCCAAGTTACTCAGCATGTAATAAAGATGTTGGGATTCAGAGATGGGCATTTGGACTAGCAGTGAAGATGCTGGTTAGGATGCCGGTGGCCCACAGCAGAGTGCCTGGGTTTGATTCCCAGCTCCAGCACCTGATTGCAGATCCCGGGAGGCTGCAGGTGATGGCTCAATAATTAGCTTCCTGCCATCTACGTGAGAGACCTGGCTTGTTCCTAGCTCCCAGCTTCAGCACCCCTATTGGTTGCAGTCATTTGGAAAGTAAACCACAGGATGGACCCTCTCTCCCTGTCTGTTTCTGTCAGTCTCTCTCTCTCTCTCTCTCTCTGCCTCTCAAATAAATTTTTTTTTAAGTCTGAATTCAAATCATGGTCTGCCTGACTCCCAAGTTACACTGCATAACAGAAATGTTTGCCTCTTTGAAGCACTTCGGCAGTTTCTATAGACAGAAAAACCATCAACCTGATGACTGTGCATTATTTTTATCTGTGTATTCAAGAACGTCCTACCACTTCCGCTCCCAGTGAACACTTTGTTGTTCTTGACAGCATTTGTGTCGCATGAACTGAGAAAAATAAGACACTAAACTAGAAGTGTATGGTCATCTTGATTTTTCTCTGACATTGATTAACTTCCATACAACCGTGGACCTAGGAGGTTTAACAGCATAAGACAAATGCTTAACTGTTACTTGAAGGTCTTTTGTGGAAGAACATGGCCATGATTTTGCCCGTGGGGGTCCTGCCTTAGCATTGCCTCACCCCTCCCAGCTACTGCAATGTTTCCTCTTTCCTCTAGCAACATCATAGCTGTACATGTAGAAGTCAGATTATGCTAACCGGAAGCAAAGTTGCATAGCCTTACAACTACAAGCAAGGTGAGGAAGAAGGGAAAATGTACTCGCACTTATTGGACACCTCCTGAATGCCAGACACTTTATAAGCAGTTTCCCATAATCCTTACAACGATCCTACAAAGCGGCTATTATCCCCATTATACAGCCCTGGGAAACTGAGCCTGGAGAGGCTTAATAGCTTGTTTAATTAAGGTCACACAAGGGATAAGAGTGACAGAGTCAATATTCAAATCTAGGCCTTTGGGACCAAAAGCCCAGCTGCTGCCTGGCTCTATCAAAGCTGCCAACCATCTGGAGATCTGGAAACGGTATCAAGTGGGAATTGTTCACTTTGCCGCCGGATATCAGAGTTGTAGACACAAAGCCTCTATTATTCATGATCATGGGCCATTCCTGGTAGGACTGCCAAGGCAATAAACTTTAATCTCTTGTTTGGGGAAATAGAAATTATACCTCCTTCAGGAGGTAGATCCTGTCTCCTCTGGCATGAGGCTTGATGAAGGGTGGAGGGAAGAAGGGTGAACTGTGATCAGACTCGTGGGGGCTGGGACTATATGCATGGCATGGATTCCACACAGATGGCAGGGCACATGGCTGAGAGAAGGCCTTGGAAGGGCTGGTCCTGAGTCCTTATTGTGGTGTGATCTGGTGCAATTCACCTAACATCTCTGACTGAGTCCTGGTTTCTGTGAGTGTAACATTAGGCTATTGAGAATATAAGTCTCACCAGATGGTGAGATTGAACATCTATGGTGTGTCAGGATTTGCTGCTCTTATTAGAGATGTCAGATGAGAAAACAAAGGCCCTGGTGGGTGCTGAGAACAGTCCCTGGAGCACAGGAAACACCTGAGAAGTGCTGGCTCTACTTGGGAATACGGCAAGAGCCATAAGAAATGGACTTTGTTTCTTCTGGCTGCCTCCACTGACCTTGTTATGTTCACTACGAAGCTGTCTTAGAAGGCTGCAGGCAGAACACTGCTTGTATTATTTCACATTCACAGGAAGTACCCTGTGTTCTTTGGAGGAAGGTAGTCTTATTAAAGCGATTCCCATTGCCCTATCTACTGGGTAGTTGAGCTGTGGGGTGACATATAGTGGTATCTGTGAATGATGGTAGGATGAGGGTTCATGATATTGATCTAAATGAAGCTGATTTTGAACATGGATTGCATTCACCCTGTAGAACGTAGGGCTATTGTGCTTGGGCTGTGGCTTACCCCATTCTATGGCTCTCTGGTATCTGTCTCAGCTGTTTTAGAAGAGGGGGCGGATTCTCCTTAGGAAGTCCACCCACTATGTACTGCATGAGGCATTTAATAAGTCTCTTTCAGGGCAAAGTCTAATTTTCTCCACCTTTTAGCTATAGGGATTTAAGAAGGAATATCAGAGGCAGAGGGTCTTCAGACCTGATCCAGTGTAACCCCTTCCTTTACCCAGGAAGCCAAGAGTATGGTCCACAGCCACACTGTTAGTTACGGCAGCGCCAGAATCACCACTGAGAAGTTCTGTCTCCAAAGGCTGCAGAACCCCCCTAACCCTGTCTTGTCTTTGTTTCCTCTTCCTTAAATCTCGAGAATTAGGTGGGCGTACAGCCACAACACAACCTAAGAGGAGCCAGGCAGGAACCTCACCAGAAGAGGGGGGAAAGGCTGAATAGGGCTGAGAATCCAGGTAACATGCATATGTATTTCAGAAAGTTCATGAAAAATGTAATTAAAAAAAAAAGCTTTGCCAAAAAGTTTGAAATGCATGCAGTTTTTTCATAATGTGCATTCTCTGTGAACTTTTTGAAGTTCCTGTCTAAGCATGGATTTCAAAAGTTTTAGGCACCAAAATAAACTGGCCCTTTCATTTCATTCTACATGAACTTTTTGAGATACCTTTTAGGACATAGTAGAATTTATCTCTAAACACTTAGGCAGGTAACTTAACAGTGGATCTTGTGTATCTTCTACTTGACTACCCTTAAAGTTAGTTAGGGATCTCTTTGTACTGTTTTACAGCTCACTGTCCAACACGGTGGGCTCCAACCACATGTTGCTACTCGAATTTAAATGGATAAGCATTGAATCAAATTAGACATTCACTTCTTCAGCTGAACTAACCACATTTCAGGTGTTCAGAAGCTGTAGTGGCTACAAGTTATGTATCGGACAGTGCAGATATAGAACATTTCCAGCATTGCTGAAAGTTCTATCAGTGTTATTCTAGAACAAGATCAGATGAGCACAGATCACAGCAAGCTAGACTAGACTGTAAGAGAAGGCAGACACTTCTAGAAAGCATGGAGATTTTCAGGAGGTGAACCAGCACCCCTTGGGTTTATAGGGAAGACAATTATTCCTATGAATAAATGAAGTGACAGCAGGTGCACACCCTTCTGCACCATCAGCCCAGGTACATCCCTAAACCCTTCCTGTTGTGTGACACCTTCTCCAATACCTGCCTCTTGTTTTCTCCTCTTCCAGTTAATGGGAGAGATCTTTAAAGGGAAAGGTACCTCAGGGCTTCTTCTCTTGGGCTTCATCCAATGTTTACCATAAACACAACTGACTCCTAAAGCAATTTGCTCTGAAAGAGCATCAATGAAATGTGGTTTCCATGGCAAAGTTGTAATTCAAGGAGTCTGGTTACATTATGGGCAGCAAGGAAAGCTGTTGTGAGTTATGGCAGAGGTGATGAAAGCTAAAGAAATAAGAGAAATCCCCAAACATCATCTTTAAGATGATGTAACCCAGGGGAAGTTCATCATGGAAACCCCTGCACAATCCTCGCAAGCCAACTTTGGCGATGAACCATTTTTCTACTTTCCTCTCCCAACCATAATTCATGTTACAATGCTGGCCCGCAGATGCTCTCAGAACACAGCAGCTGACGTGAATTCAAAAGCCCATAGTGCCACGGAGCCTCAAGCTTCTTTTGGGGAAGGAATGGCACTCTTCACTGTTTTATCTTCTCTTTCACCTTGCCAGAGCTGGCCATCATGGGAGCCACTCAAAAGATGTTTGCTGAAAATGAAGGCCTCATGTCCAACCAAACTTCCACGGATGAACACAGGATTCAGGATCTCTCTTAAATGTGACTGCTCAGAGCAGCAAGGCCTCAGGCTTTTAAGAGGATTAAAAATGGGCTGGCAGCCTTAGAGACACGGTGACATTAAGGGGCTGTGTAGCTATTAACCACCCTGCAGCAGTGTGGCCAATCTGTTTTCAATTATCAAATCAGGACATGGTAATTTATGGCATCCAAGCAGCTACTTTCCGAGTGAGATACTTGCTGTGCTGGATGCTGCGTGTCCCTGTTTGCCTGTTGCTAGGGTGACTGCTTGGGATGAGAGGGAGGGGAGCCAGGAGGCCCCTGTGTGCTGCTGACAAGACAGGGAGTGATGTGGGGAGCTAAGCAGGCAGTGTACAGATTCCGGCTGCCCTGGGGGATGCCTGAGACACTTCTCGGAAGTCTTCCCAGCTTCAACAGCACCCAGGACCAACGGGTCTATGGTGACATGTGCAGAGCTTCAGCACAGTATACGCAAGCAAAAGTAGTACAGTCTAGGGCCTGGAACAAAACGGCCAATTCCAAACAATAGGAAATTCATATTTAATTGAGCAAAAGTAATTCTTGGGAACACAAGGAAGCTGAGGAGAAGTATAAAGACTCTTTGTAAAGGCTCCCTCAAGCCACATTATTTAAATGCAACTGAAAAAAAAAGTCTTTCCATTTGGTCTTAGCAGCCTGTTAGGAGTGTTTTAGATTTTCCTCCCTCACTTTTTATTGCTTATAAAAGATCAGCTATCATGATGAATGTCTTAAACTATAGAGAGCAACAAGACTCTTCAATTTTAATATAGGTGCTTTTATTAACCTGTATCACTATAAACCAGCATTATTTTATTTCCTCCACTAATCAGAGGAATTGTATAGGTTGTGGACGGCATTGGAATTAGCTGTTCATTGCTTTCCAAAAGCCAACAAGAAAGATTCTGTAATCCTCTCCAGGTCTTCTCCCAAACTGAAGGGCACCTTCTAGCCTGTGAGATGATCTGGAGGCACAACCAAGGGGGGCCCCACTTGGAAAGGATTCTTTGCCTTAGGAAAGGCATTCTCAAGGCACATTTACAGAACGTTTAACGTTCCTGTGCACAGGCTTGGAAAGTAACGCACCTGTAAGCGTCTGCAGTAGGAATCTTAAGACTTGTCCCTGTGGACGTCCATGCCAAAGCTCACTTCCTCCGGTGCTAGAATTACTATTTGCCCTCACTTCACTTTACATGGTGCTGTTTCTGGAGCCTGTTCCTGGCTCAAACCAGTCTACGTGTTGTGTAAATAACTTAGAACATGACGGGCCTTGGTGAAGGCAGGGTGCGAGGAGGGCCCTTCATGATGTGAAACAGCCCACTTGAGGGTCCTGGGGAATTGACTGTCTTCATTCAGACTTTCCCAAAGCAAGTTCTCCATTGTTTCACAGACCCCACAGGGAGGAAGCTCTTCCTAGGCTACTCCCTGAGTCCTGTCAACTGCAGCTTTCAGAAAATCAAAAATAAAGTCATTATAGAAAACCAGAGCACAAAACCAATGCTTGCTCCAAGTAAGGGTTCTGCAAGCTTCCACAGGCCTCTGATAGGCTAAAGGGGATGGAGAAACCCCTTGAATCTTTATACAACTCCCAGGGGGCACATTATCAGGAATCTGGAGTCAGGAGCTACAGCGGGACTTGGACCCAAGCAACCCAATATAGGATGCATACATTCCAAGGGGGTATCTTAATCTCTAAGCCAAATGCCCATTCCTACTTCCATTTTCTCCATGAGGTTTTTGAAGGCCCCTTGTACTGAGCCTTCCTAGGGAGATAGTTTATTTGTGATTTTTATGACTCCACGGGATTTCATCCTGAAACAATCAAGAGCTACGAAAGTCTCAGCCACTATTTAAAAGTGATACTCCAAACACCCACAGGTGTCACTTTTTGTAATGAATGGGACAGAGAAGGGTCTCTTACACCACCTGGTGCACCTGGTTCCCTGGGAGCTGTTGGCACACACAGCCTCTGGTGCTGGAGGTCTGAGGTTGGGTCTGAGGTTCTGCATTCCCAACAAGCTCTCAGTGGGTTGCGGCTGCTGGCTGCGTGGGCTACACTCTGAGCGTCAGGGAGACAAAGCCTCGGTTTCACTGATGCCCTGTCAAACTGGAAGGTCCCAAGCAGCCTTCTCTTACCTTCTTCGACTGTTGACCGCGATGCAAACCGCAAGAATCAAGGCCAGGGCCAAGAGGGATGCCAGGATGATCAGCCATTCTGTGTGAGTGAACCACAAGATATGCATGAACTTCCCGCACAAGCTGTGTGAAACCAGCACTTTACTGCAAAAATTGCCCTGAGCCAAATGAGGACCCCAGGCAGCGTGGCAAAGGGGTCTGACCCACAGGTCTGGCCGACCGGTAGATAATCCCACAAGGGCAATCTTATTGTAGGCGTTTGTCCAGCAGACTTATATTAATCTTTTATCATCAGACAGGATTTTCAAGTCTCTCCAGCAGAAACATGTCTCCATTGAGGTTTAGAGTGACTTGTTGAAACTTGTAGATGCCTTTGGTGCAATATTATTAAATAGATTAAAGGAAATATAGGCTTATAGGCTTCTTTCGCAAGGAACCTTTTTTTTTTCTATATACAAGGGCATCTGCCTTACATTTTATTAAGAAACAAAAATGGAGGCTACAATTGCAGTGTGTGGGCAAAGAACACTGCTATGGAGTGCAGAAAGAGGGTATATTTGTACACACTTGACAATGGCTTTCAAAATATTAATGGTTTTGATTTAGCAACTACATTTCCAGAAATTTATAGGACTTCAGAATTACCTATAAAGATGCTCAGTACTATGTTTTATATAATAATAAAAGTTCAAAACAATATAATATCTGACAAGAGGGGATTAGTTAAATAGATTAGGGTGCATCCATTGTATTATGTACAATGATATAAGGGGGAAATATTTAATGACATGGAAAACTATGGTTAACCAACAGAGAATGTTGACTAAACAGCACATAGGAAATAACCACATTTTCCTATATAAATTACATTGATAGTTGATAGCAAAACATGTATTAAAATGGTGATCATTTTCTGGATAATTAGATAATAAGTGATTTATATTTTCACTCTTTTGTTCAGTAGTATTTTCTAAAATATCTTCAATAATTATGTACCACTTATAGACTAATAAAATATTACATATTTGTTTTGAAAAATCAGACTGTAATAGGATTAAAATATGATTTGGTGATTTGAATTAATTTAGTTGCAAAGCGGATTGTGTATATTTGTGTGATAAACCAGGGCTTGGGTACAAAGAAAGATGGACAGTCATTTGCCATCCGTTTCTCTTGGGAGATCTTGGTTTTCCTGTGTGCTGCTCGACACTCCCTCTGTCTACCTCTCTCTGATTTAGATGAGCTTAGAGAGAGGGAGGAAGGCAGAGTAGGAGGACAGGGAGGCAGATAGGAGGATACTATTTCTGTTCTTTCTCCGCACCCAATCCCAGCCCTGGGGCTGTCCTGGTCTTGCCCTGAGATGTCACACACTCCCTGTCTCCAGAGCTGGGGAGAATCCTGGTGCCCAGCACGGCTTAACTACACCCCAGCTTGCCTTCCCCCTCCCCCTGGCAGCCCATGGCCCACTTGCCATGTGCTCTGGCCTCAGGTGTGCTCCGGCAAGCTGAGGCAGAAAAACAAGGCACATATCACGTTCTTCTTTTTCCCAAATCAGTTCAGAGACCTCTAAAGAGGGGGAAATTAACAGGGTAATTTCCAACCCTAAGAAGAACCCTTCCCTTTTGTAATCCCCCTTCCAAGTGCTCACTTTGGACTCCAAGCCAAAGACTTTGCACCAAACGCCTTGAATCTTGATGCCAGGAGAGCCAGGAGTCCTGCCCCTCTCCCATCACATACTTCCTGAAACATTTCTTTCTTTTGTCCGCAAGAGTGGACCATCCCCGGAGAAAAAGTCATTTGGGGACCAGAAGAATGTTTTCACTCCACTCAACACAATGGCCCTTCCATCTCCTCCCTTGCTGCAATGTGAGAAAAAATTACACACTTCACCCCAACCCCACAAATAAAGGGGAGACTGCACTGGGGAGGAAGGACCCTGCCAAGAACTGGCGTGCCCTGCATGATCACCCATTTAGGGAAGAAGCTGTCCATCTTTCCTGTTCCCCAAGCTCTGGTTCATTGCATGCATATATAACCCACTTTGCAACTAAATTCCTTCAAATCATGGCACTTCCTTGGGACACATCTAGCACAGATCTGAGTGTGAAGTCAGTCCATCTACAAGACCCAGGGGATTCGGGAAGAAAAGAACATTCTATGCTTTCATGCCAAGAGGCTGTAGTACTCTCAGTGGGCCTGGCCAAAAGGATTAATCAGGTTCCAAGGATAGGCATTTAGGAGAATGTGTTTTCAGTTGGGTCTCTTCCTTCCCAAGACATTCCAAAAAAGCTGTTTTAAGTATCCTCTTGTGATTCACAGTTTGAAACTCACCTGGAATTTGGGGCTTCCTGATGGGACCAGAAGTTGTGTTGACCCCACCATCTTGACTCCCACTTGAGTGACCTAAGTGGAGAAATGACAACATCTGTCAATCATAGCAGCACAGGGACCAACTTTTAACTCCTCTGTCACTGAGAAACTTTATAGATTCAAGTTGCACAGGTTTATAAGATGTAAGACAAAGTTTATTCCCCCTAAAAAAAAGGTTCATTGTGATTAAGGCCCACATTTGGAAGTGTTGTTTCCTATCAAGGAACATGAGAATGCCCAGGAGCAGTGTCATGCAGTTTTCAAGACCTTGAACTCTGGAGCTGGACAGCCCTGCATCTAAGTTCCAACTTTGTCTCTTGCTAGTACTGTGTGCTGGGTCAAGCCACTCTCTCAAAGTCTCAGTTTTCTCATCTATAAAATGGGGGATAATATTAGAATCCACTTCATAACTTTACAGAGTTTTAAAGAAAGACACAAAAATAGTGGTAGTGTATGGTGGTTGTTTTCTATTTTCAATTCAGGGCCTTGCTACTCAAAGTACGGCCCCTGAACCAATAGAAGAGACATCACTTGGGAACTTGCTAGGGATGCAGAATCTCAAGTCTTACTCCAAACCTACCAAATTAGTTTTTAACAAAATTCCCTAAGGGATTCACATACACCAGAAGGTACAGAGTGAATCTAAAAATTACATCCAATATCATCATAGAAGCCAACGTAAAAACACACAAAAAATGAAGGCTTTGGGGAGCAATGGCCCCCTCTGTCTATGAAAAATCATCCTATTAGAATCCCTGTTAATATGTTAATGAAACACACCTGTGTCATTAGCAAAATGAACATTTCGTACTGCTGAAAGATCAAAATAAGGAAATGAACCAAACCCCTCGAGGAAGGAAGCATTGCATGACAGAGAGTCTACAAGTCAAAACCACATGCAGCTTGTCAAAATGAGGAAGGCAGTACATCGTAACAGTGACTTCTAAGATAGCTTGTGCATTAAAACTTCAGTTTTTCACACTTCCTCCACTGCTTCAAAACAACATTTGAAAAAGCCCCACTAAAGTGAACTTTTTTTCCCTCCCAAAAGAGAATGTGGCAGAATCCTAAAGGTCAATCAAGGGGAGAGAAAAAAAAAACAAAAACAAAAACAAAAAAAAACAAAACAGGGAAGTGGGCTTGGCTAATCGATGAATGAACGTGGCAGGGCCTCAACTGAAAAGCTTTCCATAGGCAGACAACCTTTAGACTGTACAAAGCAAACACCAAAAGCTTGATTACAATTGTTATTTTGGGTAGAATGGCTCCTGTTCATGCAACTTGATGTTTTTGCTAAAACTCAAAATGGGGCAAATTCTTACCAGATGTCTGGCTGTTTCAGCACTCCCCATCCCATTTTGACAGGGGCCTTTTACTCCACAAGCCTACGACAGAGTCCAAGGCATTTTTCTCCCTCCCTTCCAGTGTCCTTGGTTGTTGGCAGGTGCACAAGTCATGTGATATTGGCCATCTAAATTGCAGATCTTTGGCCTGGAAAACCACCTACAGGGAACAGTCAACTCTTGCTGGCCTGCTTTCTGACTCACAGCAGCCTTTGATATTTGAAAGGGAGGCCATTAATGGATCATAATCTCTATTTTGATTTTCAAAAAAAAAAAATGCCCCCAGCAAGGAAAGATCTGAGTGTGTGTAAAACAAGATGAAACCTCCTGTTTGAACAATAGACACCTGCACAGGAGCCAAACAAAAGAGACTGGTTCCCGCCCACCTGGTTCTCACTTCAAGCAAAAGCTGGCAAGGATGGACAAGAGACAGCAGGCCTTGCTTTGTGCCCCAGAGGTCCACAAATCTAGCCAGGGTAGGACTAGCTGGGTGAGCAAGTCCCACAGAGAGGGGCCTGGGACAGTGTTGTTGGGAGATGAGATCCAAGCTGAGACGTGTGCACAACAGTTTTGTTGGCTTCCATGGTGGGAAAAGCAGTCTGGCACAGATCTTTTAATGTTCACACGAATACTGGGGAGGGGAGAGGCTTGACTAAAATGCAGATTCTGATGCAGTAGGTCTGTGTTGGCTAAAGGGGCTGCATTTCCAGTAAGTTTTCAGGTGCTGTCCATACTGCCTGTCCATGTGCTATATCGAGAGTGAGTAGGGTCTCTCAGTTTTAGAGAGCATGCATTTTAAAAAAACGTTCCTTAGTGCTTCCAAAATCCATTCCTGATACCTTGCACAAGAACTCTAGGTCATAACTAGCCAGGGGATTTGATCTCCCTTTCACTAAGAAGGAAAACTGAGGAGGAGAAAGGTTAAGTGTCCTGCCAGGGGCCAGTGCTGCGGCATAGTGTGTTAAGCTGCTGCATGCAGTGCCAGCATCCCATATGGCTGCCAGTTCTCATCCCAGCTGCTCCACTTCTGATCCAGCTCCCTGCTAATGGCCTGGGAAAAGCAGTAGGGGATGGCCCAAGTGCTTGGGTCTGTGTACCCATGTGGGAGACCCGGATGAGGTTCTGGCTCCTGGTTTTAGTCTTCCCAGACCAGACTGTTGTGGCCACTTGCGGAATGAACCAAGCAGATGGAAGACCGGTCTTCCTCTCTAACTCTCTCTCTCTCTCTCTCTCTCTACCTCTGCCTTTCAAATAAATAATAAATCTTTAAAACAGAAAAGTGTCCTGAGAGGGGGCCTGAGACTTCTGTTTCTCCTTCAGAGAGGCATTTCTGATGAGCTGCCACTTCCCAGGGCCGCCACAGATGGACGTCAACGTCCATCTTCAGATTTGCTTTAAATACGTGGGCATTTAAACCTGCAGGCAACCCTTGCCCCAACATGGGCATGAAGGGGGAGGACAATGGTTGATTTGAATTAACAAACTGGTTCCCATGAGGTCACCTGGATTGGCGACGCTCAGGGAGGCAGCACTGGCATAGGCATCAGTAGGCGCAGCCTCCATAGTCATAAGTAAACCTCATATCAGACTCCCATTGCCTGAAGTCACATTTTCAATGGAGAGATATGAGTGCCTGTAAACAGGAATCAATTGAATAACACATGTGCTTGGCAGTAATTTCAGCCATTATGGAATGTTTTCTCCAGACTGTGTTTACGTAAGGTTAACACAGGGGGTCTTCAAGAAGTTCATGGAAAATGCACATGATTAAAAAATTATGCATGGACTTCAATTTATTTTTTTTGTCCAAAACAAGCTTCTTTTTCAATCCCATATTCCGATGAACTTTTTGTGGTATGCTTACATGTGACCCTGGGGCTTGAACTCTGGCTTCACCACTTGCTGGCCATGTCAGCTTGGCCAGGTTACCTACTGCTCATTGCTTAACTCACAGGTGAGCTGACTAAAGCTGAGCCTCCATTTCCCCATCTGGAATATGGGGGTAATTTTAGTACTTACACACACCACAGGGTTTGCAGTGTGACTAAATGAGTTAATATTAGATGAGCACTGAGAATTTCCTGACACGTAGTGTTTTTGACCTACAGAAATGGGAATTGCATTGAGCCAACATAATACATGTAAAGTCTTTAGAGCAATGCTGCTGGCACACAGGAATTTCTCAAGAAATGCTGGCTTGTACATTGTGTGCAACACATTCTGCAGGTATCTCTTGTTTAGTTTTTGAGATGATACCCTGGGACAATTATTATTGTTCCAAGTTCGTTGGCTTGGAAATTGAGTCTCAGGGTCTCTAAACATCTTGCTTCGATCATATGTGGAAAACTGGGCTCCACTCCAAGCCATTCTTATTCAAAACCCATGCTGTTAATCGCTATGGTATAGTGCCGTGTTTAATTGGGACCCTGCTTGAATTTTTCCTGACTTTGCAGATGGAAGGCATTCCTTCTGAGCAGTAGTTCTGAAAGTGCCATGCCTGACCCAGAAGTATCAGCATGACCAGGGAGCTTTTCAGAAATATGAATTCTTGGGTTCCCCCCTCCAGATCTACTGAATCAGAAACTGTAAGGGTAGGGCACCACTATGTGATTTAACAGTCTCCCTGCGAAGCTGAAACATGCCGAGGAAGTTTGTGAACTACTTCTGTAGCAGCCCTGACTCAAGGGTCAGGAATGATCATCAGATTCAATGACTGAAACAGTAAATGACTAAAGCAGCTACAGGCTCACCAGCTGATTCAGATCCGTGCGTGGTATGGGACCTCTTGCTGGGGTCGATGGATGAGCCTCGGTCTCCTGTAATGAGCGGGGAAGGAAGGTCAGTACTGTGTGCTTCCACTTCCATTGCCATCTGGAATTCCTTGCATTTGCATGTTCATACAGCCCACTGCAAAGCATGGTGCTTTTTTTAAAAAAAAGTCTTATTACTTTATTTATTTGAAAGGGGAGGGATGGAGAGAGATGGATTTCCCATTCATTGATGCATTTCCCCAAATACCCACAACCACCAGGATTGGGTCAGGCCAAAGCCAGAAACTCAATCCAGATCTCCCAAGTAGATGGCAGGGACTCAACTGCTTCGGCCATCACCTGTTGCCTTCCAGGGTGCTTAATGGCAGGAAGCTGAAATTGGGAGTGGAACTGAGACTTGAACCCAGGCACATCAATATGGGATGCGGGCATCCTAAGAAGTTTCTTAACTGCTGTGCCAAATGATCAAATCAGAATTTAATGTTCTAAAGGTAGGGGAAAAAAAACAATGATAAAAGAGGCTGGAAAGGGCCCATCATATTAATTACTGCTCATTGCTTAATCCACAGATGAGTGGGCTAAAGCTTTTAGCAAAATTAAGGCAACTGAGACAGTGCAGGCCATCAAAGATAACTACAGAAAATACTGTTTAGGTAGAAACCTGAGGACTGTGGCGAAGGACTCTAATAAAGACAGCATGATGTCTTCAGAGACCTCAGGTGGCAAGTAGACATGGTGTATTTTAAATAAGAACTATACAAATCTGCTTATGAGAAATGTGATTGCTAGAAATGGGTCTTCTGCCTCAGGGCATGAGACATTTAAAGAGAGTTCTTGAGACAAGAAATTGGTCTGTATTTAAAGATCTTGGGTTCGAAAGATGTAAAGATTCAAAGAGAAAAGTCCGTTACTTATTGAGTGAAAGGAAAAATAAAAAGTAAATGAAAAACAAAATCATGAGAATAATGCGTGTCTTAGTATTAGAATAACCTTCAAATAATATTTTTCAAAAGTTAAGTCTATATTTCAACAGCAATAGTTAATATAATCCCTTCTTCTCAAGTATCCATCATCACAGGGTTTTAGATTGGCACAAGTTCATGAATTGCTAAAATCTAAATTCACAGGCCAAATCTTGAGTTCAGTACATGAAAACTCCCCTCCTCACCTCATCACCCAGTTTTTTGATATATATTGAAGCCCTTTTTAAAAAAAACAATCACAGGACAAGGCAAGGGTTTTTGTAGTCATCCATTATGAAGGCATCCATAAGGAACACACAGTAGCTTGGTGATTACCGTTTCCTTGATTATAGGTCATCTGGGATCACTCCTGTAATTATATTGAAGAGGCAGATTGCTTTGTTCCCTGGCTGATGATCCAAATCCCTGAAGACAGCAATGTGCTGAAATGCCACACCAATATTGCCACTACCCAAATCACCAATGCCAGCACTAACTCCACCACCGTCCCTGTCACCACCACCACCACCACCACCGCGATTCCAAATGTTTTCATTCTCAACACTCAGCATAAAGACAGAGAAACGGTGTGGTCAGAGAAGAGACTTACATGAGTGTTTTGGAAGAAAACCAAGGATGATGATCAGATTACTTCCTAATTATTTAATTGGTGGAAAACCATGGAAAGTCTGTCCATATCACCATGGAATGTAGAAGGAATCAGCATATGTGAGTG
Source organism: Oryctolagus cuniculus (assembly GCF_964237555.1). Taxonomy (NCBI): domain Eukaryota; kingdom Metazoa; phylum Chordata; class Mammalia; order Lagomorpha; family Leporidae; genus Oryctolagus; species Oryctolagus cuniculus. The sequence goes on from NC_091432.1 coordinate 30,780,951, forward strand.
CCAATTTTGTAGAAAGCCTTTTATTTGCTAACAGGATATACAAGCCTTCCAGGATAGGGTAAACAATTGAAATTCCCTTTTACAATTTGCATCCATTAGGTTTCACAATGGGACTTAATTCTCCACTAAAAACAAGGCAGCTACCTGAGACTCATTCTTCTGGGAGATATGGACAATGGTATTTGGAATTTTTAATAAGTGAAAGCAGACTAATGCTAAATAAAAGACTAAGAAGAGTTAGAGGGCTTTATCTTGTCATTATTGCTGAGGTCAGTATTTTTTAAACCAGTTTTCCTTGAAGCCCTGGGGTGTGACCAACCTAGAAGAGGCCAAGCGTGAGACTTTCTGAATTATCTTTTCCTACATCAGTCAGAGAATTGCAACTGCCATCTGTTTATAAAGTGGGTTCTCATCAAACACAATTTTTCTTACTTTTTGGGGTTGGGAAGCTCTCTACTACAAAAATAGATGTTTAAAGTCAGTAATCGTCAATATATTTTAGCAATTGAGTAGTAAGAAGCTCCTGAATGGTATTGCGAGGGGAAAATCAGTTTTTAGTTTCTTAACCAAAGTGAGCATTTTCCAAGTTCCGTTTTTCTCTGCATTGATTTCTTAATGCAAATGGAGAAACAAAGAAAGCAGAAGTTGGGAGGACTGCTCACTTGAGAAATAAAGTCTCAAAATGGACTCAATGTCAAATTTGACTGAATCGATCATCTTTGGTCATCTCTTATAATTAGAGAAACAGTCTCCATGCATTCCTAGGAGATTAAGTCATGCATTTTTAAGTATGCATCATAACTACAAGAGGTTTATCCACCAGCCCATCACCAAAAATAAACCTAATCTATTCATCACCAGTAAAAGATCATAATTTCAGTGCAAAGAAGCCAGTATATGGAAATTACCCATATGTTGGGTTAAAGCGCACTAAATAGGTAGCATAAAAGAGGACATTTCAAAAACCTCATAGAAAAAGCAGAATTAAAAATACAGTTATTTTGGTACACAAAATTTGAAATGTATTCATTGTTTTTTCATAATATGCATTTTCCAGAAACTTTTTTTTGGAGATCCTCATACTAGTTGAATCAAATGAAATTTCTGATATTCATGTATTTTGACCCACAGTAATATCATTTGGTTCAAAAATACCCTATGGTTCAATATATCACAAGATTAAGACAAAGAAATTCCACCATAACAACCAAATCACACATGCACACGCAAAATGGAAAGTACACTAGCAAATGGGAGCATCATTTTACCTAAATTAAATCCAAGTTTACTTGCACTAGAACTGATGTCCAGTGATGAAAGCCATTCTCTGGTTACCAACTAACCTTTGTAATATGAACATGCTGTTTTTCTCTATAAAGAAAGCAAACCAGTTAACAAATGGCCAAATTACCTGGTAAGGAGCGATCAACATCAGGGTTGGAATCCCCAACAACAGCAACTTCAGTCATTCCAAAGGCCCCAGTCCTAGTAGGGGTCACTGGGATGAGGGTCCTATTTTCCTTTGTTTCTGGGTAGTGAGGAGTATAACCTTGCAGGGAAGTAGTTGAGTCAGCAGGGAGATTTTCACCTCTTCTTCCTCCTCTGCCATGAGTCCTATCTGTGTAGAGGTGGAGTCCATGATAAACCCACATTTCTAAGATCACCACCCACTGTGTGCTTGTCTTCAGAATGTGCAATTGCTGCGAAAATTTGCCATGTGTTACCCATGAGCAATGAGCCAAAGAGGGAATTTTGTCACACTATTGAACAAAATCAATATTTTGCAATACATGCCACCTGGACATCACTCAACAGAAGAGTCTAGTTAGTGATCTAATACCCAGATGAGGTATTCATTACAACATCTACCTGGGTTATTAAGGTAAGGCTTATGCTACTACAACTGTGACCTTGAAGGCAACTCAGGCACTAGATAATCTTGAGCTCTTTTTCCATTGGATCCACCTTTGATGAGGTAGAAGAAACACACCATTGGACTGAAAAGTAAAATGGCATTGCCTGCAATTGGAATAACAAGTGCAAAGTTTCAAAGACCTGAGTTTGTTAATTCAATTATTCTTTGCCAGAAAGGCACTGCTTCTTTGTCACCAGTACCATGGAGCTATGGTCCAGAGGACAAATGGCAAAATAATGTTATTAATGCAAGGAATACAGAGAGTGAGATAGTCAGACTTCTACACCAATTATAAATCATACATAAACAATCCATTATTTTAAAACCAAGGCGTCCACTAAAAAGCTTAGGAAACCCAATCTTTAAGATTAAGAACTAAGTTTGCGTTTAAAGTATAATGGCTTCTAAGAGGTCTATAAAGCAGAAAAATCAGAGAACCATAACCACACGCACCTATTGCTCAAAAGTAACAGCGTAACAGCAGTCAATGGACGCACCACCACCAAAGACACTGCAAAGCACCCATAATTTGTTGATTTTCATCAATTGCCCAAGCTAATTGGGCTTTTTCATCCTTACTTCTGGATGTCAGAGAAGTTGTTGGATGGTCTTTATCTTCTTCCAAGCCTCCATGTAATGTCGAGAAGCTCTGGAGAGGGCTCTGCTCTGTTTTGATGAGGGATGAATCCAGCATTAATTTAGAGCTATGATACATATCCTGTTGTCTGATAATGAGGAGGATCAAGCTATATCAGTGGCAAAGAGATAGTTGCATAGAAAAGCCATTATGGGTGCACATTCTCGCTGGATTGACATAAATATACAGAAGAATTCTATCTTGCCCCTAGTTGATCCCTTTGTTTCCCAATATAAGCAATGAAGGTTAAGAGCCAAGGTGAAGTTTGAGCCAGAACTTTGCCCACCCTGGTTCACCCTGGCCCAATTGTAGTATTGTTCCCAGTCGCTCAGGAAAACCAGAGAATACAGAGACCTAGAAAAAGGGAATGCTTGAGTCCCAGTGCTCCTATCAACAAGTACTTAACTGGGGGGCAAGCACTGCGGTGTAGCAGGTAAAGCCACCGCCTACAGTGCCGGCATCCCATATGGGTACAAGTTTGAGTCCTGCCTGCTCCACTTCCAATCTAACTGTCTGCTATGGCCTGTGAAAGCAGTAGAGGATGGCCCAAGGACTCGCTTGGGAGACCCAGAAGAAGCTCCTGGCTCCTGGCTTCGGACTGGTGCAGCTCCAGCCATTGTGGCCATCTGGGGAGTGAACCAGCGGATGGAAGACCTCTCTCTCTCTCTCTCTCTCTGCCTCTCCTTCTTTCTCTGTGTAACTCTGACTTTCAAGTAAATAAAAATCTTTAAAAAAAAAAAAAAGAGTACTTAACTGGGGCCAGCACTGTGGCATGGCAGGTAAAGCTGCCACCTGAAACACGGTATCCCATATGGGTGCCAATTCAAGTCCCAGCTGCTCCACTTCTGATCCAGATCCCTGCTAGTGGCCTGGGAAAAGCAGTGGAAGATTGACTAAGTGCTTGTACCCCTGACACACACATAGGAGACCTAGATCAAGCTCTTGGTCCCTGACTTTGGCCTGGTCTAGCCCTGGTCATTGTGGCCATCTGGGAAGTGAATGTGTGGATGGAAGATCTCTCTCTCTCTCTCTCTCTGTCTCTGTCTCTCTCTATCTCTCTCTGTGTGTGTGTCCCTCTCTCTGACTTTTAAATAAAAATAAATTAATTTAAAAAAGAGTACTTAACTGTGTGTCAAGAAGTGTGACATAAGGAAAATAAATACTCTGATAGCCCATAGTATACCTGTAACCCCACAAAAGAGACGTTTATCCAGTATAGCCTGCTCCAGTAACTCAGATCAAATTTATTTATTTATTTATTTATTTTGACAGGCAGAGTGGACAGTGAGAGAGAGAGACAGAGAGAAAGGTCTTCCTTTGCCGTTGGTTCACCCTCCAATGGCCGCCGTGGCCGGTGCGCTGCGGCCGGCGCACCGCGCTGATCCTATGGCAGGAGCCAGGTGCTTCTCCTGGTCTCCCATGCAGGTGCAGGGCCCAAGCACTTGGGCCATCCTCCACTGCACTCCCGGGCCATAGCAGAGAGCTGGCCTGGAAGAGGGGCAACCGGGACAGAATCTGGTGCCCCGACCAGGACTAGAACCCAGAGTGCCGGCGCCGCAGGCGGAGGATTAGCCTAGTGAGCCGTGGCACCGGCCACTCAGATCAAATTTATACAAGGAAATATTTAACTCTTTTCAGAAGACAATTAAAATAACCATTTTACTCTATTTGTAGGTGTTTTTTTTTTTTTTTAATTTCATCTGTGGATGGGATTCCTATCATTGCATGAAGGAAACGCTTGCCTGGGCAAACACAAGGCTCCCAGTGACATTGATCAATTTGAAGTTGAACCATAGCCCATCTCCAAAATCACTTTGGCTGTTTTGAGTTCATTTCCCTTGTATTCTTCTAAGAAGGGTACTGACCTCTGAGTTGCAGGTGCAAGCAATCCATAAAGCAATCACTTAAGTCATGTCCACCACCAAATAAATAACATAACCAGGACAGAAACATTCACCAAATTCCAAACCCCAGCCTCAGTATAGAAGTCAACAGAGATAGAATAGAAACCTGAGTCCTTCATTGGCAGGGGCCATTCACAATTATTTGTATCTGCTTTTAAGCTTAATGCTGTGCTGTGTACATCACTGACAATCAACACATTTCACTTGCATAAGGGCTAATACAAAGGACTCTACTCGTGTGTAGCAAGCAGTGAAATGACATCTTCTTAATTTTGGATTTCATTCAAATTCTTCCAAGAAATTATGAGTGATTTTGGGCAAGTTGCTAGTATATCCATGTACATATGGTAGAAATTAAGGCTACTAGAAGTTTAACACTGCTCCCTTCTGGAAATTTAGCAATAGAGATGTTAGTAACAGTTCCTTTTTTGCTCCAAGGACCTTGCCACCTTAGTCAATTGTCAACAACATGACTTCTCTGTAGACTGATGGTATTTCCCTATTCTCTGTGATTATATGGCTCCAAAAATGTCTTTTTCACAACCATCAAAGCAATCCTATCCTTGTCCTGCCTTAAGTGGAGAGAAAAAAGGAAATAAAAAAGAGATGGCCAATTTAAACATAGAGAAACCATCATCTCACCTGTGCTCTTGAGTTTCACAGACATAACTACTTAGAGTAATCAAGTTGAATAGAGTCCCCTACTCCTTCTTCCCTTTCTGAAAAATCATAAAGTCATTGAATCTCGAAGGCACCAAGAATGAAGGTGAAATCAGGTTTAAGGAACACCACAAGAATACAGGCACTGAAGACGGATTTATACTCTGGGCTGAGCTGAGCCACATGGCAAGAAAGGCACCATTCCACCACCAAGCTTGGTCAGGAGTTCACACAGGAAGACAGGTCAATAAAGGGAGATGCCATCATTCTTACGAGTTGTCATTGAAAGAGGTCCCGTCCTGTCCAGGTCTTCCACCAAACCTGTGTTTGGATCTGAAGTGGGCTGAGGCATTGTACTGAGACTGGAGTCCATATCTGAAGGAATTAAATCAGTGTTATTACCTGATTTCCCAAAGCACTACCTGTGAGAGTGGTTTATAGCCCACAGCTGAATTATTTTTATAGTCCAACCTGGATAAGAGGAATGAAAGCATGCACTAGTTCAGGTCTTCACTGCTTTCTTCAAAACAGTGACAAGAGGTAACTGGCTTTCATCTAAGGTGCACTGTAGGAAAGCTATGATTTTTGTTTGTGTTTTTTCAATCTAGAAAAACCTTACATGAGCACATGATGAAACTCTCAAGCTTTGCCAAGAGACAGAAACATAGCTCTTCTCTGACTTGCTCCATTCCACACACATGGCCTTTCTTAAAGACATATGTAATGGGACACATGGAGAAAAGACAAGGTACACAGGTACACATGGACAATTTTGTCACTTCCCCCTTAAGACCTTTCGTGTTAATAAGGCTTAAGACCTTTTGTGTTAATAGCCTTTGTCTCTTTTAGTTTCTTTTCATGTCATAAAGTCAACATGCAAATAAAAACACAAAATCGTCATCCCATGCCACCCAGTTGGAGGCCCCAGGAAGTACATAGGGGCAAGAAATCATAAGCGGTTGATGCCACTGAATCATTCTTTCCACAAACACAACTATGAGGCATCTTTGGAATTTAACACAATGCTGAGTGGTGCAGAAATTTCACTGAAATATTTATAAATGTGCTTTTAATAGTTATCACAGCTCTAGTCTAGTGAAATAGAGGCCAGGCAACTCATAAACACCATCAATACTTCTGGCTCTCCAATTCAAAGTCCACCCACTCTACTCCCTCTGGGGATATTTAATCTGTTCCAAATGACCCCAGAAGATATTACTGGAATATGGGATGCCCACATCAGCATGACAGCTTGCACATGCTAAAAGAAGAGAGAAATGAGATCTTTGGAAGATAAAAATAACTGATTGTACTATCTGATTTCAAAAACGAAGAGAGGTAAGATCACCCAAATCAAAATCACAAATGAATATTCTCCCAGAGAGAATTCTACGTGTGGATGACATATTTGCTCATCTTCACATCTAGTGGAATTCTTACATCCTAGAGTTGAAGCCAATTGCATTGCCTTTGACATAGTCATTCATTTAGCAGACTCTCCTTCTCTTCATCAATGTGAAGATTTATTACTGATTCTAAAGCTCTTTTACTGACTTAGTTTTCTACCCTGGATGTCATTAGAGCTCCCAGTAGCCAGGTACATATACATGTGTACTGGGTCTGTGAGTGTCATTTCAGCCACTCAGTGTAATGTATCCTAACCTAGCCAGGCAAAGGCATCTACTTTTGTGGCAAACAGATCCACCCACTTAGACTTACTCATTGTTTGCCTTTTCTTCTCTCATGCCTTTCCTTATGCAAGTCTTCTTCCTAGAAAACCTTTCCCCACACTTGCTTTCTCTATCTATTCAGGTTTTTTTCCAAAACATTAGATTCAATCTACCTTTCTCTGATGCTCTTTGGAGAAGGGTGGGGGCCTCTGAATTTCTTTAGTATTTTTGTTGCCAACATTCACATCTGTTACTTACTGACTCAGTTTGTCAAGTATATTTGAATGCTAAATATTTTCATTTGCCAGTTAAATTTTAAGTTCTTTGAGAGCATGGGCCATGAATTGTACATCTCTGTGTTACCAAAATGCCTTGCATATTAGAAGAGAATTAATATATATTGTAGTTTAAGGTATATCACATCACTAGTATTTGGGTAGCACATAGTTCCAAAGAAATGAAACTGCAAATTTGTTGGATTCACTTTGGAGATGATTGTGAGGTTACTTAATACCCAGCGTTATGTGCTCTTGAAATTCATTTCAATAAGGATTGTGTTATACATATTTGACGATTTGGGTCTAAATAGCATATTCAGTTCCATGACTGAAAACTCCCATTCCCATATTGGTTAGAATGATTTATCTTCCTTTTGGGAATGTTACATTTTTGTGTAATACTTGCATTTTGCTAAAAATAAATAGAACTCAAGTGACTCTATTCATTGGTATGGTAAGGAACATGAATCATTCAACTTATTAAAGATTAAGAAAGGATGGCTACAACTTACTGCCAAATTTTGAAGATTATCTCAAGTAAGCTGTTGCCTATTTTCATAAAGGAAAATTCCTTTGAAACATAAAAATTGGTGAAATAAAATAAAAAAAACTTAATTCTTGCAAAACTATAACTGGTATCCTTTTTACTATCCTTTTTAAAAATTCTTCATAGAGAAATAGGATAGAATGATATTTAAGAAGACAGGAATTTCATCTTGTGTAAAACTTGTCCATCCATTAAATTCACATTTATTGAGGGCCAAGAGTGGTGTAAATCCTAAATCACTGGGTACTATCTCTAAATGTGTGAAGAGTAAATAATAATGTTTTCTGAGCCTCTGCATTACTTGTTTGGCATAATTACTCATCAAGTTTTGACCTCTCAGATTTCTCTACCAAAAGCAATGTATCAATGGAAATCAGCACTGAATCACTGCTTTGCTCTGTAGTCAGCAGTAAATTACAAAGATGTCTTGAGAATGCTGCTTTTTCCAAAGAAATGACTTTCACGCCTAGGAGCTAGGTCTAGTTCTTAATTCTCCTGTCAAATTCTTCACTTTCAGCCCAGCACTTCATATTCAGATGAATTTGCATATCACTTCTAGCAAGAGTAATTTTTGAGGAAACCAAGTTCCTTAGGAAAGTAGATTGATCTATTTCTAGGAAAATAGCAGATTTCAGAAACATAGTACATAAAATGCTCAGAGGTTATTACCCATGCTTCTCTCTGCTGGATGATCTTGTCCCATTGGATGTGAAACTGGGTCGAAGAAATCAGTCCAGGAACTGTCCCATTGACTCTCTGTTGTTGTTTTTGGACTGGGATGGCTGTTGTGGGCTGAGGCTGTTGTGGTCATGCAATTCAAGTAATTGTTAATTGACACGTGCCAGGAATACAATGAGTTTGTTTTTAATACTATATTCTTTAGACAATACAATGAAACTATATTTCTGATATAGAGGACACATGTTTTAGCAGGTTCGGGTTCATTCATGCTGATTTTTTTAGCAATCAGCATATGAACTAGAGGACATAAAGCATCAACCACCTCAGCGGTAGAAAGAGGATTAGCAATAGACATCAGGAGAAGATGATAGAAAAGGACTTCTAGAACAATGCCATGCTGTCACAGTTCCCTAAAGGAAGACTAAAGTATAAGAACCTGAGCATGTGATGTCTTCTCAGACAACCACATCCCAGTGAAATGCACACTAAGCTGGCAGTGATCTACAGCAGCAATCAGGTCACAGTCTCTCAAGAGACAAATATGAAAGCAAATGCCAAGCATCTCAAGAGCATGAATGGAATCCATTAGAAGCCATACCTTCTAACAGTGGAATTTATGGCATAAATGATATAAGAATGTAGCACGTGCCTTTGCTCCATTCTGAGCCAATGGAGAAGTAGACACAGAAAAGCTTGCAGAAGTATCCCCTTAGAAACGACCACCCCACATAGCCAGTCACAGGATCCAATGCTTCACCTGGAATTCATCTAGATGTCACTGTTTACTGGAAGGACATTATGTATTATATTCTATACTGCAAATAGGAAGATTACTCTGATACCAAGTAATAATGAGTAATTCACATTCTTTATAAGGTGGGGTACATTTCATCACTTAGGTCACAAGGACAAAAGAATCATACATAGGCACTTGTAGAACCAAGGTATCTGGCATTCCTTTGAGATGATGACAAGACTTGAGTTTAATTTCCACAAAACTGTAACTCAAAAATAGAGAAATTACCTTTTTTTTGTAAATGTGAGAAAAAATCTTGTACTATAAAAAAGAAATTACCAACCAGATATGACCTGAAGAACAAATGACATCAGACAGGTGTCATTTTTCTAATAATATCTGGCTACATTTCTTCCAACACTGAGGTTTTGAAAAAATCTTTCACCCAAGCCACATACTTCATCAAACCCTATTGTAAAACCTGCAGGAGATTCCTTTAGAAAACAAAAGGGTGTATTTTATAAACTAAGGTCTCTCCTACAAGTTCACTAAATATCTACAAAACTAGATCTGGAAATGACATACTCAAAGGTAGATTCCTACTGCTTCTTTCATGTCTTTATAGCTATTCCTGTTCAGATGGTTTGTTATAAGCATGTAAGTTTTGGCTCTCTTAATTGTGACATAAGTTATGAAGAATTCAACCATCTTGTGACAATTTCTTCAACGTCCTTTAGTTTAGTGTCTTTGTTACCCAGAATTTAACCCCAAAGGAAGTTTTTCCTCAAGTTTTCTTGTGAAACCATCCATTGCCCGATGGCCCTGCTATTGAATGAGAATATTCTCCTGGTATCTGGAGGTTCCCCCCATGCCATCTGTTCCCAAACCACTGTTCTTTCTGAGTAGCTGTTTCTTCAGTTGTGCTATTAAGTGTCACCCAGGCTGTGAGAAGAATGTCAGTTGTGAGCCATAATTGTCCAGTTTTTTTGCCAACAGCTGTTACATGCATTTCTATTTTAATGTAGTATGCACATAAGTACAGAAGGCAGGAAAAGAAGGCATCAAGAAGAGAAGCTATGGATACTCTGAAAGGGATGCTAGAAACCAGTGGTACAGTCCTTTACATTTTGAAATGGGAAACTGAGACCCAAAAAAGTTTTATCTGCTCAAAATCGAGTAGCCATATTAGCACAAAGTTAGCACTAGATAACAGCCTATGAGTTCCCGGTATTCATCTTATTTTGCTATATGCTATGGGCTCACCTGTGGGCTCTCAGAGAGAACCACTTGTTCAAAGAATAATCCCTTTGCTTGCTCTAGAGCCTTTGGGAGAAGAAATACTTTGAGTAACAACTTCCAAGGTCACTGTAGTATCAGGACTTATGAGGACTTTTCAAATGGATCACATAACCCTAATCTCACACACTGAAAAGGCAACAGCCATGGATTTGTCCAGCATGGAAACGGCTGAGATGACTGGGAGCTGCTCCCCTGACATGATGTTGTGATGTGTGAGTGGCATCTAAAATTGCTTCAGGGGATGGTAATGTTGCAACAGCAGATTAAGCCACTGCTTGGGACTCCCACAGCCCCTGTTCAAGGGCCAGTTCGAGTACTCGTCCCTCCACTTCTGATCCAAGTTCTGTATAATGTGCTTGGGAAGGCAGCAGATGATGCTCCAATTACTGGGTCCCTGCCACCCATGTGGGAGCCCAGGATGGAGTTCCAGGCTCCTGGCTTCAGTCTGGCCTATTTCTGATTGTTGGGACCATTTGTGGAATGAACCAGCAGGTGGAAGAGTTCTCTCTCTGCCTCTCCTCCTCTCCCTGTCTCTCTTTGTTTCTGCTTTTCAAATAAATAAATTTTTATTACTAAAATCACTTTTTACTAAAAATAATTCAATGGAAAAAACTGTTCTACACAGTTTTGGCACTATACAAATTACAGAAGGTGTACGCGAAGGCTTAAAATTTCAACCAAAAAATTAAATAAATAAATAAATAAAAGAAGAAGAAGAAGAAGAAGGGGACAAAATTCCATGAGAGCGTCTTTAGGAAAAGTCGTGGAAGCCCACTGAGACTTTCATCTATTGCAACTCACAGCAAATTTTTAGTTCACCAGGAAAGCAAAATACTATAAAATAATTTGTTAAGCCAAATTTTTGTGACTTGTAAAATTTATGTTATTTCATTATCTTTGAAAATGGCATGTTTGATATCAAAGATTTTTTTAAAAATAAAACTTATTGTCTTACCCTTTATCAGCCAAACTATTACTGGGGTTAATGATTATCCAGAGAGGGGAAAAATGCCAAAATTTTAAGTCTTATCTCCTAACAAAAAATGAAGTTAGAAAAAAATACTAAATGTGATTACAAAAAAACTCAGATTGCTGCATTACTCAAAGTTTTTTTAAAACGGAAACAAGAACTTCATGCCTGTGTACATGCACATATGCACACACAACTCAACATTCTTAATAAAACTTGACCCAGAAACTCCTTTTTATGTAAATAGAAATAGGTTAACAGAATATAGAATTTTCATTTTAAAACAAGAAGTCCTGATGTTCATTTGATAAAGCTTCGAGGTTACAATCAGAATCCCTTTAGGATCTGCAAGTATTGGTGAGAAAATTGCTGCAGTTGTCAAAATCCATTATGTCTGGATTCTCATGATCCCCAAGTAATGATGTTCTCCAAGCACCTTTTGAAAACAAGCTCATTAATTCCAAGTCTCTTAGGTAGCTCTTCACTTTTTAAGTGCAAGCTGTCTAAAATAATTTCTGGCAGGCGCTGTGGCTCACTATGCTAATCCTCTGCCTTGCGGTGCCGGCACACTGGGTTCTAGTCCCGGTTGGGGCGCCGGATTCTGTCCCGGTTGCCCCTCTTCCAGGCCAGCTCTCTGCTATGGCCCGGGAATGCAGTGGAGGATGGCCCAAGTCCTTGGGCCCTGCACCCGCATGGGAGACCAGGAGAAGCACCTGGCTCCTGCCTTTGGATCAGCGCGATGCGCCGGCCGCAGCGGCCACTGGAGGGTGAACCAACGGCAAAGGAAGACCTTTCTCTCTGTCTCTCTCACTGTCCACTCTGTCTGTTAAAAAAAATTATAATTTCTAAGATCCATTCTTGGACTGCTTCAGAATCTTTTCAAAGATGCTTCTGCTTAATCTCCATTTTCTTTTTCTAACAGCAGACTTCTTTCTTAATTCAGTCCACAATCTTTATGCAAATACTAGATCTACTGGGGTAAGCAACAGGATGCAAGGCCTGTTGGACATATTCAGCACAATGTTCAGGACTTATTAACCTACGTCCTCACTGATGCACTGGTGACTGAAGCTTTTATTTTGTGGCCTGAAGTCACCCCTCAAATTATGAATTTCTAAGCTCCTTCTGGCTTCTAAGTAGATGACTCCTACATTTTCCCCTTAGGCTGTGAGAAGGATGGTTAAACCACAGTTTTTAAAATGCTACAAGCTGTTATCCCAAATAAAAGCTTCTTTCATTCCAAACAAGATGGATACTCTCAGAAAGGACAGATGAGAAAGGAAAAATTGATACTTCTTACTCCCATCTCCCTGGTCCTATTCTCATAAATGAGAGGGTAAGACTTGAGATTGTTTTAGAAAACTTGAGATGTTTGTCCACAAAAGAAATAACAGTAAGAACATCAAAGCCATCCCCGAGGTACCCTGGGCTTAAAAATAGAAAAAGGACAGCTGTCAAATTCAAATATAGACCATACTAGCTATCAACTTTCCTCTAAGGACTATAAATGATGCTTTTCTCCAACAAGGTGAGAAATAGAATTCACCACAGATATTCACAGAAAATAGGGATTCCCAAGATCATTTCACTGGGCAAGATTTCCTTCCAGATCCTTCTACTAAGCACCAAAAGAACACACTTGTCCTCATGCATTTCCATAAACACATGCAAATCACCCACACAGGACCTCTCGGAATCTTTAATACAACTGTATCTCAGATCTGCCTTGTAAACATTTTGACCTTTTGGGCAACCTGACAAGTTAGCCTCTTTCTTCCAATTTCTCAATATTTGGCAGGTTTTCAGGCTCTGGGGATAAAAGAAACGATTGTGCAGATACGGAAGATGTAGTCAGTTACTGAACAGTCTTCCCTGTTCTGGAGAATGTCTCCACTAACTTGTCTGAACCAGAAGGGCTGACCACCAGCTTCTTACATGTGCTTGTAGAATGCTGAGTCTCCTCTTCATCATGATGCCCGGGATGAATGAGAGGAGGCTCTGGTTCCTGAGTCAGGCTTCGTCCTTGAGTACTGCTGCCACTTCTCTCTACATCTGTTGTGATGATGGTTAAAAATCACTGTGACTTTTTATCAACCAACCCTTAGTGATTGGGTCTTTCCATTAAAGAACATGCTATTAATAGTTGTATACCTAAAAATTACCTCTGAATGTCTACTCTCAATCATTTTGAGTGACTTCACTAACCTGCCTAGAGAGAAAAACCAATGGACATGGGATTTATTCATGACTGCTTGTTATTCCCTTGTAACCACTTTATCAAAGACAGCACCATTAACGGTTTGAGTGTATTCACTTTTATAATGAAGCAACATAAAATATATTGTGCCAAGATAGTATGATTGATAAATTATCCTAAACAGAATCGAATACCCTCATGAAAATTCATTAAGAAGTGTGATGAAACTAAATTTCCCATTGTGTCCCAAAGATCAGCTGTAGCAGCATCATTGGCTTTGAGTGGAGGGGAAAAAAAATCTTTAAATATGCATGACCCATTACCAGTCATCCTTGTAGTTGTCTGAAGCAGTACTTCTGGATTCAAATGGCTTGGGCTCCACTGTGTCCAGTCTCGATTCTGTTTTGTGTGGTCAGAAATCCGTGGTGTGATCAAAACTGTGGTAATGATTATTGAAGCAATTAGGAAAATGCTATTTCTTGAGCCTTCATCACTTGTTTTGCACATTTCTCCCTTCTGTGGTCTGCAAAGCGAGTCATCTATACCAGGCTGTATAGATGGGGGCGTGGGGATGGAAGGAAAGCAGAAAGGGCATTCAGCTCGATTCAGCCGTGTTGGTAAGCATCTCAGTGTCCTTTGCATTCTGTCACAGAATACCTTGCGGTTCAGAACGTGAGATCTGCTGGAGAGAGCAGCCAAAGAAGCTGCAGCAGCAAGAACAGTTTTGAGAACACCAGCCCCTCACCGAGGATAGGAAAGGACGTCAAGAGTTTTGCCTGTTTATGCGGTCTGTAGCAGCCGTCTGTGCTTGAAAGCTCAAGGGATGTGTTTCCCTGGCAAATGTGCTACCTGTAGATCCTCAGGTTGGAGAGCTAGATGACGGGAAGTTATATCATGATGATCATTTTATTTTGCTAGTAATTTTGGTTAGGAGAGAAACATCCTGAGCAGCCAGAGTTTTCTTGTAGATGTTTCTGAGAAAGAATATCTACCTAGAATAGCCATACGGGTTAGCTATACATTTCTGAATGTTTATCAAACAATATTGATATTCTTATCAAACATAAATGGATCATGAGCAATCCATTCATAGCCAATGGCAGGAAAACAAGATACATACATTCAGTAGAAAAAGGCCACAGGTAACCAACCACCATCATAGCAGCACACCGAAAAAAAAAAAAAAAAGGTACCAGTACCCTGATATTGTCACCCAAAACATGACAATAACACAGGACTGGAATAGGAGATGCACTTTACAGAAGGACCGTGACATAATCAGAATCAAATGCATCCTAGTTCTTTCAAACTTGATTTTGATATACAAATAAAAACATCCTGCTTTCAGAACTGTAATATTTCACAACATAAGAAGCGCAAGTTTAAATTACTAACTACATTCTTAATAAGCATTGAAAAGTACTAGCAATCATGTCTTTTCAGAAGAAAAAGGGCATTCTGTTGAATTACATTCATATGTGCTAAGCAGAGAAATGAAAATAGGCCAATATTAGACATGAAAACAAATAGCATGGCAGATTTTTCCCTGGTGCCTGTCCCTGCAACTTATTTGCAGGTTGATCTTTTTGGATTGATGCTCAAGGGAGTTTAGCTCCTCTAGTATCAAGAGCACATCTATCTCGCAGGGGCCACTTTCCAAGGCAGGCAACATCCTGAGCCTTAGATGCAGTAACAGTGAACCCTCACTGTTTTCTAGTTATTTGATTGTCATTCCAAAGTTGTTAAAATCAGTTTGCTTTTTCCAGAGACCAAGCTCCGCAGAGGTGTCCCAATTAAGAAATCCACTACTTTAAAGCTGGAAAATAAAAAACCTAGTTCATCTCATGTATTCATTGCATCAGGTCCATAAGGTCAGACTTCCAGCACTAAGCTATTTTTGGAACTCTCCATTCCTGGGTGCCATCCACTTGGGGATAAAACTGTCAGGTTCCAAAGGGATCAACAGGACTTGAGTGACCCAAGAGAGCTCATGGAACACCCCAAAGCCTTTTCTCTAAGGAAAAGCAGAGCTTTGATGGAGCCAGGTTCAGGCTTCTCTGCTCTGTTCAATGAAATCTTAGGTCATGACAGACATGTGAGGAAACAGTCATCTGGCAGCATATTAGTCCAACTTTGCACATTTTACAATTTTCAAGACATTTTCAGTTCAATTTTCATCTTAATGTTCTCAAAACATTTTATAATGATTACAAATTTGGATCCTTTATGCAGTGCCTTCCCTATTTGCCTGTAACTGGCACTGTCTTATTACAGCTGAGCTAACATTTGCCCTTCCCTTCACTGATACCCTGTCCATCTGTTAAATCTCCACTTAACTTAGAGACAAGTCCTGAGTTCCACTTCCCATCCTTTAAGCCTTTCTAGGGCTTTCTAAGTATTCAATTTAGGATCATCTGCAACTCATGAGTAATACCTTCCTAATTGCATTCTCCAGTTCTATTGCTCCAACAGATCATGAGCTCCATGAAAACAAAGGCTCTGGCTTTTTCCCATCACTGTGTTCTTAGCACCCAGCACAACAGGTACACAATGAGTATTTGTTATATACTTTAGTATGCCATTCTGTGACAAAGCTTGACAATTCAAAGAGACTTCCTGGGAGCAGACCTCACAGAAAAACAAAACAGGAAGACCACAAATCATTGGAGATTTTATGGAGATTTTTTTTTCCATTTTTTCTCCTAAAATGTTTTGGCTTCCATTCAAAAAATTCTATTTCCTCCTTGATAATTTCATCAACATATAACTAAGGTATAACCAAAGGTCCACTCATTTTTCACTTTAAATATTTCCCATCAAAGATACTATTGGACACCACGCAGATTAATCATTAGGCCTTGTAGCAATGGTTCTACTGTAATTGATTATTCTTACTGGTGCTGGAGATAAAATCTTCATCATCATCAATGCCTGATCCAGGAAAACTGAAGTGTTTGTCTCTTTCATCTTCATTTTCTTCATTTGGCTCCCAGCCTGCTGAGTTGGTATTTGAATCCGTACCTGTTGTGGTGACTTACGTTAGTGGTTGAGCTGGATGCCAAGCAACCCATTTGACAAAGGAAGAAAATCAGGCACAGAAGGTATAATGGATTTCCCAGTTTTAAGAAGAAAGTTTAAGAGAAAGTTGACTTATAGATCCCAAATTCTTATGCCCTGTTCTCTGAAGCTAATACGGACATCTCAAAACAATTGGCTGTGATCAAAAAACTGAACATGTATTTAAGAAGGCTAAAGGGATAAATATAGACATAACCATCCCTCTTCAAGAAATAAACGAACTGAAACAAAACAAAAAGGCCAATGGAACACCCCCATGCACTTTCAAATGAATTTACTATTAACTCAATCAGTATACGCCATTGAAACTAAGATGTCAATAACAGATGAAACTATTTCACCTCTATTTGCTTTGTTAGAACACTTGTAACAAAATCGTGGAATTTAAACATGTTAGTCACTCCTAAAACCCCAAGTCATGGTCACAATTTGCTGATTCTTTTGTCCTGATCTTCTGTAGCAACAAATCACTGTAGCTTCCATGGCAAATGGAAGATACATTGAAGTTCCTAACAACCATTTGGCATGGAGCAAGTTAGTCGGTTCACAGAGAAATCATGCCTCACATTCAGTAGATAAGTGTAGTCAAGATTTTGAGAATGCCTCACTTCATTTTGGATGCAATCACAGGAAAGGAGCTGGAAGACTGTTGCCTGTTCTCAGTAGTTACTCTACATGTCTCTTACTAAAAGGGTGTTTCTGCATATTGAATGGGATTCAGGCTATCTATGGGATGACTGCTTTTTTGTACTATTAGTGCCCTCCCCAAGAATAGTTTCATTGGTGCAGAGTGTATTGTGTCACATTTTAGTTATACTATTTTATTTTCACTTCAATAATTTTAGAATATCTATGAACACTCTTTCCTAGTCAAGATTTTGTTTTGTCATCAAGAAACATCTGCCCCCTTTTCACAGTCTCCAGATTAGCCTCCTCCTGGGCTATAATTCTAAATATTCTATAATATTTATTATATATTATTAAATTATATTAATATGAAATCAGCCACATTAAAATTAAGATGATCGCTACATCAAGTTCTATAATGTTAATTGTAGAGAAGAAATGAGAAGTTGCCGTATTAGTGCTCTAAAATCAAACACATAGACCTCATAGCTCATGATCCTTCTAAAGTCATCACAAAGACATGTGAGACCAGAATGAACTTCAGCCTTTAACAATATCCCACAGGTCAGTAAGAGTTATTTAAAACTGTCAAGAGAACAAATAAAATGAAATAATCATAATTCATTACCAGCCGCTTGTGGTGTTGTGTGAAGATGATTCTTAGACTCTGATGGTTCAAACCACCATGGAAGCCAATCCTGAACTTCTGGCTTCTTAGTTGTTGCTTCAAAAGTTGTACCTCTAGTACTCATCAAAGCTGTTGTAGCCGTGATTGAATTGATTGTTGAAAAATTAATTATCGGTTCCTGAGAAATAGTATTTTCTGTACTTTTACTCTATTCCCACTTGAAAGAATCATATATGCTGCATGTGGATGGTGGAAAGAAAGGACAAAAGCAAAGAAGTTCCATGTCCTGGGAGGCCCATTCACAAAACAGCAGAGATAGAAGGGCCTGGAATATCATTTGCCCCACGATCTTCATCTTTAAGATGAAGAAAGTATGCTGGCAGAGTCTGAAGTCAGAAGGCCGACCAGCCACGGGGAGGTCTCAAGGAGAGAAGGAGGGATCTTTGAGTTTGCAAGTCTAAAAGGTTAAAGAAAATCAATTTTTTTTTTGTCTCTGCTCCCATGAAGCCAAACTAGAATCTGTGGTGAGAATGTCAGAAAGATGGATACTCTCCCAAATATTGGGTTTAAAAAGCAATAATCTGAACTATGCAACAATGAGCTTATTCATGAAGTATTATTTTTGCCACCATCATAAAGATCACTTGGCAGAAAATTTGTGTATATGATTAATTGACTAGAAGTGTTGATTAAACTGGACCATTTAAGATCTCCAAATTTGAGAGCTAATGATTCTAAAACCCAGCTCTTTCAGAGTCCTAGCCCCTTGATATTCCGCATAATCTTTCTTGGCCCACCAATATCATTCTCCAATAATTTAGGATATGATATTTCTTCCAGCATTCACAGCAATCCCAATCTCAGAGAAGAACAACACCCAAATTAGAAGATGCTTTTCTACTTTTCTCCACTTGGGTCCAAATCCTTTAGCAACCTGGCCCATCGTCAGTTTTTATGTCAATACGACACTTTGCAAAGCATTTTGCATCTTGTTTTTTAGAAAATAGGATAATTAATCAGGAAAGACAGAGATTAAGTGACCCGATGATCCCATTAAAAAGGCCAGAAGCAAGAGTCTTGATTTGAAAGCTTCCTCCGACTGCTATTTCTGAAACCATGGATCAGAAGAATATTAGACAATAATAAACCAAAAACTTGAGAACAAGCCCAAGCAGAGGCTGAAAGTGTCATTGAATCCCCACATACCAAAGTAAGATGGGTTAGGTTTCTTTTTTTTCCGTTATAAAGAGAGCCCAGAATTGTCCCAAGATGAAACACTGCCCCAAAGATGTTTTCCTTCACACCCTTTTTCCTATGAAGATGAATATTATAAATATTTAAAAACTAGCATTTTCTTTATTCTACAACCTCTCCTCTCCCCAGCACACGCATAGCTTGATCTTAGTCTCTATGAGATGGCTATCATAACATCAACACTATTTTCCTTACATTGCTATTTGCGCAAACAAAGGATATAGTTTATCCAACATCTAATAAACTAAACAAAGGCAAGGGACTGTTTTCCCATTTTTATTATTCCCCTATACCAATACAATGGCTATTTATTTGAAAATACAGCCATATCCCACAGTGAAAGATAATAAATGAAGATATATGTGTAATCTCCCATTATACAGACTTTGAAACATCTCCACTCCCTCAAGCTCCAAATTAAAATACTTTGCAGGGATTTGGAGGTAATAGCCAAATACCTATGGAGCTTGTTAGAGTTCTGGACTCTGACGTGGAGTGAAAGGTCTTCTCCTGGGCTTCACAGTTTTTTAAATGTCTAAATCCCTAAATCAGCATTTCCCTCTATTTTATTATTATTAGTGTTGTTGTTGTTGATAGTGATAACTAGACTAGCAGAAAGTGGAAGTATGTGTTTTCTAATACTTATTCTTAGAGGACTTTTTTTCTGAATGAATCTCATAGTCAGAGCCTCTGAAGGAAACATAATTCAGATTCTACATACATGGTTCCAAAAAACAGCATTGAGGGCATTTAGGAGTGGTTAGTCAATTCCCAGATCCATAGGCCTCTCTGGTAGATAATAATAATGATGATCTTTCTCATTATTATTTATTAAAGGACAATGGATTCCCTTCTCCATAGTACTAACAGACCTAGCATTCAGAACAATTGATAAGCAAAAGACATAGCTGTTTACCTGAGGTTGCTGTTGTTGTGAGATCCTGAGTCTTAGGTTGTGAATTACCAAACCAGGACCATAGCCAGTTAGTTTGCTCCTGAGTTGCTGCATGGCTGTTTGAGTGCACAGTTGAAGTAACTGGATCAATTATGAAAATATAATTTAGTGAGATCCCCTCTAGAAAACCTTTACCCTCAGTTCCATCTATACATAATGTCAGTTTTGAATGAAGATTAGAAAAGCCAAGGCCAGTTTTATCTTTCCAGCCTCCTGAAGTCTCCCCCAAACCTTCCAAGAACCTCACAAATGCAAATTTCATAAAAACATCAATGCAATGCTACTCTTTCTGCAAACTGAACCCCTGAATTCAGCTCTGGGGATCCTTGCCTGTAATTTTCAGATCTGTTTAGCATCGTACCCTGGTAGCTTGTATTTCCAAACTCCATCCACACTCATTAACCTCAAGTTAAACTTTATACTTGAGAAAGAATTCGGCACAAGGGGTGTTCAACTTGTTGAAATCAGATAACCTATCAATCATTTTTTGTCACTTTTCATTCCAATCCAGTAGGTGTTTCTGGAAAAGGAAAAAAACTGTCAAACTAAGAACGACTTGGGAGTCTCCGGAATTAGAGGAGGAATAATCAGTGACATTGTCCAATTCTCAGCCCGTCCTTTCACTCTCAAGTTGGTCTTGAGTCCAGAATATTTTCCATAAGAACAATGACAAAAAGCATCAGGATAAGCCTCAAAGCCATTTGAGTTTTTAATGAATGAGATTTTAATGAATCGCTATAAGACACACACTCTTTTGAAAGTCTGATGCAGGGTATGGCCTCTCTCCACAAAATAAGTGACCCTACTTGTACACACTCAACGCTTGCCTGTTATTTCAGGTGGCTTTGAATATCTCATATAATTAAAAAAAAAAAAAAAGAAAGTTCATGAACCTCAGGTTAAAACTTTTGATTCTGTATACCCAAAGCCAACAATTGCTCCATTATGTTCTATACCATGAAGGATACATCAGTTCAGATCAGAGAGTAGAGATAGCTAAGCCAATTTCACCTGTAATGCCCCCGATAAATCTGAACATACCCCGGAAAATCCACAGAAACCCCATTCTCACCTGAGACACTTTATATTAGATGTATGGTCCCCACCACCTTCACTCTCAGGTACACAAGGAAAACAAGGCACAGCAGGAGAAAATCATCCAAGAGCAAGACAGAGTTCAGTGTTATTTTTTCTCTTCCCAAAAGGAGTTACATGACAGGGAAACATGGAAAAACTACTGCCTAGCAAACAGTTTCCAACTTTCCCCACCCAAGAAGGCCATGCCAAACCAAAAAAAAAAAAAAAAAAAAAATTCCTTTGACACCCAGAAGCCAAGGATATAGAGTGTTCCAAGGCAGAAGTCTCCTTCCTGAATTAGTTTTGGTTTCTTGATTCTGGAGAATTCCAGATCACCAATAGGAAGAGGCTGACGACCCTCCTGTGGGAGGGATCTTCCAAAAATAACACTTGCAATAAACAGTCTGCGGGAAGTCCAGGCCTACTCAGATGGAAAGTCAGCTCTTTCTAGCTTTCTCTATTGCCACCCACTAAGGATCCTTAAGAAGGAATGAGCCGGCAGGGCCAAGACGGGTTTCTCTGATGCACTCAGCCAGCCGGCCTCTTGACCTTGATCCCTGCACACATCAGGGAGATTGTGCACGCACTCCTCTCACTATGTCCCAACCTTCAGTCCAACTGAGATAACGTTTGGGGAATTTCCTCACTGGCCTTAGAAAATCTGATTCTACCCAGAAACTTATCAGTGTTTTTCCCAGAATGCTACACTCTGCATTCAGGTTTCCTCCTGGTTGGTGTCCTAAGTAACCTTCTTCATGTGACTCCATCTTCTTGGCGCTCCCACAGTAGTTCAATGACTCTCAGGTTAGCCTTCATCTCACTCTGGCAGACAAATTCATCTCTGTACTCCTTACCTAGTAAAATTGACAACTAAGTATTTTGGAAGGAGAAAAGCCACTTTTTTTTTCTTCTCAACCTAAACCCCAACTATGTTTTGGTTGCGTTCCACAGCAATCTGTTTCCTGGACTTTCGCACTAGTATATTGCATCCATGCAGGCGGGTCCAACTCTGAGCCCCAGAAAGTAGAGCAGGGGCCGGCACAAGGGCCTCCAACATTGGTTCAGTGAATAAGCACCTCCATAATTCCTACGTCCCTTCAGTGCAACTTCATCATTGTGGTTGCCACTCGATCCCAAGCATTAGAGCTGAACTGTTACCTAGGAGGTCCTCCAAAGATATCTAGTGACTAACTTGGGCAGAAAAGGTGCAGTCCTTGAGATGTGCCGTGGATGTTAATAAAATATGCCAAATGCCTTTTCTAAGACACATGGGAAATAATAAATAATGTTTTATGTAGGCTATTTGAGGCATGGATCTTAACTCTATCTTATCCCCACAAGCTGTACTTTATCAGGGTTTTCTTCTTTGGCAAGAAATGCTACCTTAGGGCAGACCTGTTCTGCTTCCTGCTGAGACCACTAACCACTGCACTTTCTAATACGTGACAAAACTGCACGCCCTAATGATAGGCACTTTGAACACGGTTACTTTCCAAAGGCAGGGAACCCAAGAAGGTACGAGTAGCCAGCAGCATTGCCTGCTCAATTTGCAGAAGCCTCTTTCAAAAAGAGTTGCCCATGGGACTACAAACAAAAAAGACAATGCCGTTTCCAGAGAACCAATGCCCCAGGGACTCATCGGCAGGTTGAGAAGATCTGCTTTCTGAAATGCTTTTAAGAATCTGCAAGGAATGACCAGAAGCCTCAATCCTGTTTGCACCACCCCCTCAGCAGAGTGCTAAAAGAAATTTAAACCACTGTCAAGCAAATAATCACAAATGAAATAAGAGTGCTGCGGAGGTTTCCCTGGCCTCTGGGTGACAAGGAAGAGAAAGTCAGTTGGGAGTTGGGAGTATTCGCAAGCCAGGAAGTTTCTGCCACCTTATTTGGAAGCCAGACTTCCACCCCTCTGGAGCCATAGCCAGGAAAAGAGAAAATCCACACCATACTAGGAAAACCACTCAAGATACAGATGCCTTTTTTGAATTTGAATAATCCTACACAGGAAGGAATGTAGCCAATCTGGAAGCCTATTTTAAAACAAAACATAGGGGGAAAGCGAAGGAGGCAAGAGGGAGACCTGAACGTTTTTTAGCAGGACTAGAGCTCAACGGGCTACACTGCAAAGCCATCTAATGCAGCACTGCCATCCGCCCAGGCGTGTGTTACTCAAACACGCCACGGAAACATCAGGAACCTCCCCCAACGGATGCTACACAGAACTCTTAAGCTCATTTCATGTGATCAGAAGATTCCTCCAGATACGTTTCCATAGACCAAAAGCAATAGGAATTATTTGGTAAATCAGGGTGGATGAACGTGCCAGAATAACACACAGTCATAAAAAGGAGCGAATGGAGTAGTGTGCATACCCCATGATTCCAATTTTATGAAAACAATCATATATTGGTGATCAAGAAAAAGAAGGAAATATGTAAAAATGAAAATGCTCTGTGGATCAGGTTTGAATCCCTACAATATTCCCTGGGGACGGGAGAATAAGGGGAGTGCATCTTCAAGAAATACTCTCAATATGACATTTCTGATCCCAAGTAAAACAGTGTAGAGGGAAAAAAAAATTGCAGGCAGACATAATCGATGCCCAGAGAGCACTGGCAACCACGGTAGCCCACCTTTTCCAATGATGTCACCTGTACCCAGATGTCTCGAGACAGGGGACAATCAACACAGCAGTGCATTTGACACAGGAAGATGGAAGATGTTTTGCCAAGGAACTGCTATTGGAAAGAACAGTGATTCATGCTCCTTACTGGTAGTTGGAGTACTGTCCGAGGGAATGTCGTCGTCAGAGGTTGGGTTTGTGGTGGGAAGGTGAGTGTGGAAGATGGTGTAGTCTCCGAAAGTGCTCCTTTCCCCGGGAGACCCACTGCTCACGTCGTCATCAGTAGAGTTGCTGGGATTGATGTCCTCAGGGTTTGTTCTGTACTCGCCTTTCTTGCTGTAGCGGGTGCCATCCCGGTTAACAATAGCTGGGAGAGACAGAAATCGCCTTCAGAGCTTTCATAGATGATGTTTTTGAATATAGGAAAGACTGTGGATTATGGTGGAGGAGAGTGACTTGGAAGTTTTCTTTTTTATTAAGAGAATCAGAGTCTACCTATCTGGTGGTGGGATACAGCAGCTGACGCACTAAGAAAATGCTTCCTTCCCCGGCTCCCACCTGCCCTGGAAACGGCCAGGAGAAAGTAGCTGTAGTGGGGAGTCCCAGGCCTGAATCCCAGCTTCACACCGCTCTAGCCAAGCTAACTCTGCAAGCTTCAGTCCCCTTATTTGCAAGGCAAGGATATGTGGATGTGTTTGACATGAACATTATGAGATACAATGCAAGCAAAATGCTCGGCACATTATGAATAACTAATAATATATCTTTTAGTATTGATAATAATTAAAATATATTATTAATAACTAATGACATATGAAAAATATAGTTGTTCAAATGAGAATTCTTTCACCTAGCTGCCTACTTTCCCCTCTGCAGTACATGTGTGATTTGTTGCTGCTAATTCCATGTACTCCAAATAGGATTTGAAGCCACAGACTAATAGTCTCAATAGGGAAGATACATTTGCAAAGCCATGAAGACTTTGATTTTTCTCTCCAAGGGGCAAATTTTGTCAAAGAGAACCTCTCTACTGCCAGCTAGGACTTCAATGTGTCTAAATATTGACTAGAGCGTTTTCCATCCTCTATGAAACCCAATCTTCAAATTAACAAGCGCGGATGTACATAAAGATCAAAATCTTTGGTTTTGCAACAAGCCAATGATTGGATTGGATCAGAAGAGAGAAAGAATGAATTCATTCACTGTTCCTCCCTGGAAGTATTTGCTGCCTTCAAGTCTGGGCCATATGCCACACAAATGTGCATTTAGTGGAAATTACTTTCTGTTGTGTTCACTGTTAAGTCTCAGGGTTCCTTTTGTCCACCTATTTTGCTTTCCCAAGTGCAGCAATTAATAGAGCACAGTGAAATAAAATCCAAAATCTCAATAATCTCTGCAGACAAAGAGCTGATGAGGAAATGTTATTGCCCACAAACTCACTCAGGTCTGGACTTTGGGAGAGATTTGTGGAGACCAATGAAACCAGAGAGGTTATTGATCATGTACTATAGACCAGGCATACATTAGATATACTTGGAGTTTCACAGCAATTGTCATACATTGTTCCACTGTGCAAATGAGAAAACTGAGGCTCAGAGAAAGTAAATGATTCCTCCAAGATAAGAAAGAACTAGAACTTATCAGGCCCAACTAAGACATAGGTCATATGACAACTATGACATTGGTCATAGGGTGGCCCATGGTGATGTGAAAGGTCCCTTCCAACTGGAAGGCCCAGGCCCAGGATGATTTCCTTACCTAACACTGGGAGGCTGCATTTTTACAGTGTACAAGGATTCTCATCCCCCTAGCACCACCATCACCATGCCCATGCACACTGTTGAGGCCTGGCTCAGACAAAGCACATTCAGACTTCTTCTTCACTGTGCTATTTCCACAGAAATGAGAGCCAAAAGCAGTAAGATCCGGGTTAATAAGCTGACCTATTTCAAAATTCCAGTTGAAGGGCGAGTGGTTTAGTGCAGCCATTAGTACATGACTTGGGGTGCCCACACCCCATATCAGAATGTCTGGGTTTGAGCCCCAGCTCTGCTGCCAGTTCTAGCTTCCTGTGATGCACACCCTAGGAGGTAGCAAGTGATGGCTCAGATGGCTGGGTCCCTGCCACCCACGTGGGAGACCTGGATTGACTTTCTCGCTCCTGGGTACTTGGAGAGTGAACCAGCAAATAGAAGTCTCCCACATCAGGGGCAGGGACCAAATGACTTGAATCATCTCCCCTGCCTTCCATCGTAGGCATTAGCAGGAAGCTGGAATTGGGAGTGAGGCTGAGACTTGAAGCTCAGGCACTCTGTATGAGATGCAGGCATCTCAACTCCTACGTCAAACACCCACTCAGTCCCCTGACACTTCTGCATCCTCTTCAATAAAAGGGAGTGTGGCCCGGGCACACAGCCTTCAGCAGCTAGGAATCAAGAACATTATGCAATTTTTCTTATATTTAAATGTACTTTTAAAATGGCCTTCTGTTTATTAAGAGAAATGTTGGTTTTTTGTCTGCAGTTTCTTTCTTTTTTAATAAAAAGATTTATTTTGTATTTGAAAGACAGAATTACAGAGAGGCAGAGGTGGAGATGGAGAGAGAGAAAAGTATTCCATCCACTGGTTCACTCCCCAGATGGCTGCAACAGCCAGAGCTGCACTGATCCAAAGCCAGGAGCTGGAAGCCAGGAGCCAGGTGCTTCTTCCAGGTCTCCCACACAGATGCAGGGGCCCAAGGACTTGGGCCATCTTTTACTGCTTTCCCAGGCCATGGCGGAGAACTGGATCAGAAATGGAGCTGCCAGGACTCAAACCGGCTCCCACATGGGATGTGGGCACTGCAGGCAGTGGCTTTACCCACTATGCCATGGCACCAGACCCAACAGTTTCTTTTTAAAGCTTAGTGTATTTTAAGTAGAAAAGAATGGCTCAATGAAAGCAGAAGTACCAAGTAAATGATAATACTGTGTAGGAAGGTAAGAGTGATTCTGAAATGTATCAAGTCTGAGAAAGAACACATTGAAGCAAAGCAGACAGTAGTTTCGAGCCACTGCCGGACTAGGGGAAAGAACACTGAATCTCAACCAATGTATTCTATTCGAATCTAAACCAGAGGGAACACACCGGATCCCTTTCCTAAGAAGGTGATCACAACATCAAGGTTAGAAGAGACACGTACTTATGGTAATTGGTCCGTCAAAGGCTTTGGGCAGGTCTGTGACTGCAGTACAATCTTCTTTGAGTGGAGCTGTGGAGTAGAAAAAAGAAAAAAGATCTTGAAAATCTTAAGCAAAATACGTGCCCCTCCCCAGTCAGTTAGGGTGGAGTTTTATTATAACTTATCCCAAATAATTTTATTGTTTTCCTGATATTTAATAAGTCTATTAGGAACTCCCCTGCCCTTTGTGATGGAGTTCTCTGTTTTGATTGAATTTCTGGAAACTTACTACTCCCACCCCCAACAAACGCATCAATTAAGAAATATACATGTTCCATATTTGGTGCTGTACAAGAGGTGCCAATATGAGCATGAATTAGGGAGCATTTGGTAGAGAAGATTTTTTAAAGTTCCTGCTATAAAAGTAATGGGGGAGCATCACTAACTTCTGTGAAAAATTAAGAAATGTACGAACTGTCTCAAGAAAATCATCTGAAGTCCCAGAAACCTCCAGAAATGATGGGAAAACATGGCATATACATATGAACAAATGCTTACCAGTGTAAACAGCATGACAACCCACAGGTTAAAATGGGACAATCCACAAAGAACGCAATTGATCAAAGCATTTGAAAACAAATGACTCTCTAGTCTCTCATCAAGGCATCCATTTATTTAATAATTGATCTCCCTAAGTGTCTACTCCACAAAGATGTCTCCTGGACACCTGTGGCCTAGGTGCCCAGAATATTTCCAAAGACCCATCATGGGCATCTCTTTCTCATTTGTCCATTTATCTTCTCCTCCCTTACCTCTTTCTTCAGGAATGAAGATTTCTGCCTGTGCCTCGGGCCTGCCTGATCACCCACAAGTGCCACTGGTGGCCCTATGAGTGGCTCTGGGAGAAGCCGTCTGACAACTGGCCCTGAAAGTTCACTCTGTGTGCCACCTGAAGGGTCTGGCAGACTGCAGAGAGGATGGCCTCGCTACCCATCCAGGTCAGAGTGCTCACTCAGTTACCAGACTCTGTGCTGAGAGTCCAAAACAGAGACAACTTGAAGGTGGTCTGGATATTTTAGGAAGGTTGGATCCACCCATGCATTAATGCTTTAATACTGTGTGTATTTGCTTAAATGTAAAACAGAAACTTAGGGGGCTGTCACTGTGACATAGAAGGTTAAGCTGCCACCTGCAGTGCTGGCTTCCCATATGGCACCAGTTTGAGTCTCAGCTGCTCCACTTGCAATCCAGATCCCTGCTATGTGCCTGGGAAAGCAGCAGAAGATGGCCCCCAAGTGGTTGGGTCCCTGCCACCCACGTGGGAGACCCAGAAGAAGCTCCTGGCTCCTGGATTTGGCCCGGCCCAGTCCCGGCCATTGCGGCCAATTGGGGAGTGAACAACAAATGGAAGATTCTCTCTCTTTCCCTCTCTCTGTATTTCAAATAAATAAATAAATATATTTTTTAAGAAATATAAACCTATTTGTTAGATTGGTTTTTACAGAGTTGTTTCCTGACAGAAGAAGGAAGAAGGGAGGAGGGATGAATGATGGATTGATGGATGGATGGATGATGGATGGATGGTGGATGAATTGACAGATGGCTGGAAGGATAGAGGCAGGCAGATTATTATCACAAAGAAGGCTGCTACAAGTGTTTTAAGTGTCCTACTATAAATTGTTAGATGCTCACAACAATGAACAAAAATACAATTTGAACAAAAGAGGTTTTGGTTGCTTCCCGGTAACTGGGAACACTTCCTAAAGACAAAGAAGGTGTCCTTTGCCTGATATTTCTTTGGCCTCATAGTGAAAGTAACTGGCAGCTTTACTCACTCAACTGGGAAAAAAGCAGGCTTGAGGAAAAGGCATTCTTGCAAATCCTGATCTAAAAGATTTCTCAGAAGGAGTCTTGTCTAATAGAAAGTCACCTCCTGGGGCCAGCGCTGCGGCACAGCAGGTTAAAGCCCTGGCCTGAAGTGCTGGCATCCCATATGGGCACTGGTTCAAGTCCTGGCTGCTCCTCTTCTGATCCAGGTCTCTGCTATGGCCCGGGAAAGCAGTAGAAGATGGCCCAAGTCCTTGGGCCCCTGCATCTGTGTGGGAGACCTGGAAGAAGTGCCTGGCTCCTGGCTTCTGGCTCCTGGCTTTGGATCAGTGCAGCTCTGGCTACTGTAGCCATCTGGGAAGTGAACCAGTGGATGGAAGACCTCTCTCTCTATCTCTGTCTCTACCTCTCTCTGTAACTCTCTTAAAATAAATCTTAAAAACAAAAAGAAAGTCACCTCCTTGGTGAGGCCATTCTTCACCATCTGATTTTCGTTATTGCCCTCCACACCTGTCACCATCACGTCTTCTTGTTCTCAATTTGTCTCTTCTACCACTATCTTGAATGATCTTGTCCATTTCACCTCTCAATGGCCAACTCCTGGAACTCAGCCCCCTCCATAGAAACACATAAGCTCCCCAAGATGATCTGTCAGCTTATCTGTCTTGGCCAGATCATTTATGTGCAATGGGGCTAGAGAAGCATTTACTAAATATGTGTCAGACGAATTAAAAAGGAAAAAAGGACCAATATCATTTCCCAAGGGTCCATTCTTCCAGTAATATTAACCCCCAAATGGTCTGCGGATATAAACAGCTCATGTAGCATTTAGATAAAGCCTTAAGAAGTAACCAAAGGAAGTAACACACAGAGCTGTGCATTTCTTAAAGCATTTACTGCATACTTACATGACAGACCATGGAAGAAAAGGGACAGAACATGTTTCTGTCCCTGCCTCTGAGGGATTCTCAAGTTCGGGGGGCAGGGCAATCGTAATTACAACTTCTTTGGCTTTTTACAACTTTCAAAAAAATTTCCTCCAAATACCGAGTTTCTGTATTTCATTATGAAATAAGAGCATAGAGCCAACCTGGGAGATTTGGGGGAGGTCCCATTGTGGGTGTCTTAGGGATTTTACTGGAGATCGGCCTAACCTAGGAGATGCTTCTGATGTTGGGACACTACCCATTGCCAAAAACAGGCCTGGAAGTACGGCTGGAAATGGAAAAATCTCTCCAAAATTGATGCCAGGACTGGGATCATGGCTGGGGATGGAACATCTCTCCAAAATCGATGGCAGTTATGGAATAGTCTCCCCCAAATGCAAATACGAGTGCAGGTGACAGTACAGCATCGGGGGTTGCCAGGAGGCAGGTTGAATACAGAAAGGGACGTGTCAGAAACAGGAGGAGAGGTTGTGAATGAGGAGAGCGGTTGTTCATGTAGACTCCCTTCACGCCCCATTTCACCTAAACTTCCACAAAGAACGTCAAGTGTGGCAGGGCCACTAACATGGACAGTGACCCAAATGTGCAACTAACTTATTCATGCTCCCATGTCAGAGCGGGGGCTTCGGTAGACTGCCTTTCATTCTGGTTAATGAGATGGCAATGCTGGGAGAGCCAGCCTGGCAGGGATCCTGGAGCCTGAAGTTAGTTAGAAAGACTCCAAGTGGGGCTTCCTGCTGGGCCACATTTTCAGAAACCTTGGCTTCCCTGCACAATAGTCAAGAGAAATGCTCATTGTTCAGTCCAGCAACTAATCGTGAGGCACCCCATGCAAAGGCACCTTCTGCAAGACTTGATGCATCCTTGGTACCCTGTAAGCATTCCCAAATAAATGAAAGAATGGATAAACAAATAAATGGAGGACCTACTTGGTAAGGCTACCTTCTCAAGAGAACGAGGCATTCTACTGAAAGCAAGCATTTTAAAGGAACTAATTCGAGTCAGTTTTTCATGCTGTTCATTCAGAAGTCACCAAGCTCTTGTTGGGCCTTAACCATGGAGAGATGAGGGAATAAGAAACACAAAGTCTTTTCATGATCTGCCTTATTATTTCTTTTCAAGCCACAGGCTGTGCTTTCCAAAAGTACCCCTAACATTTAAGGTTACAATCTGACTGGCTTTGATCCCCGTAATCAGTTCACAGGCAGATGGTGCCACTGGGGAGTGAACACCTGCTTCCAGGTCTCTAAGTTCAGGTTCAGGGCCTCCCCAACAGATGGTTTGCATGGACCAGCAGCTCATCAGGGTCTTTTTCTCACTTAATGCCCTGTCACATGACTCTATACCAAGACATTGTGAATTTATTTAACCTCATACTTTTAATCCTTTCTCTACTGTCAGTATTTTTCATCTCATTGCTTCAACAACGTTGTTAACTTCTTTAAGACAAGAAATCCAACTCTGGTTCTTACTTATACTCTGCCTAGCACATTACTGAGCACATAGAGTCAATCAATACATTTCTCTTTAAACTAATATATATATATATATACACACACACACAAACATATGTGTGTGTGTGTATACATATAAAAAGTAGCCCATCAACCCTGATTCAACTTGTTTGGTTAAAAGAATGTGCAGATTTTATATTCCACTACCGTAGGTAAGATCTGTTTGCATCATGCAGTTAATCCCTAAGTCACTCTCCGGCTCTAACACCTCCTCCCTTCTTCAGGAACAGCTGAGTCTAGGAAGATGGGCCAGGGTTGCCTTAAGGCCCCATCTGCCCCTCCATGGGGAGGGAAAGAGAAGGCTCAGTTTGAGAAACAAGAATTTAGATTGTCGGCATTCAAAAATTTGACAGGTATGGTTTTGATCTTTATCTAAAGACCCTGAAGATGCATGATGCAAAGAATTCTTTAATTTTTCTGGGGGCTGAGTTAGACTTGTAAGCATGAGTTTCCAGATTAACTGTTAGAAGCAAATCTCAGGGACGAGGAAGAAGCCTAGCCGGCAGCCCAGCATCTACATCTTACTTAACATAGCTTCTTCCTTTTTTTTTTTTATTTGACAGG
The DNA here is from genome assembly GCF_964237555.1 of Oryctolagus cuniculus. Lineage (NCBI taxonomy): Eukaryota > Metazoa > Chordata > Mammalia > Lagomorpha > Leporidae > Oryctolagus > Oryctolagus cuniculus. The sequence continues at coordinate 30,812,699 of NC_091432.1, forward strand.
TAGAGTTATAGACAGTGAAAAAGAGAGAGAGAGAGAGAGAGAGAGAGAGAGAGAGAGAAAGGTCTTCTTCCATTGGTTCACCCCCCCCCCCCCCCGCAAATGGCCGCTACAGCCGGAGCTACACCGATCCAAAGCCAGGAGCCAGTTGCCTCTTCCTGGTCTCCCATGTGGGTTCAGGGGCCCAAGCACTTGGGCCATCCTCCACTGCCCTTCCAGGCCACAGCAGAGAGCTGTACTGAAAGAGGAGCATCTGGGACTTGAACCCGGTGCCCATATAGGACGCCGGCGCCGCAGGCAGAGGACTAACAAAGTGAGCCATGGCACCGGCCCCAGCATAGCTTCTTTTTTTAAAAAAGATTTATTTATTTGAAAGGTAGAGAGAGAGAGAGAGATGCCTTCCATCCATGCCTTCCATCCCCTGGTTCATTCCCTAAATGGCTGCAATAGCCAGAGCTGGGCCAATCTGAAATCAGAAGCCAGGAGCTTCTGTCAGGTCTCCAACATGGGTGCAGGGGCCCACGGACTTGGGCTATCCTCCATTGCTTTCCTAGGCATATTAGCAGGAAGCTGGATAGGAAGTGGAGCAGCCAGAACTTGAACCGGTGCCCATAAGGGATGCCAACACTGCAGGTGGTGGCTTTACCGGCTGGACCCCTTAGCTTGGCTTTTTATTCTCTAGTTTTCTCATTGGCTGGATAGGGGACCTTCAAGAGGATAAAGGGCCTATTGCATATCCCCTCATCCTTCCCTCCACCTTCCAAATTTAATAAATATTCTTAGCAAAGCCAGTTGGCCTCTACCCTAAACTTCTCCTTAGATTCACATCACTGCCTATTCAAAACCTGTAGTGACTTCGCCTCACACTAACAATGAGTCGGCCTCCATGAGGACTGTGGAAGAGGCCAAGATGCTCTCGTGTTCCTGGCCTTGCACTGGCTCCTCACTCTGCCCGGGGCTTCTCTCCCTCACTGTGATCAGGGCTCCCCTGAATGCCCCTCCTCAGAGTCTCTTTCCCTGGCCACGCTCTCAGAAAAACAGCTTCCCCAGGTCTCTTTCCCTCAATGTTCGTCATGCTTTTTGGTAGTTCTTACATCATGCTATTGACTTTATATGAGGTTTCTCGAAGTTGTTTGTTTATTGTTTCCATCCCCAACCATGGAGACAGGGACCTCGCCTCTGCTGCAGAAATACTCAGTGAGCATCTGTTAAAATGAACGGAAGCTACATGAATCCCTACTAGAGCCGAGATCAAACTGCTGCCAAAGGCTTGCATTGCAAGAGCAGCAAAGAGACAGCCCGCCAGGACCCACCTGAGGCATTGAAGCAGTACGTGTCGTACTGGGAGGTGTTGGAGGTGAGGATGTACACCCCTGTGTTGTTTGCCGCACAGATGGAGTTGGGGTGGATCCGGGGGATCACCACGTGCCCCTCAATGAACCCATACCTGCCAAAGAAACACAAGAGGCTTCCCATCACACTGAGAACCGACTTATAAAAAGTGATCTAATTGAAATATCTAAATAGAATGTTTTAACTTAAAGATTTTTTTAAAAGATTTTATGTATTTGTTTGAAAAGCAGAGTTACAGAGAGAGGGAAAAACAGAGAGAAAGGCCTTCCATCTGCTGGTTCACTCCCCAGATGGCCACAACGGCTGGAGCTGGGCCAATCTGAAGCCAGGAGTCAGGAGCTTCTTCCAGATCTCCCACGTGGGTGCAGGGGCCCAAGGATTTGGGCCATCCTCTACTGCTTTCCCAGGCCATAGTGGAGAGCTTCATTGGAAGAGTAGCCAATTGGGACACAAACTGGCACCCTCATGGGATGCTGCTATCGAGGCTGAGCCTACTATGCCACAGCACCGGCCTCAAATAGATTACTGATGAAAGAAAAACTTTCTTTCAAATAGAACTTATGGTCAGACACGTGGAGTTTCTTTGAACAAGCAGAAGGTAGTGTGAGTTACAGAAGATGGAAGTTAGGATGGCAGATTCACTCCGGCTGCTGCTGTCTTCCTAGAGAGCGCAAAGAAAGACTGGTTCCCATAAAAGAAGAGGGGCTCTTTATCTCAGCCCACACATTTCAGACCCGCCTGCTTTCCATCCACTCCTCTTCCTTCCTGGATTGGCTTTTTCCGGTGAGTCCTCTACTCCACACTCTTTTATTCTAAACATGAAGCCTTGCTCCTATGATGAGCACAGGGTGCAGTTTATCACATGAGCAACCCAGGCGTAATTCTATTGCCAGTGACCATCATTCACATGGGAGTCATACCAACCAAGCAAGGAGAAAGCAATGGCTCATTTGGTTTAGGAACTTTCCAGAAGCAGCACAGAATAACCCTAAGCCGCTCTCCCCACACCAAGGTACCACTTGAGGGCATGTCACAGGTAGAGGCCCTTTCAGATGCAACATACAGAGACTGAACTCTCTAGCAGGATCCTGGTGTCTACATACTCACTTATTACACATTTCATGCCTCCATAAATGAGACGTGGGCTGAAAAAAATACCATTTACAATGGAAGAGGTGGTGAGCTGGAAGTTTCCAGGCACACAGAACTCATCACATTTATGTCGCAATGGTAGCATGCATGACTAATTCCTCATCTGTATGGACAGACTGGTTTCCCCAGAGTCTCCTTAGTGTGGTGGGGGCAGGGACACAATTAAACGTGAACAAGTTTTCATAAGTCAGAGAATTGCACCTAATTAAGGTGAGGCAGACAAAAAAAAAAGGAGCTATTGAGGCTCTGTCCCTGTTACGAGATTCTGCTGTATGTCCTGTGGCAGATTTATGAGTCCTAGCTACCTGAGGGAGATTATGGAAATGAATTTTGCAACACTTGATACAAGCAATGGGTGAAATGTTAGATTTTTTTGGCATAATTTTTCCTTCCTTTTTTTCCCTCAAGAATACTCCTTGGTGAACCTCTCACAAGATGTGAACAGGTATATATGACACCAACATTCTAGAGTCAAAAACATTCCCTTTGCGAGTTGTTGCTGAATATCCACCCCATCACGCTGCCTCTCTGTTTGGTGTGTTGCACTATAGATGAGTTGGAGAGATCAAGGTGTCCATGTGGTGTATGGCATGTGACTGTTCACAGGGAGGAAATTCACATTCAGCTCTGCCCTCTGCCCCTCAGCCCTGCGGGAGGACTTGGTCATCAAAATCTTGTCCTGGGCTCAGACGAAGCAGGACTGGGTCCCAGCTCCTCTGTTGAACTTGTGTGGCCCAGGCTGAGTTCCAGAACTTCTCTAAGCCTCAGTGACTTTATCTGCAAAGTGGGATAATAGCAACTCTTCAAAAAGTTTAAGGCTTAAGGGAGGGGATGTGGCCAAGAAGCCAGCAGGGCTTTCAGCTTCAAAGTGTTTGATGATTGGCCACTGGCAATATTAAGAGTTCCCTTTGTTCTCAGAGAAAATGTGTTGTGCAAGTATGCCTTGTCTGTGTTCCACAACCAAAAGCCAATCTACTAAATCCACTTTGTTAGCCTAGTGGCCCAGTCAGGGCCATATTTAACCAATTAGACTCGGGAACAGAATAAATGGGCTTGCTAATTGGCCTTCCTTCTGCAGTCTACGGCTCCTGTAGCTACCATAGGGATCTCCCTTTCTCTGCTCCTTTTATATTTTCCCCACCCCACTCTGAACACACACAGATGTTTTTATGGTTAGAGGGTGCTGTCCACAGACCATTCTTTGATGATGGAACTTTCCCACAATCTGTGTCATCCCAGAGAGTAGTCCTTGGCCATTTGTGGCTAATTGAACATTTGAAATGAAGTACTAAAGTCTTAATATTATTTAACTCTGGTTAATTTAGACATAAGTCACCACATGTGGGTACTGGCTACCATATTAGTGCAATTTAGGCTAAGGATGATTCTTTTCTCTTTCAGCAAAAGTCACAGCCCCTGCTTGTAATGTGGGTGCATGCCTCTGTAACCAAAGGAGGACAGAGATGCATTGAACTTGCACTTGATGGCTTCCATAAAGGGAGCTGCAGCCTGGCTTCTCAAGAACCATCTCTGGGAGCCGGCGCTGTGGTGTAGCAGGTTAAGCTGCTGTCTGTGATGCCAGCATCCCCTGTGAGTGCCAATTCAACTCCCAGCAGCTCCACTTCTGATCCAGCTCCTTAGTATTGGCCTGGGAAAGCAGTGGGGGATGGCCCAAGTGCTTGGTCCCCTGCACCTGCCTGGAGATCCAGAAGAAGCTGCTGGCTCCTGGTTGAGCTTTGCCTAGCTCTGGCCATTGTGACCATTTTGGGGAGTGAACCAGTAGATGAAAGATCTCTGTCTCTCTCTGTCTCTCTGTCTCTCTCTCTCTCTCCTGCTATAACTCTTTCAAATAAATAAATAAACAAATCTTAAAAAAAAAGAACTACCTGCGGGTACACGTACATTTGTGTGTTAAAGAGAAAAGGGAAGTGTGTTACCCAAGACATTGCAAAAGCAGAGTGCCTGACAGCTGCAGGCTGCAGTGGAAACTTCTGAGCAGTTGTTGAGATTACCCAGGCTTCCTTTAGTAAAAACAAACCAAACCAAACACTTCACCCTGGCTGTCACCACTGTTTGCTCTTTGTGTGCACACTGGCCACATAGCCTTTAGAAATTCAAAAAATAAAAAAAAAAAAAAATAAGTCCCTTGCCTGTGGTGATTATCCTGGGGCAAGATGGTTTGGGAAAGGCTTTCTGGGGTGCTGAGATGGCTGTGAGCCCTGTGAGGGCTCCTAATAATAATAAATCTTTGTATAATATGTCCTACTAACTTCCATGTCCTTTTATTTACCTTCTCAAACCAAAGCAACATAGAAGAGAAACCAAAAGAAAAAGAGTTGTTTGAGAAATATGCTTTGAGCCACATCTTGCAGGGTCAAGACTCAACCAGCCACATACTCGTTCTAAACACTCTGATCTGGCTCATGTTTTCCTGTGGTTCTGATAATGACACTGCATGCTCTTCAAAGCCAGGAGATCTGTGGAAGCATATTAGGCAAGTAGATGTCAACCCTTACGACCCTTACTGGTTCCCTCTGGACTCCCCATGTATGATTCACAAAGGTGTCTTAAGCCGACTTTAAATTCCAGTGGCCATACCGGTTCCAGATTGATGTGTCCAAATTAATAGGTGGGGCCCACATCTTGAGGCAATAATCCATTCAGCTGTCAGGGAGGAGATCTGCAGTTCTAAGCCTCACCCACCCTGCACCCAGGCTTCCCCCAGTAGGGGAGCAGGTGATGGTGTCTTACCTGCAGGTCTCAAACCCCTGGTCCAGGGCCTTCTGCATCTGAGCCATGGTGGGCAGGCTGCTGTTGAAAGCCTTGCAGAGGTCAGCTGCCTCCGTCCGAGAGATGCTATAGCGACCATTTTTCTCCACGTGGAATACACCTGCATAGCGGCAGGTGATATTCAAATCTGTAGATGAAACAGAAATGTTAGATTCATTTGCATAATCAATTTGCATAAAAATAGATGGATGGTGAGGAGTTCATTCTAAGGTAGAGTCTTTTAAAAGCCAAATAGGCTACTCTGCCTGCCAGAGCCTTCAAAATTCACTCCAGCTTTGCAAAGCCCAATTATTACATAAAGCTAAAATCTGAAGTAAGACATAGGAAAAAACCATCACTCCTACATTCTCTCCCAGGGTTGTCATTCAGTAAGGTTGATTACAAACCATGGATCAAAAACTCATGGAAAACTTGCAACATGCAGGGATGAAGAAAAACGTCCACTGCTAAAAAAAAAACTGCAGAAAATATTTCTGCAGTACCTTTTACCAGTTCGTTTACTGAATACACACTCCTGTATATAACATATGCACACACATATAATATATACATACATATGCATATCCATATGCTTACATAGTTGAAATAGTACTGTTGAAATAGTTTAGTACATAGTTGAAATAGTTTATATTTAGTTTGAAATAGTACATAGTTGAAATAATTTAGATTTGGGAATCTTTTTCTATTTTTTTTTTAAATTTTTTTAAATTTTTTAATTTTTTAATTTTTTTAACTTTTATTTAATGAATATAAATTTCCAAAGTACAGAATATTGATTACAATGGCTTCCCCCCCATAACGTCCCTCCAACCCGCAACCCTCCCCTTATCCACTCCCTCTCCCCTTCCATTCATATCAAGATTCATTTTCGATTCTCTTTATATACAGAAGATCAGTTTAGCATATATTAAGTAAAGATTTCAACAGTTTGCTCCCACACAGAAACATAAAGTGAAAAATACTGTTTGAGTACTAGTTATAGCATTAAATCTCAATGTACAGCACACTAAGGACAAAAATCCTACATGAGGAGTAAGTGCACAGTGACTCCTGTTGTTGACTTAACAAATTGACACTCTTGTTTATGGCATCAGTAATCACCCTAGGCTCTTGTCATGAGCTGCCAAGGCTATGGAAGCCCTCTGAGTTCACTGACTCTGATCATTTTTAGACAAGGCCATGGTCAAAGTGGAAGTTCTCTCCTCCCTTCAGAGAAAGGTACCTCCTTCTTTGATGACCCATTCTTTCCACTGGGATCTCACTTGTGCTCACTTGTGGAGATCTTTCATTTAGGTTCCCCCCCCGCCCCAGAGTGTCTTGGCTTTCCATGCCTGAAATACTCTCATGGGCATTTCAGCCGGATCCGCATGCCTTAAGGGCTGATTATGAGGCCAGAGTGCTGTTAGGACATTTGCCATTCTATGGGTCTGCTGTGTTTGAGTATCTTCCCATGGCAAAATGATGTCACTCCCTGGCTTATAGCTTCCAATGGCTTCTGGTTGCACCCAGAATAACTTTCCTTATCATGATGAAGATCCTATGATTTGGCTCCGTCTCCCTCTCTTACTCTCATGAAGGCTGCCTTGCTCTATTCACAAAGCTTTCCTTCCATTGCCTCAGGGACCTGGAGTTCCTTCCCATCTTAGAACACTTGTGTCCATCTTTTGCTCTGTCTGAAATGTTCTATCCTGGGACAGTCACATGTGTGGCTCATTGTTGTCACTCAGAATTTCAACATCACCTTCTCTCCCCTTATAGACTTTTTCCCTGGACACTTTATCTAGCCTCCAGTCTCTCTCCCACCACACCTGGCTTTTGCATCTTCCCAACTTACTCATCGATGTGTACACTCATCACTAACTGTCTCTCCTACCTGGAATGCAAGCTCCAAGAAAGCAAGGGCCTTTTACTTCCTCATTTCTGTATCTCTCAACTCCCCCAACAGTTCCTATCAGAGAGTAGAGGCTTAACAAAATCACTGAACCAACGAATGTGTCACTGAACTTTCCTCAGAAACACACTTTTAATATATTGGCAGATCCATCCAGGACCTGCTATTTGTCCCCAGGAGTTTCATTGAAGATGAAGCCCAAGTGTTATCAGTTGGGTAAAGAATGATTTAATACAAGGACTCAGTAAGAGTTTTGCAGGCGTCAATCTGATATCTACATAGGGAACAGGAAACGACCCTTTTCTACCTGATCTGGTGTAGCAATTTCAAAAGACTTCATTGAAAACTCATTATTCTTCCACTACTATATCGTGGTGGCCAGCGTGCACTTGAGCAGACCCCACACAGAAAAGCTACATCATTGACACCTTCTGAAGGTCTGATTCCTCCTGAGCACTTCCTTGGGTCTCTCAGGGGACACAGCGACATTGACTCTGGACACACTCTAGTGCCAGCGTAGGGACTACCACACATTAGATAGGAGCCAGCCTGGAATCAAACAGTACTGGCCTTAACCCAGACTCCATCTTTCCCCAGAGCAGGTCCAGAGGTAATTAGAAAGAATCTACTTACTGATGGGTGAGAAAACTAAGGCACAGAGAAGTGAGTTGCCCAGGTAGGTAAGTATTTCTAGAGTCTATTGTCTCCTTTCTGAGTTTCAGCTTTGTTGTATGTTTCTGGACAGATTTGAAAGAGGGGATCTGTGACTGCAGTGTCCTTGGGTATCCAACACCTCTGAGCTTCTCTGTTGCATTATCTTCACCAGAATATTCAAAGGTGAGTTTTAGTAGGAATAAGACTTCAAAAAGTTCATGGAAAATTGAATTAAATGATGTTTATTTTGGTGTAATTTTTTTAATTCAGGCATAGGTTTTTGATAATATGTGGTTCCATGAACTTTTTGTCATACCCTCATGTACTAATTTATTGGATAATAAAATTAAATGACGGTGACAGGGCTGGAAATCTATCTCAGGGGTGTTTAACACCAAAACCCATGCTTTGAACCACTTTGCTACCTACCCAAAGGTCTTTTCATATCATTGGAGCAACTGGAGAAAAGAAAGAGGCACCTAAACAATAACTAAAAAATGACAAAGCTCGGCCATGGTTACTGAATTGTATGGAGAACAACTGCTTCCACCGGCTGAACAGGAAGCAGGTTCCAACCACTTGAAAATGACAAATGGAAACTGAGATAAGAGAACAGTTAGAATTCAGTGCTACCCTCCTTGATTCTGAAAATAGCAAAAAAGTAAGAAAAGAAGGAAATAAGGAATGGATCTTGAAAAGCTGGAAGCCAATATCAATTAATTTTCTTCTGTTTTGGTTGAATAGTAAGTACGTGGGTGCTTAAACAAAGCCAGAACTTGGAAAAGGAGAAAAGGTGCTTTTGTGTGGTTAATTCTTTATCAGGTCTAACGTGTCCTCTTAAGCCACTCCTGCAATACTTGGCTGATGAGACAGCCAGAGCACGGAGGAAGGAAATGCGTAAGGCCCTTTTGAAATACTATTTGCTTTTACTGACATTTTCAGTTTGGTCTCAGTTGGCCAATTCTACAAAGGAAAACTGTCTCTCTGAGTGACAGCCCTTCCGGGGCCTCCCTTGTCCAGCATACAAAGGAAGAACAGCTCCTGGGAGGAGAGGCTGGCAGGGAGACCTCAGTCAGATGCCAGGTGAGCTACACACCTGTCTGCTCCTGGCCCAAGTGGCTGCTGTCACTGTTAGTGTGGAGCTGCACGGCAGTTTCTTCCTTATTAACATCCATTCCAGCTTTCCACCTGGCAGACAGAATATGCAAACGCAAGAGAAGCCAACTGAGGCCGAGACTTTTCAGTAAAATCTCGAATTTCTTGTGCAGCAGGCAACAGGACTCTGCCTACATGAGGGTGCCTGAGCATGGGTGTGCAAGTGGGTTCAGGTTCGTGCGCACCTGTGATCAGGCAAGACAGAAGGTAACAGATAAACTCCACTTTGAACAAGGCTTGCCAGTTGTTAGCTATCTGCAAAACATCCCTGAATGAATGTAGAAATCCCTGATAGAGTGAAAATTCCATGACTTGATTTATCATGATCTTTTGAAAACATCTAATTCCCAACCCTAATAGCGTTTAGCCATTTGGGGATTGCACAGATGGTGCCAAGTGGTTCTCTTCAGGTCAACTAGCCAATGGGTGGTCACAATCTCCCTCCTGAGGGTCCCTCTTGTCTTGTAAGGACCCAGCCTTCAGGACTCTGCATCATTTAAGCCATGAATATCAAGACTTCCCAACAGGCTTCCTTAACACTCATAAGCATCTAAATTACTACCCCCAAAGGGTAGCAATAGTCCCAACAGCAATAATAGTAGCCAATACTGACGCACACTTATGATGTCCATGCCAGGCACTCTTCCAAGCAAGTTACAAGGATGAACTCATTTTATCCTTAAAACAACCATATGACATAAGGTTATATTTTTATCTGAACTTTCCAGAAATGGCAAGTAAGGCATAGAGAGAGGGAAGAAAGAAAAAATCAATCCCAGGTTCACGGAGGTAGTAATGATGGAGCTGACATTCAAACCCAACCAATCCGCACACCAAGCATCTGTGGATTTAACCACTGGGCTACTACCCCTAACCCCAAGACAGGTGACTTTAACTGACCTCTCACCCTCACCAAAGCTTAGCTGACATGATTTCCAAGACTTAGGTAGTATTAGAGGAAGGTGGAGGCATGAGTAGTCACAGCAGACCTCTAGACAGAGCCCATGCCTGTGACAATGACACTAGCCAGGCAGTGGACCACCAGAGGGAGGCAGGACCCCCCAGATGTCTGCCAGTGCTCCTGAGATACAGAGACCACTGGGATTAGGGATCCTCTTCGACTTTAGTGGCTAATATTAATGGCTGATTGCAACTCTCAGACAAGCCTGTCCAACTGGACATATATCAAGAGCAGGTTCTGTTGAGCCCTCTGATCTTCAATAAATCTGTGTCATGCAAATAAACCATCGCAAATCCCTCCATCCAGCAGATGGAGTGAGCTCAACGGAAAACACTGACCATTTGAGGCTGCTTGCAGATTGGGAGAGGAGTCTCCCGAGGAAGAAACGCCACCAGGCCTCTGTCCTGCTCATCGCCCCAGGGCAGAGGGCAGCATGGAGGGGCAGCGTTCTGCATCCAGGGGCCTCGTGCAGCCACACGGTCAGAGGCCTGCCAGGGACCTGTCGGGGAGACTAAATGGGAGCTTGTCTCTGGCACCAAATTCACACGAAGGGAGCTTCCTGGGTTTTAGCCAAGACTGGACCAAAGCTGGTTCCAATCCAGACACTGCCACTCACTCCAGGTTACTCAGCTCATTAGTCGCTTAGCCTCTCCAAGACCTGGTGACATGGCAATACCAACCACTCAGGGTTTTCGGGACTATTAAATGAGATGAGATATCACACTTTTGCTATGTCACATGGCACTCGATAATTAGAGCCAGTGAGTATTGCATACTTATTTGTTGCTTTTTGTACTTCAGCTAACCTAATTCTCACAAAAATGCTATGAGGTAGGTACTATTTCCAAACCCATGCTAGAGACAAGGAAACAGAGGCACAAATTGGTCCAATAACATCCCAAAACCATCCAAGAGAGAGAGTCAGGGTTCCAACCCCTGTGCTATGCTCTCTACTCAGCAGGTTCCTGGTTAAAGTTATTCTCACTTGGACAAATCATTAACCTTACCTAGAGTTTCCCCTAAGCCTCAGATCAAGAAAAACAGATCTCTCCAATGAAATCACCCCTGCACATTTCTAACCTTTGCCTGGATTGCAGGGTCTGAGAGGAATAGCTCCTTGGTCTGCTGCAGTCATTTCCTAAGTGGCAGGAAATCCCAGTACCATCAGGTGGGAGGAGAGCACTGTGCAGTTTTCATCCGAGGCTGCCATTATCTACATCTTCCCAAACTTTCCTGAGAGGTGAATGGGGGTGGATCACACGTCTGGCTAGTGACAGAGCTGGGCAGGCAGGGGTTTTCCACTCCCACTCCAGTAGATGCTCTTCAGGGGGATCTGTGAACCTGTGAAATTGTCTGCAAGACTGAAGGGGGCCGGTGTCCAGGTGCGGGTATTTCAGTGGGACAGAGTTGGTGAGTTTTGTTAATTTCTCAATAGAATTCTGTGATACAACCTGGTAAAGAATGACAAGAAATCATTCCCTCCAAAGTCTCTCCATCAATCAGAATCGCCAGGATTCTGGCATGTTTGAGCTTCTCTGTGGGTTTCATGACAGCAGGAACTGCGACTTTCCTCCCTACCCTTGTATCTCCAATATCTAACAGAATGCTCCAGGGTAAGCAAATGTTGAGGAAATAAATGAATGAATGGATGAGTGTTCTTTGTCTCTCCCACCCCCTGCAAGAAAAGAAGCAGACATAGTGGTACATAAAAATCACCTATCAGGCCCCCTCCCTATGTGATCGCTAAATAATTGCCTACTGGGCTTTAAGAATTTTCTGTTGGGAGCTCATACTGTGGTGTGGCAGGTAAAGTTGCTGCCTGCAGTGCCGGCATCCCATATTGGCGCTGGTTCAAGTCCCGGCTGTTCCACTTCCAATCCAGCTCCCTGCTAATGCTCCTGGGAAAGCAGTAGAAGATGGCCCAAGTGCTTGGGCCCCTGCACTCATGTGGGAGACCTGGAAGTAGCTCCTAGGTACTGGCTTCAGATCAGCCCAGCTCCAGCTGTTGCGGCCATCTGGGGGGTGAATCAGCAGATGGAGGACCTTTCTCTCTTTCTGCCTCTGCCACTCTGTAACTCTGCCTTTCAAATAATAAATAAATCTTTAAAAAAAAAAGAATTTTCTGTTGGACACTCAAAAAGTCTCCAAACCAAAGCTTTGTTTCCATGAATGTTTGCTGTTTTGAGAGACAAAGCTTCAGGGTTGTAACTTGCTTTTTATGTCTCAACTTTCAAGGCATCATCTCAGCAATGGGTATGGCATGATCACACACACATACACACACACAGCAAGGCCATTTCTGAGGTCTGATCTCCTGAGAGAGGACAGCAGACATGGTGCATCCCACATGGAAACCACCAGAAGACAGGAGACATCTTATCATGCCCAAAGAAGAAGGAAGTGTTGATTCTCCAAACTAGACTTCTCCAGATGGCTCAAAATGTGCCAGTTTGCTTTCAGATATGAACCACTCGGTTGTGTCTGGTCTCCCTCTGTCACCTCCTTTGGTGGGATGAGGTGGAACTGGATTTCTTTTTTCCTACTAATTTGGTCTAGAGTGGGCCATTTGCATAGAGAAGTTGCTTTATCTTAAGGATGGAATTGGGCCACCCTTGCTACTCAGTAACTTGCCTAAATCCCATGCTTACTTACCATGGGCCATGATAATAATAGGAGCCCTGCCAGGGCACCTATTCAGGGTTCAAGTCTCTCAACAGTTTCTACCCAATTATTGATTGAATTCTCATAACAATCCTAGGTAGTAGGCACTTTTATTATCCCCGTTTTATACAGGAGGTAACTGACTCATTGAGAAGATGTAAATAACTGGAGCTGGTGACTGGTCGAGCCAGGTTCCAGACTGGGCCGTTGGCCAATGCTTTCACAGTGCTAAATTGCAGCTTGTGCATGGAACAGGTACTAAAACTACAGGAAGCCCACTTGCTTTCCTTGTGCTTTTTAACATGTGGAGAAGTGAGCACTATGGGTGAGCTCTAGAGTGAATCTGAGCTTATGACAGATTAGTTTAAGACGAAGTTCCCCCAATTCTGGATGATGAGGCTTCAAGGGCAGGGCCTGTGCCCAAGCAAAGGCCTTTAGGGGAAAAGATGATGCAAAGTGATGGAACTTGCACACTCTCCCTGGGGAGAGAAGACTCTAAAGTCTTGATGGACATTGGCTTTCCCTGACACTGGGCTGGCTTCTCTGACTCTACCTATCGCTCTTCCCATGATCCTCTGGGAAGTGAGAGCATCCAGGCCTCCCACAGCCCTCACACCTACCACCCTTTACATTCTGAAAGCTCTGGCTGCAGTCAGGCAGGGCTAATGATGAGAGGACCTTGGGACCCAGCCCTGGCCCAGGGTGGGGCTACCACCCACAAATTATCCTTGTGACATCTTGAGATATTGGCCGCCAAATGCAATGATCTAGACAGACCGTTAAGACTCTGGGTTGAGCTAGCTGGGAACCTGGCACTCCAGGCTGTCGGCACTCCAACCTGCTGGAGCTCTTGGGAGTCAGCCATGCACAGACAGTGGCAGCCCAAGGAGTTGGGGAGTTCTCTGCGTGTTTTATTTTTACAGTGTTTATCATTAAAAAGCCAGGATTCTATTTCTGTCCTCTGATTTGCTGAGCTCATGTCTCAAACAGCAGATTACCCAACTCATAAACCTAACTGAGCTGATTCTGATTAGAAAGAGGGCCAATTTTTTAAAAGGCCTTATAGCTAATTGGATTCTCCACATTTAAAGCCAACAGGGACAGCAGAGAGCCTCTAACCAAAGTCTCTCGTGACACAGAGAATATGAAGTCACAAAGACCGACCACAGTCACCCAGGCAGTTATGAGAAAAGCAGAATCCTCAGGAGTCTGCAGTCACAGATTCCTGACTCTTACTCCAGTGGTCTTGCTGCTGAACTGTCATTAATCAGAGGTTTGAGCTGGTTGTCCCCAATAAAGCCACCATCCCCCGTCTTAAGGGACATGAAGAAGTTATTCTATTCTTCATTTGTTTGATGTCTTCAAAGCCCAGAAGTTTCCATCTGGGAATCCCTGTTGCCACCCAGGCTGGCCAGTGCAAAGGGCTGGCAGCCTTCCTACTGCCCTCACAGCCGTCGCCCCCATCTCCTGACACCCATGTGATGGGCGCCTGGTAAAAGGATGTATTGTTCAGCATTCGCTTCTGAAAGAGGCCAAAATCACACTCGGTGGCCGAATTGCCCTTGGCTGCCCAAAGCAGACCATGAGTCCTGAGTGACTCAGTCTCTCCCGGAATTGCCCTGGTGGTGGTGGGGGTGTTAATGAGTAGAGAAAACAGTCATACCCAATCATGCCCAGAGCATTTCCTCCTGAGTGTGTCCTGGGTTCCTTTCAACTGAGCTGTTCATCTCTGGGCACTTACAAAGAAATACACCCCGTCCTCTTGGTGCCTGGCTGGCCCCACTGATCTCTCCATCTCTTGTCCGTGGAGCACAGAACCTGTCAGGGCAGCCAACATTGAACCTGGAGGGACCCATAGCAGCCAAACTTTTGGAGAAGAACCCAAAGGGTGCTCTCAATGGTTCTCTGCCCCTTCGGCCAAGGTCTCCTAACAAGCAGCCCAATGCACAGTTCAGAGATCCCTGGGGCGGTTCCCAGAGATGGGGTAAGACCTTGTCTCTCCTCCCAGTGCAGGGATGGTGGTTGGAGTAAGGAGAGGATGTAGAGAAACTGTTCAGGCTTCCTGCTCATGGATCTCACAGAGTTTCTGGCAGTGGAGAAGGTACCCCAAAACTTTTGCTTCACTGCACAAGAATTCTGAAAGGCCAAGTGATCTTTGGGGCTCAACCCTCCAGGAAGACAGTGGAGGGAGAGAAACCACAGTGTGTATGTATGCTTGCATGTTGCCATGGCTACCAGGAAATCCTCTGGCCTCGAAACCTCTATTTTCTTCTCTTTTGGATCTTATTGATTTAGCAGATTGACAAGCACAAACCCAGGATGTGGTGAACGAAATGAAAAAGCCTGTTAGGGGCCCACTTAGGGTTTTTCCTGTTGCAAGTAGAAAAAAAAAAAAGATGGTTCTACTTGGTTTTGTAAGTAGATTATTTTTTTCTGAGTAGTTACAATTACTGCTACATCACCTGTTTTGTACACAGTTCCTGCCCATGTGTAGAGCTGGAACTTGAAGGGACTGGCTAACTTTTGCTTTGGGGAAGGACTCCCGAGAGTGGCAGTAGACTGAGAACCGGTGTCTCACAGGTAATGTCTGTACTTTAGCAGTGATGAGAGGGTCACTGACCTGTTAATGAGTGAGGGGCCTCCCTCTGTGAATAGGATGCACTGGGTGCAGCCCAGGCCTGGTTAATTATAAGCTACATGACCTTGAGTAACTCACTGTGGCCTTCCTTCGTCCCTTGGAACTTGTGAGATAAAAGGAGGAGGGTGGATCTGCCTGCCTGGGGCAATATTAAAATGTCCAAAGGCTTCTCAAAAATCCTGTATGACCTGACACACATAGGCTCCATCTTCTGCAGAACACAATGGATCAGAGTACAGCAGGCTTAGGTAAGCCTGCCCTGTAGGGGTGCCTTTGGCCAGTTATGCTGCACTTTCATATCCCATGAGGCCCAGATGATAAGTACACTGGATCCACTTTACAGATGGAGAAACTAAGGAAGAAGAAACTCCAAGTCTTAGGGAGAGTTTGACAAACTCAGATCTCAACTCAAATTTTCCAAGACTCCTGATTCTCCCCATGGCCCTGTAGTGCTGCCCTCTCATCTTGTGTTGTCAACAAGCAGGGAGGCACAAGCAGCAGTGCTCAGAGGCAGGAGTGATGGTTTCCAGACTTCCCTGCCCTGCCCTGCTCTGATGTCTTAGGCAGGACCAAATTTAAGATCAACAAAAGCACAGCTATCCCTGTAGGAGCTGAGGCGAGGGAGGAGACACAGAACACAGGACTTCAGTCCACCAGCTTCTCATTCTCGCTAAGCCCCTACCCTGCTCCACCAATGGACCTGGCACCTGCACAATGAGGAGGCCTTGTGGACCGGTCTGGAAAACACTGTCATAAGAGCCAATCATGGGCCGGCGCCGCGGCTCACTAGGCTAATCCTCCACCTTGCGGCGCCGGCACACCAGGTTCTAGTCCCAGTTGGGGCGCCGGATTCTATCCCGGTTACCCCTCTTCCAGGCCAGCTCTCTGCTGTGGCCAGGGAGTGCAGTGAAGGATGGCCCAAGTACTTGGGCCCTGCACCCCGTGGGAGACCAGGAGAAGCACCTGGCTCCTGCCATCGGATCAGGCCACAGCGGCCATTGGAGGGTGAACCAACGGCAAAAGGAAGACCTTTCTCTCTGTCTCTCTCTCACTGTCCACTCTGCCTGTCAAAAAAAAAAAAAAAGAGCCAATCATAGCAATGATAATCAATACTTAGGAAGCCTTGTCAGGATCTTTAGTCACCCCACGTGATGGCTGCAGAAACAGACAGCGATCAGCACAGATTCCTGAAGCTCAGAGGCTCAGCCCACATGAAATGCATCATGCAAAAATGCCTGACACATGATACATGCTCAGTACTGTGATTTTCGCATTGTTTCCCCTTGAAATCAAGAACCAAAATATCATGCAGCTTCAAGTTTTTCATAAAGATTGTCCCTAGTTCACTCTGCTGCAGAAAAGAGATAGCAAAGTCTGAATTTCTAATCCTGTTCTGCAGAGATTGGCACTGGGCAAACAGCGAACATGACAAGGTTTGTAGAATCAGAAACTGTAGTAAGTCCTCTGATCCTTCAAGACACAGCCATCCAGGTAGAGGAGAAGAAATGGCCACCAGCAGAGCCCACAGAGCCCATTGTCAACACACAGCCCCTGGAGTCTCCAACTTTGATGTTCTTTCCTCCTGTCTGTCTCTTAAATTCAGCATCTCCTCGAGTAAGAAAAAAAAAAGCCCTGGGCTGAGTGGAGCTGGCACTGAGTCCAACTGCAATCCAGACGTCCCAGCAAGTGCTACATTCACTGACTCTCAGCAGAGCCTTGAGAGATGAGACCTCCATATCGTCCCCATTTCATGGATGAAGTAAGTGAGCCTCAGAGCACAACTGACCCAGCATCCTCCTGTGAAAGTGCCAGAGCCAAGAGTCCAACCTGGTCTCTGATGTGACTTAGCCAAGGCTCAGTTTACCAAGCCCACACCTCCATGCTTGGAACAGGCAGATTCCCACACGGGGGGCTTGAAATGATGTAAACTGTGGGGTATGGGTTTGGGGGTTAGGACACAGCCTCTGACAGCTGAGCCCCTGGTTGGGCTTCCAAGTAACAGTCACACTTACAGAGCACCTACTATGTGCCAGGCTGTACATGGCCTATCTCACTTAAACTCCATGATAGTCACATGAGAGAAGTACTATTGCTATCATGAACCCTTTTTCCAGATAACAAAGCAAGGCTATGAGAGAGTAAGAACTCTGTCCCAGGTTGTACCATTTATGGTTCAGACTGACCTCTTCTCTCTTAGTCACCACATGCAATGCAATTTTCTCTCTTACTACTGCTTCAGGCGAGAAGTAGTACCATGCTTCTCCCCAAATAGTCTGAACACCACTGGGCTAATGTTAGCTAATGTCCCACAAATAGAACCTGTGGATGGGAGCTGATTACTAGTCTGTCCTTGCAAGGGGTGGTTAATAGGCCAAAAAAAGATGGGGAGAATTGCATTCAGAAATCAGCCCTGGGCCGGCGCCGTGGCTCAATAGGCTAATCCTCTGCCTAGCAGCGCCGGCACACCGGGTTCTAGTCCCAGTCGTGGTGCCGGATTCTGTCCCGGTTGCTCCTCTTCCAGTCCAGCTTTCTGCTGTGGCCCAGGAGTGCAGTGGAGGATGGCCCAAGTGCTTGGGCCCTGCACCCACATGGGAGACCAGGAGAAGCACCTGGCTCCTGGCTTCAGATCAGTGAGGTGGGCTGGCTGCAGCGCACCGGCCGCAGCAGCCACTGGGGGGTGAACCAACAGAAAAGGAAGACTTTTCTCTCTGTCTCTCTCTCTCTCACTGTCCACTCTGCCTGCCCTCCCCCCCAAAAAAAGAAATCAGCCCTGTACTGGGACTAGGAGGCCTGTGCCTAAACAGGGCGGATCCTCTAAGAGCCTCAGTAAGAGGAGAAGAACAATGAGTGAGTCGTGTCTCTGCCTGGCTGGGATTAGTAGACAGGCCAGAGGTTGTGCTGTCCCAGGAGGACATCTCTTCCCACGATGACAATGTCTATCACTGGATACTGCAGAGATTGATGCTCTTTAACCCTGCCCCATGCACCACCTCAGTTCACAGACGGGACACTGCCAAGGGCGCCAGAGGCCTTAGCATTCCCAGGCCTCTTTCTCTGTCACTCAAAAAAGCCTAACTGCAGGCAAGTGAGTGAGAGTGCCTGCTTTACAAGGAAAAGGCATGAATGCATTGTCACTCATAAAGTCATTCATAAACCCTTGAGGCTTGGTTGCCAGTGTGCCTTTACCAACAGCTTACTTTATAGTCAGTTCTGACTTTGAGGTGCACTGAGACAGAACAAGACTCATGCCTTTGGGTTAGTTTTCCTCTTCAGCTACATCAACAGCAAAGTGATGTAGCTGCAAAAACATCCAACTGCAACAACAAAGCACTGCAAGGGACTAAGTGGAGGTGTAGATTGCTACTGATCCTGAATTCAGAGGGTTCAGAAGTCGCCAGGTCACATCTTAATAACTCAATCTCTCTCTTTTCTCGTTTTTCAAACAGGTGCTAATGTGAACAGGTGTGTGTGTGTGTAAGAGTGTGTGTGTGAGTGTGTGTCTGTGCACGCAAGCATGTGCGTGCATATGATATGCAGGATCTCCTTCCCACTCCAAGAAGGCTACCAGTATTTAGTCTTCAGATATTGTTTGTATTTGAGAGAGAGAGAGAAACCAAGAGAGCATGCGTGCATGAGAGAGAGAGAGAGTGAGAGAGAGAGAGAGGAAGCTCCCATCTGTTGATTCACTCAGTAAATGCCCACAAAGATAGAGGCAGGCTGTACTGAAGCCAGGAGCCAGGAACTCAACCCAGCTTCCTCGCTTTGGTTGGGCAGGGACCCAACTACTAGAGTCATCACCTGGTGCATCCCAGGGAAACTGGCATCAGGAACCAGAGCCTGGACACGAATCCAGCTACCCCACCATAAGACTCTGGGGTCTTAACTGCTAGGCCCAATGCCCACCCTTCCCCCATTCTGCTTTTGAGTTACACAAACATTTCAAAGAAGAAACCTTGCCAAGGGAGAGAGGTTGGATTGTGAGAACATTTTTAATATCTAGGCCAAGAGATTTCCTGGATTAGTACAGTTTCAATTGCCCCGTGAAGTAATAGCTTGTAATTCATACCTCCTCCTGATCTCTCAATCTGTAAAATCTCTCTGTAACAACAGATGCCAGTCTCAAATGCCAGGCCCCAGAGAACTCACTTCTGACAAGCCTGTAACTCCAACTCAAGCCAAAGGATTTGGACTCACATTTTCACCGTTGATTTCATGTTCAGCTAGAACGGGCCAAACATAATTTCCTGCTTTTAAGGAACATGGCCCATGAAAAGGGCTTGGAAATGGAGGAAGTTACAAATGGACCCTTTGGGAAGTTGTCAAAAAACTAAAGTCTTAATTTTCCTTCAGATAAATGGCCACTGAATATGACAAGGGCCCTCATCTGCTCATTGCCCATTCTTTCACCTTGGACATCGAGAAGAGCTCCAGAAACCTCAGGGTGAGGACAAGCGAGCCTCTTCTGATGAAATCTGTGCCCCTCCTGGCGATGTGGTGCAGTGGGTTAACGCCCTGGCCTGAAGCGCCGGCATCCCATATGGATGCCGGTTCGAGACCCTGCTGCTCCGCTTCCTGTCCAGCTCTCTTCTATGGCCTAGGAAAGCAGTAGAAGATGGCCCAAGTCCTTGGGCCCCTGCAACCATGTAGAAGACCCAGAAAAAGCTCCTGGCTCCTGGCTTTGGATCGGCACAGCTCCGGCCGTTGTGGCCATCTGGGGAGTGAACTATCAGATGGAAGGCCTCTCTCTCTCTCTCTGCCTCTCCCCTCTCTGTGTAACTCTGACTTTCAAATAATAAATAAATAAATCTTTAAAAAAAGAGAAATCTGTGCCTCTCAAAACACCAGTAGTCTTGATAAAGTATGGCACAAGCAATGGATTCACAGCACTTTCTACAAGATACGGACATTTTGTGCCAGTTACCATTCTGAGGGCTGGGGAGACAGACAAAACCTACACCCTCAAAGAGCTTTTCTTCTAGTGTGGGGACAAAGACAGTCTATGGGTTTGTGATTAAATATATGAACAAAGTAATGCTGGATACCGATAGCATTATAAAAAAATAAAAGAGGATATTATAATAGACAATAATAGAGGCTGTTGTGACAGGTGGTCAGTGTGGCTTGGTGCAAGCTTCTATGAACTAATGGGTATATTTTATTCATTTGTCATGGGGCTTTTGGTAGGATAAGATACTTGACAAAAAGAGATATGCATATGTATGTTTATATATATGCATATTTATGTATACATAACTACAGAGGGAGAGAGATTTGGGTTCATCTTTGCCTTCCAGAGTTCGTAAAGACATATTCTGGGACTCTGACAGTGTCTGACAGATGTACGGTGCCCAGTAAATACTTCCTGGGTTTCATGGAGAGCGTGAGATCGGTTGAGAGTCTCATGACTTGGAGGCTAGCGGCAAGCTTCTTACTGATAAGCTATGAGTGCTTGGAGAAACCACGTCACCTCCCCAGACCCAGGTCTCTGTCTCAGACAAGGAAGAAGCTGGATTTGACGAGGTCTGGGTTCTCCGGCCACCCAGCCCTGTGCCTCTGGAAGCAGAAGCCCACGTTGCTTCCTAACTCTCTCCAAACACTCCAGAACCCTGAGCAGCTCCTTCTTGCCTGCAGGGTGGTGGTGTTTCGCTCTGGTCCCAACGTGTCCACAGTGTGATGAATGCGTCAAGCAGGGTGGAGGAGCCAGTAAAAAAGAACTAATAGACAAAACAAGTGTCACCAGCATCCTGTTCTCAGATTACACCAAATGAAGCCTTCCAGCACACTGAGACACACAGAGCTTGCCCCACTGAAGCTGGAGGGAAAACATGGATTCAATTAAGAGAACCTCAGCAGAGTTACTGATTCCCTTAGAGAGAATCCTCCTAAATTACTACAAAGAACCCTAGTGCTCCCTGCAGGGAATTTCAGCATCTTGGACCAATTTAAACCATTTTTCAGATGTGAGACAATCCTCGCCCAAGGCCCCTCTGTGCAGCCCCGACCTAGACAATGGGGATTCATATCCCCCCTCCTACTAGCTGGCTCCCTGGTCCTTGGTGGTCTGGGAGGCTCCACTGTGCCTGGGAAGAGCTGGGAGGGGACCGTTCCCAGCACCTCCTTTCTTGATGATGCTTCCCAGGGTTTCTGGACTGCTTTGTGTCCCTGCACACTCCAGGAGTAGGGACCATCCTGGAAAAGGTGATAGATGCCTTGGATTTTGCAGGCCTCCAGTTCTGGGGTTGAGAGAAGAGATTAACCCCACAAAGGTGGACGGGACTCGGTGGTACAGGTGTAAAAAGGAGGAGGGCACTCAGGATTGAATTCCAGTTCCCACGTTGTAAGAGCAGAACCATCTCAGTCCAGTTTCTTCCCCAGGAAGAACCTGCATTGTTCAGCCTGCAAGGCAGCCTTGATGGACATCAGCCATTCATTTATTCATTCTGTATTTCCCATGCACCTCAACCAGAAGGGATGCACACACATGTAGGTGCGTGTGAAGCCCTAGGCTGCAGTCTGGATGGTTGCAAGTTCTCAGTGAGCCTCAGTCTTTCTCCTCTCACTGAAAGATAAAACCTTGGGTAACCCACCTCAGCTGTTCCAAATGCCAGGGGGATCCTAGGTTCTAAGTGCGTGATGTATTTATACCGTGAAAAATCATTTGTGCTTTGATAATCTGCTGTTTCTTCCCAAACAATAGTCCAAAGTCATACTCTGATGGAATTAAAAGCAAGATGAGAACCTGACATGCATGCAAACACTGCTATTAAAAGGTGCAAAAGCCTTACTCACTTCTGAGGTGTGGCTGGGAGTGGCCAGCTCTTCCTTTCTTTAGAGGAGAGCATAGCTAAGCAGTTAGACATAATTAAAGGTATTTTTGGAGATGAGAGCATGGAACACCCCAATGGATGATGGATAGGCTCTTACTGTACTCAGAAGCTGCACCTCCCACCCTCCAAAACCCCCCTTGCCATTTACAACCAGGTAATCCCAAGGTCATGCTTCAAGTGCGCTCTGGGAGACTCCAAAATCCCCAGAATGAGAAGGAAGCTGTTGCGTTAAACTACCTCCAAGGGCCTCTCTGTACTCGGAGGCCAGGGGACAGCAGCATAAAGCAACACTTCTACCTGAGTGGGAAAAAATACCACCTCATCTTCCGGTCCTCCCCCCATTGCCGGGACAGAAGTCAGGAAAGGCTGATCCTGCCGAAACCAGTGGCCGGGGAGATCACCTGCAACCGTGCAAGTAAAGACAAGACCTGGAGCTGCAGCCTGCTGCCCTGTTGGCTTTCATAGGTGCCAGCAGGAACCAGGGTTCCCGGAACGTCCCAGGCTGCTGTGGCCATTCAGCGGCAGTTGTTCCGGGAAGCTCACGTGGGTGTCAGTGCTTGGGTGTGCCCGCTTCGCCCAGTGCAAGGAGACTGTGTTGCTAATGGTTTGCCCAGAAATGGAACGAAAATCTTCCGAAAGCCATTGGATGGATTTCTCAAGTGCAGCAGGAACATGAGGTGGGGGAGGGGGTGGAAGCAGGGGGGAGGGGCTGCATGGGGGAGGGAGTACGCCAACGATGCTGATTATTACTGTCGAAGGCTCACCTCCTGCCAGTCGTTCTATCAGGAGCTTCATGTGCATGACCATGAGCCAGAGGTGTTAAGAATGCAAAAACAGAGGCTCAGAAAGGTGATGTAAATTTGCATAGGACTGCATACCTTTTAAGTGGCAGGACAGCCTAGCACTAACTTTTGAACCTACACTGCTTTCTGAGGGCCCAGGACACCAGACTCTAATCCCCTTCCTGATCCCTGGCAGCTCAGTGACTGAACCATTCTAGCCTTTAGAAGATGACAGGAAACCTAGCTTTGAGAGACAAGGTTCCCAGCTAAGCTATCTGAAGAGAGGCCTGGTTTTGAATGACTTGAGAAGTTGGGGAAGCTCAATGTAAAGAAGAAACCAGCTGGTTTTTTCCAAAGTTCACAACAATGCTGAGCACAAAAATGACTGCTCCCTTTAGCCTTCCAAGCAATATAAACAACAGGAAGCTGGAAGACATAATCAGGCCCCTTTCCTACACCATGAGTGACAGTCCCGAAGGAAGCCTGCACATTATCTGATGCTGCTGGTTTGAAGGGAGGGTGAGCAGCCCCCAGCAAGGAGTCTGGAGTATCCAAGGCAAACTCTGACCCAACTGTCCCATCTCTAAACAGAACGTGGTTAGCCTTTGTCCTTCATAGCCAACCAAAGTGGTCAGATGTTGCATGCATTCAGCTTGTCCTGTGGTGCCCTTGCAGGAAACCACAGAAGAGACTATTTCTTTCACGCTGCCATCCACGGAAAGGGGTGAGGGAATTGGGGCAGCATGGCCATGAAGAGGGAGGAGACAGTTAGGGCCTGCTTCCTGACTTCCCTTTGTTAAGCTCTTGTCTCTTGTGCCATAGAAATAGATAAACGATCAACATTTTTAAAAAAAAACCTAGGCTGGCGCCGCGGCTCAATAGGCTAATCCTCCACCTAGCGGCGCCGGCACACCAGGTTCTAGTCTCGGTCGGGGTGCCGGATTCTGTCCCGGTTGCCCCTCTTCCAGGCCAGTTCTCTGCTGTGGCCAGGGAGTGCAGTGGAGGATGGCCCAAGTCCTTGGGCCCTGCACCCGCATGGGAGACCAGGAGAAGCACCTGGCTCCTGCCATCGGATCAGTGCAGTGCGCCGGCTGTGGCGGCCATTGGAGGGTGAACCAACAGCAAAGGAAGACCTTTCTCTCTGTCTCTCTCTCTCACTGTCCACTCTGCCTGTAAAAAAACAAGACAAAACAAAACAAAAACCTGAATTTATAACCCTTAGCATGAACTCTAGTAAGCCAGAATCCCACCAACAACCACCCAAACATGGAAGTGGACATAATGCTTTGCAAAAAGAATTCCAACCTCGGGCTCTGCTAGGCAACAGGAACAGGGCATGGAATAGGGCAGACACGCCACTGTGCCATGGAAGTTTGGGCCCAGTGGAGAAGAGAGAAAATAATCAAGTCAACCACACATTATGATGAATGTTGTATCAGAAACATGAGACGCAAGTGGAAGCCAAGACTTTGTTCTAGGAAAACCTCTCCTCTCCAAAGTCATTGCTGTTCCCGAGAAAAGCCCGCCTCAGGAAACATCACTTCAGCTGAGGACTGAGGGATGGATTAGGAGGTAGGAGGCCTGTTTCATGCTCAACGAGGCTCTCGGTTAGGAAACTCTTCCTCAAAAGAAAGCATAAATCATTTTGTTTTTAACAGAGTACACTTTCTGTAGCTCTTTCGTCATTTGTTACTGAAAAGAACCAGCCCAATTCCTGTGTAAGAAGCAATCATATCCTTGAGGCCCATTTTTTAAGCATCCCAGAGTATAGTCATCATAAATCCTCTAACTATTTTAGATGATTTTTAAAAAAGAATGGAAAATACACACACAAGAAAACTCCAATAATCCACTCACAATGCCAGAGTCATGAGCTAACTGTGTGGAGCAAGGGACTACCCACCCAAAACTCCTCTTGTTCATCTTTAGTTTTATTAAAAGGTTGAGATGTTGAGCTCTGGAGCCTTGGGCTGAAGCTATTAGGGGGAATTTCTTCTATGAAAGGAAAACTATTAAAAGAAAATTCAAAGGTCAGTTCCAGACTCTGAAAGAAACTGTCCATTGAGAGCCAATGTACTATGCAGACATGGACATCAACTCTGGGAGTAGAAAACTAGGGGTCCCATCCTGAATCTGTACTAATCAGTTATGACCTTGACTTTTACTGACCTTGGGAGAGTGATTAACTTTCCTCCTATACCAGTGGGTCAAAATGCCAACCACAAAGTTAATGTGAAGCTTGGATCAGATAATGGGGATGAAAAAACTTCACACACATTAAACACTCTAGCAGAATACTGGCATAGGAAAGGGAAGCTGGACATTTCCCTTGGGAGTCATTATCTCATAATTTACAGGAAGAGATGCTTATCCAAGGTCATAGTAATTCCTTTTTAATGGATCATTTTAGAGTAGTGGGCCCCAAAGCATGGTGTTAAGATGGGTTGCAAGTAAATTTCTAATAATAAAGTACTCAAGTGTGCAAAAGATTGACTATTTCTTGTAAGTTACAACAGATCTCAGGTTGTTCTCTAATGTGATTTTCTTTTGCGGAGGAGACAAAAGGATAAAGTTGCAGCTATTATAACTGAACCACAGACCATCTAAGCCTCAAACTGCAGTGTGTCCCCTGCGTGAACTACCCATGAGGTGTGTCTTCTCAGAAAAAGGTTGAGGGTGTGGCTCAGGAATACAGAAACTTAGCTGTGCCTTTTTCCTTTGGCCCAGAAGAATCTCAAATCACAGTTTTACCAAGTGGATGGCTAACCTTGGAGCCTCACTCATTGCAGCATGCATTGTTACCAATGCAACAAAGCTTTTCTAACTTAAACTGATTTTGTTCAGAAATCCTGAGCTTGTGTTTCAGGGGAGGCGAGGCCAGACTCCCAGCATCAGCAGATGGATCCTCATTGATATAGTGAAGCAATGTGGTCTGAGGTCTCCTTGCTGGTGATGGTTCGGCTGTGGGCATGTGGTTCCAATCATTCAATGAGAAGTCAAGAGAAGTTCATTCAAGACTCCTGGAAAAGTCATTCCTTCATTTTAGGAAGCAATGTTTGTTTCATCCGCTGATATTAGATACTGATTATTTTTCATAAGGTGCCTGGAACTGTGGGTTTAAGTTTGAAATCATGAGGGGAGTTCTAAACTACAAGAAGACATGGGGAGTGGCAGAGTGGAAAGATGGAGGGAAAAAAAAAAGCCTTGATAATATCATTGAGCTCCTAGAATTATCCTGTGCCCAGATTTCTTGTTGTTGGAGATAACATATTACAATGGTTGGTTGTTCCGTTATATACAGAGATAGTCCACTGGTATGTATTGATAGGGTCTTCTAAGATGTATGTGATGGCTAACAATCACATGGTTTGATGGCCAGATGGGTTGAAGGTTATGTTCATCCATGAGCATTATAACTCCATTCCTGTGTCTCCTATCCCAGTTGGCACAACTGAGGAAAAGTGAGTGAGAAGGATGGTACCATCACCTCAAGGGGACAGCCTGGACTCTGTTGTTGGGTACAAGACAGAGTTGTGTACAACTGACCATTTGGATTACACATCATCTATACCCTGTCAATTGCTAAGTCTCTGTATTATATCTGTGCTTGCATCCGAAAGCACCTTAAGTGATGTTTTTGTTTTTTGCCTCACTCTTCCGAAAGAATCTACTCTCATTATCTCTAAGAAGTCACTGGCAGCAAAGGAGATTTAAAAAGTGAGGCTCACATAGCAAAATGGCCAAACATCCATACCTCAGATTTCTTACCTGTTCCTCTGCCTGGATCCACGAAATGAACCTGCATGACCACTCAAAGACATCCTGAAAACCACCCCCTACACACATACTAATCAAACCCTGGGCCTCAGCTTCAGCCACAAAACCAAGAAACTGCCAATAAAATAGATGAGATTTGACTGTAAACCAGGGCTGTGCATTCAAGATCCCTAAGTAAGTTATGAATTTTCCCCAATGACTTATAATAACTTCTATACCATGTGACATTTTTCTTTCTCCGGAACAATCCTCTTCCTACCACAGTCTATCACAAGAAAGACATGACCAAAATTGCTTCCAGAATTTGGGGGAGTGAAACTATGTGGTTTTTTCGCCTTATTCTCTAAGATGATCCGAGTGTGAGGCAGTTGGGTTAGGGGCTGCTCTGGCTATAGTCGCTGTGGGGAGCTCTAACTCCTTCCCATCAGATTATCTCTTGGTGCTGAGAGCTAGTAGAGTTCTGAAAAGTCTAACAAATAGGGTCTTCAAGGAGCTCTGAGGAATCTTGCAGACACAGTTAATGGTATTCATCCTACAGATCTTTGGAAGCCTAGATAAGACACAATTTCTGTTACAAAATCCTATGCTTCTCCTTCATGCACTTATCACCATGTAATCAAATCAGATCATCATTAGTTGTCTATATTCTGTCTTTCCAGATAAACTGTAAGCTCCATGAGAGAAGAGATTGTTCCTTTCTTGCTTAAAGGTATATCCTCAGTGCCTAATACAGTAGCATACCTACTGGTATTCAATCAATATGTATCGAATGAACAAGTCAATCATTTGAAAACCATTGATGGTTGATGCAACTCATAGAATTATTCAGAAAGCTGGAAACCTGGCCCAGGCCAGGTTGCTTTGGGTCTTCTGATTCCTAAATGTACATTAAGCCCAAAAAGATATTTAAAAACACCAAATACGGATGTGCAAGGTAGGTGTACAGGAAACCAGCTCTAAATACAGTGAGAGCTACAGTAGAATGTAAGCACCATGGTGCCACTAAAAAATTAGCACCTTTGCCTTTCTCTCTCTCTGCACTCCATATCTTAGAATAGTCAGCCCATGGTCCTGTGTAATTCTCTTCCCTCTATCATCTCAAAGAGTGAAGTGGAAAGAGGACTAGACTGGGAATCAGAGCTCCAGGGTTTGCCACTAACTAGTATGAGCAAGTCATTTGCAACCTTTGAGGCTTCTTCCTTTCCTTACCTGTCCGTTAAAACAAAGCAGCCACATAACTTCCAACGCATTTGCCCATTCTGACATGCCATCCTCCTTGGCTTTTTGTCACCAGGCCACTCACTTAAGGTCCTTCCTCTCTTTCTCCTCTTTTCCATACTTTGGTGCTGCTGCACGGGCCCAGTTCAGCTTGCACCTTTTAAACTGACCCATCAGCCCTAGCAAAGCATCAAGTAACCATCCTGTCCCTTTCTCTAACATTTTTACTGAGTTATCCCATCAAGGGCTTTGAGATCTGCCTTGGCAGAGCATCCCAGTCTCCTGCCAGCCTGAATGCTTTTGCATGCATTAGGAAATGGCACAACCAGGAAGCTTGAGCCAATCCTAGACCCTTCTAGATAACGAGGGAATGGCAGCTCCAAGGAGATTGATGAACATTCCTAAGAATACAATTTCAAGGATTGGGGTCAACAAGCAACAGGAGACATAGATAAAGGCAAAAGCTGCCTTAGGTAATAATGGGACCTTGTAGTTTTATATCACATGCTTCTGCCTACCAGCACAAAACACTTTCACACCAGCAGGCAAAGGTGGAGAGGTCTACAGGAGGCAGAGGTATTATTATCCCCAGGTGGTTCACACAGTATATTGTAGCATTAGACAGATAAAGCCAATAGCCCAAGGTCACACAATTAGACTTTCACAGGGTGGGAATTAGAGCAGAGTGTCCTAATCTTACCCAGGGGCTATTTCCAGTAGACTCTTGATGGAGCCATTTGTTTGTACTTTAGTTCTATCTAATCTTACTTGCCCAAGCAGTGAGCCTACTTTTTTCCTTGGGGATAGGCAGGGGGGGAATTGGAGTGGCCCAGAGTGGCCCAGCCCGCCTGAGCTTAGAATCCAACTTTCTTGACTTGGATGCTAGAAGCAGAACCCAGTAGGCCCAGTCTGGGGAAAGTTGCTATTTTTGCATCTGGGAGGCACAGGAGAGCTCCCAATGACAGCTGAGAATGCAGAGGCTCTTGGGCTGATAAAAGTTATAATTAACGTGTGCATGCAACCCTTTCATCTTCAAAGGCTTTTCCTATCACCCCCATGGGAGCGGCGTCATTTTTGTCTTCTAGGTGTGCAGATGGAAATGCTGATTTGGAGAAAGGGCCCTCTTCCAGGAAGTTTACCACTTGCTGAAACCAAGGAGATTCCTAGTTCCCAGCAACCAATTTCATTTAGGGTGATGAGAAGACAGAACAGGAGTGAAACATAACAGAGGGTTGAAACAACTGAACTATTCCTCTGGATAAGAGATTGCCTTTATGCTGTTCTGAAAAGAAGTGTTCAGTCTATGGTTTGGCTGGTTGGCTAGATTCAAGAACGGCTAAACTCCCAAAGGATTCTACACACAAATATAAGGGGATAACCATGTGATACACAGGTGTTGGGGTAGGTGTTGTCAATTTTCCTTATTTTGCCCAAGGCAGACATCACTAATCGATCACAACACTCTCCACAGCTGAGTCAAGGTTTGGTTTCCTAGTACAGCACTCCAAGCAGCCTCTGCTAATCAATGGGAAATGTCACATGAGCTAAAATCTGTTTGCTGATGCTGTTGTAAGGCTGGTTTGAGATTCACTTAAATCACCACACTCCAGTCCAAGCAAGGTTGCCAAAGTTCTGTCCCTACCAGTACCAGAGCTAGCCTGCATCTGAACTCCGTTAGTGCTGTCTGACAGAGTCCTGAAAACTTCTCCTGAGTCTCTAAGGCAGAAGAATCGGCTCAAGCAGACAATGCTCCTATAACCTGGTTGCCTGGGATCTGTCCAACCTCATTCCTCACTGTTCTTCAACATGAACTCTCGTATGCAGGCAGTATGACCCCTCTTCTGACCCCAATCAAGCTACACTTGTTTCCCTACTTCAAGCTTTTGGCTCATGTTTTAACTCTTCTCTGGGCTTCTCTCTTCTGTCTTCTTTTCTACACTTAATTCACCCTCAGATTTCTTGAAGCTTTCCTATATGATTGTAGCTCATGGAGACGTATGTTTTTCCTGATCTTCCAACATTCAGCATGTGCTGACTTGTAGAATTCTTTCTCTTGCTTAGCCTCTCCTCTGCTGAACTGTAAGCTCTCTGAAACTAGCTCTTCTACTTTCCTCACTGCTTTCCAAGTGCCAAATTTTGTACTCACTTTATTATTCAGTTGAAAGGCAGAGTTACAGAGAGGCAGAGGCAGAGGCAGAGAGAGAGAGAGAGAAGGAGAGGTCTTCCATCTGCTGATGGTCAGAGTGGCACCCATCCAAAGCCAGGAGCCAAGAGCTTCTTCTGGGTCTTCCACATGGGTGCAGAGGCCCAAAGACATGGGCCATCTTCTGCTTTCCCAGGCCATAGAAGAGAGCTGGATGGGAAGAGGAGCAGCCAGGACTCGAACCAGAGCCCATATGGGATGCTGGCACTGCAGGTGGTGGCTTTACCCCCTACGTCACAGCACTGGCCCTTTGTACCCACTTTAATGATTTCAGTTGGTCAGTTTGCTAACCATTTTATAACTGGGGAAACAGAAGCAGCCAATAATGGAGGGGCATTGCCTAAATTCATCCTGTGTCTAAGATGGAGAAACTTGTGCTAGCTACCTGTGTGTTCTCACTTGTAGAACACGGTATTCATATGATTGGAGATGGAGATGACTGAACCAAATTCAGCAATAATGGAGGGCGTTGCACATGACATGAGACCTGAACCCATCTGGGAATTTATTTTAAATAATGGGTACAAGCAGAATGGGCTGTGATGTGACTAAGGACTTTTGCTGACTGATAGAAGATTGGAGCCTTGACAAGGGGTTTGGCCTCTGGCTCACTTGAACAAATTCCTAAGTAATGTAGTCTTTATGACTTCCTTTTTTCCCCCTGAGCAAGAATTTTTCTAGTTTTATGGAAAGAAAACAAATATATTAGTGGGAATTTGGAAGGCTCTCAGTAGAAGCAGAAACTCATTATCTCACAGGCTCACCCTGTTCAGTGATTTGATTGGGTTATGCATATAAACACATAACACAGAGTTAGGTATATTTTTTCTTTTCTTCTTCTTCTTCTTCTTTTTTTTTTTTTTTTTTTTTTTTTTTTTTTTTTTTTTTGACAGGCACAGTGGACAGTGAGAGAGAGAGAGAGAGACAGGGAGAAAGGTCTTCCTTTGCCATTGGTTCACCCTCCAATGGCCGCCGCGGCCGGCGCACAGCACTGATCCAAAGGCAGGAGCCAGGTGCTTATCCTGGTCTCCCATGGGGTGCAGGGCCTGAGCACTTGGGCCATCCTCCACTGCACTCCCAGGCCACAGCAGAGAACTGGCCTGGAAGAGGGGCAGCCAGGACAGAAGCCAGCACCCCGACCGGGACTAGAACTCAGTGTGCCGGCGCCGCAAGGCAGAGGATTAGCCTATTGAGCAACGGCACTAGATCTCTTCTTTCTTTTTTAATCATCATAGCTACCCTACCTGCTTTCTGTAGGATACTAGAACTCACCCTCTAAGTACTGATGTGGCTGTGTATTGTGGTTCATTTTCCACCAACACGTTATAGTGGTCCTTTGAGAGAAGTTCAGAAATCCAAAATGCTCACAAAACTTTGAGACTGAAGGACACATTCTCTTTTTTTCAGGGATTGACTTTTCTGAGCACTTAAAGCAATGTTTTTTAAAACATACAGTGTAAAATAAAGGTTATTGCATTCAGATTCTGCAAGCAATCCTGGGTTGCTGTGGCATTAGCTGTGTGACTAGCACATGTTGTTAACTTCTCTGACCCAAGCTTCTTGATTTGTCTGCTCCCCAGGAGATGGAGAGGTGTGGTGGAGTCTTTTGGGCAAAGCACCTTGTCCCGGAGAGTACACTTGCCCATTCAAATTTGCACTGTAACCGGGTCCGTACATTTGTTTCTGGCATGGAAAATAATTCACTTCTGACATTTAATACAAACCAGGCATCACATTTTTTGACATGGATTTTATAGCAGTGTTTTCCTTCTCATTAGGCTTTATGAAGCTTGGGCATTGATGGGCCTACAGAGTGGATAGATTTATAAAACTTGAGAACCAGGACAGTTTAGAGATCAACTGGAACCCAGCCCTCTTGTTTCAGACATGGAAAAATGGAAGCAGATGGGGGGAAGTGACTTGTTCAGTGTCACACAATGATTCAGTAATACAGAGGAACTAGGTATAACAATTATTTCCACTTTTGATGCATCTTTTACATGCTAGATTTTCTATTTAGATTTGAAATCATGTACTATATATTAATCTGGACACAATGGATGCAGCTCCCCGAGTTCACACTGTTCTTCAGTGGCTGCAATGGAAATCAACTGGCATCCGTCTCCTGTCAGAGCCCTTGCCCCTACCACAGCACCCTTCTCCAAAGCCAAGCCTCCTCCTGCCCATTGCACCACACTGCATGTCTACTTACATGCTGTTTGGTCTGGAAGGTTTGTAAATACTGACGGAAAGAAATAACTCTTCTTTTTTTTCTTTCAACCTCGTGCTCAACCACACCAACATTTTTCTCTATCACTGAGAACATGAAATTGAGGCTTGAGGTCTTTATCCCCAAGGCCAGATTTAGAAGGCAGGGTTGCAGCATAGAGGCAGCCAGAGCTTTAGGAAATGGAGATCCGTGTTCTACTGGACAAAATCTAATAAACTCTACATTTCCTGTGCTTTGCCTGACATGTCACCCTATAAGAGCAATCCATTCAAACTGAGCAGAGTAAAGAGAAAAGACATTTCCAGGAGGTTTGAAGATCACTGCAAGAGACATGAGGAAAAAAAGTGCTTTTCTGCAGACTAAAAAGAAAAAAAAAAGATTACAAAGAATTAGCCAGAATCCATAATACTCACAAGAAAGGAAATGAGGAAGATTAATTTGGTAGACATGTCTAAAAATTTTATTCACTCAATCAATCATCCAAATATTCATGGAGCAATTACTATAGCTGGGGGCCTGTGCTGATAGCTGGGGTCTTAGTGGATATAACCATGTACTTAACACATGCATTTGTCCCTAAAGAGCTCACATGCTTCCCATCAAAAGAGAACAGAGGGCCAGGGCACAGCTAGAAGGCATGCCTTAAACTTCCTCTTTTCAAACAGAGATATACTCTTGGGGTTTTATGAAGTATTGAGGGGAAAATTACTGGATGATAGGGGAAAATAAAACTCATGAAGGGGAGCCTGGAGGGATGCCCCTGACCTTTAAGGCTAACACTGTGATGACAACCAGGCCTACCATAGAGAATCCACTGCAAAGACAAACTTTGCGGCAAGAGATGTCCTCCTCAAGCTTTTATCTGCATCTGTCCGACCTGTACTCTGGTGGGGGACCTGAGCCCCTGTCCCCTCCTTGCAGGCAGGTGTAGGCCCTGCAACTCACCGTTGGCCACAAGGCTGACTCACTGACAACACCAGCTGGTTTTCTGTGGGCTGCAAGAAAGTGCTCGGCTCTGTTGGACTGGGCCCACCCAGCAAGGGCAACATCTGTGTCTGGCATACAGTAGGCACTCATTTAATGCTTTTGGTGATTATGAAGATTGGACCAGGATCCTGAGCAGGAATGTGCTTCCAGGCTGAAAGGAGGTATGGGCTGTATGGCATTGCTTGTTTGCCCCTGCATCTTAACAGGCACGATGGGGAAACACGAAGAGGCTTGTATCTTGGAGAGGAAGTAGACAAGGATGTGGCCTAGTTCTGTGACTGATGTGTGGCTCCTTCTAGAAGGCACTGCAAGCCTACTTAAATGCAAAGGGTGGCGCTGAAATTGAAACAGGTGGGGACTCCTGGATGAGCCCTTGTCCCTAAACCAGACTGCAGGGGGGCTTTGCCTCCTCCCTCCCTAGTGGCTTGTTTCTCAGCCAGGGGTATGCAGGGAAAACTCACTTGATCTCCAGTAAGATGGTCAAACAGGAGCCAGGATGTCCTGCTTAGCCCAAGGCTAGGAAGAAGAACTATGGCACACTTTGACCTTTGGCTAAGTTCCTTGTGCCTGGATATGTGCAGCCTGATTCCTGAGGGCCGCCGGGCTCAGAGTTTCCCTCCTTCCCTCATCAGTTCCAACTGGTAGAGAGAAGGCCCTGGAACCAAGGCCCCTCATGCTGTTTGGTTGGCTCATTCTCTGGCTTTGTCCTATCACTAGTCAGAGTCCTAGATGAGAGAGGAATGCCAATTAGCAACCTTCACCTTTCGTCTGGGCGACTGATAATGAAGTGATAATGAACAAACAACTCGATTCAGCATGGCTTTCAGCTCTGCCTCCTCCCCAGCTTCCTACCCCCAAGAAGGGGCTAGAACTTCTATTCAGGGATTGGAATGAATGAGCCACTCAGAGCACAGATGAATGGGAAGAAGTTTCCATTACAGCTTCTTTCTCCCTCATTTTTGCAATTGCAGCCTCCTGTTCTGGCATCGTGTTTAGAAAAGGAAGTCAAAACCAGCTCTGTGAGTGTCATGACTCCACCCACAGCTGGATTCCTAAGTGGAGGGTTGATTTTTTGAATTTTGATTGGAGTACCAGACTACCACCAGATAACCGTTCTTGTTTCTGGGAGGTACCTTGACCTCTTAATATACCAAGAGAAATACTAAGAACATGAACTCTGCAGGCAGACCACCTGGATTTGAATGCCAGCTCCATCACTGATCTACCGTGTGGCCTTGGCCAAGTTGCTGGAATGTTCTGCTCTTCACTTTCTTCCCACATGAAAGAGGAATAATATGGCACCACTTTCACAGGGCTAGTGCATGGAGTAAACATGTTAGCGGAGGAAACAACTAGAATGGAGAGGTGTGATTACTGTTGTGACTAACAGTGGTCAAGGGTATCTCAGAAACACAGCTAGCTGCAAAGAAGCAAGCCTAAAAGGTGCAAGAGCTTTACAAAAAGAAAAAAAATAAACTTATGCCACCAAAAAAGCTTGCAGTGACACCACAGCAAGTGCTCGGAATTACTGGACTGTGTGAATAATCTCTCTGCCCCCTGGAGTTTTGCAATTAACCTTTACTCTCAAAAACTGAAGACTCAACATGGGGTTTTGAGACCTGAGTTTGGCAAATCACGTCTCTGGTGACTCAGCCCCTCTCCACCCACCTGGAGATCTGTCTGCCCACACTTGCCCTTAAGAGGGACACTTGCCCAAGGAGGACACACCCAGTGCACCCCACACTCGGGGTGATGTGCCTCTAGAACTCTCTGTCCCCTACTACACCCATCCTGTCACCCCGTGTTGGCCTCCCTGCCTCTCAGCCTCACAGGGCAGACAATCCACCGAAAGGCAGGACCTGCCCCAGTTGCGGACAGTTTCCCACGTGGCAAGCTCCCAGGAGAGGAGGTGCAGTTTGCCATTGCCACTGTGGCTGACTGTCAGGTGCCAGGCTTCCACGCAGACCTGCTCCTGTAGGAGCTGTGGTGCTAGCCCCCTGGAGAAGAACTTGATGATTCCCCGAGAGACCCAAAGAGAAGGC
Organism: Oryctolagus cuniculus; assembly: GCF_964237555.1. Taxonomy (NCBI): domain Eukaryota; kingdom Metazoa; phylum Chordata; class Mammalia; order Lagomorpha; family Leporidae; genus Oryctolagus; species Oryctolagus cuniculus. The sequence continues at coordinate 30,848,017 of NC_091432.1, forward strand.
CAGAGCCTTCTGTGACACACTTCTATCTCCCTCCCACTGCTGCCACCTCCCGAGGAGGGGATTTAGAGGAGTTTCAGCCTCTCGCTTCAGGGTTCCAACCTCAAGACAGCAGCTTCCAACTAACCAGCCCTCCCCCACCCCCAATGCTGGCTGCTGCTCACGGGTGCTCCATTGTAAGGCTCAGCTTTGGGTTTGCTGTCATCATCCTGCCAGGCTCCCACTCCCTTCTTGACCGAACTATCTGGTAACCCTGCTGTCACACCAGCATCCCCAGCCACAGCAAGCAGCCACCAAAGCCACAATCAGAAGGGTGAATTCTCTGGAAAAACCAATATGAGTCCTGAGGGGGCCAGTCAGGCAGCCAAGAGTCCTTGTTGGCTTTGTCCCAAGCAACACAGCCACCACCACTATTACCATCTGCACATAAATGTGTCTGAAGCCTCAGTACACTGGCCAGCATGCTTCTTTATATGTGGACATGGTTATTTCCATATGTTAGACATTCACTTCAGGTTAACAGGCAATTATCAGTCACCACCATAGACTATCACTGAGGATGGGGACCACCTCATGATCCCCGACATCGGGGGCCTCCGACTGGATGGCGGATAAGAGATGATGTGTCAGGTTTTGATTTGCTGGGATTTTTCTCCCTTTTGAAGGGTGTGAATGAATGTCCTTAGCAATCCTTTGTACCATCAACTCACACCAAATGACCCCGTGTGATTTTACTGTGAAGCTTTATGGAGGCCAGCTAGAATTCTGAGAACTGGATACAACCTTCTTAGAGATGAGGTTGTGGGATGGTTGGCATCCTATTGCACCTGGGATCCCAACAACTGAGGAGATTATGGGATGGTTGACATTCCACTGCACCCTCATCAGCTTGGAACTGTCTAGGGGGGTACTTTTGGTGGTTACACCCCAGAGGGGGAGACTGGTGCCACCAGAACATTGGGTATAGAGATCAGAGACACTGCCACATATCCCATAACTCAAAGGGCAGCTCCCTTTCTGGCCCACGCCAATAGTGTTGAAGCTGCCTTCACGAGACCGTGAGATTCTCTGGGGCAAGGACTAGTAGTTGTTACCTCCTGGCAACCCACTCCCCATTACCTAACTACAAGGTGCACTGAGCAAGTAGCACACAAACACTGGACACTTTGGCTAGATAATTACCATGGTCAGGGGTGGATCAATTCATAGTGGGGAGCAGAAGTCGACACATCCCTTTCTCATTTCCTCTTTACCCACTCAAGTCCTGTCTTGACTGCACTGCTGCCTCCTCTCCAGTGCTTTCAGTGATTGCTCCAGGCCTCCTTGCCTTGCCTCAGCTCTGCGATGCTGTTAGCTTTGCAGTGTGAACTGGCAGGCTGTCACTCAATTGCACTGTGCTACACGTGGAGAATCACTAGGTTCTTGCAGTTAAGGCCTTTTTTCTGTACTTTTCATTCCCCCATAATACCTAACACAGTGTGGGATGCCCATAAGAATGACTGATCGGGGCTGACATTGTGGTGTAACAGTTTAGGCCAACACCTGCAATGCCGGCATCCCATATGAACACCGGTTCAAGTCCCAGCTACTCCTCTTCAGATCCAGCTCCTTGCTGATATGCCTGGGAATGCAGTGGAAGATGGTCCGAGTGTTTGGGCTCCTGCACTGACATGGACACTCAACTGAAGCTCCTGGCTCCTGGCTTCAGCCTGTCCCAGCCCTGGCCTTTACGGTCATTTGGGGAGTGAACCAACAGATGGAAGATGTCTGTCTCTCTGCCCCCACACCTCGTAACTCTGCCTTTCAAATAAATAAAATATTTTTTTAAAAAAAGAGAATGACTGGGCCGGTGCCATGGCTCAATAGGCTAATCCTCCGCCTTGTGGCACCAGCACACCGGGTTCTAGTCCCAGTTGGGGCACCAGATTCTGTCCCGGTTGCCCCTCTTCCAGGCCAGCTCTCTGCTGTGGCCAGGGAGTGCAGTGGAGGATGGCCCAAGTCCTTGGGCCCTGCACCCGCATGGGAGACCAGGAGAAGCACCTGGCTCCTGCCTTCGGATCAGTGTGATGCGTCGGTCGCAGCACGCCAGCTACGGCGGCCATTGGAGGGTGAACCAACGGCAAGGGAAGACCTTTCTCTCTGTCTCTCTCTCTTTCACTGTCCACTCTGCCTGTCAAAAAAAAAAAAAAAAAGAGAATGACTGACCAGCTACATTCACATGCATATCGGCACATGTGTTCAGACTCATGTACTAATATATGTACACACACACTCATAATATGGAGATGTATACATCTAGAAAACAAGAACCAAATATGTGGTTTCTCCTGGTAATTCACACACTAAGATCAAGAAATAACATATTATATTTCTCTCCAAAGTATACATATTTTCTGAACCAAATATCAATTTCTGCGGACACTAGACTAAGAAGTTGCAAAGATGTGAAATTCTTTATGTGAAAAGCCTTATAAAGTGTTTGACTTATAATCACATGAACTCATGTATTTATCTGTAGAAAGATACAGAGACATTTAGTCAAAATATACAGCATATGTCAATTGGTAGAGTTCTTGCACATTCAAGATCCTGACTCTTCAAGAATATCTGGACTGCACACTCACTGCATCCATGCCAACAGGACTCCAGAGCGACACGCCCTAGAAGGGGCCTTTCCAAGCTCCTGGCCAATTGGGCTGGCTTCCCAAACTCCTGCTGTCCAGTTTTGGGGGAGTACACTATTAAGAAAAAATTGTACCTGGCTACGTGAGTAAAAAAAAAATGCAATTCTTATTTAAGGCAGAAAGCATCATCCTATCCCAGTAATTCTAAAGAATATTTGTGTCCTTCCCATTCAAGCAGACACAAAGGAAATTGAGTCATCAGCTTCTGGCTGTGCAAACCCCAGAATTTCTCTTTGAGACATGAAAGATCCCCTTTGAACACTGCACTGTGCGTGGCAGCATCTGCCACCTGCCGCAGCTTCTTTCACTAGAACCACTTCCTTCTCGGGCCCTGGGTGGAGTCAGTTGCAATGGAGGTGCTGGCAATACAACTGCTGCTGCTATCTTGTCCCAGCCCCAGATCTACTCCCAACCAGGACGGACTGCTGGGGAGGCCCCGCTCGCATTCCCACCACCTCCTCTGCCTCGGGGACCCCAGCCTGGAGGCCTGACTCTGCAGGCAGATCTGAAACCTCCCTTGGTTGGCCACGTGTCACCTAGTGCTCCTCACCGGGTTTCGGTTCAAGATCCTTGAGTTTAGTAGAGAGAACCATGTCAGCCCACTGCCTAGATACCTCAAGACTTCTTCCCAGGGCACACATAGCCTGCTGATGATCCTCTGAAGACAGATTCTCAGGGTCAATGCCACTGGAGTGCTTACAGGGTCAGGGTGACAGCCCTTACAAGGACATTGCCCTGACTTGTCTCTTCAACAAAGAAACAGCCTCCCTCTCTCTCTCTCTCTTTCTTTTCCAAACCCTGCAAATGAGAGCATGTCTAGAAGGCAGCTGGACTCTGATAAGGGAACTGACTTATTTTAGAAGCAAATAACTAGGTTGGCATCTCCGACAGCTGTGGCCATGCCTGGGGGGTGGGGGTGGGGTGGGGTGGAGACAGGCTAGCCCCAGACAGGGCAAGGCAGCTAAGAGTCTACAGCCTGCAAGAGGGCGGAGAGAGAAGCCACTCATACCAGGCTTCACCTGTGCCAGGCCCAGGGGACAGGCAGGGTGGGAAAACAACACACAATTTCCAAAGTCCTCCACAGGTACAGTAATGAATGGAAGGCCTGTGGCCACTGGATTCTAACAGGGGGAATTTCACACAGGGGGAATCCCAGCTCCAGCACTTGGTCGGTGGGTGAGTCACATCGTGTCTCGGAGGCTCCATCTCTCTATCTGGCACACGGAGTTAACAGTAGTAATTCACACGGCTGCTCTGAGGCTCCTATCAGAGAATCTATGCCAAGCCCTGACTTAATGCCCAGTACAGGTGCTGTTTGCTAAGTGGTACTTCCTATGGTTTTAGGAACACGTTTTGTACCATACAGTACAATAGCAAGGCACCAAGCTTTGAAAATCGGAGTGCTCTCCTACCCCTCTGGTTATGTTCCTGCAGGTGCTAGAAGCCCCACAGCATCTTCCCTGAGTGTTAGCTAAGAAATACACAAGATTGCTTCTGTCAAAACACACAAGATTGCTCTTGTACTAAACACACAAGCTTGCTCTGATACTAAATACACATGGTTGTTCTTATACTAAACACACAAGAGTGCTCTTACATTAAACCCAAGCTGGCACAAGGCAGAGTAAATGACAGAACTGCTAGGCATGCACAAGATAGCACTTGAGCATAGAACACATATTGTTGCCCCAACAGACAACAGCCTCCCCGCCCACTACAGGACCGGGGGCCAGACTCCTCCCTCCTCGAGTCAGGGGTATTTCCCTAACCAAACGGGCACAAGCACCCCGCCCTCACATCCTAACAAGTCTCAGAGAGGGAAAGTCACTCTTCCACTTCCTTCAGGGTCTTTTTTTTCCTCCTTGGAAAAAAGAAGGGATTTTTCTAAACAATCCTTAATGTCTGTCTCTGTCTCTGTGTCTATGAAAATGAATCAGAAAAGATTTGTTGAATGAATGAAAGGGAGTCTGTCATATACTAGGAATTTCAGGATGCCTAGCATCCACTCCTGCATGGGGTAATTTGGAAGAAAATGGAACTTTTTCCTACTCATCTTGTCACCACACCTTTGCTGGAAGTACATGGCCAATGTGTAATAGGGGGAATCCTTGAATTAATCAGTGCTAATCCTGGTAGGGATGGAGTGTTGCTTCCTCACTTGGGCACATGGGAACACAGCTGTAGCTCTAACTCCGGACAAAGTTCAGTGGGGACAGGGAGGGGTCTGCCACTCCCAGTCCCACAATTCCCAGACACAATCCAGTTTTTCAATGCCAAGGCCACAGTTCCCTAGCCATGACCTAGCTCACAGAGAAGCAGAGATATGATGTGCTTGGGTGGGGGGGGGCTCACCCCCAGGCCTCTATCAAGGGCCACTTTCTTTAAGCCACCCACAGCACCTCATTCAACTCTCCAACTCAGCTTCTCGGACTGACATTCCTTACCTACATGGGGCCATTTCTCTACCTTTCGCTTTTGTATACAAAGATTGGATGCTTCTTTCTACCCACAAGCCTTGCTCCACTTCACAGCTTCCCATTGTCCTCCAGAGCCCACCACTCCCCAACAAGAAGCAACTCCTTCTTCTCCTTCCCCTGTCTTCCTGCCCAGCCCCAAGCCCTCTATGAAGCCACATCGCCTCTGCAAGTCTCAGTTCCTTCCTTCCAAAGAGCTTTCTGAGCACGTGAAAGCCCGTGCCCAGGCAGCTACAGTCACTGTGCTTCCTCCAAAGGAAGGGAGGTTCTGAGAGACCACAGGCACCCCAGGCAGGAGCGAGCCCGCTGGGAGAGCCTCAAGGCTGAGGATGGTGCCAAGTACTTGGAGGTAGAACCCTTTAGAAGAAGCAGGGAGTCAGGATTCAGAACACCTTGGAACCAAAGCAGAAGACCCGGCAGGGAGGTAGGCAGCGTACAAATAAACCTCCCAGGTGGTCACAGAGAAGCCTCCTCTGCCCCCCTCCTCTGACACCAGGCCCCAACGCTCTCCCTGCTTCCAAGAGTCTCTTCTCTCCCATCCTGAGCTTTCTGCGTTTCAAGGGGCTGCTGGAGCTCCAGTTCCTGCCCAGAGCCCCTCCTGCCCTGAGCTCCTTTAAGAGTCGGCCCTTCCCTTTGAGTCTAACCCATCCTAAGCCTGGCCTTTGGCATTCAGTGGGCCAGGGTTCCAACCCAGCACAGTCCTATCTGTGTGAAACCTCTCTGTGCCTCAGTTTCCCTCCCAGAAAACAGACCCAATGATGGGCCACTGTGGGAGTTCAAGGAGGTAACACAGACCAAGGATTTAACACAGTGCCCTGCACAGGGAACGGTGCAGTAGGGGGTAGCTAGCATTGTTCTTGCTGTTATTATTACCACTATTGTTACTTCTGTCCTCAGGAAATGCAATTCTAGGTCCTTAACCTAGCCTCATCTAAAGTACCCAGGTGGGACTGTGTCTCTGGCTTTCCTGGATACCCCCAAACTGAGTTTAATAAACACTCACTGAGTATTATGAACCATAGGCTGAGCGGTCTTAATGACCCAGCTGGCACTTGTTGAAAGAAAAATTAATTTTCCAAGCGATAAGCAAATCAACCGTGTAATTATCTGTACATATATAGACAAAGAAAGGGAACACTTGGAGTTGAGCCACACCAGAATACCTCACACACTGCACGCCCCTCAGCGGCCACAGAAAGGCACCAGTCTGTTCGCATGTGATACTGGAGCCCTGGCTCCGAGGTCCCTGACTTCACGCTGGTGTCCAGACTCTCCTCCCTGGGGTGAGACTGCCAGGCAGGGGCAGGGAACAGGAGCCACATTCTTGTTTGGATTTCCCCAAACTGATTGGCAGAACAGAAGGCTGGCAGAGTTGAGCAGGCGCCCAGTCATTGTCCCTCTTATTCGCACTCCTTGCCCCAGGCTAGAACCTCATCTCCAGGGTTGGTTCAAGTTCTAGGGTTCAAGTTCAAGGCTAGGGTGGTCAGGGGCAGGACCAGACAGCCAGAGGTTGGAAATCAGGCTCACTGGGCAGCCACATGAACACAGGAGCTCTTTCTGGAAAGCTCACTGCCTCCGGCTCCCACCCCTGTAACTCTGATCACCTCTGGCCACCCTGCCAGCAGCCCCTACCCTAGCTCTGGCTCCCCTCCCTGCCTCTGCGCGCACCCAGAAGTACAGTTATTCTGCCATGTGCTCCAGCTCCGGCGCCCTCACGCCGAACTTGAGAGGGCAGCCTGCCCGGCCAACTCTCTGCCTCCTTTTCCACTCCACCAAACGGTGCTTCCCACCGACAGACTCGCCAACCGCTTAGCGCAAATCCCAGCGCTGCTCTCCTGAACTCAGTTCAGGTCACTCACCGCCCCACTTGACTCCAGCCTCCCAGGGCGGACTCAATCTACCGGGCTCCTGCCCGGCTGCTCCCTGGACACTGCGGACACCCCTGCCGCCGCCCTGGGCTGCGGCGGGCACTCACCGATCTGCGCCAGGCTCAGCTGCACTAGGCAGAGTCCCCAGGCTGCGCGCCACCAAAACTTGTCCATGGTGTGTCCCAGCGAATCGAGTGAGCAAGCGGTGGTGCTGGAGGAGGGGAGGTCCCGGGGCGCGGGGCGGGGGCCGGTGGAGGACGGGGCGCACGGGGCGGACCGAAGCTGTCAGAGGTTGGGGGCCGCTGGGCAATGAGGCCGCCTCGGAAGTTGGCTGCAGTTTTTATTCGAGGCTTGAAAGTGACCTAAGAGGGAGGGAGCGAGCGCAGGACACACCCAAGCGAGGGGCTGTGTCTAAGGCGCCGGCGGAGGTTTAAAGACGTACCAGCAGTCCTTGGCGCGGGCCTCCGCCCCTGCCCGCCCTGGCTGCCTGCGGACTCCCTGCGCCCCCAGTCCGTGCGCCCCGGGACGCCCGTCAGCTGGCTCCGCCGCTTGCTAGGATGACTGAGCCCCTAAAACCTCCCTCCCTTGTGTTTAGCCTCTGCCTCTCCTTTCCCGCTAGCTTTCTTTTTGCATTTGGTTTGGGGAGCATTTCTGGGTCTCCCAGGCAGGTGGGCGTCCTGGGCGAGGATTGGAGGTGGGGGAGGCAGGGGCTTAGGTTTCCTCCCAGGGGAGGAGGGCAGAGTGCATTCTTCTTCCCTTCGAAGAATAGTGAGGTCCGCATCGTCGGTGGCAGTGACGTTTTGCTTCTCCTTAGGACTGCTCAGGGAAAGCGACCCAAGGCCCGCCCTGGGGCTGCGATTTGGATCCCGCAACCGCCGCGTTCATTCTGTGCCCACACACTCAGTCTTCCTCCTGAATAACCTTCCATTCACCGTCCATCTATCCACCCATCTTTCCTTACGTACTTCCGGAGCGCTAATATCCATCCGGCCCACTGTCCATCTATTATCTGTTCAAATCCATTCATCTTCCCATTCATCTACTGATCCACTGGCTCCATCCATTCAACCAGCCATCCATCCATCCAACCGCCTTTTCTTCCGCACATCCTCCCACACAGCTGCTCCTCCACCATTCTGTACCTCCGCTTTCACATCTCTTTGTGCTCCCGACCCAGAAACATCTCCTTTCCAAACACCTCTCTGTTAGTTGATGTATCCATTCATCTCACATCCATCCATCATCAACATTTCTACCCATCATTTATCTGTGCTGTCATCCACCCCCACATTCAACCCTCCTTTCCTGCTCCCTTTTATACCACATTCTACACAAACATTCATCTACTCTCCCCAGTGTAGCCTACCTAGTAAATCTAAACAGGAGAAGGGACTGTCATGTTTGTTTTCTTCTTTAAAGATTTATTTATTTATTTGAAAGGCAGAGTTACACAGAGAGAGAAGGAGAGGCAGCAAGAGAGAGAGAGAGAGGTCTTCCATCCACTGGTTCACTCTCCAGAGCTGTGCTAATGCAAAGCCAGGAGCCAGGAGCTTCTTCCTGGTCTCCCATGAGGGTGCAGGGGCCCAAGGACTTGAGCTATCTTCTACTGCTTTCCAAGGCTATAGCAGAGAGCTGGATAGGAAGTGGAGCAGCTGGGACTCGAACCAGTGCCTATAAGGGATGCCGGCACTGCAGGCAGCAGCTTTACCCGCTATACCACAGCGCTGGCCTCGACTGTCATGTTCTTTCAGGAAGGCATTTCAAGTTTGAAGATATAAAAAACTACATTTTGGATCCTAATTCCATCTTCACCTAGAAGATACTATGGTGCAGTGTTTGGAAAGCAAAAGCAGTTTTAATGTGGACTACTGAGAGTAGATCTCAATGAACTTCTTGCCTTGGGCAATGCACAGAAAGTGAAAGTGACCATCTGTAGCTGTGGCAAGGTCCTGAAGGAATCATGCTTGAATTTCCAAGGAAAGGCAAGATTCTGTAATTTATTGAAAGAAATGGGAAAACTGGGCAGTGAGGCACCCAGCCACCTGCTTACCCATTTACTCATCAAATGAGTAATGGGCACAAAAAAGTCTCAAGATAGATGAGGCCTGACCCTGTCTTTAGGGACTGTCCATGCTGATAGGAAAGCGAACTTTCCGGGTGGGTGTTTGACTTGGCAGTGAAGGCACTGCTTGGGACCCCTGTATCCCACATCTCGTGCCTGGGTTTGAGTGCTGGCTCTGCTTCTGATTCCAGCTTCCTGCTAATGCACATCTCATGAGGCTGCTGCTGATGGCTCAAATACTTGGATCTCTGCCACCCATCTGAGAGACCTGGACTGAGTTCCTGGAGCTCCTGGCTTTGGCTTGATCCAGCCTTGCTGCTGCAGGCATTTGAGGAGTAACCCAGCAGATGGGACCACTCTTTGTCTGCCTCTCTTTCTGTTTATATCTCAAATAAAACATAAATGAATAAATAACAATATTTTTAAAAACCGAAAAGACTGTTACCCACAGTATAAAATAGCCAGCCCTTGTATCAGTGGATCAAAAACATTTGGGGAAGAAAACATTGTTATATATACAGCGTTTTTCCTTTATCCCCTAAGTGATACAGTAAAACAGTGATTTACATGGCCTTCATGTTGTATGAGATGTAATAAGTCACTTTTAGATGATTTAAAATACGTGACACATTCCGCATAGGTTATATGTAAATACTACACCATTCTTTTCTTTTCCCCCAGAAACCTTTTATTTAAGGGACACAAACTTCATATATTTCATAATTACATTCTATATACAGGATTTGAGCATCTGAGATTTTGGTGGCCAAGAGAGCTCCTAGAACCACAACTTTATGTGTTTTCAGGGTGCTGTCAGTCCTAGAGTAGGGAGTCACACTCGTTCTTGGGGAGCTGATCTTCCTTCTATGGCACCAACACCCCAGGTTCCAGTCTCGGTTGGGGCACCGGATTCTGTCCCGGTTGCTCCTCTTCCAGTCCAGCTCTCTGCTGTGGCATGGGAGGGCAGTGGAGGATGGCCCAAGTGCTTGGGCCCCTGCACCCGCACAGGAGACCAGGAGAAGCACCTGGCTCCTGGCTTCAGATCTGTGTGGCCATTTTGGGGGTGAACCAATGGAAGGAAGACCTTTCTCTCACTGTCTATAACTCTACCTGTCAAATAAAAATAAATAAATAAAAATTTTAAAAAAGGAAAGAAAAAAAAAAAAAGAAGTGGCGCAGCCAGGACTCGAACCAGCACCCATCTGGGATGCTGCTGGCCCTCTGTGGATGTTCACCTACTGTGCCACAGCACCGGCCCCACCAATAAGCCTTTCCATGCTCACTTTCCTCAAGTATAAATGAGCTCAGTAACAGTATCTACTTCCTAGAATTGGCAAGGACCAAATGACTTGAAAGTCCTCCATATATAAGGCAGGAGCCTGCACATGCATACAGCAAGAACCATAAATATGAGAATTATTTGAATAGTAATTTGGATGAAGAGTTTGGAAGGGGAACAGGGAGACATGAGGCTGAAGACGTAGACAGAGGCCAGATTATAAGGAAACCAGAGAATTTGAACTTGATCTCACCAGGAATAAGGAGCCGGTGGAAGTTTTAAAATGATTATTATGTTAATATGCAGATAACATAAAATTTACCATTTGAAGGAGAGTAGGCCAAGTGGCACTGGAACATTCACAATACTGTACAACCTTCACCTTTTTTTGTACAAAGTTTTTGAGTCCGTTTGGCTGTCAGCTACTTTACCTCCATTTCCTGGGAGAATATCTGGAGGTGAAAATCCATTATTGGGGCCTGTTCCTCAGCAGCTCAGTAGCTGGCCTGCCATGGCTCCAAGGTCGGCCTGTCTGAAATGATGATAGTGCCTGCAGAGCCGGCATTGAAAACTCTGCCCTGCCACTCTCCACGACCAGAGGGACACTCGCCTGAATCAACCTGGGCCAACTGGTTCCCAGGCGGAGCTGTGGAGCTCTGGGCTCTAACCAGGTAAGGAGCCAGCCCAGGTGGTCTTCCCATCAGGAGGATGCCTGGCCTTGCACACCTCATGCTGCCACCAGGAGTCCGCCTTCTTTGGGGGAAAGGATTGAAGTAGGAACAACGTTTGTCTCCCTGTGTTTCATGGAACCTGAAGTTCCTCGCTAACCCCTAAGAAACAGGGCCAGAGGTCAGGGCAAAGGCTTCCAAGTTGGCTGGGCCTCCCCTCCCCTGCTCCTTTCCCTTGCCATCCCCATCCGCACCGCAGAAGTTCCACTTGTGTCTATTTTATACAGGAGAATTTCATATGTGAGATTTCATTTTGACGGCTGGTTTTACTCTTAAGAAGATATGTAAAAAACCACCAAACAAGATCGTTTCGAATCCTGGTCAGTTTAGCAGTTAATGCAGTAAACAATCACTACCAATTAAAAAAAAAATTTGATCTGAAAGTGCTTTGCAAACTGTAGCCAGGCATGCAAATTCTAGTGGGTGCAGTTGGGCTAATTCTCCCAGCAGGGAGGCTTTTGTCTGTCCCCTTCCCGATAGTTTACTGAGGGACTGAGGCTGCTGACCCCCACACCACAAATGACTCATTTCACAGAGTTGATGAGGTGACTGACTGGGTCATGGTCAGCCTGGATCATTCGCTAAGCCCACCCCCAGCCTCTTTCCGCTCCAAACAAGGACACTCTTCAAACACAATTAGTCACACAACAGCTTTTCCACACTGCGTTGAGCCTCTATAAAGACTGAAATCTTTATAATGATGAATTTTAGATGCTCTGTATCTGGTTCATATCACACCGGATACCTTTCTAAGCCAAAGCATGGGATGTGGGAGACTGGAAAAGAGAGCTCAGATTCATCTGGGTCAGCACGAGCTTGTGCTGTTGGGAAAGACTACGATCGGCAGCCTGGGTCTGAGAAAGCCCAAGTCTGAGCACCGGCAGCTCTTGTCTTATCAGCCCAGTGACAGAACCTCACTGCATTTCAACTCCCAAGCCACAAAATAAGATAGAGAGCCCTGTCTCCTAGTGTGCTATGAGTACGCGGTGAAATAAGCCATGAAGATGGTTTCCTGGAGTCCTTGCTAATGGTGGCACACAGGAGGGCAGAACGTCCATCGGCTCCCTGGCCACCAAGCTCCACACTACGGGAGAACAGGGCCACCTGTGCATCCTCGGCTCTCTGTCGGTATCCGCCACACTCCGTCTCCAGAACATGGAACGCGCTCTATAAATAAGCATTACGTAAATCCCTGGATGGCTGTGACTCTCCTCCCTCCCCGCCCGGCCCACAGGGGTTTTTGGGGAATCACATGTGCTAGGAGGTGGAAGCTCTCAGATGACTTGACAGATGCTACATGAAAGCCACAGCAGTGTGCTGCCTGTGGTGACTGCTTTGGGAGGACTACGGTGGAGCCAGCTTGTTGCTCATTCTGGTAGACCAGGTGCTTTTGCTGAAATATCTGGGCTTGATGGCTTCAGACTAGGAATAATGACTCCTGTTGCTTTTAAGCAAAAACAGTCAACTCTAAGTCAAACGTCAGCAGGCGTGTGAAGAGCAAGGTTGGGAAACATGGGGTTGAATCATGGAATTCAAGGATTATAAGGTCACAGGCTCGTTTTTTTCCTTTCTTTTTTTAAAATTTTATTTAAGGTATACAAATTCCATGCATTTCATACTTCTTCCTCCTCCCTCTGTTATTCCCACTCTTAATTTTTACAGAGATCTATTTTTGGTTAACTTTATATTCATAAGATTAGCCCTACACTAAGTAAAAGGTTCAACAAATAGTATGAAGAAAAAAAAACTGTTCCTCAACAGTAGAGACAAGGCTGTAAACAATCATTGAATCTCAAAATGTCAATTTGGCCACAGGCTCTTTTTTTTTGTTTTGTTTTGTTTTTGTTTTTAGATTTGTTTACTTGCTTAAGAGGCACAGTTTCAGACATAGAGGGAGAGAGAGACAAAGAGGTCTTCCATCTGCTGGTTCACTCCCCAAATAGCTGCAACAGTCAGAGCTGAGATGATGCTTAACCTACTATACCACAGCATGGGCCCTGGCCACAGGCTCTTTGAAAGGGTTAATATTCAATTCTTTTTTTTTTTTTCCTTTTTGACAGGCAGAGTGGACAGTGAAAGAGAGAGAGAGAGAAAGGTCTTCCTTTTCCGTTGGTTCATCCCCCAAATGGGCACTATGGCCAGTGTGCTACGGCCGGCACACGATGCCGATCTGATGGCAGGAACCAGGTGCTTCTCCTAGTCTCCCGTGCGGGTGCAGGGCCCAAGCACTTGGGCCATCCTCCACTGCCTTCCTGGGCCACACAGAGAGCTGGACTGGAAGAGGAGCAACCGGGACAGAATCCGGCGCCCCGACCGGGACTAGAACCTGGGGTGCTGGCGCCGCAGGCAGAGGATTAGCCTATTGAGCCATGGTGCTGGCCAATATTCAATTCTTGAGGGGGCTGCTTCCCAGAAAAGAGCACAGCATAGAAAAAGTGTCATTTCAGTTCAATTTTAAGCTTAGCGAAATCCACTCTCAGTGTGGACACTCACTGTGTGAATACTATGCAAATGAGCAATGGTAAAGAGAGCTTTAAGGAAACAGTTATTAAAGAATTTTAAATCAATTGGTAACTGGGAAGTAGTCTTCATGATAAATAATTGACTTGAGTGACTAATCTCAAACTAACCAAGTGTGGTTATAGAGCTAAAGCATTCAGATTTCACAATGTGGCAAATAAAGTAGCTAATGTGGCTGCTACCAAGAGACCAGGTGCCTGTAGATTCCAGATGTGTCCATGTCAGTTGCAAGGTGGCTTTTACACAGGACTTTGGAGGTTAAAATAGTACACAAATGGGAAGAAGTTCTCAACTGGGATGGTATATTATCCTGTTTTCTATGGCTATAACAAAATTCCAAGCCTGGGTGATTTACAGCAGCACAAGTCTATGCAGCTCACAGCTGTGAAGGCTGAAAGTCCAGGACCAGGCAGCCCCATCTAGAACGCCTTTGGTGATGGCCACGTGGAAAGCTCATCATGCTGGTGGAATCATGTGCAGAGGAGATAATGTAGCTAGACAAAAAAGCAGACAACGGGGAGAGGCCAGGCTTGCTCTTTTCATAAAAACAAGCTCACTTGCTCTCTCTCTCTCTCTTTAAAAACTTACTTTATTTACTTGAAAGGCCGAGTTACAGAGAAAGGAGAGACAGTGAGATCTTCCATCCACTGGCTCACCCCCCCAAATGACAGCAACAGCCAGAGCTGGTTCAAGTTGAACCCAGGAGCCAGGAACTCCATCCAGGTCCCTCACATGAGTGCAGAGGCCCAAACACTTAGGTCAGCTTCTATTACTTTCCCATATGCAATAGCAGGGAGCTGGATCTGGAAATGGAGCAGCCGGGACTCGAACAAACATTCACATGGAATGCCAGCATTTCATGTGGCAGCTTAACCCACTGCACCGCAGGGCCAGCCCCACAACATGCTCTCATGGACACTAACTCACTCAGTGAGATCAGCATTAATTCCTTCCAAAGGGGATGCCCCCAGTGACCTAATTACCTTGCAATAGACCCCACTGCTTGAAAGTCCCACTGTCTCTACTCCATTGCCATACTGGGGACCAAGTGAATCTTCAGGGGGAAAACCACTTCTAAACCATGGCAAACTGTAGCAAATTTAGGAGTGTGAATATTTGAGGATGAAATTTGAATGAGTGGTGCATAATTTTATGTAGCAAGATAATTGGTAGGAAGATAGGTGAGTCTGTAGTTTATACAATATTATTTTAAAAAAATGCAATTGTGTTTCTTTTAAGTATATGTAGAAACCCTTACTTATTCCTCTTCTTTCCACTTCATGCAAAGTGGTTTGTTAAATATATCTATTGGAGGATTTTTAAGGGATCCATTTTAATAAATATTTCCGGATGGTTTGTGTTGGACACACATAGGGCTAGTGTGTTGAGTGTGACTAAACCCTTGGAGTTGTCTGAAAATTGTTCTCGTCGCTGATTCCCTAAGTGGCTGCTACATGCCAAGCAAAATGCATACATTCTTGGTTTTGTCACAATGAAATCATCACCAATTCACCACTGCCACCAGTACTGCCAACCCACCACCAGCATTACCACCATAACCATCACCACTCCCATGGTCACCATCACTATCACCATCATCACTCCTATCAGCCGCAGTATCATCACCACCACTATTAGGGAGTGGCTGAGCTATACCTTAGCCTGTGTGTGTGTGTGGGGGGGGGGGAGTCTAAGGAAAACAAAGCCCCCAGGGAAAGGAATGTAGCAGTGTCTAGCAGCCTTGGAAGCCCATTGAAGGCAGTCCAATATTTTATACTACAAAGTCCTGCTCATACCCTGGCAACTTTACAGGCGGTGCCAGTCTTCCTCTAAGAAATGAACCCTAGGAGAAATTCCCTCTGCTTGGGGAAAGTGGGCTATCCCATCTAATAACATTGGGTAATAGTATCTTGAGAGGAATTTTACCTCTTTCTCACCTAGCAAACCCTTTGTCCTGGAGAAGAGATGAGGAGGAAGGAGAAACTGTGGAAAGAACTGGATCTTCCCTTACAAGCCCTGGACTGAATGCACACAATACTCAGTTCTTTCCTAAAACAGTTGCCTGGTCTCTCAGGTGCATCTCAGTGCCCAGCTCTTTCTTGCAATGCCTGTGTGGTCTGGCAGGTGTATTTCAGCGCTCAGCTCTTTCGTGAGACAGCCACCTGGTCTATCAAGTGTATTTCAGTCCTCAGCCTCAGCTCTTTCCTGAGATAGGAGCCTGGTCCATCAGGTGTGTTCCTCTCAGTTCTCAGTCTTTGCTGAGATGCCTGTCTGACCAGCCAGGTGTATTCTCTCAAACTATGGAACCTGGCTTACTCCAGTGTGAATGGCTAGGCACTCTTGCCCAGATTCTATCTGGAGGGACATCCATCTGATGGATACCATTAAACTTCACTATCTTGTTTACCACTACTCATGCAGAGACAAGAACCTCTGTTCCACCCATCTCCACCGCCACTACCACAACCTCTCTGCTATCAGCAGCAGCATCACCGCCACCACCACTGTTAAGGTGGAAGTTAGAAATTATATTAAGGAAAACAAAGCACCCATGGAAAGGAACGTAGCAGCCTCTATCAGCCTCAGAAGCATGTCTTGGAAGCAGCCCAGTATTTTATACTGCAAAGTCCTGCCCATGGCCCCAGTAACTTTATAGGTGGCCCCAGCCTTCCCCTGCTCCAAGGAAATCACCCCAGGAGAATCCTCTCTGCCAGGTACCAGGTGAGCTCCCAAGTCTGATAACGTTGGGTACTAAAACCTTGGGAGGAATTTTACCGGTTTCACACCAAGCAAACCCTTTGCCCAAGAGAAGAGAGTGAGGAAAAGGAAAAGGGTGGGAAGATCTGGACCTCATTCTCTATAAGCCCTAGTCTCAATGCAGATGGGGCTGTCAGCCCCTGCCTGAGACAGTGGCCTGGTTCATCAGATGTGTTTCTCTCAGTTCTCTGTTCTTTGCTGAGATGATGCCTGCCTGGCCTGCCCGGTGTATTTTCCCATTAAACTATGTAACCTGGTTTACACCATTCTGATTGGATTGGACATTCTGTCTCAGATTCTGTCTGGAGAGCTCCCCATCTGTTCTGCCACATGCCCCACCCCCATTAAACCTTGCTACCTTGCTTACCACGACTCTGTCTCATGTCTGAATTCTTTCTTACTCAAAGACACCATCTCTACTAACAGAAGTGTACTCTGCCCCCCATTTCTCTCTGTGTGTCTCTTCTCTCTGCCTTTCAAAGAAATCAATACATCTATTTTTTAAAGAAAAAGCACGATGATCCTCTTTGGAAGTTTTGTAGGAGTAAGGAGGGGAGAAGGGTGTTGCTAAGATAGAAGCTGGAAAATGCTGACTCTCACAATTACTGGAAAACTCATAATCTTAAAAGAAGACAACTTTAGATGCATAGACTTGGCCCTTGATTATTCACTAGGTAATTTTAGATTTGCATATCCCTATACCTACAGTATCATTGTGAGACAGTGGGCCTTCTGTCTAGAAATGAACACCCTCCTCCATTTATAGCAGCTGAAGGTTTCTGTGACTACATGCCAACAAAGATTTTGGGGGATTATTGGACCAACTCATAAATTATAGTTCCTTCTCTGATGCTGCAAAGTAGCTCTTGGCCACTATAA
Organism: Oryctolagus cuniculus; assembly: GCF_964237555.1. Lineage (NCBI taxonomy): Eukaryota > Metazoa > Chordata > Mammalia > Lagomorpha > Leporidae > Oryctolagus > Oryctolagus cuniculus. Next base: position 30,865,265 of record NC_091432.1, read on the forward strand.
TTTTACTATGTGATACCTTCCCTTCTCCTCCCAGACTCATGAAAGACTGGATCCAGTACTAGACATATGGTATAAACCTGACCAAACAAGGTCTTTGATCTTGAAATTTGAGGTTGGAGTATGGTTGAACATGTAAGACAAATTTGGGAGCTGTGGGGTAGCCATATACCTTCATGGGGATGAAGAAGAGAAAAAAGACCAAGGCAGAAGCTCAAAGGAAAGCAAAAAAATATTTACTGAGTTCTGGCACAGTCCAAGTTCCTTGTTCTGGTCTGTCCTTGATGCCTGACAGCTCTACTGGCATGTCTTCTGGGAGGCAAGCTTGTGTCCTTATAATAAACCCTTTGAGTCTGTTTGTAGTGGGTTAGTCTGGTTTCCATTCCTTGTGACAAAAAATATGTGGTGAATACAAGAGGACATCTCTCCTGTTTACAAAGGGCAAGCACAGGCTCAAATGGATGGTGGGCGTGGCCTTGAATCGGGGAATTTGGCTCTAGATCTAATGTATTCCAATTCAAAATTCCATGTTCATCTCACTACCTGGCCTCACCTACAACCCCTGCCCATTCATAATTCCATTACACACAAAGAGTGCAATCATCTCTCTTTCACTGTGATAGAAACAAGACCTTCCGAACGACTCGTCCACAACTGCATGGTGATACAAATGAGAGGCAGTTCTTCTGAGTGTTTCCTCTCCAGACCTTCCCCAGACAATGCATCTTTCTTCCTGAGCAGGCTTCGCAGTCTATTTCAAAGGGAAAACCTTCCAGCTGATAGACAGTAATGGCTGCTTCTCTTCAAAAACACCCAACAGGTAAAATGTGGGCTCCAACATAGAGGCATAAGTCTCCGGCCAAGTCCTTGCCGGGCTTAGCATCAACCCCTGCAGAAAGGGAACAGGTGCAGAGGGCCTGAATGGGAGGCCAGGCTCAATCCATTTTGTTACTGGATATCATTCCCCAGTTATAGTAGCCTGCTGTTCTAGAAGAAGACTTGTTGAACCAAACTTAACAGGGAGAGGATGTGGGTAGGGAGGGGAAAGAGAGAAAAAGGAAGATCTCTATTAAGAGAGTGTGTGAAGGTGAACACAGTACAAAAGGCATGAATCTGCCATCACAGAAATGAACATGAGGCTGGCGCTGTGGCTCACTAGGCTAATCCTCTACCTACAGCGCCGGTACTCCAGGTTCTAGTCCTGGTTGGGGTGCCAGTTCTGTCCTGGTTGCTCCTCTCTCCAGCTCTCTGCTGTGGGCCAGGAAGGCAGTGGAGGATGGCTCAAGTGCTTGGGCCCTGCACCCACATGGGAGACCAGGAGGAAGTGCCTGGCTCCTGGCTTCAGATCAGCGCAGTGTACTGGCAGTGGCGGCCATTTGGGGAGTGAACCAACGGAAGGAAGACCTTTCTTTCTCTCTCACTAACTCTGCCTGTAAAAAAAAAAAACAGAGGAAGGAAGGAAGGAAGGAAGGAAGGAAGGAAGGAAGGAAGGAAGGAAGGAAGGAAGATGAAAGTCTTCTAATCATCAAACAGGAATCTAACAGACTTCTTCTGTATATTCCATGTGTCCTAAGCAGTGAAGGAAGGCCGGAGATGAGGAGGCCCTGCTTTCTCTCCTCAAAGCGATTGTGGTCCAGACAGAGGCCAGCAGGTCAGTTGCCTGTTAGTTCAAGAAATATTTGTGTATCATTGAGAAAGCAGCAGGAAGGTGCGTGGCAACTGTAACAAGATGTGAAGGGAAGATCTATCTGAGAAGTGATGTCTGAGTCAAACTCACACAAATTTAAGAGAAAGGCTTCAATAAGAGGCTATAGAAAATATAATGTCTTGAAATGAGAGTATTTTTGGTGTGTTTGAGGAACAGAAAAGACTAATGTGGCTACAGCAGAGTGAACAAGAAAGCAGAGTAGGAAATGAGATTGAAGAAGAGGGTAAGGCCCAGCTCTTTCAAAGCCAAGCAGGCTGTGGTAAGAAGTTTGGATTTTATGCTGATTGCAAGGGGATGACTCCAGTGGATTTCCCCTAAAACTTAGTAAAGACTGCTTAAGTCACTGGGATGAGAAAGATTCAGAGGGCTCACAGTTCAGTGGGTAGGAGTTCACTGGTGGATTAATAATGCAGCAATGGCCACACTAGTGGCTACTATTTGACATCTCTGCTCATGATGGATGACTCAGCTGTGTTCGTCAAGACAGTCTGGGTTATGCTTCAGTCACAACATCACTAAAATCTCAGTGACTTAACACAATCACCCAGGTGACATCGTGTCATGCTAAATTAGCTGCGGGTCAGGAAACTCTCAACCATACCTGTCTTCCATGCACTAGCTCACTGACCATGGGGCTTTTGGTCTTATGGTACCTCCAACTTAACACCCGGAGAGGATTAGTAGAGTTCCTTAAGCTGGTGATTAAATGCTTTGATCCAGAAAGAATATATGTCACTCTCATTTCAATGCATCGGCTAGAACTACCCACATAAGTCCATCGAATTGCAATGGGATTCAGGGGAGAGTAATTCTCCTATTTGCCTGAGGTTAAGGAACACTTGATGTGAGCAAATGGTAAAATGTAATGCTTTAAAGGAAGTCTAGCCCTACTGCAAGGCAGTTTGCATTGCACTGAATAAGGAGTAATCAGTAAAGGAGTTCAAAGCTTGGTGGTATCAATTATTGCTGTTCAGAAAGGCTCTGTAGGTAAGAGGGTACCTGAGCCAGGTCCTGATATACGAGTAGTTATTTGTTAAACAGTCTCCTTTAGCTCCATCTGCCCCATCACAATCTCCTCAAGTTCTCAGCTTCACTGATCCAACCTGAGCCACCATGCAGGAAAGTCCCCCTAGCCTCTTTAGACATCATTTTGGATACAAGAGCAAACATCACTGAGAATATCATTTATCTCCTGTGTAACCTTGGGAAGTTTACTCAATCTCTTTTAGTTTAAATTCTTCACCTAATGCCTTATAAAATAGCTCTGAAAATTTAAGTATACCATGCAGTAATCATATATTTAACTCACAATAGGGTTTGAAATATAATGATCCAAAAAATAGTAGTGATTGTTATTTTTTCCTTTTAAAAATATTTATGTATTTCTTTCTTTCTTTATTTTGGAATTCAGAGTTATAGAGAGAGAGGGAGAGAAAGAAAGTGAGATCTTCCATCCACTGGTTCACTTCCCAGATGGCTGCTGTGGTCAGGGCTGGACCAGATTGAAGCCAGGAGCCAGAAGCTTCATCTGGGTCTCTCACAAGGGTGGCAGGTGCCCAAACACTTAAACCATCTTCCATTGCTTTTTCCAGGCCATTAGCAGCAAGCTGGACCAGAAGTGGAGCAGCTGGGACATGAACTGGTATCCATATGGGATGCTGGCACCACAGGCAGTGGCTTTACCTGCTATGCCACAATGCCAGCCCTGAGTGATTGCTATTGGTTCACCTTTCCCTTAGATTCTATCTTCTCTTGGCTTTATAGATTCTGCCCTAGCCCACTTTTATCCTACCTTTCAGATTGTATCACAGTTATTTATTTGTTAAAAATTTTATTCATAATAAATTGATACAAAAATGGATAATAGCTTTAAGGTATAGAAATTCATTTTTAAAGATTTATTTATTTATTTGAAAGGCAGAGTTACAAAGAAAGAGAGAGAGAGATCTTTCATCCATTGGTTCACTTTCCAAATGACCACAATGGCCAGAACTGGTCCAGGTCAAAGGCAGGAGCCAGAAGCTTGATCTTGATCCCCTATGTAGATGTCAGGAGCCCAAGTTCTTGGGTCATCACCCACTGATTTTCTCAGGCCATCAGCAGGGAGCTCAATTTGTCATGGAACATCAGGGACACAAACTGGTGCCCGTATGGGATGGTGGTATCACAGGAAGTGGCTTAACATGCCGCACTACAACACGGGCCCCAGAAATTCATTTTGGGGTCACCTAACACTCATCACAGCCTCTAGGAGGGTGGGATGGGAAGTCCAGCATGGGAAAGGCTCTGCAACCTTCAACACGCCACTTCCCACTTGGCTGGCGTCATTTCCATCCACTGGCAGAAGGAGAAAGGACATGAAGCTTTCATGGGTCATGCCTGATTGCAAGACCGTCACTTGCACTTACCTCCCATCAGCTAGCATCCAGTCACACTGCTGCACCTAACTGCAAGGAAAACTGGGACGTGGAGCCCAGCTGTGAGTCCAGGGGAACGAGGAGAAGGTGGTGTTGAGGAAGCTGTTGTCTGTCGCACTCCTCTCCCCATCCCTGCTTCCTCTCCACTGACTGCCAACCGCTGTACGGATGAAAAAGAAGACACCTGTCTGACCCTCACTCGCTGAGCGTGTCTGCCTTTTCCAAGTATCCCTGCTTACTCTCCTCTACCTGAGTAAGAGGTGTGTCCAACCTAAGGGATCAGGAGAGGGTTTGGGGTGACAAGAAAGAGAATGGGGTTCCAGCACGGGCTTGAGTTCCAGATCTGCCTTCTGGAACCTCAGACAGCGTTTCCAGGCAAGGAAGCAGTCCACAGAGTCTGTGTCTTTCTCTACCAACTCACTGGGACCTTGTGGAACCAGTTTTAACGCTGTGTACAAAGTGCTTTGAGACCCATTTCCCAAAATATTAATTTCAAAGGATGTTCCCAAAATACTAATTTCAAGGCTTCCATGGACAAGTATGTTTGGGAAACACCAGATTAAATATAGGCTAACAGATTTCTTTACTGCAGAAATATTCCATTTACAGAGGATTTTCTACTGCCAGGTGCTATTCACAGTACATATACTGTGGTGAACAAACCCAAGTAGTCCCTGGTCTCTGGTAGTTTACTACCCAGTGCTAGTGGACGTTTAAGTCTCCAACAGGGGGCCATGGTATATAACCTTGTTCAGAATTATTTGACCACAGATACCTGATTTTTAGTGGAAAACATAACTTTGAAATTCTTAAAATAGAGTGAGCAGATAGTAATACTGATCAAATCCATAAGGTCTTATGCTTGATACATTTTTACAAGTCTGAATTTGAGTAAAATCTTTCTTTCTCTCCCTCCCCGCGCCTTTATCTGTACATCCATGGGGTGAGAGTATTGATTTTTTTTCTTGAAAGTGAGTGAAAGTCTAATAGAAGGATATGTATTTTTTGAGTCTTATGGAAAATTGCAATAATAAATATGTACATAGGTAAAGTGAAGGTGATAATGAGTTTACACATAGCTGTCACCCACCTTCAACAATTACCAGTTCATAGCCCATTTTGTTCTGCTTTATCCCCCCTGCTGGATTATTTTGAAACAAATCCCAGACATCACATCTTTTTCTCCAGAAAGTTTCTATGTGTATCACTAAAACATCAAAGCTCTTTAAAAATAACACAATCATAATACTAATACTGCTTGGTGATAATCTTAAATGTTTTCCTTTGAGGTTTTGTGTACGTATTATGAAAATGTTTGTGTTACTTTTGAATCAAACATCTCATTTTAAAGATATAAAGGGGCCAGCACTGTGTTGTAGCAGATAAAGCCACCGCCTGCAGTGCCAGCATCCTATATGGGCACCGGTTTGAGACCCAGCTGCTCCACTTCCAATCCAGCTCTCTGCTATGGCCTGGGAAAGCAGTGTGAGATGGCCCAAGACCTTGGGCCCCTGCACCTGCATGGGAGACCTGGAAAGAGCTCCTGGCTCTTGGCTTTGGATCGGCACAGCTCCAGTCATTGTGGCTAACTGGGGAGTGAACCAGCAGATGGAAGACCTCCCTCTCTGCCTCTGCCTCTCTGTAACTCTGCCTTTCAAAATAAATAAATAAATCTTTTTTAGAAAAGATATTAAGAGGCAGTAGGTGTCACTGAGGTAAACGTCACTGGGGCATTCAAGCAGACAAACACACATGCACACATGCGTGTGCTGGGACATGTGCATGCACGGAGCAGCGCTGACATTCTCTCTAGGGAAACACCCAGGTCCCAAGTGCAGTCTCCACCACACACTAGGTGGATTTGTTCTGCCTGCCGTAGAACTGGAGAGAAAGCCCCAGCTGTCCTCACCCAAGTCCTGTGGGAGATGGGGCCTGAGGAGCCTCTGGCCTGGTCTCCTCCCCAGCGCACTGCACAGGAGCTGTGATTGGCCCAGCCACGTGGCCTCTGAGAAGTGATGTTTGGGAAGGTGACAGGGCCAGGGAGGCAGGAGGAGAGACCACAGGGTACCCTTCAGAGGAGGTCCCAGCCGCGCTGCTTCTGTCCCAGAGTTCACCGTGTGAACCTGTAAGTCCTGACAAGTCCCTTTTGCCTTTGGGTCAGTGACCACTTGCTCTTGGGCAAGACAGCTCTGGAATGGCTGATGGCGTGACAGCGTGAGAACCCTGAGCGCTCAGGAGGAACTAGGGTGGGGCACCCAGAAAGAAGGCTGACTTCGCTCCCAATCTGTCCCTCAGTCCAGCCTCCTCAGAAGTCCCTGCTGTCCCCTTGCCCACTCCAGATGACAGTATACCGAGGGTGGTGAGTACCCTTGGTCATAAATCAGAAACTCTGTATTCTGGCTTAGCGTTATGGGGCAAGGGGACCCTTGGGTCAGGAGGTCATGGATCTCTGCAGACTGATCAACCAACAATGCCACGGCATAGCTGCAGCTCCTGGGGAAAGAAACAGCCCTGTGCCCAGCGGACAGAGCCTGCCCCCGGCCCAGAGTTGTCCTCACATGGCGCTGGGCACTGGTGGGGGATGTCCCCGGGATGCAGAGCAGGAGGGGATTCCACCAGTTTTCAGACATTTCTGATCTTTCTCACCCCCATTGTTGATTCACTTCTGGATTTCTCCTGTCGTTGCTCCCCGTCTCTGAGTCCCTGTCCTCCCCACTGGGTCCTTTCTCAGCCTCACTTCCATTCCTGTCTCTTGGCCTGGCCTCCCTCCCTCCCCCAGCCACACAGCTGACTGCTTGTTTGGTTTGAATGCACTCTCCCCACCCGCCCCCATCGCCGTGGGTCTTGCTGCTGCCGCCACTTCGTCAGCCTGGGTTTGTCCCTTTCTCTTCCCCCACCCACAGACTGTCAGCTCTTTTCTGTGTTTCCGCTCTCATCCAGCGCATCTGGAAACTTACTCCCGGGGCAGAGCACGTGGCTCCCGGGAGCAGCCCTCGGGGCATCCCGCTGCTCACAGCTCCCTTCGCAGGTCCCTCGCTGGAGAGGCAGGGAGAAGGAGCAAGAGCAGTCTCCCAGGATGGGTCTGGAAGGCATAGGAAATGCTTTGCTGTCTGGGGCAGAGACAGAGAGCTCCATCCCCATGGGGAGAGAAATGGAAGGTAACCAAAGCACCCTTTATGCTACCAGACAAGCCCTGGGCACAGGACTGTCTCAGAACATCTCACTTAATTCTGCATGGGAGGGATGGTTGGTGCTGCTTAAATGCAAGGACTCTGAGGATCCGAGAGGCTCAGTGACTTGCCCACACTCACACAGCCCAGAAGCAGAGGAGCCAGCAAAGGAACCTGGTCTCATGCCAGAGTCCTGTTCATTTCACAGCTGCAAGGGCTTCTATGGACTGAAGAAACTGGCTCGTTGTGCTGCCTGCTTCTGTCTTCACCATCAGAGAAGGTCTCTTGCCTTGGCATTTCTTTCTCTCTTCTTGCCTCTCATCTCCTCTAGAAGAGGGTATGGTGGTGATGTGTCTCCCTCTCCCCTGTCCTGCCCCATGTGCACCTCTGCCCACACCACAGTGATGTCACCAGCAGCCTGGACAACCTTAGTTGTCCAGAAAACCTTAGTACTGCACGGGGCCTCAGATTTCAAGCGGCCCGGAGCCAGTGCCAAAGTGGCCATCTCTGTGAGCTGCTTTAGGAAGCTCCACTCTTGGCTTTGGCATCTGCTTCAAGTTGGAGAAAGACCTGGCCTCAGGAGAGGAGCAGAACCCTACGTGACTGCAGCTGTGTCCAGAGTCAGCATCCGCCAGACAGGTGAGGCTGAGCCACTTCTCAGCCCTCGCCCACTGTGCCCAGTGGCCCTCTCCCCACTGATGAACTAGCTGGTGCCCACATCCTTGAATCCAAACCTGCATGCCCGTTCTGTTCTTCCCGAAAAGATGGTGTCCCTTTGACATTGAAAATAACTCTGGTAAAAGAAAAAATAATTCCCCAAGATCCCACATATTATGGAACCGTTATTTTTGTTCTTGCAAAAAAAAAAAAAAAAGTGGAATTTCAGAATTAGATTATACATGGGCCGGCTTATTTCAACATCATGGCCACCATGATCCATGTGCCATTTTCTCTTTTGCTCCGTTCCCTAGACTTTCTGTTCTGTATTGCTCCTTTTCAATGTAAATTCCAGCATCATTATTTTTAACTGGGTCTGGTATTCCTTTGACTGGATATAGCATCTTTTATTAAACTGTTTCACCACTAATGTACATTTAGGCTGCTTCCATGGGTCACAATGACACAAAACACTTGCGTGGAAATATTCATGCATGTAATTTTTGCTTCCGTTGAATTATTTCCTCAGAAAATTGATCCAGAGTGGAAATGGTTATAAATGGTTTGATTACATATGAAGTTAGCTGATAAAGTTGCCTCCTGCAATGCTGGCATCCCATGTGGGTGCTGGTTCATGCCCTGGCTGCTCCACTTCTAATCCAACTCCCTGCTAATGGCCCAGGAAAAGCAACAGATGGTCCAAGAGTTTGGGCCCCACTACCCACAGAGGAGACATGGAGGAAGTTCCTGGCTCCTGGCTTCAGCCTGGCCAAGCCCTGGTTGTTGCAACCATTTGGGAAGTTGAACCAGTAGATTAAAGATCTCTCTCTGTCTCTCCCTTTCTCTCTGTAACTCTGACTTTCAAATAAACAAATAAATCTTTGAAGAAAAACAGAAGAAATGTAAGTGGGGTCCCAATGACTGGGTTACAACCTGGCTTTGACACTTCCTAGCCATGTGACTTCGGACAGACTACTTAATCTCTCTAAACTGCCATTTCTTTAAATGTGGGATGGGGCTGATGTAATACTTAATTCATGGAGTAGTAGTGAGGATTGAATAAAGTCACTTACACTCAAAGTACCTCAATTAGGAATAATACAACTACTGCTACAATTAGTACTAACATGGACACCATTTCTCTGTTTCTTCAGAGTAAGCTGCCTCAACACCATGTGGCTGAAACCGGAAAGTGTTTCCTAGAGGCAAATGATCTCAGGTTGCAATAATCCAGCAGCTCAAAGCTTTTAAATCCTTTCATTCCACTCACTCCTCTCCTCTGTCCTAGGGTGGGGATTTCAGTCAAAACTCAGGCCCTGCCACATCTCTTTTAAGATTTGTTAAAGACCTTTCTAGTAGCCTGGCTGACTTAATGTTGGAAATCATACTCCAGATCTCACAGGATGCATTAAAAAAAAAACCACATACCTACAGGAAATAAAATTATACAGGCATAGCAGATTATAGAGGAGCAAATAAACTAGTAGATATGGTATGAGATTTTTAACTTCACATAATTATTAATTCCTTTATTTTAGCTTTATTTTTATAAATACTTTCCAATTTTCATTCTGTGGTTTGGATTAGAGTTTAGGAACACAATGAGTAATACCCTTCACTTCCCTGCTTGAGTTCAGAATCAAGTAAGAAATACATTCAAGGTGCCAGCATTGTGGCGCAGCAAGTGAAGCTGCTGCTTGGGATGCCAGCATACCATGTCAGAGTGCAGGTTCAAGTCCCCACTGCTCCACTTCTGACCCAGCTCCCTATTAATGTGCTTGGCAGCTGAAGTACTTGGGCCCCTGGCACCTACATGGGAGACCCAGATGGAGCTCCAGGCTGCTCACTTTGGCCCAGACCAGTCCTGGCCATGGTGACCATTTGGGGAGTGACTCAGGGGATGGGAAATACCTCTCTCCTCTGCCCCTCTGCTTTTCAAGTAAATGAATAAATGTGTTAAAAGATTAAAAAGAGAAATACATTCAGGAGTGAATTAGATTGAAATAAAAACACCAGCTTTAAGACTGGGCCAAGCACGTATACACTGCCCTTTCTGCAGTTCTGGGAGCCCTGGCTCTCTGCATTCCGCATCCATAGTGTCAGGAGGCCAATGGCAGCCCAAGGCTGGAGCACAGCGCCGTGTCCTTGCCTTGCTGCATCCCAACACCATGGCATTGTGCCAGCTCACCTCAGCCCGGAACAGTGAGTGCAACACAGGCAGGTGAGAGCAGGAACCATATTCACATGCTTTCGTTACAGGGTATTGTTATGACTTTGAAGAGCCGACCTCCTTCCATCTCTGTTTTCCCATCTCCGAACTTCAGTTTCCTCTTCCATCTTCTGCCCCGTGCAAGGCTGCTGTAATGATCGGTGAGCTACCAGCTGCTCTCCGCACAGGGCATCTGATGAGCCTGGGGACCACAGGTGCTTTCCCTACCACTGCCACTAGCAGTTAGGAGGTTCCTGGAAAGACTGGAAACCAGAGCATCTCATCACTGGGGTAAAAGCTCCTCTTTGTCTTCCAAATTTAATGAATAAAAGATGCGTAAATGTTGGGGCATATTCAATCACCAGATGAAAATGCACTCCACTCAACATCACTGATCACTAGGGAAACACAAGCCCAAACCTCCATGAGCTAATAGCTAATATGTTGGCGTATATTGGAAAGTCAACATTGAGTGTGTCAGGCACATAGTAGGTATTTAGTAAACATCTGTTGCTCTGACACATACAGAGGGACCTTCATAATTTGCATGCAAAATAGACATTACAAAAAACCTATGCATGGATTTTAAGTTTTTTTACGAACAAACACATCCTTTAATTCCATTTCTCTATGAACAATGAATGTAAAAATATACTCACATCTGTGCATATACTTGCCTGTAGACACCTATACATTTATATGTATTCACTTATTCCCTACAATAATCTTTTTTTTTTTTTTGACAGGCAGTGGATAGTGAGAGAGAGAGAGAGAGAGAGAGCCTACAATAATCTTTTTATTAACTGAGACACAGAGTGACTCTAGGTCACACCCGTGCTAAGTAGAAAAGCCAGAGTACAACCCAGGCTTTTTCTGCCTCAGGTCCCTATCATGTCAGCCTTCCCGGCAAGTGACAGTACTTTATGTATCTTCTCTGTAATACTTAAGCATCGACCCTGTACGATGAACGGCGTTAGCCCTATTTGAAAGATGAGGACTCTGGGGAAAAGAGAGGACAAGAAACTTAGGCAGAGTCACACAGCTGGAAAGTGGCAGGGGTGGCATTCAAATTGCAGTAGGTGGGCAGGATGGGTGTTCTGGCTCAGTGGGTTAAGCCTCTGCATGGGACACCCATAGTCCATTGGAGTAACTCTCTAGCTAGGGACCATTGGGTAAATTTCTTAACCTCAGGGCCAATGCTGTTGGGGTAGAGGGCTAACACTCAGCCTGTGACACCAGCATCCCATATAGGTGCCAGTTCATGCCTTGGCTGCTCCTCTTCCAATCTAGCTCTCTGCTATGGCCTGGGAAAGCAGTGGAAGATGGACCAAGTCCTTGGGCCCCTGCACCCACGTGGGAGACCTGGAAGAAGCTCCTGGCTCCTGGCTTCAGATCTGCTCAGCTCCAGCCATTGCAGCCATTTGGAGAGTGAACCAGTGATGGAAGACCTTTCTCCCTGTCTCTCCCTCTGTCTGTAACTCTGCCTCTCAAATAAATAAATAAATAAATAATTTCTTGACCTCTTTGAGCTTGAATTTCTTCATCTTTAAAGTGGGGATAAAATCAGCTAGAACTGCAGAGCAGTCTAAATTTAAGGCAAAGCTAGTGCAGCGTCCCACTCCTCCCCTGACATAGCAAATGCTTGTTGCATGATAGCTATGCTGCCACTGCTGTTATTACTATGTCTTTAAGGGAATATGGCTGACCAGTAGCACGAGCTCTGGGAGAGACATTCTGCTGCTTTCATGTCACGATGCCCCTCCTCTCTTGCAGGCTGCACACGGCAGCTGCTTTGGCCTCTGAGTTGCACAGGAGGACTCTACGCCAGACTGACAAAAGCCAGCTGTTGCTCCTGAAGCAGAGGGGGAAGAGAAGAAGGGAGATGATAAAGGGGGGCCTGCCCCCATGGACGCTTCCCCCCCAGCCCCTTCCCGGATGTCCTGAGCCCCCAACTCTGCCAGCTGCCTTCTCCCTTTCCCCAGGCACTGGCCCCCACACTGCCTGAGGACCCTCTCTCTGCCCAGCCACATGGTTTGCATCTGAGATCGTCATCGGCAGCTGGCAGCTGCCGGTTCCGGCTGTTAATACCCTGAGCCAGAGGCAGAGGAGCTGAGAGCTCCATGCTGGCCCTGAAGGTCAGCTTCCCTTTCTACAGGGGTGGAACCATGAAGGCGGAGTCAGCCCAGCAGCCCCGGAAGCCTTGGGCTCCAGAGCAGAGACCCTGGCTACCCTAGAGGAGTTTTTACATAGTGGAGCCCTCAACGCCCAGCCCCTCTGCGGGCCTTGAGCCAGAATCCAGTTTACTCACTACAAAGAGGCCACTTCCCCGCAGTAGCCACTGCCTCCAGGGGCTTCTGGAATCTGCCAGTGCTTAGTCATGGACCACTAGACCTGCCAGAGCCCTCTGTCTGACCAGCCCATTTTATAGGTTAAGCAACTGAGGCCCAGAAGGATGAGGTGACAAATCTAAGCTGGCACATGAGTCACACAGGGCTGGGACAGTATTGGTTCAGACAGCAAGCCTGGGGCTTTTCCATTACTCAAAACCACAGAGCCTGCCCCAGCATTTTCATGTGAAAGGGCTGGATGCAGGGATCCAGCTGGGGCCTGTGACCTCTCAGCTCAGTGTCTCCTGCAAACGACACACATCTTTGAAAAAGAACTTGCCAGAAACAGGTGGTAGGCAAAAGTGATGACAAAGAACAAAGTTCTCTGGCCTGGAAGATGCTCACCCTATAGCCTTAAAGAAGGAAGAAACAGAGACCCCATGCAACGTTCATCCTCTGCCTCCATTTGGATGAGGGGTGCCCACACACACCGAAAGAAGAGAAAGAGATCCTTGGAGCGGGTGAGATAGTGGGTGCTTTTCAGTCTTTCTTCTATTGTCTTATCCATAGTTTCTAAATTTTGGGCTTTGAGAGTGTCCATTTCTGAGACAACAATTTCAAAATAGGCAAGTGTCAGGGTCCCCAGTCACCCTTGCTCAAACAGGCCCGGCTGCCACCGTTCCCAGGACGGGCTGCACCCACTGCTCTGGGCGGGGGCGTTTTCCTTCCTGGCCAAGCCTGAGCAAGCTCAGACGTGAAGACAAACGGCCACAGTCTGGGAGCAGCAGCTCCTGCTCAGGCACCCGGGCATCTCCAGTGTGCAGGGAGGGAGGGCTGGGTGCAGACCTGGCTCAACTCAGAGATGTGGGCTGCAGGGAAGAGAGGGCTAAAACCCAGATGGCCTTCTTGGAATCTCCCAGTCCCAGGCCACTCCCTCTAGGAACCCTTGCCTTGCTCTTTCTTACACACACACACACACACACACACACATCTCATTCACATTTCACTCCATGTGAGATCAAGACTCTTGAGACAAGTCCACTATTCTCAGTTATCCCATGAGGGCTTGCTGCCTTGTGGGTGTCTCCAACATTCTTGATGGCCACAGAGCTCAGACGAAGTGCGTTGAGACAGCGTCATTGCCCCTGCCACATGCCAAGACAGGAGTCTATAATGCCTGCCCCGTGCCCTGCCTGGGAGCTGATGTTCCCTGGAGCAAAATTGTCCTGCATGTGGCTGGCTGACTGGTGCTGCTTCCCCAAAGGGCTCAAGTATGTGCCATCATCACTCATTCACAGAGCACCACCCTTAAAACAGTTTCTGCTGTCCATAGGGTGGGGCTCACAACCTCTCCCCAGGAGGGTGACAAAAACAGAGGGGACTTAAGCAACCAGATCCAACGGTGTCACGTTGCAGATAGGCAGAAAGACTGAATCCTAGCCCAGCTTCTCACTAGTCTGTGCTCTGGGCTGTTGAAGGAGCCACCCTGAGCCTCAGTTTCCTCCCATGTCCAGCGACTCTCAGCAGTGCTGGCAGGATTGAAGGAATCCGAGCCTCTCATGAGGGGTCAGCAAATACAACCCTTGGGAATCTGGCTTGCTGCTCGTCTGTGGACTAGCGTCAAGCTGAGGACTGTTTGGTCATTCTTCAATGGTTGGAAAAAGTCAGGAGAAGGATATTGCACAATATAATTTTATCAAATTCAAATGTAGTTATCCATAATAAAGTTTTTCTGGAACACAGTCATGCCCATTTATTGACAGTCATGCCCATGTTGCTTTCTGTCTGCTTTTGCATTACAACAGCTTTTGCATTACAACAGGGTGGGGCTGTCCCAGTGCTGAGTGGATGCAACAGAGATCAGATGGCCCACAAAGACTAAAATATCAACTGTCTGGCACTTTATGAAAAAAAAAATGTTTGCTGACCCTTGATCTGAATGGTCTGGTACATGGCAAGAGCATTAATAAATATTCTTCTCCTTTCTCCTTCCTTAAGCTCTCAAACAGGTATCACCTTTTTGTCTTGTACAAAAGAAAGAGTCTTGATGAGGAATATCTTGCTTTGGGAAGGTGGGGGAGAAGGAGGGTCTCTTCTTTCTGTGATCATCAGGCTCAGAGTTAGAAGATCAATTTACAAAGGTTAAAGCTTCTTTTTACCACCAGCTGGTTGTGTGGCCTGGAAAAGTGCAATTCACCTCTCCCAGCTTCAATGTCTCTCATTTACGAAATGGGATAATGGAATAGCTAGTGTTTACTTATTGCTTGCTGTGTGCTAGACATTGTTCCTGTCTCTTGCATCAGTAGCTTCTTTAATGGTAGCAATTCTTCAAGGGAAGTACTATCATTGCTCCACTTACAGACAAAAAAAAGCGGAGGCACAGAGAGATTAAGTGGGTTGCCAGAGATATCATAGCTAGTCAGAGGGACTCAAACCTTAGTTGGGTATTTTAGAAACCACTTTATATGGCCTTGAGTACTTTATAGACATATTGGGAGACTAATCTGAGATAAGGAATCTGGATAATTTTTTTAATTTTAATTTTTAATTAACTAAACATTTTAGAAATTTTCAGAAGAAAACATGATGTTTTGCTAAAAATCTACATTGTCAAATGGCTAAATAAAGCTATTGAATATATGTATTACCTCACATACTTTTTGTGGTGATAACACTTAAAATCTATTCTCTTAGCAATAATTGAGTATACAATAAGTTGTTATTAAGTATGGTTACTATTTTGTAAAATATGCCTCTTGAACTTATCCTCTTGTCCTTTGAATAACATCTCCCCAGTTCTACCAACCCTCAGTCTTTGATAACCACTATTTTACTTTCTGTTTCTGTGAGTTCAGCTTTTTTTAGATTCCACACATAGATGATATTTTGTGGCATTTGTCTTTCAGTGCTTGATTTATTTCATTTAGCAGGATGTCCTCCAGATTTACCCATGTTGTCACATATGATAAAATTTCATTTTTAGGGCTTATTAATATTCTATTGTGTCCATATGGCACCTTTTCTTCATCCATTCTCCCATATATAGACATTTAGATTGATTCCATTTCTTGCCTATGTGAATAATGCCGTAATAAACATTGGGAGCATAGATGTCTCTTTGACAATTCAATTTCATATGACTACATAAACTCTTTCCATCTCAAAAGAAATAGAAGTGATAACGTGTCCCAATCTGCCACTAGTGGTGGCATTTCAGCCAATGTGGCAGCACCTGGATGGAGAGGAGATAGTTGTAGGTGGCAGAAAGCCCTGCTAGGCTGGTTTCTATTTCTTCATATTCTTTGGTTATAAGAAAAAACACCTGCCCTGCTCTCCAAGCCAAAGCAGCATCTTGCTGAGAACGGTTATCCATCAGCACTTGATTGAGAAACAGGAGTCACCTCTCTGTGTGTTCCGGAAGCTGGTGGCAACATTCCCAGCCTGGCTTTGGGTCTCTTCCCAGTCATTACTACCTGTCCTGTCTTGGCAAGATGGCTGATGAGCAGCCCACATCCCTCAGTTGAGAGTGCTGATCTCAGCTCCACTCCGTCCCAAATGCTTCTGGTGGTTTCATTCCCAGGCAGTCCTGAAATGGTAGCTGAATCCAGCCAGCCCCTGCAGATGTTTCCTTGAAAGACCCTGGAAGCAGATTGCCCACCCCTGCCTCCACACTCTGCTGTGTCCTCCCAGGTGGAGGAGGCACACCTTTTCTATGAACGTCCCTCCCAGCCATCACTCTAGTCCAGCCCTCATTGCTTCTTCCCCACCTCTCACGCTACATTAGCGTTTGAGCGATGATTGAGTGTTAAGGGTTGGGGCAGGCTCTGTCTTGCTTTGTTGTCTGATCCACAGGAGGATTTCTTGCTCATTTTATTGGCTCCTGTACAGCTGGCAGGGTGGGGTGGGGGTGGGGACTGACACTACAATACAACACACGAGTGTTTGGCCTAGCAGTGAAGATACCTGTGTCCTACATCAGAGTACCCAAGTTTGAGTTCTGCTCCACCTTCTTGCCAATGCAGACTCTGCAAGGCAGCAGTGGTGGTTCAGGGAAGTGGGTTCATGCCACCCATGGAGGAGACCTGGATGGAGTGCTCAGATCCTGGTTGGGGCCCCAACCCAGCCTTGGCTGTTGAGGGGTCGGGGGGTGGATAGACCAGTAGATGGGAGTGCATGCTCACTCTCTTCCTCTCAAAGAAAATAAGACCCAACATGCATGACAGGATGAACAGCCTGGGTTTTTGACGTTGGAGTTCCTTTCTCATTTCCTAGCTGTGTGACCTTAAACATGTTAGTTAACTTTTCTGAGGCTCTTTTATCCCATGAGAAAAGCAGAGACAGCACCTGCCTCATAGATTGCTGTGAGGACTCAGTGAGCTAAGACGTGCGAACAGCCTGCCACAGTCCCTGGCATATATTAAATGCTCAACCAACGTGGGTCGTTCATTATTTCTCCTGTTTCAACCAGCGCCTCAAGAATGTGACGAAAGCTCCTCACATGCTTCCCTACGCTTTGCCCCAGAATGCATCCTTGACTCACTGAACGGCTCCTGAGGGCCTACTAAGTGCCAGGTACTCTGAGAATGTTAGGAGCTCACAGTGAAAACGAGGGCGGTGAAGGGCATAGAAACAGATGTGCACGCTGACATCATGGGCTAAGTGCTCTGAGAACTGCGGGCTGCGGGTAGGGATCTTCCAACTCTGGGGAGGCTGTGGTGCAAGGCGGCCAGAAGCAGGAAGCTCTGCCAAAGGAGATAAACTTGAACTGAGTTCCGAGTCCTAAGCAGGCCTCTGCAACCATTCCAGGAAGCAGGCACAGCAGGGGAGAGGCCCAGCGCAGTGAACCCTGTCCACACCGGTCCCCGTCATGAGCCTCCCAGCTTGGTGCCTGAGCTTAGGGCCCTCGTGCAGGTCCTTGGGGGAGACACGCACCTTCTATTCAGCATCTAACATCCCAGGACTGGCCAGGAGGAGGGAAACCCTGCCAGTGCGACGGCTGGGAGGAGATGCCAGAAAAGCGAAGGTGCTGAGGACAAGGTGGACCAGAGCAGCTGCACCCTGAACCAAGCCAGTCTGATGCTGGCAGCTACGGAGGCCCTGCAGGAAACAAGGGCAAGAAGGGATTATAATAGGGCTCCCTTCTCAATCTCCCCATGGGGGGAAGGAACCAACCAGGCCTGACTGGGACAGGAAAGAGAACTATGAAGGGAGGGGCCATCCTAGCCAACCAAGGACAGAACTCCCTCCACAAGCCCCTGAGTGTGCGGAAATCCTCACCGCTTCCCCTTGCAAGAACAGAGCAATGGGTGAACTCCTGGTTGAGACCCTGCCTGGCTGCTCCGAGGTCCTGGGGCCCCAGCACCTCCAGCTTCTCCAGTCCTCCGCCTCCCCCAGAGGGGGCCTTCAGCTCAGTCTTCCTCACTGCTGCTGCTCTCAGGGACCCACATGCGGTGGGCAGGGTGTGTCTCTGGGGAGGAGGAAGTGCTGGGCTCAGAAGCAGAACCTATTCCAAGCTTTGACTTGCCCAGTACGAATTGCACGAGGCTCAACTCTCTCCAGCCTTCCGTTTCTTTATTTGTATAATGGGACCACATTGTTCTCCTGTACACTTGCTTGCAGGAATAAATATGGTGTAGGGAAAACCCTGAGATGTTGAAAGTGGGAATGGTTGTGTTATCTGACTTCTTCACCTAATGTGTGTTCTATAGCGGTGGGGTCTGGCTCAAGGTTGCCAGCTAAGTGAGCACATTCCTTAACATATCTGGAGGTGGTTCTGTCTCAAATGGCTGGGCAGGGAGGAAGTGATTTCCAGCCTTCAGTGAGCCCCTCTTATCTGTCCAGCCTGTGAGCACCTGCAATGCCCGAGTGAGATTCGGTCCAGGGCTGCACAAAGGAACCACTGGAGCAATAGCCAAGTGTCAAAGAATTTGGCACTCAACTTTCTCTTTCCATTTTAGGACAAAGTGATCAATGGCTCACGAGGAGCTACTTGCCTTCTTCCTGCTTTCAGGAATTCTGTGTGGGAAGCACTGGCAAAGTCTAGAGCCAAAAGCTACATTTCTCAGCACCTTTGCATGCAGAGTAAGAGTTTGGATTGAGATTCTGGAAACACGTTCATCTGGCCTCTGCCCTATGTTCTTCTTGTTCATGCCTGGAATGTAGAATTGATGCCTGGAACTCTAGATGCCATTTTGTAACTGTGAGAACATTCAACCTTTGCTAGGAATGATTGAGTAGAGGCTCTGATAGCGTCTTTGAACTGCCTGCTTAGAAAAATTAAAACTCCCGGGGGCCAACACCGTGGCTCACTTGGTTAATCCTCCACCTGCAGCATCCATATGGGCACTGGTTCTAGTCCCAGCTGCTCCTCTTCTGATCCAGCTCTCTGCTATGGCCTGGGATAGCAGTAAAAGATGGCCCAAGTCCTTGGGCCCCTGCACCCACATGGGAGACCCGGAAGAAGCTCCTGGCTCCTGGCTTTGGATCAACACAGCTCCGGCTATTGTCGCCATCTGGGGAGTGAGCCAGCGGATGGAAGACCTCTCTCTTTCTCTGGCTCTCACTGTCTGTAATTCTACCTCTCAAATAAATAAATACAATATTAAAAAAAAAGAAAAGAAAAATTAAAACTCCCAATTACTAAAACCACTATTTGGGGCTGGTGCTGTAGAGTAGCAGGTAAGGCCACTGCCTGAAGTGCCAACATCCCATGTGGGCACTGGTTTGTGTCCCGACTGCTCCTCTTCCAATCCAGCTCTCTGCTATGGCCTGGGAAAGCAGTAGAAAATAGCCCAACTCCTTGGGTCCCTGCACCTGCGTGGGAGACCCAGAAGAAGCTCCCGGCTCCTGGCTTCAGATCTGCGCAGCTCCGGCCATTGAGGCCATTTGAGGAATGAAAAGTGGATAGAAGACCTCTCTCTCTTCTCTCTCTCTCTCTCCCCACTCCCTCCTTTCAAATAAATAAATAAATATTTCTAAAAAATAAAACCACTATTTATTCTGGGGAATTAGGGTGAGAAGGAGAATTTACTGTTTGTAGACAAGGATCATTGCAATCGTTGTACTCTTTCCTCCAGAGACTAGGCCAATCTGTCGAAGGCCCTGTCCCTCCACAGTGTAGGATTCAGCTGCTTGTGCATACTCTCATCTGATGGGACGCGCAGTCCATGGGGCACTGGAGCTTCTGTGTCAATCACTGCTACATCCTGACACGCATGAGCTGCTCCACACACCTTTCTTTCTTTTAAAGATTTACTTTATTTATTTGAAAGAGTTACAGAGAAAAGGAGAGACAGAGAGAGAGGTGTTCCATCCACTGGTTCACTCCCTAGATGTGAAGCTGGAGCTGTGCTGATCCAAAGCCAGGAGCCAAGAGCTTCTTCTGGGTCTCCCATGTGGGTGCAGGGGCCCAAGGACTTGGGCCATTTTTTACTGCTATCCCAGGCCATAGCAGAGAGCTGGATCAGAAGAGGAGCAGCTGGGACTAGAACCAGTGCCCATATGGAACGCCGATGCTTCAGGCCAGGGCTTTAACCTGCTGTGCCACAGCGCCAGCCCCAACACGCACCTTTCTTGAAGCACTGAAGGAAAGAACGCGGTGAGTGCTGGCTGATTCCAGGAGGCGGAGCTAACTTGCCCCAGACCTCAGAACAATCATCTGGTCTTTTCCACATCTCTGTTGATACAAAAAAGATTTGCCTAAAATGCCCAGTGCCATGATGCATGAGCTTTGACAATAACGCTCCTGGCCTCCCAAGAACCATCCATGACTCATGGTTGCCCTCATCCACACTGAGTGATCTAGAAGGTCACAGAGACTCAGGCCATACAACATACAACACACGAGGAGCTCGATGGATTCTATGTAAACGTGTACAGGAAACATTCACAGACACATCCATCAGGTCATTTTCATATCTCCAGCATCTCAGCTATCGATAGACTTCTAAAATATTACTTTCTCCATGGCTTCCAGACGGTTCTAAGTCTCTTCTTTATCATGACTTTGTCCTTGAGACCTGCTGTTCTGTGTTTCCAAATTATTCATGCTTTTTCTGCTTCCAACTTGAAAATCACTTCTTCTGCTGTCTTCCTTTCAAAAACCACAAGGAAATCTGTCTATAAGAGGTGTTCAGAAAGTTCATGGAAAAATGCGTATTTTGAAAATACCTGTACAGGGATTTCTACATTCTTTGCACCAAAATAAGCTCACACTAACTTATGACAACGTGTCCCAGCAGGATGTAGTTTGAGGTACTAAGAAGGATAAGATGGCCAGCGCCGCGGCTCACTAGGATAATCCTCCACCTTGCGGCGCCGGCACACCGGGTTCTAGTTCCGGTCGGGGCGCCGGATTCTGTCCCGGTTGCCCCTCTTCCAGGCCAGCTCTCTGCTGTGGCCCGGGAGTGCAGTGGAGGATGGCCCAAGTGCTTGGGCCCTGCACCCCATGGGAGACCAGGATAAGTACCTGGCTCCTGCCATC
This sequence comes from Oryctolagus cuniculus, assembly GCF_964237555.1. Classification (NCBI taxonomy): domain Eukaryota; kingdom Metazoa; phylum Chordata; class Mammalia; order Lagomorpha; family Leporidae; genus Oryctolagus; species Oryctolagus cuniculus. Next base: position 30,886,232 of record NC_091432.1, read on the forward strand.
AGATCAGCGCAGTGCACTGGTGCAGCACACCGGCCACGGCGGCCATTGGAGGGTGAACCAACAGCAAAAGGAAGACCTTTCTCTCTGTCTCTCTCTCTCTCACTGTCCACTCTGCCTGTCAAAAAATAAAAAAATAAAAATAAAAAAATAAAAAAAAGAAGGATAAGACATACGTTTGGAAAGAGGCCCTATCAGAGCAACATGAGCTGCTAAGATTGAAGCAAGAACAAACATCACGTTAATGGTTAATCTAGGGTGGAAAATAGTGAAATCATCTGATGCTTTGCGGAAGGTTTACAGGGACAATGCCCCCAGAGAAATTAGTAACTTAAAAGTGGACAACTCATTTTAAGAAGGGACCACGTGGATGTTGAGGATGAAGGCCATAGCAAAAGATCAACTATATCAATTGGTGGAAAAAAAAAAAAAAACCCTCTTGTCCCTAATTGAAGGTAACTGATGACTAATGAAATTAATGATGATTTGAGGAAAAAATAGCCAATGCAACAGAAATCTCAATGAGTTTAGATTACACAATCCTGATTTAAAAAATTAAAGTAGAGCAAACTTACTGCCAGTGGGGGCCAAAGCTATTTGCTCCCAGATCAGCTGCAGACAAGAGCAAAGCGTTCAGTGGGAATTTGGAACAAGTGAGATCAAGACCCTGAAGCTTTTCTTAAAAACAATTGCAACGTGTTATAAACCACAGCTTTACTAGTACAGCCCTAAAGAGAAGCACAATCAGAGCAATGGCTATCAAGAGGTATAAATGATCTAGTCAAAGCAAAAGTGGACAAATCCAAGGGCAAGGCTCCTAGCAACAGGTTTTGTTTTGTTTTGTTTTTGGCAAGCTTACGTCATTTTACGTGTTGGTTTTCTATAGGGCTAAAGAATGTTAACATTTGCTTATGATGAAAGCGTCTTGGTAAAGTTAGCCAAAGCTTTAGCAGAGAAATACCCAGGAAAGCTTCACAGAAAGTCTTTCTCCATGGCAATGCATCTGTTCATTCCTCTCATCAAACAAAGACAATTTTGTGAGAGCAGCAATGGGAAATCATTGGTCATCCATCTTATAATCCAGCTTTTTCTTCTTCTGATTTCTTTTCCTTTTCTAACCTTCAAAAATGTCTAAAGGGTGCATATTTTCCTATAGTTAATAATGTAAAAAAGATGGCCATAGTTAAATTCCCAGAAACAAAAGCATCTTGAATTTGATGAAGCATGTTGTGAAATAAAGTTTATAATTTTTGTTTTTATCTTTTAATTTCATTATCCATGGACATTTTAGTCTCATATTACTAATAAGAATGCAAAGTCCACATGTTTGCTTCCAACAAACTTGGAGTTCTCTTGCTCAAGTTGTGTGTTGACTGCCGTTGGGATAAGATCACAGATGATCTACCTACAGCTGCCTACCACAGTCTTCTCAGCTGCTTCTTCCAGGATCACACAAGGACTAGGTTCTCCAGGCTCCCTTGAATTTAGGTGAGTCCACGTGAGATCTCTATTCTCTGTGTGCATCTACCACCTGGGTAGGGCAGATGCAAGGACTAGAGGGTAAGATGGAGTCGCAAGAGGAAATGAACTTGGTTTCTTGAGTAGCAACATGCAGCAGATGCCTTGTGGACATATATTGGGCTGTAAAGGAGCAAGAAATAAATTTCGTGGTACCAGACCAGTGTTTTGTAGGTTTTTATTTTTATAGCAGCTAGCATTATTTATAGCCTATTCCTTTTTTTAGAGAGAGAGGTCTTATTGTTGGTGGGGGAAGCCCTATGGGCCGGGGGGAGAGGGTGAGGGAGTAAGAGGGGAGGAATCAGGAGGGAGAGAGCACGTGTGCTGGAAGCAGGTCTTGTTATACATTTGCCAGGGGCAGGGAAGTAGGAGCAGTGGGTCTCATTAGGGTGGGGGTGGAGCTGACACCTGTAGTTGGGCCATAGGGCTTAGGGCTGAAGCTTACTGTGCAAGGTGGCCACAGGGGCCAGAGCCTGAGATGGCATCTGGGGCATTGATGGCACCACAGATAAGACTGTGCAATTTTACTAACATTCCCCTCTTTTATTTTTCATAAAGAAAGTGTTGTATGGGATTCTATCAGCCCCAAAAGTCCAGGAGGGGTGGAGGGACAATGAGCTGTTCTTAGAACTACTTCCTGCTGACATGGGGGTGACGAGTTACTCTCTGTACAGCCTGTTCTTTACTTGTCCCTAGGACTGTTTTGGTGTCTCTATTCTAAGATAATGTCTCAGTTTGTATTAGAGCTACTTACATTCATGACTACATTGAACACATTTAGATTAGTGGCTGTCAACAGTGGCTTCACAATGGTAAATAACTGGAGAAACTTCTAAAAAAGCTCTCAATGTGTGGGTCTCCTCTCCAGGGTTTGTGATTAGTTTGGTCGTTGGTGGAACCCAGTGTCACTATTTTAAAGAACTCCCCAGCTGATTACAAAAGCAACCAGAAAATTCGGCAGTGCATCATAACACGTGGAGGGTTTTTTAACACTCAGTTTGGGGGCCTGCCTCCAGAGTCCCTGATTTTGCCTATCTGGGATGCAGCCTGAGGGTATACACCTCGAATAAGTTGCCAGATGAGCTGGATGCTTCTGGGGCCACACTTTGAAAACCAATGTCTAGACCTTTAAATCTCCCTCAGTGACAGCAGTAAGTGGTATTTTATCTAGAAAACGCTGGACACTCAGTAATTGAGTGCATAGTGGGATTGAAAATGAAGATACACAAGTCTTTATACTTAAACGAAACAACTTCTTCCTACTTGTTGTTAAATAAACTCAGATTGGGTTGTCTTGCTTGTGCAATCTAATACTGCTCCAGAGGGACAGGAGAGGTGAGAATGTTTGAACAAGGAGGAAATTAATACCTGAGGCTGAGCTGGCATGTAGGAACAAATATTTATTGAGCACTTTGTATGGGAATAGGTTCATGTGATACTTGACTATTTTGGATCCTTTAGGACATGGAGAACTCCATAAGAAGGCAAGAGTTCCAAGCACCTGTGACTGTGAGCGGTAGAAGTCAATGAGATGGAGGCAGGAGAAATGACATAAAAACATCACGCATACACTTATGATCATGTGCGAGCGTGCAATACACACACACACATGCACACACACATACTGGAATTCTGGGAAAAGTAGGAGAATAGGGTTTGGTATCTGAAGGAGGCACAAATCATGGTGAATGAAACTAAGGAAGCGGAAGTGTGGTGATCCAACCCTTACCACCTTTGTGACCCTGATCCCTTGAAATTCCTCTGTTTCACCAAGAGCAAGGCACCTTCCCAGTCAGAGGCCTCAACACGGGACTTTCCACAGCCTATAATCTTTCTATTCATGGAGAAAGACATACGATACATGATTCATACACCAGTGAAGTTTCTTTAAATTTATTGAAACCAACAAATTATCATTGCTACTAATACCACTGTATTTCACTGATTTTAACAATTATTTTTATAAAATACTATATATCTTTGAAGAGCTATGGATGAAAACATCCTTTTACCTGAGGATGTTCACTTACAAAATACAGAAACTGAATCTGGCTCTTGAAGCAAAAAAAAAAATGGAGGGTGGGTGGGAGGGAGTGGCAGTTTTTTAGAAGACATTGATGAACTTGTAAAACTCTGCAGAACCAATCAACCAGGATTAGCATCAACACAGCCAAGGATAACATCCAAGATCACACCCAGAACTGGTACTGACCTCCACTGCAACCACTGGGCACATGCATTGCCTCTACCTGAAATGCCAGGCATGGGATGTTGTGCTATATTGTGATATTGTTTCTTTGTGGAAATAGTTGAAGTTGCTGCAGCTTGGGCCATGTCTTTTTTTTATGAGAGAGAAATCTACCATCCCAGTTTACTCTTTAAATGCCAGCAATGGCTACAACTAGGCTGGGACAAAGCAAGGAACCAGGAACCCAATGTAGGTCTCTCACATGGGTAGCAGGGACCCAACTATTTGAGCCATTGCTGTTTCCTCCCATGGTCTGCATTAACAGAAAGTAGAGTCAGGATTCAGAGCCAGCTATCAAACACAGGCACTCGAAAATGGGATGCAGCTCTCCTAACCAGCATATTTTTTTAAGATTTATTTATTTATTTGAAAGTCAGAGTTACACAGAGGAGAGGAGAGAGAGAGAGAGAGAGAGAGAGAGAGAGAGAGAGAGAGAGAAGGGCCTTCCACTCTCTAATTTACTCCCCAATTGGCTGCAATGGCTGGAGCTGAGCAGATCTGAAGCCAGGAGCCAGGAGCCTCTTCCAGGTCTCCCTCGTGGGTGCAGGGGCCCAAGGACTTGGGCCATCTTCTACTGCTTTCCCAGGCCATAGCAGAGAGCTGGATCAGAAGTGGAGCAGCTGGGTCTTGAACTGGAGCCCATATGAGATACTGGTGCTTCAAGCCAGGGCATTAACCCACTGCACCACAGCGCTGGCCCCACCAGCATCTTAACTAGTAGATAAAATACCTGCTTTTGCTGCTGCTGTCTGTCCTGAACTCATTAGCCTTCTCTCTGGCTAGTGCATGGTATGGGTACCTGATTAGCAGGGCTTAGATTTCATGTGAATGCCCTAGCTGCAAGGGAGTCTGGGAAGTTGTCTCTCCCTCCCAGCACAAGTCATAAGGTAAGAAATTTTCAAACATAACAAGGAAGTTTATGTGCTAGGAAGTCAATGAGAATGAAAGATTCCATTTTGTTAATTTTAGGAAATTGAGCAGTATACAAATTTCACTTCTTTAAAAATTCTACTCTTTACCTATACTGTCAGGTTACTGCAGCATTATTCACAGTAACTAAGAAATGGAGCAACCTAGGTATCCATCCATGAATGAGTAGTTAAAGAAAGTGTGAAATGTGACACACATACACATACACACACACCACACACATACACACACATGCACCCACAATGGAATACCACTCAACCTTGAAAATAAGGAATTATGGCATTTGCAACAACATGGATTAACTTGGAGGACATTATCCTAAATGCTTGCAATTGGTGCATGATACAACTTCCATGTGGAATCTAACAAAGTCAAACTTATGGAAGTAGAGAGTAGAATGAGGGTTATCTGAGATTGGGGGAGATATGCAGAGAAGGTGAGATGTTGACCAAAGGGCACAAAATTTCAGCCAGACAGGAGAAATCATCTTTGGAGATCTTTTGTGCTGAATGATTAGTCTAATTAACATTAATGCATTATATATTTCAAAATGCCTTAAAGAGGATACTTTAAGTGTTCTCTCCACAGAAATTGATAAATATATGAGGTGTTAATTAGCTTGATTTACTTATTCCAGAATGTAAACTTATATCAAACATCACTTTGTGCCCATATGTGTATACAACTATTTGTCAATGAAAAATAGGCAAAATAAAAATTCTACTCTTCAGGTATTTCAAGAAAGCCTGTGTTTCCTTGGCATGAACATACTTTTTAAAAATCTCTAGATCTTGATTATTCCTGAAAGTTCAATCTGTGGCCCTTAACATTTTTTTAAAGATTTTATTCATTTACTGAGAGGTAGAGTTACAGAGAGAGAGGTCTTCCATCCACTGGTTCACTCCCCAAATGGCTGCAATGGCTGTGGCTGGGCCGATCTGAAGCCAGGAGCCAGGAGCTTCTCCTGGGTCTCCCACGTGGGTGCAGGGACCCAAGGACATGGGCCATCTTCTACTGCTTTCCCAGGCCATAGCAGAGAGTGGGATTGGAATTGGAGCAGCCCGGACTCGAACCAGTGCCCATATGGGATGCCGGCACTGCAGGCAGAGGCTTTACCTGTTACACCACAGTGCCAGCTCTGGCCCTTAACATTTTAATATGGAATTAGCATGTGGGTGGTGGGTGGCTATAGCAACAATTGACCTTGTTGACACTAGTTGATTGGAATTTAGCTCATTGGACAATCACTCCTGAGAGTCACTCATTTTATCTGTTGGAGTGTTGACACAAAACAAATGGAAACTAAAAAGAAAAATTGAGGGGTGAGCATTTGACCAGTGGTCACACCACCAGGCAGGATACCCACATCCCATATTGGGGTACCTGGGTTCAAGTTCCTCTTCCACTCCTAATTATAATTCCTGTTAATGCACACCTTAGGAGGCAGCAACTGATGGCTCAAGTGGTGGGATTCCTCCACCCACATGGGAGATCTGGATTGAGTTCCTGGATGCTTGCTTTAATCTGGCTGTTGTGGATATTTGGACATGAACTAGCAGATGGGAGATATTCTCTCTCTCTCTCTCTCTCTCTCTTCTCTCTCTCTCTTTCTCTCTCTCTCTCTCTCTCTCTCTCCACACACACACACACACACATCTATGTATCTCAATCACTCTATCTTTCTCTCTCTCTCGCCTCTCTCTCTCTCACACACACACACACACCTATGTATCTCAATCACTCTATCTTTCTGTATCTCTGTGTCTCTATCAATCTGTCTCTCAAATACATAAACAAATAAAACAAATGCAAAGAATTGAAGGGGGCTATTTACAAATGTGTAAACCTCCTTAGTAGAAACACACAAACAATAATGAAGGGTCGAGAAAGGACAAGAATCAAGTCTGAAAGGGGAAATGGAAGAAGCAGTCCCCAGAGTCCAGCAACTGTGAGAAATGAGTAGATGCCAGGAACCTGCTGTGCCTTACACTCTTAGTCCAGCTGACAGCACCATGTGGTGGACAGTTCCATGCCTTGGCCTGGCTCCCCTGTCAAGAGCAAGGAGACACTGTTTAGGCATTTCTCAACTTTGCTGCTTGGGGATTTCTCCAAAGCTAAATGTCATTTAACCAGTGCAAACACAATGGAGAAATTCAGGAGTTGGTATTTCAGGACTGATTTCAATGGATAGCAGGTAGGAGTCAGTGGGTAAAGGCCCCAAACTCCTCAGGCTCTATAGAAGGCCCTCACTAACAGTGACCTCAAGGGGTCCCCAAGGGGCTTGCACCCCAGGTTCCCACAATTATCAAACTATTAACCAACTCTGTTGGCTTTTTTCCTTCACCATCACAGAGTTCACTTCCAGCTACCAACAGTCAAAGTCTTTTCTCAGTTGCTGCTTTCAAAGGAACCCACGCTGGGCTGCAGAAAGCTGGCCTCTGGCTGGTCTGCAGAGATACATCTCCCGGAGCTCACAGAAGGATGGAGAAAAACATCAAGCAGACTAGGAGGAGCAAATGGCAACCACTCCTCTCAGCCCACCCAGTCTTCTCCCTCAGCCTGGGTAAAATTCCCTCTAGTACTTGTCATCTCAGGGCAATGAATTCAGTAATTCTGGTGCCTGAAGTCTAAAACTTTACTCAACACTGGTGTTCTTCTAAGGTCATGGTGGAAAATAGAATAAAATATGGCTCCTACATATCCCCCTTCTATACCTAGTCATTATATCTAGGGTGATAACCATGGTTTCTTCTTCCACCACCCATTCTATGCTTCCCAAACCCTCTGCCAGCACCTTGGTTGGATGAGATCTTTTACATGTTGTGGTTGAAACCTTCATACCCACAGGATATGAATCGTGCATGGGACACTCTTCATTTGGATGCCACTGTTTTCTAATGATTGGGGCTAAAAGGCAAAGAGTACTATAAGTCCTTGATCTTCTATGTTTGGAATTCCTCAAGCTTCAAACGTAGTCCTTCTTGCCTCCATTGTGTAGAGCACCCCAATTCTCCCTTAGTAATATAGTGACTCTCTCCTCTGTCTGTTGGTTCAGGGATATGAAGTGCCCAAAATTGCCAATAATAGGGAAGCTTATAATGTGTTAGGACCATGACTTTGGTCCCTAGGGAAAGTATTCTTTCTCTGGGCACTAGGACCTCCAAACATGCTTAGTGCAAGGACACAGAGAAGAAAGGCAACTATTTTCTAAGTTGGTTAATTCTTGTAATAGCTAATGGAGACACTTCTACCTCCTGGTTTTCTAGACCTGTGAATTCTCCAGAGGGAGAGGATGGTACCACATGTAGGTAGTTGGTCATGGGAATATACTAAGAACTGTGGAGATTGTGGGGAGCAACTCGGACTATACTGTTACTGGAATTAAGACTTATTCTATGCATCTGCTCTCCCACAATATGGCGCTGGGAGAGAAGAAAACAGCTTCTACACAGCTGCCTCCAGTTCAGCCAATAAACTGTAGGACTTGCTCCTGATTGGAGGAGAGCAGCATACTCGTTGGCGGAGGACTATAAAGGAGGAGAGAGATGGCATGCACCAGGAACATCTAAGGGGAACATCTAGGGGAAACATCTAAGGGGAACACCTGTGCAGCCCCTGAGAGAGCCGGCCGGCAGTGTGCCGCTCCCCTGCGGAAGTGGGGAAAGTGGCCAGGGGGAACCGCCCTTCCACGGAGGTGGAAGGGACAGTAGCCAACCCGGGAAGAACCAGCAGCAAACCAGGGGAGGGCCGAGCAGACAAAAGAACAGCGCAGGGTCCTGTGTCGTTCCTCCATGAAGAGGGGGAGCGACATAATGGTGCCGTGACTCGGATATGGAGCCTAGGCAGGGCTTAGCGTCGTTCCTCCACGGAGAGGGGGAGCGACATAATGGTGCCGTGACTCGGATAGGAAACCTAGGACGGATATGAAACTTAGGAGGGAAGAAACGGGAAGAAATGGGAAAATTTCGGAGAGAGAAACTAGCAAACAGCCTAGGGAAAAGCCAGACGAAAAAGGTGCCGGAAAAAGCTATTGAAAGCCTAGGCATAGATTCAGATACGGACTACAGGGGGAAGCTGGGAGAAATCTCTAAGGTCGAAAGCGAAAGTGAAAGCTAGAACAAACAGACTTGGATACGGACTGTGGGGAGAAGCCAGGAGAAATGAGGGAGGAGTATTGTTGGAGGAAAGCTTGGGGAAATATACCGGGTAGAGAAAAATGTTAGGGAAATTGAAGCCGCGGGGAGCAGGCCGAGGGGGAAACGTAAGCCAGTTTGGGATTCGTCAAGTCAGCCCGGGGAGCAAAAGGCGAAAATCTAAAACTAGAGGCAGAGACGTATGAGCTAGGTTGGAATCCTTCAGATTAGCCTGAGGAGCAAAGGACGGGAAGCCAGACCGAAAGGCGCAGACGCGTGAGCTGGGTTGAATTCGCCAGGTTAGCCCGGGGAACTTAGATTGAATGCTAGTGATGGAGACGTAAGCTACGCTGTGTGACTCGTGGAGGCTGCCGTGCGCAGAGAGAGCGTGCGGGGCATAAGTAGATAGGGAACGCTGGGCTAGTGCGAGACCACGGAGTGTGCGCGCAAAGCCGAGCCGCGCAGATGAGAGAGGCGCGGGCTGAAGCGGCTCAGCCGGGAAGCTGCCGAGAAGCAGCCTCGGGGCGGGCGCCGGGAAGCCGCAGGGATAAGAGAAACAGAAGTTTAGAAGTAAAATGAGAGAAATAGGAATGTTGGTAGATAGAAGTAAAATAGGAGAAATAGGAATGCCCGGAGATAGAGAAACAGAAAAATAAGGCCTCCCAACAACACAGCAATGAGAGAGCTTGGATTCGGTCTGCCTGATTAGTGAGGCGATGAGCACCTGCGGGCGGCTAGCAGCTTATGCGCCGCAGGTCACCGAAGACAGGCACGTTATCAACACCAATAAGTCACCCCACAACATGGCAATGAGAAAGCTTGGATTCGGTCTGCCTGATTAGGGCGATAAGCACCAGCAGGCAGCTCGACCAGAGTATGAGCTGCAGGTCACCGAAGATAGGCACGAATCAACACCAATAGGCCTCCCCACAATATGGCAACGAGAAGGCTTGGATTCGGTCTGCCTGATTAGTAAGGCGGTAAGCACCAGCAGGCGGCTCGACCAGAGTATGAGCCGCAGGTCACCGAAGACAGGCACGCATCAGCGCCTAAAAACCTCCTCACAACATGGCGAAGAGAGGACCCGGATTCGGTTTGCCTGATTGATAGGGCTTGTAAGCACCTGTGGGCAACTCTAGCAAGCAGAGCAGAGTGTGTGCCGCGGGGCACCGAAGACAGGCACGTATCAACGCCAAAAAATAAAAAGAAAGGGGGATCTGTGGGGAGCAACTCGGACTATACTGTTACTGGAATTAAGACTTATTCTATGCATCTGCTCTCCCACAATATGGCGCTGGGAGAGAAGAAAACAGCTTCTACACAGCTGCCTCCAGTTCAGCCAATAAACTGTAGGACTTGCTCCTGATTGGAGGAGAGCAGCGTACTCGTTGGCGGAGGACTATAAAGGAGGAGAGAGACGGCATGCACCAGGAACATCTAAGGGGAACATCTAAGAGGAACATCTAAGGGGAACACCTGTGCAGCCCCCAAGAGAGCCGGCCGGCAGTGTGCCGCTCCCCTGCGGAAGTGGGGAAAGTGGCCAGGGGGAACCGCCCTTCCACGGAGGTGGAAGGGACAGTAGCCAACCCGGGAAGAACCAGCAGCAAACCAGGGGAGGGCCGAGCAGACAAAAGAACAGCGCAGGGTCCTGTGTCGTTCCTCCATGAAGAGGGGGAGCGACATAATGGTGCCGTGACTCGGATATGGAGCCTAGGCAGGGCTTGGTGTCGTTCCTCCACAAAGAGGGGGAGCGACAGAGATGATAGGGTTCATTTTAGAATTTGTACCAAGCTTCATTCTTGCTTTAATAGAGCAAAAGGGAGCAGACCTAACTCCATCCTATCTGTCATTATGTATTGACTCTGTACCAGGCACTGGGCTAGGAACTAGCAAAAAGCACCCAAATCAAAATAGATGGGCCCTTCAACTTGCAGGGACTTATATTCCAGTAAAGGGAGAAAAATAAGAAACAAGGAAGTAGATTGAGCTGGCAGTTCAGGAATTGGCATGTTGTGTGACTAAAAGAGGCCATGGAATAGGTAGAGGTTGGTAAATTTTTCCTATAATGGAAAAATGGTAACTTCTTTCAGCTTTGTGGGCCACACCATCTCTGTTGCTACAACTTATACAGATAGTACCCGATTCTGCTGTTGTAGCAAAAGGGTAACCATAGACAACATGTAAACAAATAAGCATAAATAGATTTGACTCATAAGCCATAATTTCCCAACTCCTGGGATAAAGCAAGATGGGGGAGGAGTGGATATATACCAGTGAAGAGACCCTGGGAATCTCAATGATGAGAAAGAGCCAGAGATAGGTTGCTGGGAGAAGAGCATTCCAAACAGGAGAGTGATCACTTGCAAAAGCCCTGAGGTAAGAGGTCCCAGACATTCCAGAAACAGCATGAAGATGGCACATCTGGAATGTGTTAAGCAAGAGTGAGAGAAGTATGAGGTGATGTCACTCAAGAAGGATGTCACAGAGTTTGGAGTTTTTCAAAAATGTAACAGGAAGTCTCTGAGGGGTCTTGGGCTCTTTGTCCTGAAGCATACAGAGGAAATACTGCGTGTTAAGTGGTCTCCCAGTGGGTGCTGGATGAAAAATCACAGACATAAGAGTCCACCGAAGGGTGCCAGAGGGGGACAGAGGAAAATGGCAGGTGCCAAATGGAAATAACAAGGGCTTGTTTATGAGCATATTTGGCATATTTCTAAGACTGCTCAGAGAGACGTGTTTGTTGCCAGAAAGAGGAGAGAAAAGAATGATCTTATTTACAGAACACCTAGCTCGGCATTGACACACGGGCACACCGACTGTCTTCTTGAATATTAGTTGATAGAGCATTGTGCTTCCAAAGGATCATCAAGTTCTGGAATGGAAGAGACTATGGAAACCATCTAGCACATATTTTTTACAGATAAGTTAATTGTAACCCGGGGTGGTTAGAGACTTTGCCCAAGATCACTCAGCAAGTTGGCAGCAGAACTGGGACTGAACCCTGAGGAGAGAAAATTTCAGTAGAGAAACTTGACCTGATAACAAAGCATTTGTTGTGCAATTACGGGATGATTTTGGGATCCAGTATGGTGATGCAACAGCTGCCTCGATATTGAGTCCAGCTCCCGGTGGACTCCATGGGAGAGCTCCAGGGAAAGACGAGCTATGAGAAAAAAACCCAATCAACCAAGAGTTCCCAGGCACCATGGAGCTGAGTAGTGGCCTGGAGTACACAGAAGGGTTTGAGTGATCTCCCGGTGGTTTTTGGATGAAGAACTATAGACATGAGAGTCCACTGAAAGAGACCAGAAGTGGACAAGAGAAAACTGGTGAGTGTCCATTGGAAATGACAAGGGCTTGTACATGAGCATGTCTGACATACTTCTGAGACTTCTCAGAAATACTTGAATGACGCTATGAGAACTGGAGTATCTGATAGCAGGTGGGACCAGTGATTTATTGCTGTCAACTGCACCCTGTCCTTGTCCACCCTGTGTGGTATGCTGTTGGTAAATGCAAGCCACATTCCAAATTCCTATGATAATACGTGGACCCCTAGTCCATCCAGCCAAAACACCCAGCACCACCTTAAGTATCTATCTACTGTTTCTTCCAAATCATTGGTTATTCTTGGAGGTAGTACAAATAGTATGAATGACTCTGGGTCCGTGCCAAAAGCAAGCTGTGGCAACTTAGCACGCTGTTCTCAACAGGATGGCAAGAAGTGGAAGAATCACACCTTTCATATTAAATACAGCAGGAAGGTCAGACCGAGGGTGCTGAAGGCAGATCTCAAGAGATGGACTTCGGGGCCGATGCTGTGGTGTGGAGGGTAAAGCCACCATCTGTAGTGCCAGCATCCCATATGGGTACCGGTTCGGGTCCCAGCTGCTCCTCTTCCAATATAGCTCTCTGCTATGGCCTGGGAAAGCAGTAGAAGATGGCCCAAGTCCTTGGGCCCCTGCACCCAAGTGGGATACCAGAAAGAAGCTCCTGGTTCCTGGCTTCAGATCGGTGCAGCTCCGGCTGTTGCAGCCATTTGGAGAGTGAACCAGCAGATGAAGACTGAACTCTCTCTATCTCTATCTCTATCTCTATCTCTGCGTCTCCTTCTCTCTATCTAACTCTGATTTTCAAATAAATAAATATTTTAAAGAGAGAGAAAGAGAGAGAGAGAGAGAGGGAGAGTGAGAGGGGGAGAGAGAGAGAGAGAGAGAGAGAGAGAGAGAGAGAGAGAGAGAGAGATGGACTACCCCCACAGGGAAGTGGCTCCCTGCCACCCCAGGCTAAGGCTCCACTGCCCCATCAGCCATGGTAACCTTCTTCCCCTTCCTAGCCTAGGGCTCCAAAATCCTGCTTTTCACACAGCAAAATTACCTTTCTATTTTTAGAAGAAAAAACTGCTATGAACTGTACTTTCCAATTTTAGGGCTCTTGCCCAGGCTCTATTTCTAGTGCCTGACTGGAAAAATCTCTCTCATTCTGCTTGTACGTACTTGAAATTGGGCCAGTGGTTTTGGAGTTCACTCCCCGGAGAGAGTTAGCAAGAGGGAGTTGGTCACAAACAATGACAGGGCTGTACTTCCAGGAGAATGTCACGCTGCTTTTCAGAGACAGGATACCAACTTCCACAATGCCAACCCCTCACCTTCGGCCATAGGGGAGTTTGAATCATGTTTTGTCCTTCTCATAGATTCCATTATAGCTTTGGGGCTTTCTGCTAATGACAAGGATGAAACTTTAGGTCATATAAATGGGAAAAGCCGGGCCGGCGCTGCGGCTCAATAGGCTAATCCTCCGCCTAGCGGCGCCGGCACACCGGGTTCTAGTCCCGGTCGGGGCACCGGATTCTGTCCCGGTTGCCCCTCTTCCAGGCCAGCCCTCTGCTGTGGCCAGGGAGTGCAGTGGAGGATGGCCCAGGTGCTTGGGCCCTGCACCCCATGGGAGACCAGGAGAAGCACCTGGCTCCTGGCTCCTGCCATCGGATCAGCGCGGTGCGCCGGCCGCGGCGGCCATTGGAGGGTGAACCAACGGCGAAGGAAGACCTTTCTCTCTGTCTCTCTCTCTCACTGTCCACTCTGCCTGTTAAAAAAAAAATGGGAAAAGCCAGTGTTCTCCTTTTTAAGGGTTCCATTTCCAGCAGGAATGAATTAACCATGTTTTGGGGAGGGGGTTGATGCTTTACTATAAGCAAACCAACTGGTCCTGAGATGTACTGAGTGAGCCTGCACTATTTCCACCCATTAGGATCTAAGCCCTCTTGGGGAATGGGTAGGAGAAGGACGTGGAAGCCAGCATCAGTCAGAACATGAGATGGATCTTCACAGTGGGACTACAGACTCAAAGCAGTTACAGGTTGTCAGCTCCACTGGTGGAGTGACAGCTGGTGTCTGGCATCATTTACCATGTTTTGAAGGGGAGGCATTTTTGCCTAGGGGGATTAAGCCAGGGCTTATGATGCTCCCATTGCACATTGGAGTGCCTGGGATAGAGTCTTGCCTCCATTTCCAATTAGCTTCCTGCCAATGCACACCCTGGGAGGCAGCAGGTGATGGCTCACGTGCTTGGGTCTCTGTCACCCAGATGGGAGACCTGGATGGAGTTCCTGGCTCCTGGCTTTGGCCTGGCCCAGGCTTGGCTGGTATAGGTACTTGAAGAATGAACCTGAAGATGAAGATTATCTCTCTCTATATATATATATATATAATTTATATTATGTAATATATAAAATATATAAATATAATATATTATATCATATATAAACATATAATAATATATAAATAATATATTAGAATATATAAATTTATATATTTATATATTCTCTTTATATTTACATATAATAGATATTACAGATAGATAATAGATATTATAGATAGATATAGGTAGATAGATAGATAGACAGACAGACATAGATGGGCTT